>NC_066312.1:2110000-2735000 GCF_905404315.1 Leptidea sinapis | reverse complement strand
GCTTCACTGTCGCGACTGAGCTGAGAAGAAGCCACAAGAAACTCAGTGATCAAAAATGTTTTTGTGATTACATATAAAAACAGACTAATATAATTGATATAGAGCAATCTATTTCACTGCCAAGCAGCCTTATCATTACTGAACTCTTTCAAAGCGTATGTACCTCTGTACTCAATCTAGACTAATTTTGTTAATTGATTGATAGTCTACTTCAATTACTGGTAGTGGAACAAACAAAGGCGCTGAGAATTAATATGTCCCAAGTTTGGGTACGTTTTCGAAGTTATAATGAGTTATTACCACCGAACTTTGTGAGGAGACCTGAAAGTCTACTTCAAGAACCGGTAGTGGAACATATAAGCGAGTTCAGATAAATCTATCAAGCTTGGACTTGTTTTAATAGTTATGATGAGATATTACCTCTCAACTTTGTGAGGTGACCTGAAAGTCTACTTCAAGAACCGAGACGTCTACCCAAGAGAAAGAGAGCGCCGCTTCTTCTCTCTCAGAGAAAAAAACAGAGAAAACTCTCCCAGCATTCTTTTTTTGCGCTCTTTTTAATAAAAAATGACAATATTATACTTTCATTGCTATTGCTATAAAATAATCACAATCTAGTCCCAGGGTGTCCGATCACTTAGATATTCATCTGTGGAGTAATAGGATATACGACAGAGCCATTTTTTTATAAAATATTTACCACTGACCTATGTGAGGTGACCTTAAAGTTTACTTCAAAGACCGGTATTGGAACATATAAGCGAGTTCAGATAAATCTATCAAGCTTGGACTTATTTTAATATTTATGATGAGATATTACCTCTCAACTTTGTGAGGTGACCTGAAAATCTACTTCAAGAACCGGTAGTGGAACATATAAGCAAGTTGAGAGCGTCATCAAACGTCATTTTGTCAGTAGGGTTCACTTGACCGCTTAGCGATATGACTGGTAGGTCTACTACAGGCAACCTTAACGATATAACAGTTAGGAACTATTGAAATCCGTAGCAATTACTATAGGTACATAATATTAATGGTATTACTGTAAAAAGGGTTCAAAAGATACTGACAAAGCTATACTTATTTTCTTTCGGAGCGACATTTGTTTCTAAAGTGATGGTAGTTTGATTGAAACCGACAGGTATTCTCAACAATTAATTTTTAAAACAAAAATGGGAATATAGTTTTGAATGACTATTCACTTAAACATGTTCATATGATAGTTTTAATCTTTAAGATGTAGTCACTCAGTCAGCTAACATAAACACACATATAAAAAGATTTAAGTGTGCGTGTGTGTGTGTATGTATACAAATAAATAATCAATATACATATCTTTAAGACTTTATATTCAATTTGTGCGAAATACATTTTTGTTTTTATTACATTACTAATCTGTATTTGAAAATCCTTACAATTGAATTTGAAAGTCACAGAGATGTAACCTCCGATTCGGGGAAACATTGTCGAGATACACTAGGCTCTGGCTTATTTCAGTATGAGTGATTCTTGCATTTTAATGTACCATTGTGTAGAGAAAATAAAGTCGTATTATTATTATTTAACTAGCTGATACCTGCAACTTCGTCCGCGAACACACATGACTGAGCACGAAGTGCTTATAAAAATAGTTGTTTCTTAAAACTTGAATAAATTAACTTTATATTAAATGAAGATAATATGGCGATATTTTTTTAATATGGGTTCGCCCTTATCTAGTCAATCTAGTCAAAGAAATTAAACATAGAAGTGTTATGTTTATTAAGACTTGAAATCGTTATCCAGTAGTTTTACCGTGATGCACAAATGATTAAATATATAGTGTAGATATTTAACGACAATTAATTTTACAAAAATAATATCATATTCATTTATCAATGACACATACCACACACACGCACACATGCTCATACACACACACACACACACACACACTCAGACATCCTGTTTGTATAATATTTTTCTTTTGTTAAATTATATTTTTAGACTTAATTTGTGATCTATAGTTTTTGGTACTGTTAATTTTAATTGATATGGAAGAGCGTGGCCTTCTGGCACAGGTGTTTCTCACTTAATAGAAGGTCACATCCACTATAATAGTGTTTGTACCATTTTTGTTACAGAAATATATATTTTTCATTTTCATTTTTCAATTCAATTTTATCTTATTGTAGGTGTTTCATGCTCGGCATTTCTTGCGAGCCAACAAACTTTTGGGAAATTTTAAGCTGGACGTCGCAACAGTATGGAATCAAACAGGTTTGTTATGGCTTCGACCCACCTTTTAAATAACAAATCAAAATTAGAATTAAATTTAGTTTTCATTTTTTATGAAAGTAAGGGACAAGACGAGCTGGACGTTCAGCTGATGGTAGTTCATACGCCCTGCTCATTACAATGCAGTGCCGCTCAGTATACTTAAAAAGCCCAAACATTCTGAGCGGCACTACAATTGCGCTCGTCGCCTTGAGACATGAGATGTTAAGTCTCATTTGCCCAGTAATTTCACTAGCTACGGCGCCCTTCAGACCGAAACACGATAATGTTTACACATTACTGCTTCACGGTAGGAATAGGCGCCGTTGTGGTACACATAATCTAGCCGGCATCCTGTGCAAAGGAGCCTCCCACTGGTAAATACTTAATTGTTGAAATCACCCATAATATACGATGATACACGAGAATGTAATAAATTAAACTTGTTACAAAGTTGCAGTACAAAACAATCATTCTATAAACCGACTTCAAATTTAACGTGACCATTTGTTTGATGTTTGTTTCCGAGTCATGGATGTTTAAATGTATTTATGTATGTTTATATATATGTTTATATGTATTTATGTATGTTTAAGTAAGTATATTGTATTAAATACATCATTGTCTTGTAACCCATAACACAGGCTATAATGCTTAACTTGGGGCAAGATAATATGTGTGAAAAGTGTGTCAATATTATTATTATTATTTGTATTATAATTATTGAAAGTGCGTCTTCAAAAATTTTCATCTAAATTCCGGATAACAAGATAAGAAGTAACCTTCACCATCATATATTGTTAATTTGTTCAGTTCACTTAATAGACGCGAATGAAAAGCATTCAAACAAGTAATAATTTGAAACTCTTTCTGACCAAATAACATTCAGTATAGGCAATAATTATGAATAGTTTTTCATAAATAAAGATGAAAGCACACTTCTGTATAAAATTTAAATCTCTAACAAGAAGTGATTCAGAAAATGTAAATAGATAACGAGCCAGCCCTTTTGTAAACAAAGGAATTGTGTATCTTTCAAATGCAGAGATTGCTGCAAAGGGAATCATAAAATAACTCAAAACATGCCTCAAGCGCACCAGAGTTAGTGAGCTTTGCATAAAACTTGGATAATAATAAATAATCCAGTGGTCAGAATATTCATTTTAGAAAGAAAAAAGAAGAACATTTCATGCAAACAATATTATGAAAATAAATTCAAAAAATTTTTTTAAGACACATATTATTCTTATTGTACTTGCTTGTGCGGTGTTTTAAATATCACATGGGCACTCTAAAAGATCATATCCCGAATAAATACCTCTAGTACCTCTGACATTACAATGTAGATATCTGCTTCGAACTTAGACTTACTAGACGACCCAGACACTTCGCGAACGCGGCACCAACACAAATACAAACACGCTACACAACCTAACTGGGTTGTACTAAGAATAGGATACCAGCATACCTTCGTCAGTGAAGGTGAGGTCCCTCGTTACATACCACTGGACTTCGTCATCTAAACTTGGGTCACTGCTTCGTCAATAACATTTTATTATATGTTTTTCTCTACCGGAGCTAGGCCGAGGCCGTTCTCGCAGGAGATACCTGATCTTTTGCACCCGATTACGTAAAATAAAACTATTTTTATGAACCAGCCAAGATAAACATGAAAAAAAAATTATAAAACACATCTTACCACAATCATTATTTGTTCTTCTGTTCAATAAAAACTATAATTATGCACTCCACTTATTTAGTAAGTCCTCACACTTTACCTTATTTCTTAATTGAATTTGATTTGATTTAAATCACAGCCCAAAATTTGCATACAGCATTTTACGTCCTTTATACTATTTGTATTTTGCGGTAGTTCTTTGGCAGAATGTATATTAAATATTCATACCACCAATAAAAGCTACATTAATGCTTTATCCGTACATTTTTATTTACTTGTATTTTCTTTGGTTAATGTTTAAAAATTAATTGATTGGATTATTTAAATTTATATAATAATTTATTATTGTACAATAATATTAACTGTTTGTTCCCAGACCGACAGTTCTATCACAAGTGGGCTCTCCTCACGGATCCTGAGGATATGACAGCTGGTCCTAAGGGTTACCTAAAATGTGACATTAGTGTCATTAGTAAGGGCGATCAACTGAAAATCCCACCGAAAAGCGAAAGAGATGAAGACGATATTGAAGCGTCAGTACAAATTTATTATATTATACATTATTTAAATAAATTTTAAGTCTTAAGTATTCTCTTCAGTATAAGTATTCATGATGCAAAATGAATGGCACAGTGAAGTAATAAGAGCTTTGGGCTTAACTAAAAGATAAACTAAAGTGGCGGATTGAACTTTCAATTACAGAAGTACAGTTAACAAAAAAAAGAATGCAAACTATAGCTTAGAATTCCGCTCGTGGATGGACCTTAAACTTTGTGTCATTATTTTTGTACTGATATTTTACATTTACAGAAAGTATTGCCACATTTGTAAATGTAGATGGGAATGGAATAAGGTGTAAGTGAGAAATGATGAAGTAGAAGAGAATTTTCTCTGGGGTTATATATTTCGTTTTATTCATATGATGCAAATTCCCTGTAATATGCGATTTATTAAGTAAGTAACTAAGCTTAGGACAATGGGCGTAGCGATCTTATCGGAATGATATCGTGTGGAGCCAAAACCTAAGAGTTGAACAGACATACCAAGATTTACGATAGATGCGTCACTTGAACGGTTGGTTTAGTTCAAGAGCACTTGGACGAAACTCAAGAGTTCAAGTCCCTCATCGTTCATATATTTTGATATAAGTTAAATTTGTATATTTAATCCCAGAAGTGCGGATTATCACTTAAAAATAACAAACTTTTCAAATGATAATAGTAATTTCATTTTAAATTTGAATAGTCGCCATGATTATCTTTTATCCTTATTTTTGATAAAGACACTGTTGCCAATAAGCCTGATTAGGACATGATACATCGGTTGAAGCTACAGAAATTTGTCGCTGATGTCATCGGCCCGAGTGATGATAACCTCGAGAAAGCTGAAAGATATAAATTGTCAAAGTACACACGAGTTGACTGACACGTGGGATGTTGATTCAATAAAATTTAAACTTAAACGGGCTTAAAGCAAAGAATCTCGACCAACATCTGAAAAGGCTCTCGCTAATAGCGGAGTTAAGGATCAGGTGCAGAAGGTAGCTATTTTGTGACCAGCACGTATTGTGGGTAGGTTCCTCAAACAGTCACTGTAACCACCAGCGGAATTGGCTTGGACCTACGCTACGGACATCTCATTTTATATTAATTATATGCATATATATTATAATTTTAAATTTTTACATCATTAAATTTAAAAGAAAAGATTTATATATATATAAAGAGACTAGCTGATACCCAGCTAGTTCGTCCGCGTATATACAGGACTGAGCACGTAGTAGTAATATTTCAATTAAATTTTTAAAATAAAAGCAGTCTTAAAATTTTAAAATATGCTGTCGCGAAACCTTTTTGGAAATAATTATGTGATCTACAAAGTCGTAGTACATTATTTTATTCTAATTTCTCTTTTTTAGGTAATTTTTTCCAGCTTGAGTTACATTATTTGAGTTTTAATAAGGATCCCTAACTTTTTTGAATATATAATAAGTCACCCGGAGATAGTGTAGCTTCCCAACAGGGATAGAATTTTTCAAATCGGTTCAGTAGTTTCGGAGCCTATTCAATGTAAAACAACAATCAAATTGTTCCTCTTTATAATATTAGTATAAGTGATAATAAATACAATAATAGTGGTCACCTACTGTTAGTCCATATTATCATCTGGACCTAGCTACATTGTTCATTTACGGCCGTTTTCAATAACGTGTCTCTAGTTACGGATACATTGCTATCACCGTTTAATGACAAGATCTTATCTATTCATAGTTATGTCCAATATAGTTATAGTCTAATGCTCTATGTAGATAGGTTATTGTGTTGTAAGTAAGCGTAAAAGGATAGATCTCTGTACCTCTAGTAAGTTAAATTAAGGATAGATAGGTTATTGAAAACGGCCCGTTAGACAGGCACGATATCTGTCATTCACCTAAGAATTTCTTTGTCAGTTTTCACGGCGGTAGATTGCAACATTTTGCAAAGGTAGTGTTTTAATTGCTTCTTAATATTGTATTTAGAATAAATATTACTATATTTATAACTAGCGTGAGCCTATTCTATGTTTAAGTTCATGTTTTTTTCAATTAAAATAGCTATCAATCGTCTTTCAAAACGCTAAAGAGATGTTGAGGCAATTTTATTTTTCAACAGAAATATACTGCTTCCGGATGGTGTACCAATAGATCGACAACGTGCCAGATTCATTGTGACAATACATAAAGCGGATGGTCTTCCAAAAATGGACACTTCAATTTTGGCTAACATAAAAAGTGCAATAACTGGTGAAAGTAATGACATTATAGATCCTTATGTGCAAGTATGCTTCGCTGGGATGACGGTGAGTTATAGTTACCTTCATTAAAAATCGTAAAACTCACATTACGTATACCTTTTGACTTCAAGGGCATAAACTTTATAATTTAAAACACTCTGCTCCATACATTATTTTGATACAATAATTCATTAGTGAAGAAGGGACTATTAATCAAATTATCGTAATATTTCGCTTTTAGGGAAGGACGTCAGTGCAAAAGAATTGCTGCAGCCCTGCGTGGAATGAGGAAATCATATTTACCGAAATGTTTCCGCCCCTTTGTCAGCGGATCATGATTCAGTTGAGAGACAACGCACCACTACACCCGAGCGTTATTGCTACACACTTTATTGACCTAACAAATATATCTAACGATGGCGAGAAAGGTATGAATTTAGTATACTAAGTTTAGACTGGAAGGAACATAAACACATGAGTTACGTACAGAGCGTACGTATTATTTTTATTAGTATTAACAAATTGTTATGTTTTTAAAGTATTAACCCAATTTCTAATATGCAAATATTGGGGTTGAGCAGGTTATCAACTGTAAAGTAGATCGTAGTAAAGAGAACTGAGAGTTGAACAAAGCATACAAGATTTTATTACGATACGTCACTCCAACGGTTAGCTCAGTTGGGAGTGCACTCGCGCGGAACGCGAGAGGTCGTGGGTTCGAGTCCCGCATCGTTCATAAAATTTTGTTTACAAACGATCTCTTAATACACGACTCGCTCTAGATTTGACCTTGTAATTCACACAGAATAAGTTAACCAATTGAAAAAGCAGATATTATCAGCTACTTGGTCACTATTGATTGCGACCAAGACTCTGTCTATAGTTCATAGGTAGATAATTGGATGTAAGGTTATCAATTTTTAATTTTCTGCCTTTGTGATATTAGTGTTAGTTAACCCTGTTTTTATTTATTTATCAAGTTGAAAATTTAATTCTTTAAAATATTTTGAACATAGAAGTCCTCAATGTGGAATCTTCTCGCACCACGTTATATATTACATTGCCCGACAAGGCACTATTGAGAGGGCCGTTAAAAGTTGTTTTGAAATGTTACATTAAATCGATCTATTTATATATCTGTATATAAAAATGAGAATTTATTTATTATGACGCATATAGCCCAGTGACCCTGCCTAATGAGCTAGACATCCCGGGTTCGTATCCTGGTAGTTGCAAATATTTATATGATGAATATGGATGTTTGTTTCCGGGTCATGGATGTTTATATGTATTTATGCATGTTTAAGTATGTATATCGTACTAAATATATCGTTGTCTTGTTCCCATAGTACAGGCTGTGCATAGTTTGGGGCAAGATAATTTGGGAAAAAGTGTGTCAATTTAATTAATAATTTTATTATTATTATTATTATTGTATAACATTAATAATCCAGTAGTAAATTATACACGTAACAGGTTTTTTACCAACATTCGGCCCTGCATACATCTATATGTATGGTTCTACCCGAAATTGTGCTTTACTGGACCAATCTGCCAACCTCAACAAAGGAATGGGGGAAGGAGTTTCATATCGAGCAAGGTAATTGATTAAAAAAAGCATTGTCAAAAATACTTCGTTATTATTGCATCGAAGAGCTAAAACTTAAAAAAGTTGTTTTACAAATACTGTTATTATACTTACCTACTTTTATACAATAGTATCAATTATTGTAGTATGTCTCAAATTCTATAAAAAAATATTTATTTAAATTTTTGGAGTATGTCTAAAATTAAAATAAAAAAAGCTCAATTAAAACTGTGTCACACCTCAATAGGACAGAAAATTGTTCATCCTATTTCTTTTTCCTAGGACTTAAATAAGCCGAGTAAGTCAGGTCGTACTTTTGCCACCGCACATAACAATCATATGAATAAAACACGTCAGGGGAAATAATATGTTAATTAGCTTTGTTCTTTACGGAAAGTGACTTCATAATGCACATTATGTTTTGAGAAACAATAAAATGTTTTGCAATTATAAAATTAGGTGAGCCACAAAAAAACAGCATTGAAATAATTTGGTCAGCATATAAAGATATAAAGATTAAGCAATCCATGTTCCGCAAATATTTTTGATAGTGGTCAAAAATTAAATCATAAATAGACAATAACATGAGTTTGCATAATAAACATTCAGTCCGCAAAATAACAACTTGATCAGCAAGATTTCAATTTTTTTTTATAAAAATTGGTTAGGTTAGGTTATGTTAGAAAAGTCAAAACAACGCTCGAGCCGAGCGTAGCGGGCCGCGGCAGCGTTAACTTACCTGCTTAACCTCTGAGAGCTTACCAAAATTTTATTAAACAGTAGCAGCTCACTGCAACTAATGTAATTAATATGCTGTACAAAAATAATTACAGACATCCTGAATGACATAAATTTCTGATTGATTTTGAAATGTTTGCTGGCTATGAGTTGCTGAGCTATTTCTGCTTACAGATTATATTTTTCTACTAACAAAAATACCAATATTTATAATACCATTAAAATAACACCCTTATGTTCTAGGATGTTGATCTCGATACGCACAGAAATAATTGATAGTTTTGACATGCCTTTATCGGTAGTTGAAGTTGAACAAGTGCAACCCATCAACGAGCTCTCATTCGAGAAGCATGAGGAGTTTTTCTTGTTTGCGAGTATATTTGACGTCAACATGATTGATAAAAGCTTCTCTGATAAGTCCATAAGTTTTGAGCTGAGTATTGGCAACGCTGGCAACTCTTTAGATGGACCTTACACGTCGATGAGGTGTCCTCAAGACTTGGAGTGCTTGGGTAAGAATGTTTTTTGAATAAAATCAACACAAGGCTACATATTCTATTACTCATGTACATATTTGAAGTTTTTAGCATTAGATATACATATAATTGTTTATATGTAACTATTATAATAATTTTCACCTTTACAAAAAACTAAATTTGAACGTAAATTGATCTTATCGCAATCTTGAACAAAAAAAATACTAATAGGACATTTGGATTCGATGGCTTTTGCTTTCCGGATCACTCAGTGTCTATAAATTAATTATTATTATTTAATCTGAGCTATTACAGTCTTGTATATAGTGGTGAAATTTACCTTTGTATTCCTTACCTATGTAATGTTATTGTAGCTGTTTCTGTTGTGTAAACTAAATTTTTTTTAAATTGAAACCTAGTTAGATCGATTTTTCGCCTCCAAAATCCCCTATATACTAAATATATACAAGAATTGCTCGTTTAAAGATATGCACACATAAATATGAATGAACATAAGTAACTAACCAATCCAATCCGTAGAAGTCGCCTCCTTGAACTTACTTCTTCCGATATTGAATTTGTCTGACCATCTTTTCCTCTGGCGTAAATGTTCCGAATTCGAAATACATGACCCTACGACGTTTTGTTTATTCACTCGTACTACTAGTAAGTTTTTTTTAGATTGGTTTCTTCTCATTTTTCTTCGCATAGTTAAATGCGAAAATCCTTTCTGTTTTATTTAAACTTATAGCTAGCTATTTTTTTTACATTTCCTAAGTGTTCAATTGTAACAACGAAATCCAACCGCCAAACATAGTTTGCTATTTCGAAGAGCTTTTTGTTTATACCAGGTAATATTCATTTATTTGTTATTCATTATTTCTCGTAAACTCCAACATTCATCATTTGGCGATACGTCTGTGTATTTATTTTACAGTATGGCTATTAATTGAAATAAAACCGATTGACTCGAATAAACACTGTTGATCATCAATTGTGATAGAATCGCTTCCATCAAAGTTTGTGATTAGTCTGATTTTGTTGATGTTAATTTATAGAACAACATTAATCCTTGATCTCTTTCGTTAATTCATTCAAAATGGTTATTGTGTGTCGTATTTTCGGTAACAATTACTAAATCATCTGCAAAACGGCGATGATTTAGAAAATTCTGAAAAATTTAAGAAGCTTCGTTCAATATTGTTAGCGTTTTTATTATTTGTATATACTATTCAATCTGTTTTTTTATTTATTATTGTCTACAAAAGTATATGTGAACTACAAATACGTTTTGGCTTACGCATCATTAATATAAAGTACTTGAAGTTAGAAAAGTGAAGAGAACAGATTCTGTCAGCGTCAGCCTAATCTTTGGTGGAAGATGTGAGCCCATACGGTTAAAGCAGGCTTACGGGTCTACGCTTGTACCATACGTCGCCCGTCTTCCTACTTTAGCCGTATTACGCTTATGCTATCCGACGAGGCAAGACGGTATGAAGAGTTGACCATCTTAATTTTATATCATTTGTGGTAAGTAATCCAATAATACAATAGGGTATTCCTCTACTAGTGTAAATACATATTGTACTACTACAAGTTCTAGTGAAAACAATAATTGTCAAATTGCAAACCTTATGCTATCATTACTTATTACTTTTACAACTACAAGTTCTAGTGAAAACAATAATTGTAAAATTGCAAACCTGATGTTATCATTACTTATTACTTTTACAACTACAAGTGCTAGTGAAAACAATAATTGTGAAATTGCAAACCTGATGTTATCATTACTTATTACTTTTACAACTACAAGTTCTAGTGAAAACAATAATTGTAAAATTGCAAACCTGATGTTATCATTACTTATTACTTTTACAACTACAATTTCTAGTGAAAACAATAATTGTAAAATTGCAAACCTGATGTTATCATTACTTATTACTTTTACAACTACAATTTCTAGTGAAAACAATAATTGTGAAATTGCAAGCCTGGTGTTATCATTACTTATTACTTTTACAACTACAATTTCTAGTGAAAACAATAATTGTGAAATTGCAAGCCTGGTGTTATTATTACTTATTACTTTTACAACTACAAGTGCTAGTGAAAACAATAATTGTAAAATTGCAAACCTGATCTTTTTTACTTATTACTTTTACTACTACAAGTTCTAGTGAAAACAAAAATTGTAATATTGCAAACCTGATGTTATTATTACTTATTTATTATTATTGTTATATATTACTTATTATTGTTATGAATTTAAGTGTATGACTGAACCTAAGCCATTGTTAATCAATGTTATGAGTTCAATAAACGTTTTGATTTTGATGCACCACACTTGTTGGGATTGTAAGTTAAAGAAATTGAAGTGGAGGAGGAATACAAATACCATATAATAGAACATTCTTTAGAGACTTTGGAAGTTATTAAGGATCTTGGTGTGACTTTCGATAAAAATAATGACTTTTCTTCCCCATTCAGAAAACATAGTAAAACGCGCTTCTAATATGCTCGGGTTTGTATTCGTAACACAAAAATTTTTAAAAGCTTAAAAATAATATAGCTCCTTTATTTCAGTCTGGTTAGGAGTATCTTGGAGTATGGTTCAGTTGTCTGGCGTCCCCACTATGCTACACATATCCTAAGACTGGACGTATTCAGAAGCAATTTCTGTGGCATGTGGCATTTAGGGCCGGTAAAGCCAAGAAAATCTCTTCTTACAAAGAAAGGCTGGCCATCTTTAAAATGACCAATTTGGATGAACGTAGAGAACTTCTGGATCTTCTGTTTACTCATAAACTATTGATCGGCTTTATCGACTGCCCCGAATTGCTAAATAAATTTAGTCTAAGAGTAACAGTAAGAATTCCACGTAAGCCTATTACTCCACTTTGTCGTCCACTTCGTCGAACGATCCTAGGTACCAATTCCCCAGTCCCTCGACTTTATGTAAAATTTTAAATTATTATAGCGTAGCTGATATTGACATATTTGCTGATTCCTTAGCCAGATTCCGCAAGACCATTTGCAGCATCATTCGTAATCTTTAATAATGTTATAATTGGAAAATTGATGTAACTGTCTATAACTCATTTATTAATTAAAAAAAAATTTTGAATTCGTATTTTATTCTATATAATACCTAAAATTAATTACTTCTGTGCATGCTGTGTTTATTTGTAAGTAATCACTACATTTAGCTCCTAGTTTTTAGTTCTACTTTTTATATTTGTGTGTATTATTGTAAGTGATTGTAAATAAACCTAATAAATAAATAAATAGTAATAAATCATGAAGATATTTATGTTGTATGTTTAACAGAGCAATGACTTAAAAAAATGTGAATTAATTGAAAAGTGCGTTTAGCATAGTAAAGGCTACACGTGGCAGTTATCTAATACGTCTTATTAAATAAAGTAAATTATTTAAATTGAAAAAAAAAACATAAGGATATTTTGAGCCTTTCTTTTGAAAAGCCCATTAAAATAACCTATGCAGAGCTTGAACATTGTTTTTAGTATATGCAAAACCCCATATATATGCCTTATATAACGACTTAAGAGTGTATTAGAAAAAAAATTATAAAAATTATCTGAATCTGAGAAGTGTATAATGATATGTCATGAAGAGAATGTGGGCATAGGTGATCACTTAACATCAGGTGACCCGTACGTTCTCATTTTCAATAAAAAAAAATGTTGACACAATGAACAAACGTATACTTGCTATTCCTACTGTTTGGTAAAGTGAAGATAGTCATTTCTTGGATGATGCACACATGATACACTATGTAGGTGTATATAGTTTCATATGGTTTTACAAGATCTAAAAAAAATCATAAAACAAATGTCTCATTAATAAAACAAACCATATTAAAAATTACTGTTAAAAACATTTATGTGGCAAAGGTATACAAAGGTAAACTATACAATAATGACTTTCTTAATGATCACATACCTTAAATTTAATTAAAAAAAATTAAAAGCCTGCTGAGTTTCTTGCGTCCGTTTTTCTCAGGCCTGATAGATGGGTGATAGATTTTCTCGTTCAATGAGTGATTTGAAATCATAGTTTAATTAATAATTTTTGCACTTGTAAAAGCAGCATAATAACTACACCCGATGACAATAACACGGACGGACAGATGGTTAGCGGAGTCTTAGTAATTTGCACCCAAATTTCTGATAATGAAATGATTGAATACTTGCGTCACTTGGTTAAGAATTGACACTGTTCTGAAATCAATTTCTTTACGTATTATATAAAGTATTCGTTTACTAAGTTTTCTAAAATCAGTTACAGTTTATGTGATTTTAGAAAACTAAAATTGTTTTTAAATTGCATTTTAGACAGACTACTAATGAACTTGATATTTCAGATGATCTATATGCTGATACAGGATATTGGAAAAGTATAACACCAGAAACTAAGCCATCCACAAGCGATAAACATTATTATTACATGCCCTACTGGGAAACCAAGCCTTGTTTGCATGTCCGCAGTATTTGGCCGGACCATAGACGTCGATTATACAACTCTAACATGCTTTATTACATAAGTGAAATTTTGGTATGTATCCTAACTAATAATTAAAAAATGAGTTCGCAAATTTGATTATTTATTTTTCATGCCTCAACTGCTAACTTATCATATATAGATAGATCTGGACAAATGTTTTTTCGAATTTTATAAGTTATTTACAATTATTTACAGCATGTGCAATTTTTTTCTATTTTTTTGCCGGCTTTGTAAGTAGTAACATGAACCCGTTGAAATTTTGAGACTGCGATCAACAGACAAGTAGTTTTTGAAAAAAAACGGGACAAGTAGTTTTTGCAGTCTCCTCCTGATTATTTCCTATTAACCTGACATTGTCTAAAGAATTTTGAAGAAATCTGAGGTTTTCAGGTCGCCGCTATATGACAGACGTTAACACCTATCAGAAAAACACACTTAAGTTTTGCCGAGTGGCTAAAGATATGTGTGGTTGTGTTTTACTATCGTGATTATATTGATATGATATATGATATCACCCACTATATTCAAACGATCACCTTATTGCGATTCAACCTGGGCTATGCCATACTCTTGACCATGAGTGACCGACTCCTTTGTCTTACGTGATCCACTTTTCATCACCATTTATCAATCGCTTAAAAAATGGTTCAGTTTCATTACAACACAAAAAATAATTGCAAATGGTTAAACGATTCATAAAGGTATCTTTCAGTCAGCTGATGTGGCACCCAAATATCGAGTTTTTTGTGTACCAAGCGGCGCCTATTCCTATCTATTTAAATAATAAATTCTAAAATACGTTTCAAATTTCTTCATTACAATCATTCATTTACTATATTTTTTATAGGAGGAAGGCATTAATGATGCTGACCAAACATTAAAACAAAATGGAAGTCTCGACAACACCTCACTGGCAGCTCTAAAATCTGTTATGGAAGTCGTATCGCAACATTGCAAGAGATATGTTGAATTCATGAAGAATGCTCCACCCACCGGGAAGACCAGACTTGACCGCGAAAGGCTCAAGCATTGCTTACATGAAATTGTAAGTATTTCATGTTTAAATTGTATTCAGCAGTCAAAGAACGATCTTCGAATTCTAATTCAATATTAAAAATATGTTTCGCGAAAGTAAACGAAATAAATTTTTGTTTTAACTTAACGGTAAAGAAATACATGACATTTTAATATATACAATTAAAATACATATTTGTAAATTTAAATTTCAGGAACTACTGGCAACTCAAACTCGAACGCTTAAGGCTGTTATAACCAAAAGTTCAGTGAAAGATCGCATAAAAACAGCAGTTTCGTATTTGGATCGAATGAAAGCCTTGTGCGAGGATGTGAGTATATAATATTATCATGAACTAATTATTAACAATAAAATTTCACAATAATTTCACATTCTTAATATTGTTTCCTTTAGCCACAGCACGCAATGCCTGATATATTTATCTGGATGATAAGCAATGGGAAACGGGTTGCATATCAACGTCTAACTGCCCGGGATTTGATTTATTCCGATCGATCAGACGAGATCGGAAAACTCTGTGGCAAAATGCAAACTTTATTTCTAAAGGTACGCCACATATATAATGCACTTTTCCTAGACGTGTAGACATAGACTAGACCAATTTAGGTACAAAACATAGTATAGGAACCCTCGAGGTAAATAAATCCATCTTTTAGAGGTAGTGGAAAGACTTAGCTGGCAGATCACTCGCACCTGATTCTACAATATAAGAGTTTCCGTAACCGTAAAGTAAAACCGTAAGTTTACCAGTGGGAGGCTCCTTTGCACAGGATGCCGGATAGATTATGGGTACCACAACGGCGCCTATTTCTGTCGTGAAGCAGTAATATGTATAAGCATTACTGTGTCTCGGTCTGAAGGACGCCGTAGCTAGTGAAATTACTGGACAAATGAGTCTTAACAACTTATGTCTCAAGGTGACGAGCGCAGTTGTAGTGCCGCTCAGAATTTTTGGAGATTAATTATTTTTCACCCGTGTCCATTGATCCTTTACTATATTTAGTGATGTATTTTCTATTTTTTTCATTTTATTTTCAGTGGCCAGGAAAGAAGGCTACCACGCCAAGTGGTTGGACAGTACCTGCTAAACTTGATATATACCTTTGGCTGGGCGTGGTGCAAGATAAAAGACATTTTTTTAAGGGTATACCCGCTGGGTATGATATGCGGAATGACATTATGTGTGCAGACAAGCTGCGCGTAAATCCCCCATCGCTTATACACTACCGTGAAAAACATGTGAGTATAAATTTATTTGTTAAAATACTTTTTAAGTTACCATTTTTTAACGGGATTGAATGACTGATCTTTCTAAAGAAGTATCATCAATGTCTATATTAAGTAACATTTTTACCTGCAGCTGTATCCGCGTCGATATCCTTAAATATGTGTCAAATATCATTGAAATGAAAAAAAATTTTTTTTCTAAGCAGCACCTCACGGTCGCCGCGTAGCCTAAACCATAAAATTTTTAGTTTTACTCTAAATTAAAAACATTTTTGTGCATTTTTTGTATGAAAAGAATCTTTTAAATCGGAATAAATTCGATTCTAAGAAAATATTATATATATACAACATTATAATTCATCTGTTTACGTGCATTCTCTCTCTCTATATCATAATAAAATATTGCACACAAGGAATACCGCAGAAAATATTGGAAATTTTATCGCGAATGTCCAGAATTCGAAAAAGAACACGATACGAGGTAATCAAAGGCGCGGGCAAAAACTAGTATTATTTTAACTCATATTTGATATTGAATGGCCTATTGATCATGTAATGTCAGGTTCACATTTCACGTTTATAATCCCAATCAAGTATCTTTTTAGCTATAAAAACAAGATTGACGGCGCCGTAAACTATATATAACACATTTAACAAAACACATACAAGAAAAGTTAAACAGTTACACAGTGGGCCATATTGCTCATCCATTGTTGACTGTCGTAAAATTAAATTATTTCTTGTATTGTATTGGATCTACTCACGTTCTAACTATACAATCATTCATTTATTTAAAAAGAATGAAACGAAAAAAAAAAACCTTCAGTTTCTTATAATAAATCTGGAATCATTATTTTTCAGAAATTTCAAATGAGAGCATATATATATCAAGCAAGATCGCTGATTGGATCTGATTCCTCAGGACTATCAGATCCGTTTGCTAGAGTTGCCATTAGCGACTGTTCCGCGTCAACAGAAGTGATAGACGAGACTCTAAGCCCGACTTGGGATGAATTATTAGTTATTGAAGATGTTCTTCTTTACAGTACAATAGAGCAAATAAAAAACAATCCTCCAGTAGTATCCATAGAAATTTTTGATCAAGATAAGGTTGGCAAGTCGGAGTTCATTGGTCGCGCATTAGCAAGACCCCACATTAATTCCCTAAATGACGAATATGCAAAGCCAGACTTTCCACCTTCTCTGGAATGGTTTAGCATATATCGTGGTGATGAACCCGCGGGAGAACTCTTAGCAACGTTTGAACTTATCGAGATACCACTTAAACAAGGCGAACCAAACCTGCCAGCGCTTCCAGATGCTAGAGAACCAAATGGAAAGCCACAAGTTGATCCTAAAAAAGGCCCCATATTACCTGTGCCAGTGGGTATACGTCCAACTTTATCAAAGTACCGAATTGAAGTGCTGTTCTGGGGCTTGAGAAATTTGAAACGTATTCATTTTCTTTCTGTTGATAAGCCGAGGGTAGATATAGAATGTGCCGGCCATATTATATATTCTTCCATCATACAAAATGCAAAGCGCAATCCCAACTTTTCTAACCCTGTAAAGTATATAGACGTTGAATTACCTGATCAAGATCTTTATAGACCACCTTTAACTATTAGAGTTCTAGATTGCCGAAGCTTTGGTAGAGTTACTCTAGTTGGTACTCATACTATCAACTCTATACACAAGTATATGTACACCCCCCAGACCAAACGAGACCGTGAAATTGAAAATCGCAAAAAACCATTAATCAATTTAGAAAATATCGATTTACAAACAAACCGCGTCGTGCAGGATGACATTGTTTATTGCAGTAATAATGAGCAGGAAAGCCGTCCACTGCTTTTAGATGATATTCAAGATAGTGCCTACTATGGAACTGGGGCTATACCTAAGCGCAAATTACCAGGCCAGACTAAAAGAGACATCAGAAGAAGAAGGCGATCTAGTACACAGTCGAGTATGAATGATGATGAGACAAGCAAGGATTGGTGGTCGAAATATTTCGCATCTATGGAGAAAATGATTGAAGAGGAAAAGGAAAATAAAAAGGAGAGACACAGCTCACCACAGCCCACTTCGTTTAATATTATAGATGAAACTACTATTCAAAGAGATGACGCTCAGACTTCCCAATCGAATAGGACTAGGCGAAGAACAACAATTTCACCAAAGATAAAACTTAATACAATAGTTACAGTTAAAGATGCAATTCCAGCGTCTACATTGGTGAAGGTTGGTAAAATTTTCTATCTACATTTAAGATAAAAATTAATAGCTTACTTTAAGGGGATGTTTCCCATGTACCAGTACAACAGATTGCGTTTTACAATCACTTCACCGCTATATTTAAGTACTGACACAATAACTGAGCCCTGTACATAGGGTATAACGTCTAGGGCAGCCGATGAGATTAGTAAAAAAAGTGTGCTATTCAATAATGTGACAATTTGAGCGTAAAATAAGGAAATCGGAAAGTCACAAAGTTTCACCACAAAACTTCAAGTTAAGAGAATCTCTTCACATAATTGTCAGATGAGGTCAGGTCAGGATGAAATGGCCATTAAGATGAATCTGGATAATATTCAGATGTGCTTGAATATTTCATGGTCATGGAAAATTGGTCGTAGCTTTTGGTCAGGTCCAAATCAGTCTTTTGAATTGGAGCTACAATAGGGTTCACTTAAAATCTCCTCTCAATGACGCGCTGTCAAAATAATTTTCCTATTTTCTATCCCTTTAGATTAGTGTACTTCAGGTATTTTCACAGCATCATGACGTACGGTATTTTAGTGTGGTGTCATGTTGCTGACATTGATTTAGTGTTTGCTATGTTAAAGAGAACTGTTCGTGCTATATATCAGCTTGGTTATAGACAGTCACTCAAAGAAAAATTTAAAGAAATAAATATTATGAAGGTTCATTGTCAGTAAATTTATGCAAAATTTAATAAAGGTTCACAAACAACGTCACCTTTTTGCTATAAATAGTGATTTTATTTTTATAACACTAGATATAAGGGTTTGCTTGTAACTAATTCTAGTAGGCTTCATAAGATACATAATAGCTTTAAGGGTAAATGTATACACTTTTATAATGAAGTTGAGACTTCATTATAACGCCACTGTTCAGGCATTATCTATTCTTATAATTAATCTGTAGAGATCAAATTTCTGTATAAAGAAAAAAAAATATCAAAACCGAGTCAGGGGGATGTAAGAAGAGAAGTAGAACAGGTCCTGAATTTTTTGCAATTTCTTATTTCTCTGTCTGTTTGTCTGTTTGTACGGGCTAATCTCTGAAACTATTGACCCGATTTAATTAAAATTTTGCATGATGATACCTTTCATCCCCGGTCAACATCTTAGATACTTTACATCCCAGAAAATTAAAGAGTTGCCGTGGGACAGTTAAAAGCCTCTACTTACGTTACGTTTACGTTGATACCCTATATTGCCGGGCAACACTTTAAATATTTTTTATCCCAAAAAGTTAATGAGTTCCTCGGCCTACGGCCAACTCTAGGTGACTTGCTCATACGTTTCTAAATCGCAAAATCTGCATGTTTATGCTGAGTGAAATAAATCAATTTACATAATTTAGGAGGACAAAGGATATATACAAAAAATGTATTGCAGTAACTACACAACAACACCAGAGGAATCAAAAGATCATTGCCGGGCTTTATCTCTGGATCTGCTAAGCCGATTTTGCAAATTCTGTTACTAATAGAAATTCAAATTTTTATGAGTGTCATATATATACTAAATATTAACCCTCTAAAATACTTTTTCATTGTAGTTGTATTTGTAAAATACGTCGGAGAAAAAACCGTTGAACACTAAAAATAAATTATATGGCAAAACAACGTTTGCCGGGTCAGCTAGTCTATAGATAAATTTAAATGTTTTATTAAAAAATGGCTCTGCTCTGCTCCTACTACTCCACAGCTGAATATCTAAGTGATCGGACAGCCTGGGACTCGATTATAATTATTATAATATAGCAATAACAATGACAGTACAATATTGTATATGTTATTAAAAAGAGCGCAAAAAAAGAATGCTGGGAATGTTTCTTGCGCCGCTTCCGCTCTCAGAGCACCATTTGTTTCTCAAGCGGTGGTAGTGTTAGAAATGACATCAAAAAGAATTCTCATCATCAGAATCAATTTAGAGAAAATAAATGTCTTTTATGCCTTTTGTGTGGCCACCCCCACCAGGCAAACCAGTAGATTAATATTTTTCCTTTATCAGGAACACGTGGTATACGTATGGCGCATTTAGTATTAATTTCTGAAGAGCTCAATTATTTCTTTTTGACTGTTTTTTATTTTTACATTTTTCAAAATCTGTACACTCTGCTCCCTGTGCATGCCCTCTGCCCCAGTGTCTGCAACCCTAGCGGTTGAGAGAATGCATGAACCACCCATAAAAGGTTATACATCATATAACCTTTTTTTAGCATCTAACCTTCACAATCCATAGGTGCCCACGACGCTCGAGTAAATCTATATTTAGCCTCTTGGGATGCCCTACTATTATATAAATTAACATTATTTTGTCAAATACTTGATGTTGTTACTCTGTCAGGCTATCCAGTACAAGACAGATAATTATGATATTTGCTACTAGGTCCATCATAATTTAAATGCTTATCTGCTAGATAACACAATTAAAACATTGTGAAACAAAAATGATGTACTTATTCGATAGATCAGTAGCAAGTTGCCTATTCGTAACTTTACTTGTACGTTGTAGTTCAATTAAAAATTTTAATAAAATAATTTTTAATTTAGGTCCATCCTCATGAATTAGAAGCTGTACCTGAGTATGAAGAATTCAAAGATTGGCTTCATTCGTTCGATTTGTACCGAGGTAAAAAAACTGGTGATGATTCTGAGGACGAAAACCGCATCGTTGGAACTTTCAAGGTAATAAAATCTAAGTTGTAACCAAGTTATCTAGCAAATAATATTGATGTAAAATTATGGCAACATATTGCACTGACTTGATTAACATGGAAATCGTTATGTATGTATGCAACTACGCCCGCGTAAATTCCGTATGCCTGGACATCTGACCATTTTAATACATCAATTTATTGAAGTCTAATTCAATAAATAAAAGTTTTCGAAAATTTGCCTGGACAACAAGCGGACTGAAAGCAATAAAAAATATGCACCTTTCTCTAAAGCTGCTACCTCAATTTTATTTATCTATATTGTAAACTAATACTAAAGCTTATCAAGTAACTGCAATTATCTTAACTTTTATTTTATTTCAGGGTGCCTTAAAAGTTTATAAATGGCCACTATCTAATGATCTCGATTATCAATCAACATTGGGATTTGACCCAAGCAATGGATTCTTTCAAGGAGTTCCAAGTAACGAACCAATTCGTGTACTTGTTAGAATATATATAGTGAAAGCTATGGACTTACACCCTATGGATTATAATGGGAAGGCCGACCCTTATATTGTTTTACATCTTGGATCACGCAGATTAAGTGATAAAGAGCATTATCAGTCAAAACAACTAAATCCAGTGTTTGGCAGATGTTTCGAAACAGAAGCTACATTTCCACATGATTCAATGCTCACAATAAGGATTCTCGACTGGGATTTGATTGGAAAAGATGATTTAATTGGTGAAACTAAAATCGATTTAGAAAATAGATTTTATAGCCGACATCGAGCTACATGTGGATTACCAATCAAGTATGATGAGTAAGTATCCATGTGATTCGGAAACAAAAGAAACTGTAATTTATAACTAGCTGAAGACTGATTTTGCTAATTACGAGATTTGTAGAAAATCAATCATTATAATAATTACTTAGATTTTTCCTGTTCTTGTAATAAAATAATGTAACAGCAAAACTGTCAAACTGCGACAGAAAATATGCATACACAAATAAAATTATAAATGAAAAAAAGTAAGTCACGAATCAACATAAAACTATCCTACCTCCCAGGTTCGATCAAAGTTCACAAAAATTACGAGGACATCGCGGAGAAATAACGTGACACCAAATTTTTATATAAAAAGCAGTAATGTTGTAATTGTTCTAGTCAGGCTTAAGTGATTTTCTCTTTCAAACGGATGGTACATTTTGACCTTTAATAAGTGATTTGAATAAAATATTTGAATGTTTTTTTAGGGAAGGATTTAATCGATGGCGGGACGCAATGAAACCAACACAAATCTTGGCTAAGCTTTGTAAAGATGCTAAATTAGATGCACCACATTATGAGTATGGTTATGTTAAGATCGGACGAACAAATTTTAACATGAGCATGGAAGATGAACTATTTCAGAATTGTTGTGCGGTTCAGGAACAAATGGCACTAAATGTGCTGCGTCGTTGGTATGAGATCCCAATAGCAGGAACCCATCTTGTTTTGGACCACATAGAAACCCGGCCTCTGTATAATTCTAATAAGCCTGGTGAGTAAAGTAAAAATTACATGCATTCAACAAAGAGATTGCTCTAAATTATGTAATTTTTTATAATTTTTTGTACATGCCATAAAAATCCGAAAAGACATTATAAAATGTATGTTTTTTTATAGGAATTGAACAGGGGCGTCTACAAATGTGGATAGATATGTTTCCAATGGATATGCCTCTTCCTAGATCGGCAGTTGATATATCACCACGAGTACCACAGTCGTTTGAATTGCGGGTTATAATATGGAATACTGACGAGGTGGTTCTTGAAGACGATGAATTTTTTTCGGGTGAAAAAATGTCAGACATCTATGTGAAAGGGTAATTATTTTATTATTTGAGTGAGAGTTATTTAAATAGTACACACACTCTGTCTAATCACATTGAAACGATGCCTATTCCCGATTTTATATCTGGATCGATATTTCCCAGTGTATTTTATTAGAAAAATATATAGAATTATGATTGACCAAGCTAACTACAGATTTCTTATACAGATGGGTCAAAGGCACGGATGATTGTCAGTGTACTGACATACACTACCGATCATTGACTGGTGAGGGAAATTTTAACTGGCGGTTTATTTATCCCTTTGAATATTTGGAGGCTGAAGAGAAAATTGTTAGCTCCCGAAAGGAATCCGTATTTTCTTGGGATGAAACAGAATGCAAAATACCCGCACGTCTCGAATTGCAAGTTTGGGACGCTGATCATTTTTCTTCCGATGATTTCTTAGGTATGTGTAATAATAGCAAAAATTTTTTTTTTTATTGAAAGTTTTTAGTTTACAAGTTATTGGTTATTTCAGGCGCACTAACATTAGACTTAAATCGATTCCCTCGAGGGGCTAAGACGTCCAAGCTTTGCACATTGGAAATGTTAAAAAGTGATGGTTCTGTGCCGATGGTGAATATATTTAAACAAAAACGCATAAAAGGCTGGTGGCCATTTTATACTAAACTTGATAATGAAGAAATGGAACTAACTGGCAAAGTAGAGGCAGAGATACATCTACTGACACGTGAAGAAGCAGACCAAATGCCAGCTGGACTAGGAAGAAGCGAACCAGAACCCCTGGATAAACCAAAGTAAGATTAATTTTATAAACACATGAATGTCTTTAGCTTTTTATATTACAGTGTGGATCTTAAATATTTTTTATTTTTTTGCAGCCGACCAGACTCGTCATTCATATGGTTCTTGAACCCACTAAAGTCTTTGAGGTACATTCTATGGCACAACTACAAGTGGACCATTATTAGAACCTTGGGCGTTATTGGGTTAGCCTTGATCATTTTTATTTTTATATATGCAGTACCAGGCTACCTTGCTAAGAAACTGTTGGGAGCTTGAAAAGGATTTATTTTTTGGATAAAATTTTGAAATATCATTTATTATTAACTACATCAAATAGATTTGACGAGAACTTGAATTTAGATTGCTCATTCTATGAATTTTACATTCATCTGAAGGTACTGGATATAATTGCCTTTGTTAAATGTTAAACCATTACCAGTTTTTATCTGTCGAGAGGCGATGGAATATTCTCCTTGGATTAAAATTCTAAGGCTGAGATCTATAGAGCGTACATAGACTTTTCTCAGAATTTCCTTACGTAAAAACGTAAAACTTAGCTCAGTATTAAAAAAATATGCGTTTACAATCATTTATTAAATGTTCATTTAAAATATTAACTGTATTTATTACGGTATATTAGGATTTTTTCTCATACAAGCATTTATTAATAATTATTGTTAAGATTTGGATAAGTAAATAACAAGCATTTTAATCATCTGAAAGAATTTAGTTTAAGCTTGTAGTACCCTGTTGATGGAAAATTTTAGCATCCATTTTGTAGTTTTAAGTCCTTATAGGAATATCATATTAACTGTACGTTGAATAATCGTAGTAGGTAAATAATATTCTTACTTGTTTAAAGACTTTTTGCCTAATATTCTCTATGTTTCATACATAAATCCTTGTAGGTATATATGTGGTTGTATTAATTTGTCTTTTAACAATTACCAAAAAATATGATTCTTGTCTATATTCCCGAACTTGGCTTAATAATCATGGATTATCTAATATATAAAATTCTCGTGTCATGGTGTTAAACTTTAAACTCCTCCAAAACGGCTTGACCTATTCTCATAAAATTTTGAGTGCATATTGGGTAGGTCTGAGAATCGGACAACATCTATTTTTGATCCCCCTAAATGTTAAGGGTGGTCCAGACAATTTTTTTTTTATATTTTTTTTAAATTTGTTTGATTATGAGTCAGCATTAAAAAATACATACAAATTCAAATTTTCAGCCATCTACGATCAACAGTTACTTTTGTATCGCGATTTTAATATCGGCAATACAACGTTTGCTTGGTCAGCTAGTGTAGGTACTTATAAATCTTCTGGAATAAAGGGCCTCCGTGGGGTGTTAGTTTCACGTTTGGCCCAAAGTCCTATTGAAGGTGCGAAGTCCTTATTCCAGGAGGTATCTCAGAACCTAACTTTGTGGCTCTCCCCCGTAGAAACTCCATTTCAACAAGCTGAACTTTCATTATTATATTATTCCACTAGGAAAAGATACTTTGAGGTACCATCTACTCGTTTGCTTCTTACTTAAATAAAATAATCAATTTATTAATAATAACCAATGTAACTAACTACTACTTCAATTGTTACATTTTTCACGTTATGAACTTCTTTTGTGCCAGTACTTTATTTTAAAATAATTTCCAAGAAGTCTGCTATTCACAAAATTTTAGGAGAGTTTTGGGTCCAGTCACGGTTATGATGTTAGTTGTTGAAATATTTGTATAAAAAGTATTTAAATAATATAATTTCTAACTTATTATAACCAGCTCATTATGTACTGAAACTTTAAAAAATTATATTTATTACTAGCTGACCCGGCAAACGTTCTATTGCCATAAAAAATATTTTTAGAATTAGACCGTTTCTTGGACATTGCAACATTACTTTATTTTTCTAAAATAAACGTAGCCCAAGTTACTCCTTATTACATCAGCTACCTGCCAATAAACTCCCGTCAAATCGGTCCAGCCATTTCAGAGATTGCCGGAACAAACAGACAGACATACAAAAATTGTAAAAAAAAAATGTTACTTTCATTTGGCAAAAATTGGTTATTTCAATATTACAAACAGACACTCCAATTTTATTTATATGTACCTATAGATATAGATTTAAGTCTCTGCTCATATTTATACATAAGTAAAGCCTAGTCTAGTTTCTATCTTCTGTAGATTTCTGTACATTTTAATGACAATATTTCTACACTTTTAATAAACTTTATACACTACTCTCTGTTCCTCTCTCTCTGGCCTACGAAATATGAGAAGGTGGATTAATTGGGCATTCATTGTGCATTTAATGTCGAAAACAAAATGAAATGTATGAGTCAGTAAACTTCAGAGACCGTGTGTAATTTTGCGTTGATATCTTTTTTTTTGGAAAGGATGACAAATGAGCGTACGGGCCACCGAGACTTTCTTCAGAGGAATAATATTTAAAACGAAAACCACACCACACTGGTTCGATAATTAAACTCGCCTTCCCTGAAAAGACTCTCCCGGAAAGAGGTGTCATTCATATAAGACAATGCACGTGCTGGTATATCTTTGGCGTATCATACTTTCTTGTAAAAGTTCTCCTAGAGACGCTATATATAATATCATTATTTATAATATGAATTATATCCTTTAACCATTCATTAATGATTGTATGTATCGATATGTATCATATCTGTCATCATCACATTGTATCCGTATGTGTAAAACTAATAACTCCTAAATAATTTATACGTCTAAATAGAGCGCCTCTTGCTGTTAGGCAACGCACGAGTACAAGCCAAGTTTACTACTTCAGTGTGCGTGACAAGCTACGACTTACACTCGCGATACGTATGTCAGTTACAGTTCGACGCATTTAAATCGACGTGTAGGTAACAATGAGCAAGTCTATCTAGACGTATAATAATTATCTTAGTAATAACTGATAGTAAAAAAGAACAAGAAGGGACATTGACAAACAATACAATAATTGAGACAAATGAAAATCTATATGTATTTATTATATTCATTACTTTTATAACATTTTAGGGTGCTTACATAAAGAAACAGGTTTCCGGTACAGACAAATCTGTACGGGTCGGTACCTATCGGCGCAGGTATAATATTTCAATATAACCTATTCACTCACTTATATAGAAACAGATTGTAACTTGTCGGTGCCGACTGGAGGTCATGATTGTCACTAAGGACAGATCCACCTGTTTCGTTATGCGAATCAACACTGTACCCACCGATCGGTTTTATGTAAGCTTTCTTTATGTAAGCACCCATATGAACAACGCGAGGACGAGAACATGAGAGAAGTGTTATGAAATTTCCATCCATTGGAATTAAGATCATCTTGGCGTCATACCGGATTCGTTTTCTATGACCGATTTGAGTCCTATTACTTATCTCAATTCCAAGTTTGTATTTCACTATCAAGACGAGTATCCGTCTTGTTCTATTTTATTAGTATCTGTGTGTGTAAACTTTTCAATTACTAAGTATTTTCACTGCTTGCGACTACTAAAAATATATCTGTGCTGTATTAACCAAATATATAACTTATTTAATGGTAATTGTTGTTTTCTTTGCAATTAACATAATTTACAGGCAAGCCAATTCTCAAGTACTCATAAAGTCATTCTACCTTATCTCCATCAATCTAACAATGACGAAACTAAAATATAAAACATGTGTTATGGTTTTGAACTTTGAGCTTATAATTTAACTTCAATCAGTAAATCTCCGTCGCTACTATTAAAAAGGGACAAACATACTGAACTTTCAATTAAGACATGCGATATTCGACTTTTGCAATATTAGGGTAATCCACTCCAATTGAAATTTATTTAAATAATAAAATTATTACTTGAAGGTACCCATATCTTATAGTCCTGAAAATAGGTCCGCGCAAGGAATCTTATTCCACAGGTTGGTTGTAAGTGGAAGAGAGTTCCTTTAAAACCGCACTGTGGATTAACGCCACACACCCATATGGTGGGGATGATATCCATTAGGATCCACTAATTAAGTGGCGTGACGTGGTGGAATCCGGCGGTAGGAATCAGGTTAAACAGCTATTCGGACGACGTCTCTTCGTAGAAATAGAAACTACATCAGTACGTAGGTTATAGGTTATCACGGGTTACTATCCGCAACTCGACGACTATGGCGCGCCTATTTTACGTGGTGAAGTGGACGGCTGATCTTGCCATTCCAGCTCCTCAAGGTAGTTAATCAAACCTCTGATGTCACCCATGATCTCGGGGAGTGTCATCGGTGACCCCAGGTGTTTCCTACACTCCAGAATGATGTGTGCGGCCGTCTCTTCTGCCTCCATGCAGGCTCTGCACAGCGGTCTGTCGGTGACACCTATACTAAACAGATGTTTGTTACGTAGTGTAGTGTGGCCGTAACTCTTAACCATTTAAGAGTTACTTGGTTCCCATTTGCAAGAGCCAAAAACATGTTAACAAGTGCCATTCCATATCCATGGTTGACTTTCCCCTGGTAAAACCGAATTGATTGGGGTGTAATAGCTTATTTACCGTAAAGTGTGTAATAACTGATTTACCATTAGAAATAAGGGCACCTTCAAGTAAAACGCTGGCTCGACACATCCAGATGTTAGTGGCGCGTCCAAGGTGAAATACAGCGGCGGAAATTAGGCTCTAGACAGTCTCCGTTTTGAATGCGTAAAGAATATACAATACGCGCCTCTACACAAACGGCAATCAATCGAGCGGTTCGCAGAGTACAGACGCAGTCATGAATCGAGATGATTCTGTGTTCACGACCAGAGATGATAGCAAAACTACATGTACGACGCGAACTGCACCTAGTACAGCGCTAAAACTGGGCCAGATTTAAGTAGTGACTTAATGACCACCAGTTTCTTTGACGCCAATTTAGCTTTGCCTTCTGGATGATCATAGAATCGATTGCGATTTCTTTATATTTGCTACGATAGCAAAAAAATTGGAAACAATATTTTCAGAACTTATCATTGCTAGTGAGAACGTTGGTCTACAACTAAACCCATTAATGACAAAGAAGCTACCAACGATAACATCGGTTAGTCAGAAGCAGTGGGTTCGTCATGGGAAACAACCATTTCCCATGTAAGAAAAGAACGTATATAGAAGGTGTCCCATTCTGAATAATATTGCTAATCTCGTGCGGCTTGTTTATGTTCACATAGAAATAGCGGCGGAGCGCGATACACTTTCGACGTCAATAATTTCACCCAATTTGAACTCTTCACTGGAAAAGATAGCACGTTTATAATATATATGATCTTATTTTTTTACCATGTCGTTCAATACAGACGAGTTGATCAGTGCTACTGATGGACTTTCTGCCGGATGGTAGAAGACGACCCTGATGAAGTTTGAAATAACTAGATTATAAAGTATGGGGATGCCATTGTCCAACAGTGGACTTCATGCGGCTGATATGATGATATAAAGTATAAAATTCACCATACCTTTCTCTTTCTTTATATATTTCGTGCACACCAATTTAAATCTTTCACATATCACATCACATATGTACTTTTGGTTGAATTTTCTATCAAAAATAAAGGATCGTCGTCATCCATATTTCAAATCTCTGACTACACGTCACACTCGCGCAAATGCCTAGCGGCCATTGTAAATGGGTTTACCACGTCCACCGCGCTTGCACCTGCGTCCGTCACTGCGCCCGTCCGTCTACATGAATGAGTCAGTGGTCTGTGGTGCTTTGCCGCTTCTTTACGCCAGTAGCAGTGTGGTACTAATCCGGTCGTGTCTTACACTGGTACTGAAGAAGCACTCATACTTCACCCCAGAGATTTACGAAGCCATCTTAACATATGTGTAAGTATTCTATAAGCACTTTCATATGGTAATTCAATCTTAACGAACGAGTGCAAAGTTATACAAAAACCACAGGTTTTTATACAACCTAGTAGATCTGGCCCGTCTGGTCGTTTGGTCAATGCCGTAGTTTATGCCGTTGTTTGTACCCTCAATCAAATTCTACTAAAATACAATACAATACAATTTTTGGACGAAAATGATGCTTTAATTAGTAATTTTAGCTTCGGTTCAATACAGAACTATAAGTCAATTGCGGTTTGTAGTGAGGATGTTCGGTTTTGAATTAGTGTAAACAGAATAGAAACGTCACAGTTTTTTATATCTTATTCAAAAAATTACAAAAACAGTTACATCAAAAATTCCATAAAATGTTTCAGTTCTGGAAGCCTGACTGCCGAGGCGTCGGTTCCGACGACTCTGGTAGTCAGCACCTACGACGACGCCTGCGACAACTACGTCTTCGTCGACGACGACGAGAACAACTTCTTCGACGACGACGGCGACGACGACAGCTTCTTCGACGCCGGCGACGTCTACAGCAACCGGCTTCTTTTGCTAACCAATTGATGAATTGGGAACCTTTTCTCTCTAAGAATCCAAACGCGGCGCCATGGTCCAAAACAGATTGCACAGTTTTATTTAAATCATCTGTTGATCCTTTACCATATTCCTCATTGAGATGTTCCACAATTTGGGACAAAGTCGCACCATCCTTGTTCTGGTGTAAATACTTTAAAACAAGTCTACCAGTCTCCTGTGAGGAATTGGGATCGAAGATGTCTGAAGACATTTAAAATAATTTAACAGCACAACACTCAAACACGAATTTTAAAATTTATAAAATGACATAAAACTTTTCATATAAAATTTTGAAGACGTCTAATCAATCACAATGATTTCATACTTCTTATAAAGTGACATATTTAAGCATGGAACTTCTGTTTAAATATTCTTTTTTATTTAGAGAATAAGTTTTACATGTGTATAAGCTTGTAGGTTGTTTAATTTGGACCGAAAGAGTTGTGTGATCTTTCGTTGATTTTCTTTTTCTGTATTTAGACAAGGCCTAATGCCTCCAAATTATCCCAGCACAGACTCAAGACTCTGGAGATTAACAAGAATATTCATTCACCAATTCACAATAGATATTGGCATTACGCTGACTCAAGAATCATAATATTAAATGGTCACGTAAGGTAGATTTCCCATTATAATATTGAAGCACCTTCCAAACGCTTGTAGCAAATATTGCTTGCGCAGTGAAGGACGTGCAATATCATTTTCAAATATTATGAAAATCACGCTATATAATTGCCAGGCAGTTGCCAGGTTTTAAAAACAGGTTTTAAAAACAGTTACAGCTTAAAAAGTAACAACTGCCAAGAGTAGACAGAAAGTCAACTATTCTAGCAAAACAAAACTCATTTCACGCGTGATACTTTTACTGTACAATTAAAAAGTGTTTATAATGACACTCATTTGACAGTGTTTATTTTATATAGATATTTAAAATTTATTGAAATTTATACAATGCAAATTCGGTTTATATAAATTAGGAAATGGTACACATTAATCCATAGGTAAAATGGCCGGCATCACAAAACAAATGCAGGATGAAAATACTGCAAAACTAGTAATGGACACGTTTCGCCGCCTGATGTCCAAAAATGGAGTATCAGCTAATGATATTACAAGTTATTTGGAAACAAAATTTGGGGACGTCTGGAGAACTTATCAATTAAGAAAAAAGACTGAAGAAATATTAAAACGAAGCGCAAAGTTGGGTTTCCTTTATAAATGCCGGAATAAGTACAATCAAAACTTTGCAACTCGAAGAAGACCATGTTGTTGCATTAAACGCAGAGTACGAAGATTACGTTGTCGACGAAGACGCTGTAGATGCTAATACTTTTATTTTCTGTGTGACTGTGTTATACAATATCCATTATTTTAATACCAAGCTATTTATGTTATAAAGTCTGAGTTTCAGTTCTTAAATTTAATTTAAGCTTATCCTTGTCTACTAGAGTACCCCTAGTTAGATCGTCTAAAGAAAAATGCCACTCCACTGAACTACTAATAAAAAATAAAATACTAATATTAAATCTTAAATATTATCAAGAAATGTTTCCACAAGAAACTATATCACAATGAAATTACCATATTTTAGATTCATTAAAATAAGATCGTATTCGAATTAAAGACCTACGAGTGAAACTAGAGCTTCGAAGCACAAAATACTTATTACCAAATTATGTGTGAAATAATTATGTGAGAATATAATAAATAAATGTACCTATATATTTAAAAATTGGTGTATAAATACAATATATAATATTATAAATTAAACACTGTAATGTATTGTATGTATCTATGTATAGTTTGGGATTGTGACCTGTTTTAATAAAAAGCATCTAGATGAACAATTTTTTTTTCCATCACTAAACAATATGAAAACTGCCTGTTTTCAGAGCGGTATGGGGTACATAAGACCCCACATTTTATTCTATAGAAACTATAGAATCTAAACTTAATAATCTGCCTACAGGTGGCGGCAGATTTAGGTTAATCAACTCATTGATAATAATAATTGCGACAAAAACCGTACAATTCGCCTTATATAGCGCCAAAACAAGGATTTTTGTCCCCTGTGGGCAGCGGGGTTTACTTAGCCTCGTGCCGCTATAACCTTTGGTGCAGAAAGAGGTTTTAAACGTCTCGTAACGCAGTTATGGAAAGTACAGATAATCAGTGCCGTTGGAACGTGTTATGAAGAGATTTTAGATTCGTTCTCGCTAAAAAAAATATTTTAAGATGTGTAGCAAATCCCCTTATTTTATAGTACCAATTGAATTATATCCAGTGAACGCATATATATATTATGTATAAATTATGGATGCATTTCTGACGCTCTAAAATAGCGCAACCAAAACTACTTAGTCTGGCAATAAATACTGTTAAGTAGGTACAATTAAAAATAAACAAAAAATTTGATTTGAATTTGGAATCTGTCATTTTTATATGAATGTTCACTGAGTTTTCTCATTTTGGCGCCAATACATTGTACAATGTTGCAATATTACAATGGAGTGGGGTGATAAAGAGAACCGAATCGCTGTGATTGCAATACACAAAGTAGGTATGAAGCCAAATGCAATTTTTAAAAGCCTTCATACGATTGGTATTGGTAAAATGTTTGTGCACGGGGCTATTAATAGGCTCAATGAAACCTCCTCTGTTCTGTTCTGTCTGTCTGTGACAGAAAAATATCTGGCCGTCCACGTAGTGTTCGTACGAAAAAGGCGGTCAAAGCAGTAATTCGAACTGATCCTGTCTGAAAGCAAAAGATTTTATCTCGGGAGATAAAGATAGCATCTAGAAACCATGTTCCGTATTTTAAAAGATGAGTTAGGACTTGCTGATTTTTTTTACAATTGAGCAACATTTTAAAAAACAAAAAAAAAGCGTATTTATATTCAAAGCTTCCCAATTAGTCGACAGAGTGGGCAGTGTCCTACTTCAGTGATGGTTTTGGTGGGGTATTAGCTATGAAGGAGGGACTGAGCTATACTTTTGTAAAAAAGGTGTCAAAACATGCAAAAGGTAGTGAAGCCCCTTAACAACACCATGTTCAATAACCAAGAATGGTTCTTCCAGCAAGACTCGGCGCGGGGTCATAAAGCTCGGTCTACTCAGTCTTGGTTGGATACGAACGTTCCGGACTTCATCAGAACTGAAGACTGGCCGTCATCAAGTCCGTATTGTAATCCTTAAGGATTATTACAAACAATCCGTACAAGTGGCAGTGAAGAATATTCCCACGGAAAGAGTGCGTTATACTGATAACTGGACTCAACGTTTAAAGGACTGTATTGCAGCCAATGGACTCCACTTCGAATAAGGTTTTTATATTTTAAATTAGAATATCATTGTACCTATTTGTTTCATGTGTATACTGGGTATTTTGCCTCTATTAAAAACTTATTATTATTATATTATTAAACTAACACACTGTAAACGTAAAAAATGTTATTTGCAACACGGATGAGTAAAAAGAAGGACTCCGCGCTGTGATACAAGTGAAACACCTTTATGCTAGTGTGTGTGCGATTACGTAGGATACCAGTTACACAATTTTTTCACCCTTAAATGATCATATATGGCCACAAATACTTTTATAGTATTATTTTTACACTTTTTCACAACTCACGACACCATTTTTAAAATATTTTATTGCGACGCAAACTGATCTGTCACAGCCGCTGGCAAATCTCATGGCGGCGGATCGGCTTGTATTAGTCTAAGTGTGTGCGTGGGGCTATGTATTTACACGTTTACCGGCTTGTTTTGGTGCTTCACTGCTATGTAAGGTGACACGGAGTCCTTCTTTTTATACTCGTCCGTGATTTGCAATAGAAATTTTTTTTTTTTTTGTTTCAGTACTTTTGGCAATACTTGGTAAACCCTTAGTGGGCAGGGCTTATAAAGTGACCCGCCAAGCGGATTTATATCATAGTTCGGTAAGGCGAGTGAGTACGATAGGAGCCTGGTAGGGCGAGATTTTAAAAACAGATAAAGAAATATCCAAAGGGGAAATGAACCACTTTTCATGTGTAAGTAGACCATTTATATTAAAATATAATAAAATGTATTTTGAGGGATGGCATTATGTATAGTGTAGGTAGCAGCACATTTTACTAACATATCATTAACTAAAATATTTGTTTAATAACTAACAGATTTGGTTTTAATTTCAAATTTTTGTGTGATGGTATTCTATTGTATTTTTTGTTTTTCTATAATGTTCACTTTTATTTCAACTTTCTACTCTTCCTGTATAAAAATATGTACGAGCTAGTGCTAACTTAGATTCCTATAAGACGGGTTGTAAAGATTATGGATAAAAGCTGTTCAACTTATATGCAATACTAAAAGAAAATTATTTTAATAATAAATTAAAAACAGCCATAGATCACCCCGTGTATATGCACGCTGTTAGTCTAAACCGGCTGCACATGCCTCGGGCATCCAATGCGTTCGGTGAAAGAACAACAGCTTACATAGTACCTAGACTGATTAATAAACTGCCACGTGACTTGACCGACTCGTTGACTGAGACTAATTTAAAACAGAATTTAAAAAATACTTTTTAAGACTTGACTGACCACCGATCAACTTATCGTGCTTAACTATTAATTGTATCAAGTACTTTTACTTTTATTTGTATAATTATAATGTATAGCTAAGTGATTGTGAACTATTTTTTCTTTTATTAATTTAACTCTGTTGGTGTAGACTTAATTTAGCAATTGTACAAACCTCAGTGGTTTTTATTGCTTTGAAACCGCAATGTAAAATTTGTTTTTTATTAATAAATATAAAAAAATAAAAAATAAATTAATATAATGCTCGTATAATACCTTTATTTATTACGGTATGTGTAGATTGATGCATCTACTGTACTCAATAACTCATGAAAATTGAAATAATTAAGTTTTAATTTACTTTTTTTTTACTTACTCGTTTTTGACGTTTGAGTATTTTTGTTGCATAATGTATTGTAATTGAAATGATTTGTGAGTGCAATAAAAATAATAAATTGTAAAAACTAATATGTTTTGACAGGAGCAACCTCAGAGTTTCTTGCTCATTCCTCTCTGAGGAAACCTGCCTTCCAAATGAGCTGTTTGAAAAAATGACATATATCAAGTGTAATAACATGATTTACCTATGAAGTAAAAATATTCTGGATTTGATTTGATTACTAATGGTAACTAAATCATATGTAAATGTGATAATTTCAATTTAAAAATTAAGACTAAAAATTCACGATGATTTCTTTTTAGAAAACATCGTGCTTTTACACGGTACCAATTAGTACCAGGAGAATTTAATGGCTCCTTAAAAAACACACATGCAGCATTTCTTTTACAAGAGTTAGTAAGCACTACATTGCAAGAAGAGTGCTTGATAGGTATCCTCATCTCTCCTAAATTTATTTACGATTTCTCAAGGAATATAATTTATATGCTTGTAATAATATGCTAATATGTATAGTTCCATAATCCATTTATTTTATTATGACTGATTTCCTCATACATAACGCATGCATCGGCCACGTATCTGTCAAACATTGACAATATGTCAAACGCGCGAACCAGTTACAATGGTTACCGTTATCATGTTATGCTGAGAACCAATAACATAAATCACGTTGGGCGCATAACAAAGTAACAGACAAAGCACATCCTAATATCGACACAGATTCAAAATCAATAATACTCTTTAATTAATGCAATGATAGTTTACTGTATTGTGACGTAATATGGGACTTTTTGGCGCCTAATAATCAACGGTAGATCTACATAGTTTGACAAGACTGCTTCCATATGCTATATTATGCGTTTACTGATTTTATCCAATTATTATCATTGACAATCCTAAATATTTAACAGCGTTTATTAAAACATTAACTTTTATTTTTGTTTATTTAAATTTGAGTATGCATATATTGGTGAGCACTTCATTCAATTTTTTAATTTTACATTGCGGTAAGGCCATCAGCTCAAACCAAAACATTTTTTCATTCATCATTTTTAAAAACAATATTAAGCCCACTTCGATTTTTTTGAGCGTTTAGTAGCTAGTTGTATAAATTCATATCTGTTTTTGCATTCGTGCATCGGTAGAAATTAATTTTGATGACATGGTAACCTTACTTCTAGCAGTTTTATTGCAGTATTCGTGTAGCAGCAATGCAGTGAAGATTAGTGGAAAACGTCAAACTGTACGAGTCAAATGACAAGCGTACAATTATTAATCAGAATTGCCCTGGCGAGAAGATTCGCAAAGGATGAGGATTACACCACTGAATACACGTGCTGCTGAGGATAAACTAAGGTAATGTTGAAAATCTGACAGCATATTAGATTAGTATCATTATAAATAAAAAAAAGTGTGTGTGTAGTACTTATGTATCCACGCAAGAAGTTATACTTCTTTGGCTTAACGAAGCAAAAATCATTAAAATGTCATTCCTCGTGCTATTCTTCGTTTTGGAGAAACCTTGCAAAGATGGCTTTGACAATTAATTACGAGTATTAAATCATGAATACGGCTGTATGGGCTTGAACTCTTTGTCTGTCCTAATAATAGACGAAATATATGAAAAAAAAAACGAATGACGCAAACATCAGAAAATTTTAGGAACCAACTTCAACCTCATAGAGTACATTATATAATATAGGTATAGAGTTGTCGATTAATTTCAAGGCGAAAGCGACATCGCGTGGGAAGTTGACGAAACATTTCTCGGTTATATCTACATATACGTATAACATAAATACCTGTTTTATGCTGTATTATGGTTGTTTTAATTGTAATATTAATTTGACACAGGAATTGCGTCATAAATTTAATGGCAGAATTACTGAAATATAGATATCAGGAACTTAAATTACAATAGTTAAACATATTATTTCCGTCTTCTTTTATTGTATAGCGAATGTTTGCATTATATCCTCCTCGTCGTGCGTCGAAATTGCTCCTCGAAGTATTTTATTGATGGACTGCACCAATTAGGTTTAAAGATATTTATTTCTCATTAAAAACATAATATTGTCACTTACATGAGAACATAAAAATATGATGTAATAATTTATCCGCCGTTATTTAGATGTTCAGTACATACATAAACATTATAGTAGGTACTTATTCTTCTTCACAAAATTTATGATTACACACTTTTACAGGTTACTGTCACATAACAAACAATTTCAGACATGTGTTCTATAAAAACTTTGAAACAATATAGTCTGATAACTATTACATATAAATATCATAGTAGATATAGCAAATATCTTGTCAGTCAATTCGGAACTATGCTCTTTGCATTTTAAGGAATTAAACGGAAATCAGTATATACTCAACACGCAACGAATGAACGAACACCAAACAACAACAATAATGAAAAGCAACGCAAAGCGATGGCGGCAAATAAATTAATAAACAACATGGCGATTAGCGGCTACCTACTGTGTAGGCGGGCGATGCGGGTCTGTATCAATCAGTGCCCTCTATAGACAAGTTGACAAATTAATTTAAATGTGATGGTATTGTATGAATCAAGAAATGTTCTAAGTGCACACGCCGTGTTCAACCTGTTACTTTTGTGTTACAGTGATACGCGCGCATCTTAAAATTTCACTCTCATCATTTTTTCATAACGCGCCTAAAGAAGTATAACTTCAGAAACATTTACAATATTCTACTGCTCATATCTATATATATAAAAGTGTCTCGCTAAAACTTGAGATCGGCTGGACTGATTTGGCTAATTTTGGTTTGAATTATTTGTGGAAGACCAGAGAAGGTTTAAAAGGTGAATAAATATGAAAATGCTCGGAATTAAATAAAAACAACGATTTTGATTTTTCTTTGATGTGTCGCCCGTAGTTCAGTAATTAAATTAAAATTATATTTTAAAATGAATAACTAATTAGAATTTTTAATTCTTTCTTTCTTAGGAGGAAAAAAAACTTCATTTTAGGTAACTGTAGTAGGTAGATTAACTACAGTTGTTAACTATATATAAGATTATTTTTATGTAGATTGATAAATCTTAAGTTTTGTCCAAAAATAAAATTGAACGTAACCGCACCAACAAAACAAAAAGTTTATCAGAAAGCTTTGAATTGATTAACAGACTGTAACATAACTGTGTGTGTCTATCAATATCAAAATAAAACCTTATAAAAGCCAGTATTTCAGGAAAATTCTGTTTTGTAAGAAAATAATAATAAAATTTCATTCGTACCGAGCATTTCTTTTGTTTTTATAAAAAAGGATTCCGTTTGTTTAAGTTTAGTTTATACAAAAGTTTAGGTATTTTATTTAGGCAGTACGAAGTCTGCCGGGTCAGCTAGTACCTAATAGTTTGTATTTTGTTTGTCTTAGTGTGTAGGTATACACTATTGAACTTTCTGTTTATGCGTGTAAAATGCAACTGCAATATAGTTTATATTTTAACTTTGCCACGATATGAAATAATCGATAATGTTATAATATGCTATCAAATAATTGTGTTTATCACTCAGCGAACTAAAATAAAACAAAAGACAAAAAATTTAATTTATTTTATTGAAAAGTAACTTTTAATCTTAAATAGAACCACCGGTCACACACTATAGCAACATTACAGTACATATCATCACTTCATCTTAAAATTTATTCCAACCATCGTTACGTAACTATATTTTTTAAGTGGTTAACATAGATATAACGATTTTAAAACAAATCATTTATAAAATAAACACTTAGCTTTTAAAGGTTAAGTTCAGTTAAAATAGTTATGATAAAGGATTTATAACTAAGTTGAGTGTGCCACAGTACAAGGAATCCGTTTATTTCATTACAATGTTGGTTTTTAGATTAATTAACACATTTAAAATTTCGATACTCTTTGCACTGTAAACATGTAAAAAAATAACAATGTGGACCCTTTATCCCGGCAATGCCTCATTCTGAATAATTGCTAAATACTTTTTATGTATGTTGTGTGTATGAATGGAAAAATAATTTTAATATCACCTGTGCGATTGTGATTTTGATGCTAAACAATTGCTCGTATCAATTTATACGCACTTGGTGTTAATGAAGTAAAGAATATTAATTTATTAACCAATTAACTCATGAAATATTTTTTGCATGTGGTGTGTATTAATGGAAAATTAACTATTAATATATCATGTGTGTGAATTAGTGTTTGTCACCAGCAATGCAATTTACTTTTTATACATTGTGTATATATAAATGGAGAGATAATAATAATAATAGAAATGAATATGAAATAACAACCGTATCAAATACTAAATGTGTTCGATGAACCTTAAAATAAAATATAGACTACTGACCTCTACTATATACCACTGGACTGGCGGCTGACAAAGTGCTTATGTACCTGTTTGATATTCGCCATTTTGTCGCTGTTGGCCATTAGCGAGAGTCTGCGGTACTAAAACTACCGATGACAACCTCAGCAAACATGGATAGATGGCGGGAAACTATTTACAAAAAAAAATGTGAACTTTACTACGTTGATTCTTGAAGTATAAATAACACGGAAAACGAACGAAATTAATTAAAAATAGGCAAAAATACTTCAGAGTATTGAAACGTTCCTTCGCAGCCATTTGTAACGTCAAAATTAGTTCTCTGGACGCATGCGAGTGGTGCTTCAAATAGGCACAAAAATTTGCTGTCAAACATATGGAACAGCCTGTCCAGTGGTATTTATACAGGTCAGTGATACACTTCATGTCACTTCGTGTGTTCTGTATTGAAACCTGTTGTGCTCGTGATACAGTTGTCAATGTTGCCTATGAAACGATTATCGCAAAACTATACATTAAAAGGCCGTTTAGTATTAGTTATTAAGAATGTTACTTCAATGTAAATCGAATTATTGTATACCAAATATACAATAATCCATACATATACAACAAGGATTATAAGCTACATACATACATTTGTTATCACTTTAATATTATGGAGAAATTTTAAAGCTATTTCATACATCTATAACTATAATTACATAGAATGCCACTCTGCAAGTGATTATTTTATTAAATATATGTTATTTGAGCACATTCAAAAGACGTTCAACTTACGAATTCGTTCGTGACACTGCAAGCATTCACAGCGCGTATTTGTATTTATAAAGCTTGTGCTCCAGTACCTTCCATCCACCGAAAGAATCGCAGTGTTAACGCACGAGATTGTAAGGTTATAAAATTAATTAGATTCATGAATTGCATTGTCAAGATACAAAGCCTTTATCAATGGGAGCACACTCATCTTTACAAATTCACTAAATACATTTAAAATTCCTCAAAAATTACATTAATTAATTTACAAACGATTATACAATTTACAAACATTAATGTACATAACTAATTATAGTAAAAATGCCTATGATATATCTAATATTGGACAGTTAAAATCGATTTCGATATTACAAAATGGAATACAAAGATGTTAAAATTTAAAATAATATAAAAATTAATGTTCACTTGCATCTCAAATTAAATTACCTAGCGGATACTCTACAGACGATAGATGTAACATCCCGACAAAACCAACCAGATGAACGAGAGAATGTTTACTTCAACACATTAGTTATTCGAACTTCATATCACACAGCACTCACTTCATTATGTATGATGTTATGGCAAGTTATTTTCAAGACCTTAATAGTCAAGAATAAGGTAAATTAAAAAAAAAGGAAAAGCAAAAATACAACGCAATACATATTATGGTCAAATTGGGAAATTTTAATTATAAGTAATACAGCAAATATTTGATCACAATAAAACTATTGCTTTTCACTTAGGATAGGTAGCTAACACTTACCGAATAAATTATACTATTTCAAAATTGCCCAATTTGAATTCATTGATACCTTTACAAATATTATTTATAAGGCACTATTATGCCCTTTCAAACTCAAAAATAAATTCTAAATAAAGCACTGTCAAACAGCATAACCACATTTAAGATAATAAAGGTGAATTAATATATATTTTGAATTTATTATACAATAGAATATTAAATAATACAGTTTGCCAATTTATTAGCTGTTTAATCGAAATTGTATGGCTGAAATCTAATTGCGATTTTAATTTATTTCTACAGGAAACCCCCTCCATATAAGTGGGGTAAGAACATAGTTTGGTTCTCAAGTAACTACTTCTTTTTTATAATCAATAGTCAAATCATGTTACTATTGTTTTCAGAACGAAATATCATGAAACCTTAAAAAAGGTGTAGCATCTTAGGAACCCTCGTTATACCCATTTATAAACTTTTAGCAACATCGACATACATTTCCTTTTAAAAGCGGCTGAGTTATGCGCATTGAGCTGACAAGTTTTTAATTTAAGCATTTAGGAGGTGTTAGGACACAACTGAATTAGGCTGGCACGCCCAGAGAGATACCACTCCCCCACTTATAACCGGCGTGAAATGGCGGCTTTACCGCTGTGTTTCGTCCGGTGAGTGAGGTATCCGGATAATTTCTTGTCTCGCACAGCAACTTTGTGGAATTTATTACCGGCTGCGTATTTCCCGAACCTATACGACTCAGGGACTTACAAGGCCGGCAACGCATCTCTTGACACCTGCTTGGCTGTTACCTAACCTCTCCCCATCCCGGGAACCTCTTGCCCAATTGTCCCCTCTTATATATAAAAAAATAAGTAATTGCAGGGTTTTGTAACTTAATGTTTGTCAATGTTTTCAAAGCAGCACCACGAGAGATGATGAAAGATTTATTTTTTTACTGAACTGCTAAACGCCTTCCTAACTTATGTATTTCACCTTGATTATAGGAAGCAATTAAGGTAAGAAAAAGTGTAGAAAACTAGGAAAATAAAGATTACAAAGTATTCATCAAATAGCAAAAAAAAATTTTGGAAATTTGAAAGCTAAGGTGGTGGCACTTAGTTCATCAACAATACTTGGTTTGAAAAAATTATACTTCTATCAAACATCTGCAATCACTTATTTGCCAGCTCGCACCAATTAAATGTTTATTGTGTATTGTGATGTTACCAAACAGTTTTTGTAACAATGTAGGAGTTTGGTCAAATCACATTTACAATAATTGACAGCCATTCAATTTCAATAGTTAATGCAGTTTATCCAACACGGATGGATACCATCACATCAGGTGTTGGAAAATCGCATTAATTTCATACACACAACATACTACAGAATGCATTTATTTAAAAAAAGTAGTCTAATACACATATAACACAATAACAACGATCGAAACGGATGAGTCGCACATTTAACACCTATTTTGGACTATAATTTGAATAGAGTATAATATATGTAAATTATGTAATAAGTAATAAGAGTTAGTATTTTTTGAATAAAATTTATTAAGGTGAGAAGTTAGTGAGCCTACTACTTCAATATTTTTAATCATAATTTTATTTTGAGCGATACTTTATTAATTAAAATGTATTTGAATAGCAAGCGACAGTATTGGTAAAAGTCAATTCGAATGGCCAATAAATGTTGAATTTTCAACCAATCTCCCGCTTGTTTGTTTGAGCTATGACGTCATTTTATATGCACCCAAGAGTGGTAGGCGTGAGTCCGGTGTTAAAAAAAAATAAAAATAAGTTATTTATGTGCACTTTTGAATAAAAACATAAAAATATCAACCAATTAAATCCAAATTTAAGAACTGTATAGAATTTGAAATTGATATGCGAACTTGTACTTTCCTAGGCTATGGCTCATTGCATTTACAACAAACTTTTTATGGCACCAGAGATGTGGCTTAAGGTATGAATAAATCAAATAATAAATAAATAGGAAAAAACTGATAAGGCATAAAAGGCATGGACCTTAATTAATAAATGATATATTTCTTTATGTAAAAAATCGTTCAACAAATAATTTCGAAAAAAATACACAAAATAATCTAGAAAAAAGATGAATAGAGGAAGCGACCCAACCAGTTCGATCGTACAAACTATAAATAAATAAGTTCATTTTGGTTTCACCGTTGCGTGATAATACTTAAAACGGCGATACCGTTTAGATCAGGCGGTGTCGATGTCACCCACGTTGATCCTATCCTCAGCAGCTGTCACCGAGAACCCAAGGATCCGCGCATCAACTTTGGTCATCTTATTCTTTTTAGCCTTCTTTCCTTTACCCTGATAAGAGATTTAAGTCATACAGTAGAGATATCGGGATATCGGTCACGAATTAAATGAATCTGTGTTAATGATGGTGACATATTGGTTAAAGCGATGATTTTTTGATGTAACGACCAACCGTCATATTATGTTCTTAATAAAACAAAACAATATTTGGAATATTGATTAAGAATTTAGACAATGATATATCTCTCTATTTCTATCTACAATATAAGTTAGGCACAAGAATTATTCTAGGAAGGTATAGCACTTTGCTATTCCCATACACTTGTATTTAAAAATGCGGAGAAGACGCCTTACCTCTTGAAAGTCCACAGATGAGCTTCGTGGGTTGATGGCAATTGCTGGGGAGCACAAATCGTCCGACGGAGTCACAGTACTAGCGCGTAGTAATTTAGATCTGAAATCAACATAGCCTATGTGACCGCTATGACGTCACCACACTGCACTCAGCGGTGCACTGTGTTGTGACATCAGGCAGGCATATCACTTAAAAAACTTAAAGTAACTTCAAAACAAACCACTATATTTTACTGAAATGAAAACCTAGTGTTTTTTCTTCATGCTTTTCACTTTTTGGGGACACTTCCAATGCTTGAAATTTTTATTAAAAAAAAATTAACATAATATTCATTAAAATATTCGATCGAATGATCATCAAACTTTTATTACATCGGGCTTGACTCATTGACTGCGATCCTATTATCATACTATGTAAAGGTTATTAAAAAAGAAATACTACCAACCTTTTCTCCAAGAACTGTCGAGCAAAATCACTTGTGTCCTTCGATTCACCTAAATAGCACTTAACATAATCTTTAACTTCGTATGGGGATTCAATGTCCTTAAGAAATGTAACGAAGGTTTTTACTGGAACAAACAAAAGAAAACAGAACTTAAAATATATTGTTTGTATATTGTAAGTTTCTACTTCATATAAATTTAATAGGGGGAATTATTAGGGACTATCCCTTTCCATTTTTTCCTAGCACACTTATCTAATAGCTAAACCAGCCCAAAATGTGACATACCTCAATGGATATTTAAATAAATATAAAGTGAGATAATTAAAATATAAAAATAGCCCACTTGTATGTTTGGTCTCGAATTTAGTGCCAGTGTTTTTGACTGGAATACGGGGTTCGGGGAACACCAGTTAATTCTTCCACAAATAATTTATTACGTACGACTCAATTAGATACTTCAAGTAACATCAACTCATTACACATCAACATACCATCAATCTTAGAGCTCCAAGAGGATAGCGCATTAGTACACCACGTCTCAAACTCGACGGCCGGCGTCTTTTCCTTCTGCTTTGTACTCGTGACGACTGTAAACTTCTTTTTGCCCTTATCTACTTTCGACTCAGTTACTTTAGTCACGTCGGGTGCTTTGATCGGTTCCGCTTTTGGCAGTTCTATTTTCGGCGGCTCCGATTTTGGCAGTTGAGTTGACTGCTGGGTCCAGAAACCACCTTTAAAATTAGAAGAGTTATGAATACAAAACATCTTGAAGTAAATATAAAGAAGGTTTTATACGTTATAAAGAATCTTAATCTATTAAAAGATATTAAGAATCAGCCCGTTTCGAAAATGTTGAATTACTTTGATTACATTTATAGTTACACAAAGAAAATGGATGGTATTGTCGTAAAATTACTGCTGTAGCCAGCAACAGGCATTGACAGAATATTGTGAGCGAGGCGAAGCAAAGCAAACATTTTTACGTTTGATGCGGTGATAACTTTAGACTTTCTACATTTCGATATCTCAGTCCCAAAGAGCAGAAATATGTTGTCAAACAACACTAAAAAACAACTCCAGTTATTCCGGTATGAATAGAAAATATCGGAGATGATTTTCAAAATAATACTGAAACTCCAAAGCATGACAAAAAACTATCCTGTGACTATAAATATAATTATCTTTTTATGACACCTCAGGTATCGTTCTGGGATAAAGATGACAGAAGATAACAACAGATAGAACATGTTGCAGTAAAGTAATTACCCCCTCTGGAATACAGACCTCTGACCCTTGAATACAAGGAATTTAATATTTCTTAATAGTTATCATGAAAATTATAACAAACACGAACCAAAAAATTTTTCAGCAACGTGCTTTACATAATGCTGAAAATAAAAAGATTTTTAGCTTATCATGTTACCATTGGCGTTATTTCCCCACGCTACGTTGTTGGGCGTTGGTGTCTTGGCCCGCGCTTCCTCTTTCGGCTGCGTGATTCCAGTGGTTGATGTCTGGCGTCGATTCTCTATCGCACTAGCTGGTTGCCGACGAGTCTCCGTCGCACCAGCTGTTTGTCGACGTGTGTCCGTCGTACTAGAAGGTTGCCGCCGAGTTTCCGTCACACTGGCTGGTTGCCGACGGGTTTCCATCGTACTAGCTGGTTGTCGACTCGCCTCCGCCACATTAGCTGCTTGACGACGAGCCTCCGCCTAAATTACATGTACCCAACTAATAAGCTGACGCGAATTTCATATTTTATTAAATTCTCGTTTATAGCTTTTGTCAGCCATTTACAATTACAAAGAAGCACAATAATAAAAGAAAACTTTAGATTACCTGAATTTCAGCAAGATTGTTGCCTGGTGGACTTGCGCTATTTTTTATCTTTCCCCAACCAAAACTGGCTTGCAATTCCTGTTAAATCAAAAACGAATAAATTTTTATTTATAAAAACCGAAACATTTACCATCTCTTATACCTATATATTTAGTAGGTATACTATCGAAACTGACAACATCAAGTATCCTCATAACGGCGAGACTAAATTTAAAATGTTCATGTGTGCTAATTTTACAGATGTGTTAGTGACTTAGTGAAATGAAATCGACGTCACTGCAAAAACTATGGCAATATTGCAGCATATCACACTGATTATTATTACTTGATGGAAATTAAAAAAGTGCATTATTATAACAATAATGATGAACAAGCGCTAGTGTATCTTTAACTTCTTCATCGTTCACTTGGACTTTAGTTTGATCTGTTACAGTAATAATAATAATAGAAAACTTATAAGATTTAGTTAATATATTGTTTATTGTCTTATTATATTGTATATTATTTACTTTTGCGAGAGGGAAAATAAACATAATATAAAAAATTAAGTATCTATAACCTAAAAGATATACACATTAATAATAAAATTGTGTAATTAGAAAAGAAAGCCGACTTTATTAGTCTCCCAAATGGCCGCGAATTTTTTAACAAAAGGAAATGGGGATGTTTGTGTTAGAACTAATAATCAAATCAAATAAAAAACATACAGTGACAAATTCCGTTTAGTATGTGAAATTGATTCAGTTGAACGAGACAGCTGTTTCCTTATGTTAAATTCATTTTTCCGTCGAATCGGCAGCCACAGGCAACCTGAGCGATGTGTTTGCGAAAAAGGTACTTTTGTACAACAGACATAAATATCGACATATCGATAGATTGTATTTTGCTTGTGGTCAATCCCTATGACAAATATTGATAAACGAGTAAAAATAATGAGAGTAGTATTGAAGAATTATTATTTACCTGAGAAATGTCTCTCTATTTAGATTGTTGCTGTATATAACAACTCAATAACAGAACACGATACCTTATTTTATTTTTTTATTAATATTTCTTAAAACGCAGTATAATTACGAGAAAAACACTAAAATTAAAACACGGCCCAACTTAGACTCTAGAGTAATGAATACTAAATTGTTTTGAAACGGTTTCACGGTCTATGTATTCTGTCTCTTTCTCACACGTAAGTTATTGTGTAAGGATAATTGTATCACTCTCGCACAGGTTTACGTCTGTTGCGCAAGTATAGGTACTATATATGTGTATGCTTCTGCCATACGAAGTCTTAAAATGTGTATAGTATCATAGATAAACAAACCTCTTCTCTTGCCACGGCAGCAGCCTGTTGTTGCGCAATCAAATGCATCATGTGTTGTTGCTCTTTCATTTGTTCCATCTTCTTTTCTCGCTCCAATTTCTGTATTTCAGTTAACGTCATCATCCCATCCTTTGAAACAGACGTGGCATGAACGACGGCCGACCAAGGCGCCTTCTTCATCACCGATTCAGCAGCCAACAGCTTTTGGTGATGGTGTTCCTGAGATTTAAAGAAAATTTCAACTATGGCCGGCTTTCTTTTATCGTGTGGTGCATGGAATATTAAAATAAACCTGGATCGAATATGTTATAGATGTTTAACCGAATTTTTGTTTACAGACTCCACAGTATTTTAAAGTTAACAGAATAAAAAAAAATGTGTAGGACATTTGATCGGGCGAAATGCGACCTTCTGCGTTAAGTCATTTTGAAAACCGGCAATTTCCATTCGATATAGTGCAGTGCAGGCTTTTTAAATAAATATTTTTGACAAAAACTTGATTGACAAGGACTTGTCAAAAATATTTTTCTAAGATTCTGCCGTTTTGTGTTTCGAATTAAAGTGTGTTTCGTATACCATCCCAACAACAAATTTTGAGTCGAAACCGAAAAGAACATGTAAAAATCAGCCAGGCTTAGAGCGTACTTAGACGTTGCTCAGACTTTACTTACGTACAACTTATCTGTGATAAAACTCGAAATTGACCTATGCATTAGGCTGTTTTAGCTTCAGCTCAGCATAATTTCAGGTGTCAAACGACTACAAAAAATTACGCTACACTTACACTCAGCTAAGTTTTACGTAAGTAAATTCAGAACAAAGTCTAATTACGCTCTATAGATCTCAGCCTTCGAGGTTAATTACCTCAATTACCTGTTGACTCTTTCCTAATTCCATCTTTTTCTTTTCTTCTTCTTCCTCCGCAATTTTTAAATCTTCTTTCCTGAAATGCGATAAGAAAATTGTTATCGAAATTTGTATTTACATGTTATAGTCACGTTATAATTACGATTATTGAATTTTCTCACGAAATACATACAACATATGAACGCGCTGTAGAATTGGATCACTAAGGTCAATGCTTCGATGAACCTTTGAACATCGGAAGGATGGAAAATTTAAAAGCGACGTTGCCAGCTCGTTTGCAGAGCAACCATGTGCATTATGATCACGACGCTCTTCAATGGCGTCGGTCGTACCTTGGACGGCATAGGGGTAATACAGCTTCTATAGACAATAAACAAGCTTCTTCTTCTGGGACTGATGACCGGTAAACAAAAAAACTTTCAAAATTTGTTGTTTCTTCTTAATGTATCAAATCAATAGTTTTTTAATTGTTAATAATATTAAAAAATTCGAATAACACAAAAATACCTGTACTAATTCCATGTTCAGTTACTGAGTTGGTAAGTTATTAATGTAAAAAAGTATAATTGTGGCCCGTTTTAAGTCTTAGTAGGTTTTTTTCCCCCATTTTTTCTTTTTATTTTGAGTATTTCCCTCTTCAGTTTACCGCCGGTTCCGAGATATGGGTCGAGAGCACCCATGATTCCGAAGCTTATGGCAAATATTTCATAGCTGCTTCTGCGATTGCTTTAAGTGATCGGCCGTATTTATTAAATGAACCAGCAATAAGTTCAATTATTATTAGTTTTATTTATAACCTTCAGTTTTTTACAGTAGTAATTAGTTGGGTTCTGTGTGTGTGTTATTATAGATTCTTTCAAGTTTGTAATAATTATTATTTTATGGTGAATTTTATACTACCTACTTTGAGGTTGGCGTATGTATATTTATGAACAAACTGACAAGACAACTGCATACTCACAGTGCTTCATTATTTATGTAAAAAATGTTAGTGTACAATATTGCAAGATTGGTCAATGACCTACTCTTGAATTGGTTGAAAGGCATATATATCTTGTTCTGGTCATAGACAGAATGTGTAACTTGCAACCTCAAATAGCCAAGAGCATTACTGGCTAACATTTACATTAGGACAGGAGTGAAAGCGAAACATATGCTCTATAATGCGTTTGTTGTCTCAATAGTAGGATATGGTATTACTAGTTACGGTAGAACTTACCTTGATCGAATTCTCCAATTAGAAAATAGTATTCTCAAATTCTAAAAAGTATTGTACCACGAAGCAGTAAAGTAGAGTAGAACGCACGGTACTCTACATAAAACATTTTTTTCAAAATAAGAGGGACTGATGTTGTTAACATCACCTTTTACGTTCGTTTTCCTCGGCCGCCTTAATCTCTTCTAATTTCTTTTTATTTTCTTTGTTGTTATTCTTTTCTGCACCTTTTACGATTGTGAAGCCATCTTTGATTAATTCCTTTAAAATTAAAACTATAATTAATAAACACCATACAAAGTAATGTTAAAAATGAATGCCTGCTGAGATAATAAAACATTGACCACATTAAATCAAACGATAAAATTGTACCTAATAATATAATATAGTTCATCTTTGGAACTTTTAATTCTATTTAATACATCAACGATACTTTGGTTTTCTTTGAATAAGTAATATTTTTAATATTTTCAGTATGTTTATTTCATACATGAAAAGTCTCACATATATGGAGTATAAATAACCTTAAACATTTAATTAATCACGCTATGACTTCGCACGTTACGAAAGCATATACATCATAAATTACCTTCTTCTCCATCTCAGCATCTTTTTTAGATTGCTTTTCCTCTTTCTTCGATTTTGATGAAACGCCGGATGATGATTTCTAAAAATAAATATTCTGATATTACATTCTTAGTTTTTCTGGTTTATTTTAAACATAAAAATAACAATAGCTCATTATAGATGTTCATATTAACCCAGGTTGTAACAAGCATCACATTGAAGATTAATCCATCACACATTAATGATCTACTCAAAATTTACCTCACGCTTGTTCCCTTCCTCCTTTATCTTAACTTCAGTAGTTTCTTCCTTCTTTTCTTCCTTTGTCTTCTTAGCTTTACTCTTAGTAGTTGTATTATTTTCTTTATGCTTGGCCACCTTGTCATTTTCAATTTTAGCCGCTTTTACTTTTGTCTCAACCTTTGATTCTGCTACTTTGGCCTGTGTGTTGCTCACTTCTATGCGCTGGCTGTCCATGCTATTATCACTTTCAACGTTTACATCGGTTTTAACACGTTCCTTCTTCTGAAAAAAAAATCTAAAATAAAAAACAGGAGATATTTTTGTAGCATCAATATATTTTAAACAATACTTACCATTTCTGTTTCGAGTATCTCTTTTTCTTTCACTTCCGGCAAAGTGGATGTCATCGGAGGCAACAGTTTTTGGAGTTCGTCGAGATCAGGGGCTGCTGGTGCTACTTGTGCAATTACGTCATTATTATTTGTAACTCTTTCAGATGTCATCGGCATAGCATTACTTACGAACGGTTGTTGCGTGGGAATTGCCATAGAAGCTCTCAGTTGTGCTAGAATCTCATCCTCAGTTAACATATTATCTTTTGTAATCCCCTGGGATAAGAGAGAATTTGAAGCATTTGCCGATGGAGGCTAAAAAATGGACTGCCATTGATTATTATAAATATTACCCTACATATCGTGCTATTAAAATAATATGGCTTCAATATTGCAATGATGTATTTAAACTAAACAATTTTTCTAGTGAAATGGTAACAAAACCTTGCACCATAAAATCCTATCCTGAACTAACCTGTGAAATTTAATTATTAACTTTTAGAAGCGAAAATAAAGAATAATAGTGATAAGCACATAATCATTTTATCTGGAAAAAATCCTGAGATGAATAATTAATGGTGACTTCAAAGAAAAACATGCACACTTCGTAAGATGCATCTATTAATATTGTGATACCTTAAACTAAACATTTAAAGCCCCATTTTTTACAAACGACATTATCATAAACAAAAGCAAAGCCAGCACTATCAATGAAGTTTAGGCCAACGGAACAAGATAAATAATATAAAAACATATTCCGAGGTCTACACGCTCCAATAAGCTTGAATGCCTAAAATATAGACGGCCTTAAATGGCATTTATACCGTATATATTTATATCACTGGCTCTCGTAACGAAATCCAGTATAAATCTGTTTGAATACAATCTTATCACCTCCCACTGGCCTTACTTCAGACAAAATCATACAAACCAACGCTATGTCGAATTTAAACTAGGATTGATGAAAGTTTGGAGTCGATTAGTAGTCAGATATAAATGCATGCAGATATAAATAACAAGATGCCATCCAAAAGTCAAGCAGATAGAAAGACCAGAAGTACTATTACTTATTTAAGCAACAAGCATTTAATTAGTTTGAACAGTAAATACAGTGCTATAACCCGTGTCAGTATGCAAAATAAATGACGGCTTGTATTTGCAGTTACAGCAGCACAGTTAGTAGAAAAAAGTAACATTCGCCAGCAATTCAACTGGTCGATTGTCCAAAATATTTTGTGTCATTCTTTTAGTGCTTATATTTGTTGCACGCAGTATTGCCGCGTATATCGCGACATCAAAAGGATGTGATCGAAACGTAATAATGAGCGACGTCATTTTAGATTATTTACGGCCGTTCCCAATATACTATCTACAGATAGAGATAAATTACTACCTTCTACTGTCAGTAATTAGCTGTCAATAATCTGAGGCTGTCCCAATATAAGTCATTCTTATCGCCAGTTTACTGTTGCAATTTCCATACAAACTTCTATCCCTGGTAAGCTATACGTCGCCCCATTGACAGACAGAGTGTACGGAAAAGGTGAGTTACCGTCGATAAGTTTATTGGGACAGAAAAGTCAACGATAGTTACGATTTTTTATCTCAAGTAGGCCACAACCGGAGATAGACAGAATATTGGGAATGGCCGTCAGTCTCTTGCCTCGGGACACTCGAACCAATATGCAAAGCTTCAGGTCATCAAAAATATGAATGTTTTACGGTTATGGAACATGAGTGAATGAAAAATAGAACTGTTATTGTACACCACTTTATCGACACACTAATATTAAGTTCTATTTTTTATTAGTGCACCTTTCTTTAAATTGCAAGAAACAACTTATTCACTATCAAAAAAAATTAAAAAAGCAATACTCCAGATTCGACAGACAAGATCATAATATATTTATAAGTCAGAAATTTAAATAAGATCCGCGTTCATTAATTAATCTTCCATAATTCGCATGATAGTTGATAACTATGTGATATGATAAAGAAGAAATAGTAAACGTAAGTATTTATTAATTTTAAATGTTAGTATTTACAACTTATTTACGAATTAGCCTTTTGAGTGTTCGTTTTTATTTTTTTCTAATTTACAAAAGGATAGTACATTGCGCAACCTAAAACTGTTGTTTATGTGAAAAAAAAAATAGTGATTCAAATATTAAAATTTGATGAAAAATTGCGTTTATTTATTTCCACCAAAAAATCAGTAGTAACTAAGTACTTCAAAAAATTAATTTTTCGTATCATCTGCTCAAAAATTATATATTCTGTGACTATATCGACTTAAGGTTGTTCATTGAAAGGCTCTAAAAACAACTCTAGGAACACTTAAATAACAATAATGTAGATTGAAACCTGTCCTAAATTGAAAAGAGAAAAATAATAATAATATTGAACCGAAAACATATTATATTCTAAAATCCCTGGAAACACTAAAATTTAACAAATTCAAATAAAATGTTGATCGAATCGACATATTGTCCAGTTTTCGTTTTTTCAACAAAGAATAAAAAAGGTATCGAGCACAATACAGCAAAGACTTCCATGTAATTAGTATGCTTTAACATGACGACTAAAAATTAAAACTTCTAACATGATAATAATACTATTCCGAATTAATACGTTACTTCAATAAATTTGTTCTATTTCCTCTCAGTTGGTACAAAAAGTAGAGTAATATGTTCCTCGGAGATAAAGTAGTCTTATTTTTTTATGAAAATAAAGGACGAGACTCTGAAGTCTTCAGCTGATGGTAATTGATACGCCCTGCCCATTATAATGCAGTGCCTCTCAGGATTCTTGAAAAACACAAAAATTGCAATTGCGCTCGTCACCTTGAAACATAAGATATTAATTCACATTTGCCTAGTAATTTCACTAGCTACGGCGCCCTTCAGACCGAAACAAAACAATGTTTACACATTACTGATTCACGGCAGGAATAGGCGCCGTTGACTTATCCTTAGGTGATATTAAACCCCTCGCTGCAATCGCAACGCTAATTTTAAATTTATCCATTTAGCCAAGACACTGCTTTATACTCGTGGTACACAATCTACTAATATCACAGATTTAATATACGCCACCAATATGTCAATGTCATAAATATATAGTAACAACTATCCCCGGATTCTGGGAATTATATATAATTAGTAGTCTTATTTTTTTATGAAAATAAAGGACGAGACTCTGAAGACTTCAGCTGATGGTAATTGATACGCCCTGCCCATTATAATGCAGTGCTGCTCAGGATTCTTGAAATACCCAAAAATTCTGAGCAGCACTACAACTGCGCTCGTTACCTTGTGAGACATAAGATGTTAAGTCAAATTTGCCCCGAAATTTCACTAGCTACGGCGCCCTTCAGACCGAAACACAGTAATGCTTACACATTACTCCAGTGGTACCCATAATCTAGCCGGCATCCTGTGCAAAGGTGCCTCCCACTGGTAAACTGGATCCCGCTTTCACGCTTGAAAACAAATGAAAAGCATCTACGGCAAGCTGTCCTCGCCCGCCAGATATTCATATGTACCATCGACAAAATGGATTCATGACCCACTTTGCTGATAATTTTTTTTTAATCATAAAAACAGGTTTACATTGACACGAAAAAGATTGTATGACTATTGGTGAACTGTCAGTGTATTAATACTTGTTTATTACGACTGTAGGAAAATTAATTTCAGATGGGTTACGACTCAATTTTGTCGATAATACGTTTATTCGAAGCTCTGACGGTGACGGAAAACATCACAATGAAACCTACACACACTTGGGCTCTGGATTCACCCACAGCGTTTCCACTTTAAATAGGGACACAGTAGACGTAGTTGCAGAAAATAGCCCTTCAGTACCTATTCCTATAAACCTAAGCAAGATATAAGAAATACCTCTGGACCAAGTTACATTGCTGCGTTGAGTATGTATATGTTACAAGCATGAAGCTAAAATATACTTAATTAAACTGGATTACACGTTTATTTACCAAACAATTAATACCAAGTAATAGTACCTGCCATTTACGTGATAAAGCAAAGTGTACCTAAATAAATTGATTGATTGAGTGGTGCCCTCGATTTCACCTGCACGTGCGCCCTAGCACGGCGAGCGGTAGAAGTAAAAAGACGCTCATTCTATTAATGTTAAAAACTAACAAAATTAAATTTTCACTATAATATCTAAATTGGAAAACGGCCAAATAAATTTCACACTACAATGAGTCTTAAATTAAGTGATGATAGTAATTATGTTATATGCCCTCACCATAGAATCGGTGATAAGTGAGGACATGAGATCAAAAAGCAGAGAACAGCTGTACTAGAGTGTCACCAGATTATATTCTAAAGGTAAGTCGTAAAAGTCGCAGTACACTTGTATTATACTGTTTTTATATTTTGCTGCCCAGTTATTATTTATTATGAGCGGGCCTTTAGTTCCCATTTTTTAAATTTAAAAGGTACTCATAGATAATAAGACAATTTTAATGTAGCTGGAGACATTAGATAAATTATACACAAAAATATGATACAATAAGTTTTATTTATCCTTAACAAAATGTTAGTAACTATGAAAAACGTAAACGTAGGCATAGGCCTTTAAAGAGAACAATAAACATGAAACCGTATTGTCTCATTACGATAATAATAAATTGTATGTTTTTAAACATAGCTTTTCTTATCAGCTCTATAAAAAAAGAAAACATCTCTTCTCATCGATGTATATTTGGGTGACTTTATTTTTGTTAAACACTATTAACAAAGGAGACAATTTTTTTTTGGGCCCACTGGATATGGTGTTGTTTATAGTATTATGCTAGTAAAATTGTAATTAATTTATTATTGTAATCAGGCCATATTTTATTGTAAAATCTAACCGGGTCCATGAAATTATAATAAAAAGGCAAACACTTGATACATTTCTGGTTTAGTAGTTATGGTAGTGCCCTGACTGCTAAACTGAAGTATTGAGATGTCAGTCACGCCTGGGACTATTAATTACTTGTGTGATAAACATTTCTGTTCTGGGCATCATTGTAAACCATCATTTATCAGCTGTATCCTTACTCTTCCTACAGGCTCTGTTTATTTTGATATCAGATAGTACTACCCATACTTACCTAATTATGGCCGTTTCTGTTTTCTCAATATATTATTAACATTTCTATATGATTTTTAGGTTATTTTGACGTTCACATTTTAGTCGTATTTCTCAGTATTCCGGTTAGACCTTTTCTAACTAAACATACCGTTATAATCTAAAGATTATAAGGAATAAATCAATATATGTTTCAATACTACACATCAATTTCGAGGTGGGCCTAATCGTCGACCAAAAATAACTGTCCCCTTTATGTTTTAATTATATTTTAAATTTTTATTAATAAAATAGGCGGTGAAAATTTGAAATTGTTATAGTTATAGTCTATTTTTCCTTACTTGTCTTAAATAATAAACAAATATGGCGTACAGAGAACCAGCTCGGACCAAGAGATAATTCATAGAGATGTGGATCATCGAACGAATGTACGACTAATCTTAATGGTTTTTATGCAGTGAACGAATTGCGTATAATGTTAGAAATTATACGACAAGTTATTTTATTAATCTTATTATTCGGATTTCGATGATAAATAGTATGCCTATCTTATAATATTATTATATACCAATAAAAAAGACAAAGCAATCGGGAGATTTCTGTTACGAGCCACCTTTAAGAGGGTCAAGGTGAATTTGAAAAATAGATATTTTAAGAAATTATTGGTATCGCGTTGCGCCTGAAACACATACTATCTGAGTGTGTGAATAGTCAGTGTTTATGTGCGTAATGCGTATGAATTTAAATTAGGGGTGCGAAAATCTAGTTTCATTCATCAACTTACTCAGTACTCGGTCATTATCAAATATAAAGAACGGGTCTTATGTCCCTACGTTTTCTTTTTACCTTAAAAACCTCTTAATATTTTATGTGCTACAAAATTTTAATGTGCTACCTATAGGAGGTTATAGGTTTGAAGTCAGTGCCAAGCCCTTACAACAAAATAAAAGTTCTGTTTCCATTCTCGATAATTCATTCTAAATGTACCATCTCTATAGCCAAACGTCAAAATCTTATGTTCATCAATCTGTGAAAGTTGAATCTGTTATTTTTGCAATTTTAGCAAAAATAATGTATATAAAAGATTAATAGCTTTAATTAGTGGATTTCATTCAAAGTCGTGTTTGTTTACTATTTAAGGCAAGTGAGGAAAAACAGACTTTAGAATATTTAGTTCTTGTGTGCTTGTGGCGAGAATAAATTCTCACTTTACCATAATGGTAAGACAACAACCTTTTTTATATATTTTTATTCTATAGAAACATTTATATATTTTACAAAATGTAAACTTTTATATTAAGCTATTAGATGTGCAGTAAACGATATCTAAAACATTTTATTTATAGGTACATTAGAGTCAGTCTCAAAATACAAACACAGAAAAATCTATTTATCACAAAATGGAAATGTTTTTATACAACTTACCAAAATGCATAATAATAAGGAATATAATTAACTATCATAAATTTACGAGCCGTCCAATCTTATAATTTAAAGTCAAATATTCATAGACTTCTTAATTGGTCTTTTTTCGGTATTTTAACATTAATAACAAAATGAGAGAGAGACACAGATTGTTTTGTTTATATAATATGATACCTGCCCTCCACACTTAATAATTTGGTAAAAAAAATACTTAGAAACTGGTATTTATAGTTTTAAGGTTTCATAGCAATAAAAAGCTAATTGTTTACGTCTAATTGACTGTAAAAAAAAGTTTACAACTGTCTGAAACCTTGCAATATCACATACAGCAATCCTAAATCAACGAATTTAAGTCTACAATGCTAACAACTAACACAATCTATAAACTTCTTGTGAGGCAAGTCAAACTCGCAGTCTCGGTTATTTAAATTGCTATTTATAAACAAAAAACTTACTACATAAACTGGACCAGAGAGTTACTTAACATATTATGTATCTAGCCTAAAATAAAGGTCGCACTTTAAGTCAAACAAAGATCTAAAAATCAACGTATACATAGATACTAATTAGTTAACCGTAAACAACGACAACTATAGTTAAGTTAAATGAAAAGTATTAACAATATAGCCGGTTATAAATACTTAGGTGAGATATTCGTATCGTACTTTCGATAAGAAATATCTTCTATGAAAATTTACAAAATAGTCGCGGCTTGTCATGTTTTTTTTTATTATAAATGCCAAAAATTAATATAAAAATAAAGATAGAACTCATTACTATTAAATAGTAATAAATACTTATATTGAAATATCAGTTCAAATGAAAAATTAGTTCAAAATTATTAAACGAAATAATGTAGCAAAAATGACAAGGGTTCTACCCTCTTAAAAAAATATGTCTATGATAACATAAGAGTGAACTCATTTTTAATCAAGACAAATAAATGAAGGAAAAACGAGCATAAAATCAAAGAGCGACTCACAAGTTACTCTTGAACAAAAAACAGTAACAAAAAATATATTACAGAAACTATACGACTTATATAATCATAGTAATAATGAATCACATATATTTAATTTTATTTTGGTATGTTCATTTCAATTCTTCCCTTTTTTCTGCGTCATTAAAAACTCAGTATTTGTCTTCTATTTCCAATTCACCACTCAACATTTGCATGCTGAAAAATGTTACGCAATAGTTTCACAAAGAAATAATTAACGCAATCTAAACCAAACAGAGAAACAATCAACAATCCAGCTTCATTTTTTGTGAACACCTATATTATAGTTAATCTAGTTTCATTCATCAACTTACTCAGAAAAAGATTTATTAATTTTTTTATGTTCATTTATTCGTATTAATGTTTTAATATTTATTCTGTGCATCTATTAAGAATGAAACTGAATGAATTCCATTCACTTATTATTTACTTGTTGCTGCTCATTTGTGCTATATTGCCGTACTGGCAAGTGAAATATATTGTAGTCTCATATTTAATTTTGATAAAAGCGAAAATATTTTGACAAACATGTGTAAGTATAATTGCAATAATACGCGGGATAGTCCGATAGCACCCATCCCTGGGTGGAAATTAATAAATATTCACAACAGCAGACGAAAACAGCGTATCCTTCCTAATGTTAAACAAATCTCCATGGTCAACTTTTTATGTCAAAAAGGCATACGTAATGAGCAAAATTGCCCAACGGAGCTGTCACAAATTGCAGTTTGTACACGAATCAGTCGTGAAATTGGTGTTGTTTGTTAGATATATCTAGAGATAGACTATTAAATACTTGATTTTGAGTAATCGGCTCTTAAAAAAACAACACGTGCACTGCTAGAGTGCACCAAAACATGGTAAGTAAAATACATTGGTAAGTAGAATAGAGAGGTGAGTGAAATGAACAGAATACGGACAATACTTCATGTTTGTTAAGGAATCGTGCATACTGGAAACTTATCCGCGTACGGAGAATAATGATCATGTCGTATGCTCATGGGAGCAGTATTGTGCCGGACTAACACCTACAGCTAAAGTTCAACCTCTATAAAGAACACATGAAAATGTTTTTTTTTTCATCTGCTTGTGTGATGTTTGTTTTCGGTCTACAATAAGTACAGTTACCGCGCTAGTTGAATGCAGTCGTGGCGTGAGATAAACAGCGGGGGCATCTCCCCCCTACAGTGTAGTGCTGTGCCGTATTCGTCGCTTACCGTGATATCGCGTTAATACTAAAGTTGCGATCCCGTGTTATATTTTTTTAATAATGACTGATCCGAGTCCATCAGGTTTCTTTCCCGAGAAATGGCGATAAATGTATTAGACGTGTGTGTTGAAGAAAGGCAGACTAAAAATTTGAGATTTAATTATAGGGTTAAACTGACGAAAAAAATGTGAAAGATAAAATTTTTAAACTTTAAGCATTATTTAAACTTATCGACACACTCATGATTATCGTCATCAATTTTAACTAGGTCACAGCACTCGGATTCCTGAACTCTGCATTCAACTTGAGCGTTATCTGTAGATAACTTGCAACTATATTTATATATTATTATATTTATAGTAAAAATACATACAATATATATAATATATATATATATATATTTATATATTAAAGAATATTGATCTCATTTATATAAGATCTGTACTGTCTCTATAAAAGTTTCTTTCCTATATAAAATGTTACACAAATGCAATTACTTGGTGATAGCTTCTTTCAAAAGCGAGATAGAATGGCCGCAAAGAAAGAGAAATAGCGTGGTAATCAAGTGAAAGCCGGAGGCAAACTGAAGACCGGACCCTCCCACAATGCAAATTAGAGCCCATTCCCGTAGAAGTTATGATCTGCGCCGCGCTCGGACTTTTTACTTAGTAGGTACGTGTAACAGGATTAATATGATCATCAGCCGGAAGACGTCCACTGCTGGACAAAGGCCTTACCCAAGGATCTTCACGACGATCAGTCCTGCGCTGCCCTTATCCAACGTATTATATTATATAACGAGACGATTTGTGATAACCCTAGAAAATAGCTTATATACAAGGCTCAGAAGTGATATGGGCCTAAATTTCTTCAAAACATTTTATCGTCCTTTTTGAAGAACAGCACCACTATACTTCTGTGCCATGCTTGGGGGGGGTTTAACCTCGAGGGTGGCGGAATTAAATAGCTTCTGGAGGATCTTAAGTACAGGAGTACCACCAGCTCTCAGAAGCTCAGCTGTAATTCCATCATCACCCGGCGCCTTGTTGTTTTTAAGCTGTTGTAGGGCTATACTAATCTCGCACAGGCTGATGTCTGGGATATCTTCGGTATAGTGTCGGGTTAAATTGGCTCTTGGGACTTCAGCCTTGTTGGTAACAGGTACCCGTGCGGTCGTGTATAACGTAGAACTAAATCTCGACCTCCCTGAAAAGTTCGGGTTTAGACGAAACGATCCTGCCGTCACCGGACTTCAGCTTCGTAAGTTGACTCTATGATTCGGTATGATAGTTGCACAATAATTTTTGATAATATTTTTAATTACTTTTAAAATTCTTAATTCAATTTTATTCCAAGCTGTAAAACCTTAATAATCTGATAAAAGTTAAGAATTGATATATATGTGACGACCAATCGGAAGCAGGGCACGTACCTCAAGCGGGGTCGATGCGCCATCTTTACTTTCAGCGGGACGCGGACAGTTCTTTTTGCGACTCATTTTTGGAGATTGATAGCAATTCATAATTGGATCATTGTTAAGAACATGTAATAAAAGGTTGGATTAAAAATAAGATCGGTGCCTTTTACCCACTGCTCGGTCTTAATGTCTATTTTCTTAAAAATATATTTGACATAATATTGTTACATCTAAATTAAAGTAGTGTAAAACCTTGATCATTGTGTTTTGTGCTCGTATTTCACCCAAATATCGCCCGCTAAGCCAACAACTACTACTGAAAGCCAAAAGGAGCAATGGTTCTTCTACTATATCTAAAAATCAATCAATCATACCTGTTTAATAACACAGATTAGTTACTGTTCTATGGCTATAATTAGCTATCAAATAAAGCACTAAAAGTTATTTTTTTTTATAACATTTCATAACATTATAAATACGTCACACATATGAGTCTCATAAGGTACGCGCGACGACTCTAGGCGAGCCTAGCACTAGAATTTATTTTAGCAGAAATCAGTTTAAGTCTAAAAGACGATGAGAATTAAATATGTTTATGAACAGAGATTGCATTGAGAAAAATCTAGATTAGTTACCAATGATGCTCGCGCGAGAGGAACGCAAATCCTTTGTGTTAGTAAAGAAAACCCTACACTTAACGGAGTAGCTGAATATAGTAGGAGGCAACACGAGGATGCACACGGCATTCACGTCGCGGCTTAGAAGCCATTTCACACACTACACGAATTTGTAGTCGGCTTGTGGACGGTTCTTTAGTATACTTAGCACCTGTACATACGCAAACATGCATGTGCGCTCATTCACACGTGATGATGATATACAATAAATAAACTAGTTCTTCACAATTCCTCACTAAAACCGCGTAAATATTCGCACAAGTAACTCACACATACGCATGCTTACGCGCACCCGGATTCATATACGCCCACACCACTCGTAAGAACTAGCACGCAAAAAAATTCAACTTACACGCCCAAACACTGGACATTAGACAACTTTATACACGCGCTAAAGCACTAACTAAACACATTAAAACACATAACAACATAATTTTTTACGGTGTATTTTTTAATCGGCTAATCCATTGATCAAGTGTACATAGAAGAATATATGTACTATTTAGCATCATAAACTGTTGGTTATAAGGTAGATAAAAGTGCCTAAAATGATATCATTAATAGTCTAATACACAGCTTCATAATGTTATTTGTTGTTTTATTAGATAATATTTGTCATACGCCTGAGTGCCTGAATTGCGCCTCAACTTTCCAATACACTTTGAAACATTATATGAATTTCAGAAAATAGATATTCTTTATCAAACTAATGGCATACTATTAAAGCCAAACCATAAAAAAAACACACCATCACCAAGCAATAGGTAAGTAATGTTTATGTCTGTCAGTTTTTTATATTTTGTATATGTCTGTATTTGTGTAGATGTAAAAGTGCCTGTGACACATATTAAGACTGTCTTATAATCGGGTCGAAACAGATTTTTGGGCGATTTCTTACTTTTTACTGAGCAAATCTCGAAAAAACATTGTAAGTAGTAATAACAAATTGATCGAATTATTTGAAAATGAATTACTAAATTTGGAAACTTTGTTGGTGACTACGGACAGTGTATGTCATCAACTAATCTTGAAGTGTTTACTTAAACCAAAAATTGAGTGAATAGTGATCCTCCAGCTCCTTCTATAGGGCTGAATAGAACTATTTCTTCTTAATTGAATCAGTAGCTTTCATTCAGTACTCTTTCCACAACTACATCAAGCCCTATGCATGTTTATGAAAGTACATGGTATACATATACTATGATACAATACGACCTACGACCTAAATGCATACTTGAAAAATATTTAATTATGCCAAAAATAAATATATTAAATAAACAAATAAATACATGTGCTATTTTTATTTTAAATATACAAACATAATGATATTAAATACAATGACTTGTGAACAAATAATGTCATATGGGTGAACTTGTCAGATACAATCTGCAATATAGCAAAAACATGTGCGCATTGTTATATTATTATTTTTTATGCTTGAATATACCCATTAAATCTCAACGATATGAAGGCATTTTCTTCGTGTGTGCTTATATAATATAAAGGCTTGTACAGTGCCGAAAACGACGTGAGTCAATAGGACTTGCACAGGTGATAAAATGAGTATATTCGCAATTCGCATGCAACAAAATATAAACGTAATTACCAGGTCATTGAAGATTGTGGCAAAGTCGGCAGTTGATCTGTTATTATTATTGGTGTATTCTGGCGATGACCACAAACGATCCTGCGGATTAGTCTGACCCCAGAGAGAGCTCTGAAAAAAATAATTAAATTAAATACATGCACAAATAGAAAACAATCATTCACATAAAAAGCTTTCTAAAATTTAATCATAATTGTTCATATAAGGTAGATATGTAAATTGTAAAATGCCAAGTAAAATTTTAAAATAAAATAAAATTACAGCAAGCACACAATTGTACCGAAATGAAATTGGTTCCGGTTCGGTACCAATTTCAATCTGAAAATCTAAGAATCATTCGTTCATTTTTATTTACTAGAAATTATATCAAAAGAAATAAATAATCATGTTTTTACATGCTTTGAATACTCGATTTTTATTATTATTTGATTAAACACATTTTAAGCTTCAGCCATATATAAGTGCATCAAATAAGCCAAATTTCAGTAAACAATAGATGATTTACGTGTTTTCGGATTGAAACATATCTCATGCTAATGGTATCTGTTTGATTAAAATTCAATTTCAGTTTCGCTATAGATTCATCGCAAATCGGATACAAAAAATTATGTTGTTCGTCTCTTGTATGTTGTATAGAATATATTGGATATCCATTGAACATAATATATATTTTATTTCATTACATACAAGTGTAAAAGTTGATCATTAGTGATTACATCGAGGCTCCATTTGTGTAGTTATTATAAACAAGTGTTGTTATGGATATATAATTTCGGATCCGGATATGGATATTGGTAAAATATAATATCGGTTTCGGTTACGGTAATGGATATTAAATTATTACGGATTATCCGATAGTTTCGGTTACGGAAAGGAAGTGTAAAATGAAGTTTTAAGGAACTGTAAAATGAAATACAAATAAGATTATATTCGACTTTAATTGTAGCTTGTAGGTACCTCTAAACTCTAGATTTTCGACTCCAAAGCTACGACTAAACGGGCGGGCGGTAGTCTGCCAGCCGGGCAAAAACAAAAACTTGTCACGACGTGTCATATTATACTATAAAGTATAACCCGTACGTATTAGCTGTGCACCTCGCGCTGTGACGTCATTAGGTAGCGGGATAGCTTTTTTTTCGGTTTCGGTTACGGTTACGGATATTTTTTTATATCGGATATCCGATAGTTTCAGTTACGGATATGGATATCCATAACAACACTGTTATAAAGCGTTTTATACAAAGTATTTGGGAGGCAATCAACGGTATATTTATAAAATAAAAACTTACATAATTATTTTACAATACGGCCTCTAGGTATTTCTCTATAGACTTTTCACAGATTGTCGTTTCCGGTTCAAATTTATACACTACTAAAACTACATATATTTATGAGCAATCATCACTCACACACAGCTTCTCGTTTCTCCTCGCGGTGAGACACTGACGCGAAAACGATCACGTACGTATACTAAAGAGACACTTTGCATTTCATGAATTATTCACTGTGCAGAGGCCAGGGCCATCTTTTCGCGCTGATTTCGTTGCTCTAATTTAATAATTTTTTTCACTACCTACCCAATTTATAACTTAGAACGTATGCTCGCAATTTCTCCCGCATTTATTAAGTTTTAAATAACACAGTTAACTATCATTATGTTCACAATTATATGCATTTTAATTTATTGTGCTTGGTACCATACTTTTGTGTACATAAAGTAGAAAATACAAAAGAGTATATAATATCTATAAAAGCCCAATAAAATCAGGCCCGCCGTCTCAATGCATTTACAAAGTACACGTAATGAAATTATCATCTGCTCCGACCGAAGTGCTTTCAGTAAATAGCGTGTGTTGTTGTAATCAACTTAGCGTTTTTTGTTTTTGAAACTGTTTGAAATGACATAAATGATATATATCAATGAAAACACCACTGAAATGTCGTGAACTCCCAATGAAGTTTATAAAGTCAAATATAAAATTATATATCTATACATTAACTATCTGACCCGGCAAACGTTGTATTGCCATATACATTAATAAAAAAAATGCAATAAAGAATTGTTTCGGTATAAAAAATAGAGTACTTATAATTGATTCTTGAAGTATAAATAACACGGAAAACGAACGAAATTAATTCAAAATGCAAAAATACTTCAGAGTATTGTACGTTCCTTTGCAGCCATTTGCATTATACGTCAAAATTAGTTCTCTGGACGCTCGCGAGTGGCGCTTAAAATAGGCATAAAAAATTTGCTGTTAACATATGGAACAACCTGCCCAGTGGTATTTATTCAGGTCAGTGGATAACTATCATTGTGACACGAGAATTTTATATACAGAGTTAACTGCAAATACTAAACACTACTGGAATGATCGTAATAATACTTTTACCATAAGTGCAGCGTGTTTCGGAGGAGGTTTTAGTATATGATATGTTTTGGTGATTACTTATTCGGAACGTATATTTTTTTTTGACTTAGAAGTACCTAAATTATATTCGCAATACAAATAATTCATACAATGAACGAGCGGGGGGTACTTAATTTATATAGCAAACCAACGTTTGCCAATTCTTGTATCATCTGAAGAGTTTTGATAAAGTATAGAGCGATTTGTATCGTTCGATAGTTGAAGTAAATTTTAATTATTCTAATGGGAGTTTATAGCTATTGGGAAGTAAAGCGCCATTTTACCGGATGGTATCGAAGCTTCAGTATGAGAATTATTTCACATACCGCTCTACATACTTAATTCTCTTTGAAATTCGTAAAATAAATTTTGGGCAAACTCATTCTTCAAGCAAAAGAAAATATAAATTCAAGCTTGAAATAATAATTTAAGGGCAGATAAGTTGTTTACCATTAATGGGATCGGTAATGGTGGATGCATTTGCACATTTATTATCTCATCATTGCCAGGATATATAGTGGGCCTATTTTCATTCATTGCATTCACCTAGAAAGCAACTGCCATGTTTAATAAAAATACAACTTATCCGAAAATGATTCACTTACTTTCAGGTAAGCCCATCGCTCAAATCGGAAACATTCCCTAAATATAAATGTTTATTCAAAAAAAAATGTTAATAAGACCATACAGTGAAAAATAATTAGTTAAATAAATGAGTAAATGTGACGCATAGCCAATAATGATTTATTTTTCTAAATCTTTTTACTGATGAACTTCGATAGTGATAAATGGATCTCAGTTATTTATTATCACTATTGTGCTTGAGGGAAATCTTTCGTTAACAACTTAACTAGTATTCATAAGACAAGCACGTATTCTTGAAATTTTCAGTCAAGTTGAATTTAGGGTAAACATTAAAAAGAGGTAAACTGTGACGTTTTACATCATAGCATTGGATTATTATAATATAAAAGACTGTTACTTGGGATACAACTAGCGACATCTATCGGCACATGTAGTAACCAATAACATAATCACGGCATTCCCTTAAAGATATCAGTCTAACAAGTAGAATATTAATATAATGTAAAGGTTTGACTTACAGCAATTCCTTGGTTGGTTTGATTGTTTACAAAGTCATTACCAGGTTGAACCATACAAGCATATGGCAAATCCTGAAATAGTACAAGACATACATTGACACTAGAAATACAATCCTTCATAGATTCAAGTTCAAATATTTTTATTCAAAATAGGATGTGACATATTTTAAAGTAGGTACCGGCATAATTTTTATTTGAAAAATATCCTAATGTACACAAAATGGCACGTTTTTATTATGTTTAGATGACTTACGGCCGTTCCCAATATACTATCTGCAGATAGAGATAAATTACTACCTTCTACTGTCCGTAATTAGCTTTCAATAATCTGAAGCTGTCCCAATATACCCGATAAGTCATTCTTATCGCTTATATTGGGTCGCGTGAATTGCAATTTCCAAACAAAATTCTATCGCTGGTAAGCTATACGTCGTCCCATTGGCAGACAGCCTGTACGGATAAGGTGCATTACCGTCGATAAGTTTATTGGGACAGAAAAGTCAACGACAATTACGATTTTTATCTGAAGTAAGAGATAAGACTGAATATTGGGAATGGCCGTTAGTGAATACTAAGCTAAATATTATAACAATAAAAGCTACACCTTACCATTCTTATAAAAGGCACGAATGGGCCGTAAGAACCAAGACGCCGCATATGAGTATCACAAGCCCTGCGAACCATCAGGGATGGACTGAAGAATCCCGCTCGGTACCAACCATACATATCAACCGATGAGAATGGTCCTTGTATCACTTTCTAAAACATAAAACAAAAGATACACATAAATATGTTAGCATTTTCTTTGTCGAGCTTAAGATTAATGTGTTGCTATAATGAATTACTTATTTCTTTATTGTTGATGGATTATGGGAAATAAGTTTAAGTTTAATGCATTCAATGACTTTTTTTTCATTGAGTAATTCAATCGCAATGTCGCAAGAAGGAAACTCGTAATGGAAGAAGATAAGAAAAATATAATGTAACAAAAAAATATCAAACTTTAGTTTGTATGTCTTTTAACCAACTAACCCTTTGTATATATTGTGTGTGTCTTTTTTGTTTTAGATACATCAACAGTGTTCTTTACGGTGAAAGGTTCTCACCGTGACGTTGTTTGAGTAAATACACATTCGAAAGGATACGCCATCAAGCCAAACAATATTAATTATAAATATGTTGCAACCAACAGTTAAGTGGAAGTGCCCTCAAACACCTTTTTTTCTAATTAACCAATGAATTGACTAAATATAATATATGCGAAAAGCTTAAATCAATATAATCTAGATATTTTTCCCACTTAACAATCCAATTCGGCAACAAGTTCGCCACTCTACGCTAGATTATTAGTTACAATTTTTAGCACTACTAGTCCGAAATAGATGTCACATTCGCATGCAATGTTATAACTTTCTATAACAAGCAATCACGCTAAAGAATAATAATTTCGACTTTTCAATGCCAGAGGACGGTGTAACCAAATTCACTCAAATTTTTGAAATGTCATATTTTGAGGGAACTTGTTATCTATTTCGATAAAGGCGTCATGTCACACAAAGTAGCTGACTCGCGAGTGAGCCGACGTTGCGGATCTCAGCATAATTGTAGCACGCGATAGTTGCGTGGCACTTTTAGGCTGCATGTAGTGCTCGACCGACGCGGACAGTCAGCTCAGACGTCGGTCGAGCATAGCTAAAACTATTAACATATGAAACCCGTTCAGTCCAGTGCTGATGAATACTTCTGACGCGCTATGGAAATAAATTAGTGCATTCGGTGCGACGCTGACCGAGCGACCAACCATACGCGCGTGTGCAACATGGTAAAAAAAATTCGTGTTCTAGTTCATGTTCGAATGTATTGCATAAATTTCTCCTTCAATTTGACACTGTATAATAATTGGGTAAACAAGATTTATCTTCTCCGCCATTTATTCCGTTATCATTTGCGTGAGTAGTACCTAGGTACGCACCTATTAAAGAGGTTTAAAATTGAATCATTTTTCTTCGCAATTGTACACACGCAATCAAGTTTGCTATCAGCTGAGCACTAAACGCAACATTGTCAGCGCGTATAGTACTCGCTACGCTCGACCGACGTGAGCGCTGTCCGTCGGTCGAGCACTAAATGCAGCCTTATTTTCTCTACCGCGCTTGCAACAGCTGCATGATAACGCCTATAATTATTTTCGGGTTTTCCTGTCACGCGATGTCCGCATGCATTTACTCCAAACAACATGGTCCACGTGCAGCACGCGTGATTCATCCATAAAATAATAGGACGCACGTGGACCAGATCCGTTCGCAAATGAAATTCCGCGTAACAGCAAACCTGCTCTTCAAGAATTGGATTAAATTTGTTATTCAAATAAAAACACACACATAAACTATTATGAAACTATATGTGTGGTCTTCAGTTAACAATCAAAATCAAAAGATCAGATGCACACATTGCAGGAAAACCTTATTTTATTTTCCCAATTCTGTCAAGCAATGTTTCAGTCAGTTCTGTCCAAATGTTGCCTTTTTGTTTCTTACTATACACAATTAATATAATATTAATTAATATTGTTTTTTTTTTTTTAACTTGATTTATATAAAGAGAGAGTGAAAACTCATTTAGACATTCTGAGCATTTTATTATGCATTGTATGTGTCTGAGTGGTCATACTCAGCCCTGTAACACTCATTCAGGTGGTGGCTCGGGTTGACTACGGGAGTGTGATCAATCAAAGCAACCATAGCAATTTACACACATTGTTATAGATAATAAGTAATTATTATTATTACTATATGAATATAGAACTAGAGATTATTATATTATGTATTGATGAAGTTTTTATCTTCTGTTGTGGCATCTTAAGCACATATTTTTGTTAAACACAAAAGAACACTGCTGAAAATAAGAAAAATTCAAAAGATTCGTGAGAATAACTTAGTAGTGAAGTGACAGCATTAGGAAAAGGACAAAACTGATAGATGATCTTGAGTACGATGTCACACAAAAGTGGTGCTGGGCAGGTCATGTGGCGAGATTCATGGACAATTGAAACGACAATTTGGGAAGGACCATCTGGCAAAATAAAAAGAACCCGCCCAAAAAAATAGATGGGTAGATGAAATAATAAAAATGGCAGGAAAATAATGGAGAATTAAAGCCCAGAAGAACGATAAATGGAGTAAACTGGAGGAGGCATATACCCTGAGTAGGGTTCCAATAGCATAACTGTTATATTGTAGACATAAAGATTGTCGGAATCAATAAAGGCTTATTTTTATTACTATATTAATATACAACTAGAGATGGTTGTATTATGCATTGATGAAGGTTTTATCTACTGTTATGTCATCTTAAGCACACTATTTTTTTTAAGAACACACAATAACACTGTTAAATGTTTATTATATTATATGTTTATTGTGTTAAAGAGATCAAACTATATATTAAACATTACTTTGTGTCAATGGTCAAGAAAAGATAAAGAAACTAAATATGGTATCTATGGTTTTATTAATAAAAACTCAGCCAGCAATTACAGGGAAGATATTAATAATTAATTAAAAGGTCAGTAGCCTTGAATTAAAATTATTTTGCTGTGCCCAAAATGTACTTAAACGTATATCTATACAACATTACAATAACAACTTAGAAGGTTGAAACAAAAAATAAATAAATAGTTAGATATACATAGTTAAATCAAAAGAATATATGAATGCATTGGAAATAATAACAATCATATGTTATATTTAATATATTGTAATAAAACTGTTTATTTCTATTTGACATAGAAAAATCATGTATAACTGATCTTGATCCCACATGCATGACTGATCCACCAAAGTCAAATAAACTTTATTCATTTAGGCGTAAACTAAGCGCTTTTCAATGGTCACTACAAATATTTCTTTTAAATTACTGAGTTTACCATATGTTTGTAAAAAGTTGAGCTGGTGAGAATAACATAATATAAGCAACTCTACGGCCAGTCTTTTCAATCAAATAGAGTATTTTACAATGGCTGTAATATACATAACAAATTAGTTTGTAAGTTGCTGCATCCAATATAAACTAATAAAGAATAAACTGTATAAATATAAATTATGGTATACTGGATGCATCAACCTTTAGAGCTTGAATAATTCATTGGTTGTGTAAGGATGCTTTGTGGACATGATGGTCGTTATTACTGTCAGAATTAGTAATTGCATCCAACAACAAAATAATCAGTACACAGATACATATATGTTGAATCGTTTATTGAATATTTTAGGTTTTTATTAATTATTACCCTTTTAATGAAATTATTTGTATATATTAGTACTTGCTACATACATATTTTGCAGTCTTAAACAAATAATTTCGCAAAAAAGCCAGCTAAGTGAAACTAAGGAATAATTAGTAAAAATGATCACACAACATATTCATTTTTAATAATGAATATATATACATATATAGAAACTCAAAATTATTTCGCTGTAAATAACATAATGAAGTAAAGATAAGTAACATACCTCCGGATCTTCATAGTACCAAAGTTCAGACAATTCAGGTGTACTGGGTGGATTAACATTTGGCAAGAAGGTACTATTGTACAGGGAGCCAAATGCACGGTTTGAGTTTGGATCCATATTACGACCACCGCTGAATAATTGTTGATTTGGTGTATACATTTCACTACTTGACAATTGTTGCTGTTGAGTTTTAAGGTTAATATTAAAATACAGTTATGAAGTTAGCAATATATTTATCATCAGCATATAAATGATTTAATTTAGACTAAGTCGAGATTGGTTCTCATGCCAGATTTTGGCGAGACAACACGTCCTGAGGATGCCTGTTTAAAAAACAAATATTGGCGGAATTAACACTAAAGAAAACTTAAATTATTTGTATAATTATGGATTTCCGCAAAGTAACGCCTAATTCAATAAATTTTCTTTTATCATCAGCAACCAATCATTAAACCAACAACAAATATCATATTTAAATCTTGTAACTCTCAGACGTGGTTTCTTATTCATTATTTATTTATCAGAGAACGAATCAAATATCATAAATTCTGCAACTAGTACATAGAAAGTTACTGTTGTTTTTGTTCTGCAAGTAGAAACTAGAAACTGCTTTCATTCTACTTTTTATTAAAAAAAATAAAAAAAAAATTAAAAAAAAATCTAAATTATACATTACTTTATACTTCCATAAGTTAATGTTATTTAATTATGCAATCAGGTCTCCAAATTGAAATTATAAGTATGTAGAGAAATGTTGTAACAAAATATGGCAGATTATCTTAATAATAACTGTCTACTATGTTGTAATAACTTACCTGTTGGTTTTGTGCAAATAATAGAGGAACATTTGGGTTTCCAATATGAGACAAGCCAACATTTGGCTCATATGCTCCTGCCACATTAGAGCTTTGAGACCAGGGCCAACCCTCCATTTGTGTATTAGATAAAACCTGACCCATTCCACCTTGTACAGGCATCATGTTATTGCTCGTACCTGCCCCCATTGGCAACCTATGTATTTGATTGGAGGCTGAATGTTGCATTTCAACAGGGTTATTAATTGACGAAGTCATCGCTGGTGCAGTGTTAATGCCGTATTGTGGGTTTTGTAATCTTGATGGATCTAAAATTGATGACTCCCCTTGATTTTCAGATGGTTGTTGAAAACCTACGTTAGCGGAAGATGGTAAAGAGATACTTGCAATGTTAGACGTAATATTGTCATCATCAAGATTCAAATCTAACATTTCTTCAATTATTTTCTCCTCATGAGATCTTACAGCGTCACTGAAATTATGATTGGAAATAAATAAATTTATTAAGAATGAAAATTTATGGGTTGGTATTAACATAAATGTCATTTTTTACTAAATATGGAATATGTGTAATGTCTATGTTATGTCTGTGCATCAGTCTTTAAAAAAAAGGAGATGTATGGTGGGAAGATCATAGGCAGAGGCAACACTAGACAGGAAAAAGCTGCCGAGGCTGTTAGATCATGGCATATGTGGTAACCCTCTACCTGTTTGTAATAAAGATGTGATGTGTATAATAAATATGTTAATCCCTAAATATCTTCTTCTAATAAATAAAATTCTCATGGTGTTAAACATTGAACTCCTCCGAAACGGCTTGACCAATTCTCATGAAATTTTAAGTGTATATTGGGTAGGTCTGAGAATCGGACAACATCTATTTTTCATCCCTCTTAATGTTAAGGGTGGTCCACACGAATTTTTTTTTTGACATTTATTTTTAATTTGTTTGATTATGAGTCAGCATAAAAAAAATACATACAACTACAAATTTTCACTCATCTACGATCAACAGTTACTTTTGTATCGCGATTTTAATATCGGCAATACAACGTTTGGTGGGTCAGCTAGTTATTTTATATATAACAAGGCAAAAATATGCAGTGTCTTATTGACAGAGGCCTCAGAGTCAAATGAGTATATTGCTGCTTAGGTTCACATATTTCACGAAGAGATTATTCTGATGCTCATAACTTTAGCTTCCCACTAATGCTAGCCCAGTCCTGTATATAACATTATTACAATTCAATAAAATTGTATTCCTTACTTTGCACCACTTGTCTGCTTGAGATTATTAATTGTTTCATATATCTTTAGAATAGGCCTCCCTTTATTTTGCACCTCCTTTGTGACAATATTCTGATGTTTTTGCCGAAGAGTATTGTTTGGATTAAGCATTACAGATTGGAAATTATTATCATCATTGCCTGCATCAGTAGTTGTATTTGTTACTAATTGCAGTATATTAAAGGATTTGCGGTCACTTCTTTGATTTGTGTCATTGTCATTATCAGACACAGAGGTGCCTGGCTGAACTGATGGCTTTTTTTTCATACTATTCAGCTTAATCAAGATTTGTTCAGCTTGTTCTTCACTTATCTCTTCACTTTCTTTTTCTTGCCCCTTCGGACTCTCAGTTGATTCCTCAGAATACTCCTGAAAAGAAGACATTAATAGGATATTTAAAAAAAAATATTAAAAACAATAATTATAATGTCCTAATACTTTTTGATATTTCATAATCTTAGTTGAGCCAGTATATTAATCATAACTAACCTTTGGCTTTAAATCTCTAGCAGGAAATCGTCTTGGTGACAACTTCTTAGCTTTCTCTGAGGTCCACCATTCATCAGATTCCTCGCCTGTCTTTGATGATGATATAGCACCTTGTGTTTGTGAACGTGCTAACTCTTTAAATAAAACATTCAACATCATTTAGATTAGTTTTAGATGACAATTAATAACAACATAATCATGCATATCCTCAGAATTTCAGAATCAAGACATCATTCTGAAAATAGGTGAAGGATGGAAATAGGGAAAAGGTGTTCTTCACATTTTTATTGAAAATTATCACGAAATTGTGATTTTATATTAAATGAGTAAATAACACTACAAGTAGTGCCACATCAGTTTATTAGCATGATTACAATAGAATTAATCACTCACTAATCACTTCAATTTGTACACACAAATTAAATAGATGTGTAAATAGAAAATAACTGTTATGTATAACTTACGGTACTGTGGTTCCTGTTTGGGTACATTAGAATCATCATTGCTATATCCATGAAATGCTCCAGTAGAATCAAATGTTCCGGCACCCGCTTCAGCATTGTCTGTAGCCCTATTAACACATCATTAAAATTGATATTGTAACAATAAGATCTTATTCGTAATGATAAAAAAGAAATTTATTTAAAATTAAAACTTAAATGACGCGAATAAGAAGTATCCTAAATGGAGACACAGGATGAAGTAAAGGCAGGGTGGTCGGCCTTCAGATGTAAGTCCTAATTAAATATTAATTTAATAATTAAAATAGCATACTAAAAGAATAGCACAGGAGATGATATCTTCTGTGACACAACTTAATACACAATTAAATACATAGTAACTGTTTATTGTGCATCTATCTAACAAACAGTACTACATTAACTGTTTTATCCCATGTGTGGACGGAAGGGCTCACAAAGGACAAAAACTTAAATATGGTGCTTCAGCAATATTTCCATTTCAACCTTTGGAAATTTAAAATAAGTTGAACTGTAATCAACGAAATGCCTTCAAATGAATATTATCACATGTATGTCCAGCAAAGACAAAATACCCATAAAGGTCCCAGTGTCAGATTTGACATAATATTATGCCCTTTGAAATAAACTTCAATGCTTGTTTTCACATCCCCAAAAAATCATGCAAGATATGACACTGCATTATTTAAAGCAAATTCATTGGAATTTGAGTTGTTGTTATTATTTGTTGCTATAGAGGCTGTACTATTTACACACTTTCAAAATTTCAACTGTCTAGCTATTGTGTTTAAACAGACAGCAGTGTTAGTAGTAAGGCTTCCATTCGTTACCCTTTGGATAGGATAACTTAAATACTATACAAACCATTCGGGAAGGTCGTCATTGTGTTGACTATCAGGTCCTCCCCAAGATCGATAGCGATTGCTGTACCATTTTCGTGTTCTATCCTGTATTTGTCTTTCACTCCATTCTCGTTCTTTAAACAACAGAACAAAAACTGTTATTATAAGAATATATTAGAATCTATAAATAAAACAGTTATAATGGGTACGAAAATAATGATTAAAAATCTATTATAAAATTCAAATACAAATTTGAAAACCAAAAAAACTAACTTTTAACAGCTGAGTATCAATTCTTGATGACTTATTTATAATCGACAAATACATATGCATTCTAATAAAAGTTCAAAATGCAATAAATAATAATATTTATGAATTTCTATACCTTGGTGTTGGTGTTGTCCATTGCCCCGGCCAGCAGAATTCTCACGCCATTCATCACCTTCATCTCGATTTGGTAGTCTCCAATTTGAACTTAGCTGCCGTCTAAAATCATATCTAATACATTATAACGATAAACACTACAGAGATATAATGGGATGAATTGAATAAGGGCAATAAATACTTTTATCTACACCCATGCTTTAAATCCTCTATTAAAGATTCTAAATCAGTTAGCTTATTGCCAACATTAAAACACCCAAAGTCCTAATAACCAATACATCATCCAAACAAGTGTTGTAATGTTGTAGTGAATTTCATAACAACACTCCTTTATTTTTTTTCAATACCTCCATGTGCAGAGTTTCAACAGACAGCCACATTCTTATAGCTTGATGTGTAGTATCCGTATGAATTTCAAAAAAATAACATTTTCGGTTACGCGCGTGGCAGAACCGCGCGGTTCGTAAAAAAAAGTACGTTATTCGAATCCCCGCCATTTTCCTTCGATATTTTAAAAGTTGCAAAAGAGCATAATATTCAAGTGAATTTTAACAATTGCACTATACAAAATGTAAATTACTACTAAATTATATAATTCTTTCATTAATACTTAGTTTATTTGTATATAATCAGTAATGGATGATATTAGGTTACTCGGCTTGGCCTCGTGTGATAAACCCACATTCATGTTTTAATACCCCTTATTACACAACAGTTACATAAATAACTACTACACAAGAGTGTGAATACTTTATTAATACACATATGTGATGAATGAGGAAGGTATAATACCTCTTTGTAAATAGTTTGGAATTTGACCATTCAGTTTGGTGAGCTGGAACTGTTCTACTTGTACTAGCTCCATTGCTGGAACTCCATCTTGTTGGATGTTCTTCCTCTGCATTAAAACTGGGTAAACGAGGTCTTGTAGTTGGCCCCCCTCTGTAAGATTTTTAGTCAAGATATATACATTAATATAATTATGTAATAATTTAATGATTATAACTCATTGACAGGCTCATAATAAAGATTATTGATTATTTCTGAAGTATTTAATTAACTACTAATATAATATTGTTATTGTGACTACTACTACTAACATAATATGTGTAATAATGTATAATATATAACATTTAAAAAGTTGGTGATCAGTACACATATTTTGAGTTTATTCCTTGTAAATGTTTAATTTGTTTGGTAATAATTAGCAAGAAACAATAAAGTACCTGAGAAACTTACCTCCCTGTTGTGTGTTGTCTTGAAAAAGGTGGCCTTCTTCCTGCATGAAAAGCAGCTGCGGCAGCATTATTAGGTCTTGTATTGTTCATAATCCTATTCCAGGGTATAGGTACTCCACTTCTCACACACTCCCACTATTAATTACATGTTTATTATTTTTAGATTTATGTAAATAAATTTTTAAATAATAGGAACTTTTCATTAAGTGTATTTTACTCTACAATCTTTTGTAGTGTAGTGTAGTAAATTCTTAACAATTAAAAGACATGTAATAATGGGCTATTAATAATAATAACAAGTCTTTCATTCAGGTAAACAATAATACAAATTAATATAATCTGTTATTTCAATTTGTTATACCACCATTATGATTATTATGTGTACCAGAAGTAAAATAATAAAGTACTTACAATATGATCCTCTTCTTCATGGGCTTCTAGTGCATATAGTGAATTCCTGGATGGTTGGAACAATGCTGTGTTGGACTGCAGTTGCCCTGGTGCCCCCGAATTTCTGTCACACAAAGCTAACATTTCCTCTCTGCCATACCTGTATTTTTAAAAAAGTCACATTCTTAAGGAACGTCAGTCTTTGTATTGCGTGGAATATTAAGCAAACAAAACGTGCAAAAAGCAAAGCCAAAGACATGCCTGGAATGTGAGTTTTTCGGAAGTGCTCCAAATGCAATAAATTCACAAAACTATATGGTGAATTGATAGCATTTAATACTATAACTTAGACTGGCCATATATCAACTACTTATAAACTTTCTTTCTATATAAAATTTTAAACACATTAATAAAGATAAAATCACAACTTTAATCATTTCCTACCATTCCACATATTACTTTTGTGATATATTATATTAAATTACAAAATGAAAAAGGGATATTACAGAAAACAAACAGTAATTGAGTTGTACTTCAAGCTTGTTTTTAGTTTAATATTAGTATATTATACTATTACCAGCTATACTTGTATAGCTTAAAATAGAGTTTGGTAAAGCTCTATAAGGAACAAACAATATTATCATGAAAAATGAGAACACAACTCACTCGCATAAAGTAAGACTAGTCTCTTGTGCTCACTGTCAATAACAAGTCTTAAATCAATCTATAATCTATATACTTAAAAAGTGTATTAATGAAAATAGCACAATAAGATTGGGATGTACAGACACATTATCATCTTGCCTCAGTCACTTTTCAATAGGGGAGGAGGTTATAAGGTGACACAAACCTTTAATTTTGTTAGAAAAGGAGTAAATATTAAATTGTAAAACACAAGTAAGACTTGAGGACTGGCCCCTATCCCCATTACTGTGTCCCTCAGTCAGACTAGAGATTATGGTTGGTTTTATACAACATCACCAGTGAGTCTTTTAAGATATCTCTAGAAAAGGGAGTGGCTAACATTCATAGATTGATGGCCAAATTTGAGCCCAAAAGTCGCCATTTTGGTTTTTTTTTATTGCCAAGACATCAATATGTAACAAGTGAATAAGTACAAGTATTGACAATAGTTCTAGTACAAATAAAAAAAATTGTTTAGAATAGAACTCCTGGCCAGACTAAGTTTTAAATTACATTATTTAAGTATATCATTTATACAAAGTTCAAGACTACATTATATTGATGATGCAAATATGAGTTATGCACCAGATTGTTAAATAAATAATTAAATAATGTAGTTATAAACATAAAGAGGAACTAGTGTGAAATGGCATTAAGTGGTGATGATAGCAAAGAAAAAAAAGTACCTCATTCTGGATAGTTGAATATTTGGAGCTGGGTTAGTTGTTCTTGTGCCTGAAGTGCTCGGACTATTTCCTACATTTCCTCCAGCTGCAGTATCTCTCTGTGAACCTTGATTAGCTGTATTAATGGCACTTGTTACTTGATGTGGATTGTTAGATCCTGCAGGTGATACTGGCTGGTTGCCTGACACAGCCGTACTTGTTGATTGACTATTTCTATTAGCCTCTCCATGCAGATTACGCAGCCACTCAGGACCAAACTTGATTGGATTACGGTCAGCCATTGTATACAGAATTGAGAATGCGAAATAATAGATGAAATGGTTGATCAGGAACTGTAACAAGAGATTAAAGTAATAAGACAGGCAACAAAATACTAAGAAACATTAGACTACTAATAATTATTAAACTAATAATGAAGAAGTATGTAAGGCAGTATTCACTGCACCAGCAGTCACATTATTTTTGAAGTAGGGCTCGCATACATTTTGTGATGTCAATTAATAATGTTACTTAACAAAACAATGATGCAATATCTGCTTGCCTTGACCATACATAAAACTAAATAAAAAACAAGTTAGTAACCTGAAATATCACCAGAGGAAACACAGGATGTTGCCTGCCTTTACAAGTCAAAACTTTACTGACATAAAATCAACAGATTACTCGTAGAAGTCAATCTCTAAAAATACAATATAAACACATGCTAATTTCACAAAACTTAATACATATATATTTTAAATAAAAAATATAAAATTAACACAAGGATGGACCATAAATTTTTAAAAAGTAACAACTATAATAATACTATTTACTTCCATATTGTAATATTTTTAATGTAATCACTAATATTGTAATAAGCCTTTGACTTGAGTCTGCATTTAATAAATTATTTAAATTTATATATAGATAATTCAGATTCACTTTTGGGTACCTTATTGGAAAATTTAATACCATTGCATATAAAAGAAATACTTATTTTACAGACAATAGACTAGTAGGGGCACTATATGAATAATGTCGTAATATGAATTTCTTTGAATTTTTCCCTCAAGAGTTTCTTGTGGGTTCATTTAATATATGGCACTTTAGAAAGGTGTACTCGCTTCTTTTTTAATGTACCCATATCATATTGTCCTGGAAAGCTTAAGTAATCGGAGCTTATCAGATGCGATATTTTAGAATCTATAGGGTAATAATATTAATTAAATAGTTCTTAGAGGATCTGGATTTATTGCAAACCATGGAAGGATAAAATAAAATTTAAAAATATATACCCTATATTTTTTCGTTTTTTGTTAAAAAACGTTTGTGTGGTAAAAGTTATTATAACATAAATAACTTTCTTAATGATACCACAGATTGGGAATGAAGCGACCACCCTCAGGCTATTAAATAATAAGTTTAATTGTACAATGTTACTGTGTTAATCTTACTTTAATTGTAATACATATTTTTGATGAAAAAAAAGCCCGCTGAGTTTGTTGTGCCCATTCTTCTCAGGCCTGAGGCATTAATTTTGGAATGGGTGGTAGTTTTTTTGACTTTCAATAAGTGATTTCACATCCTATTTTGAATAAAAATATTTGAATTTTGAATTAATTTCGGTATGCTGGGCAATATGTTTGAAAAAACTCATTAGTGATCTAGTTAAGATGTTCAAGTGTAACAAAAATAGAATTAAAATTTATGAATAGTTGGGATAAATATAGTAATTGTTTTGCACAGTAATATTAAGACCAGTATCTTTAATTTAATTTTAATTCTGAATGAATAATAAAAATAACACATACAATTTCTTTTAACTTGAAAACAAATAAAAACAATGATGGGATTAATTTGTTGTATTTCCTAACGAACAATGAACACAATATCTTGAACACAACAGCAAACAATATAATTACTCTTCGGTTTCTTTACAAATACTACTACAGTAATCAAAGATGAAGCCAGTATACCTCTTATAATATGAATACAATTTTGTGTAAAAGGTTCGAAACAATCGGTAAAGAACATAAGGAGATTTAGGATTTTGAACAAACTAAATGGAATAACTTTAAATATTTGCGTGTATTAGATATTTAAAATATAGAAATTGTCACATAAACAAAATATGTTTATACATCCAAATTCCTCGTGCTTAACAGCTAACTGCTTATTTTCCATATTTGTACGTATAATAATATTATACCTAAGACAACTACGCGTCATGTGGCAAGTAGCTCAAAGCAATATTGTTTCAAAATTTTATGTTCTAATGCAAAATATTTGAAAAATATCTAAATAAATACAAATACGAAAAATTAAGAGAATTATTGCTGGGTTTTACCTTATTTCTTTAATTCAGTGATGACCCCAAATTCGAGCACGCCGTAGGCTAAAAGAGAATTGTGAAATGAGAAATATTTAATGGCGGAAAGCAGTAATGTCAAATCGGATATCTTTACACTTCGATCAGTAGGGCAACATTGATTAATAGTTATCATAGAAGGAGAGTGAATGATAATGAATAACATAGAAACATTATCCCATTTTACTGCATCATACGTTTAAAGTGGGCTATAATTTGAAGAATATAAATTTATAATGACACCCGACCTTCAATGGAAATGACAATTTTTTTTCTAAAAATGCCTAACGTAGATACGGAATACAATAAGCAACAACAATAAATAAAATAAGCCATTTATTGCTGTTATTTTGAACTTAATTAACAAAACATATTAAAAGTTTAATAGAGATAAAAAAATATCATTATTCAAATTTAAACTATCTATCTGCCATTGGCATTCGGTTTTTCGTCCCTTGCAACAGCTTGTCTTTCGACAAAGACCTCCTCTAAGGCTTTCTACTTGTCTCTATCTTTTGCTATACGTAACAATTCTGGGCCCGCTGCTTTTTTAAAATCATCTTCCCATCTCTTTCTCTGTCTTCCTCTGCTTCGTTTGCTTTCTCTATATTATTATTTTGGTCCATTTCATTTTCTTTTCTCTCAACATAATATGTCCTGTCCATATTTTCTGTATACTTTTTGAACTTTTTTGAACTTAGTTACCCGTTTTATCTTATCTGTACTCTATCCCTTCTCCTTACTCCCAATACGCTTCTCTCTATCCCATTCTGACATAATATATTGATTTTATTTTGCTGCTGTTCTGTTAAGGATCTAGTATGGCATGTGTATGTCAGACATGGCAGGATTAAAAACTTTGCGTTTCTCTGACATTGGCAACTGTTTGTTTTTCATTATTTCACGTAGTGTTTAAATTATCTTTGATTTCACTTAACGACCAAAATCTCTTCCATGTGTTAGTCTTCTTATTTAATATAATTAGTTATTATAAAGTTTACTTCAATTACATTTCATGAAATATAAGTTGCTTGTTGGCTTCCCTTCTTTTATGGAAAGAGAGTAACAAATAAGTAAAACCAGTACCTATATGAAATATATAGTATTGCTAATTGACACTAAATCAATTTTATATTTCTTATTTTTACCTTAATTTATTTATTATATTGAAATTTATTTAATTCTCGTCTATTGGTTGTGGTTTTCTAAATATATTAGTTAGAAGTGGCTTCTGGTTGCTGATGTATGATACAATTATAAATTGTATAGGTGACCAAGCAACATCAGGGTTTCGAATTTTGATGTCATTGTGCGCGCGCATCGTAAATATTTATTCGATCTTATCTATTTATCTTATTATACTTATTTGAACTTTCGTAAGTCACCACTAACTTTATTTCTTAAAATCAGCTTCACTCACGATTCATCGGTGTAGGTACCATCTAGCAATGAAATAAGTAATTGACGTTGACAGTTGACAAAATGGTCATACTAATTAATCACGATTGACTTTGTCAAAATTATTTTTGACGTTTATTATAGATGCCGTGGCCGTGTCAAAAGTTTTTTATTAATTCCAGTACCGACTTTTGTTTGGCAGAGTCTACGATATTATGGCAATTGGCAACACTGTTGATATCAGAGCCCAGAGGCGAAGTCAGACGAGGACTTTGTTTTTCTGATAACCCTTGATGATCCTGCTGCTTTTGTTGATACAATGTTTATTTTCGATAACAAATTATATAGCTCCGGTAAGAAAGTCGTTTCAATATCACCGATTGTTGATCAAATATACTTACAACTCCACTTCTCTAAATACTGATACGATTCAAATCCGCTGCGCATTTCGCCGTGTTATTGGTCGGTTGATATAATCCCTACTGAGCCAAACCATGCAAATATATAAGATTTCGGCATTTAATAGCTAATAATAAGAATTTTTATGTTCAGTCGATTTCAATAAACGGAGAAGGCTATGAAGTCATTTATATTTTTTTTTAATATTGGTTATCTGAGAACTTCGTCGTTCATTTGTTTTTCTAACCATACCGTACTATAGTGTGTGAAGAAAACGTATTAAATTCAGTGATCGTGATCAAGTTACACTTAACAATTTAATATTATAGCATATAAATGATCATTACAATACAATAAAGGTGAAGTGTCGAAAATATATAACACACGTTAATAAAACTGTTGTGAAAAAGTGAAAAGTAAAGTGGGTACTTACAAAATAGTAATCAGCTGACGGAATCCACAACAATAATAAGTGGTGACAACTACAGCATACTATCGTATGCCCATCATTTCAATATTAAATTTCGAACAGAAGTAAGAAGTAATTTAATTTCATAAATTTAATCTTATTATTCAAATAATGAGTTCATTGACGATAGGTATAACGTATTTCATCGTGATCGTGACACCACTACATAAAGAAAATTCGATAGTGGAGGGGTTTTGATTTCGGTATTGAAAAAATATAGATGTTACAGAATTCATTCTTGGGAAGCTAAATTTGAAGATCTCTGGGTAAACAACGAAATGTATATTATTTAAAACTTATCGCAATGCTCTAATTGAAATAGAATTTAAATTATTAGGAGATAGATGTGAAGTTATTATCAATGTGGACTTTAAAAGTTACCTAGAAACGGTGGAGAGTAGCATAAAAGTTAATCCTAAATATTTTCTAAGTATTTGAAAAAAAGCCTAGTAATAAATGCGACTATACAGCTTTAATGACGCTAAATGATTATTCGTTTACTAACGGTTCAGATATTTGTAACCAGTAGGTACCTTGTCATTTTTCAAGTGTGTATGAACAAGATGTAAAAAAGCAATAGAGAAGCCTCGAAATTAATAAAGTGCCGGGCCCTGATGATATTCCAGCTATATTTATTAAGCGATGCTCACTGTTAAGGCCATTTTCGTTCAGACGCCAGACGGCGAATTTCCTAAAATATGCGAAAAGGCTAGAGTGGTTCAGTGGTGGCAGAAAACATAAATAAACTAAGTGTAAGTAGACCCATTTGTATATTATCAGGTTTTTCAAAAGTACATACCTACAGGTTTTATATTAGGGTTGTCTTTATTTGAGTACAATTCTTCTAGTTTCGTCAGGGGACGGCCCATCGACAGATATATCAATTTGAACTCTAGTTGCCTGATTACCGCTCGATTGAGATTCATAAGAACTCTTGGCTTTAAGTTTGCAGTTGGGAAATGAAGGCTGAACCTAGCGTAGATATTTAACCCTGCATCCCCATTCCCAAGCAAACGCATTGTGTCACCACGCTGCATGATATGTTTGATCTAGAGCGAGTATTTTGGAACGACATGAGCACGACTGGACGCAAGCAAATCCACCTCTGGCACACCCCACTATCGGAAAAAGCAGGACGAAAATGCCACATATGTCCCGGAACATCCTTAATCTGCCTCCTCGAATCGGCTGTTCCTTGTCAAAAGTTCTTACTGCCTCTTCTTTTGACACTATAACGTTGGTTAGATGAGCCTTATTGCTTAGATGGTTTTCTTAGAAGGCTTGTAAGCCCGCGGTAAATGATTGTATTGAATTGGAAAGTTATAGTAAAAGCATGGGGCTGCATAGGAGCATACGATTTGTACTCCCGAGGGGGTTTATATTGTAATACAACGGTATCGTAGGGCGACCGGTTTTATTAAAGTCGCTGGATCCAGGTCGCAGCCTGAGATGAGGGATAACTTTCTTTCCTTGCGCAGAAATCTTGCTTCTTGAATTTTTTTTTATGAAGTCAGAAATTTGTTCTTTATTAAATAAAAATTCACAAGATCGAGGTATCTCTTTTTTTCCGAGCAATATTAATTGTATTTTTGTAAATCACATGATTTACAATTCTAGCGGCTTCGGCTTGCTCGAAGCTCAATTAAAATTAAACGATCCTCATCCATTGCGATTTGGTGATTGGGCTATTCTGCCCATACTCGGCAGAATGCATTAATCATCACGCTAGCATCAATGTAGTCATCCGTAGGGCAATTGCCGCTATTAATATACACCAGCCAATTTATACGCGTCGCGATGACAATCTTCCTGAAGGAATGACCCAAGGAGTGGCTTTGGCACGGAGAAGTGCGCTGGTATGGGACGCGACTTGTATCGACATTCTGGCCAATCATGTCTAAGCTACTTCTTGGTCCAGCACCAATAACAAACTGCCGAAGACAGCAAAGCTCACAATGAAACTTACATGTTTGTTCCTTTGACACCTGGGCCCCTGAAGCCCAGAGACGCGGAGAATGTACAAAGTACTATCTACGCGCCTCAATAAGACTGGTGGAAACCAATGCGCTGGCAGCTATTTTGACCAACGGATCAGCCGTTGATAACTACTAAGTTATCCAACGAGGAAATAATGCCAGTATTTTAGATACACTTCCTGGTGGTGCTAGTTTTAACTTCATGTAATCATATAAAGTAATATAAATATCACTTAAATATAGTTATGAGCATTATGTTGTTTTGAATAAAAGTAAGGTGTGTAAGTACATACGTTGTCTGCCTGATTTGTATTTTATAAGCGAGAACATGTAATCGACATTTTGTTTTTTTTTAGATTGTAGTTTTACTTGACATCATAATATCTTGGATATTTGTTTTGGATTACTTTTTTTTTAGCTAGTTTTTCCTTCTTCTCATTAACCTTTATAATTTTAAATCTGTAAAAAAGTATAATTTGCGTGCAATAGCATTTTTTATTCTGGAAAGATATTTATGTTGATATATTATAATAACACTAAAACACAATTACAAATGAAAGTTACATTTAAAACTGTCGCATCAAGGTAATTAACATCCAACAATCCAATTTATGCCTTGCCGCCTTAAGATAAGTTCAATTGACAAACGCAGTGAGACTACATGCGTTATTGAATTCCTTACGAATTAACTTAAAAAAATATTAACTGAAGATAAGAAACCTTCTTTTGTGTTTAGGAGTGTTATTTTTACTATATATTACTTAGTCTGGTGATAAATACTGTTACAATTAAAAATATTACATTTGAATTTGGAATCTGTCATTTTTATATCACAAGCTGCCGCTATTATTACCCACTAAATATACACCCTATATTTTATTCATTTTTTTAAAGTACAGGTATATCAAAAGTTAATATTATTCAGTATCCCACAGTGAATTAGTAATAAATACATGTACCTAGACCTCGGCATAAAAACTGTCCGGCAAGAAATAATCCAAACTAGCCTGAAATACCAGGACAAACTAACAACCCATGTCAACGAGCTAGCCAAGTCTTTGAGTGGAAAGGGTGGCATCCAGTTCACCAGGCTTAAGAGACATGATATCACAAATCTCAGTAAAAGATATCAATAATAAATGGAGAGTTTGATGCAAAGTAATTTTACATCAATTTCGGGCTCTCGGCGATGACTCTTTGAGCAGATATATGCAGCCAAAACAGTGGCTTATTGTTTGAAGTAACAGATTGCCACGACGCAGAAAAACAAAAAAAAAATCAGAGCTGAAGACTGGCCGTCGTCTAGTCCCGATCTTAATCTATTATGATTTAAGGTCAGTTTTAGAGAGTAAGTACGGCTTGCTCTAATCGCCATGATAATTTGGAGTACCTAAAACGATTGGCAGTGAAAATTTTTCCCATGGAAAGAGTGTGAGCTTCTATTGATAACTGGACTCAACGTTTAAAGGACTGTATTGCAGCCAATGGAGACCACTTCGAATAAGCTTTTTATATTATAAAATCAATAAATATTTATGTATTAAACTAATACACTGTAAAAGTAATAAATGTTATTTGAAATGGTCAATTTTTTTTTGTTTCAGTATTTATGGCAAGACTAGATATACAGCACACGCTTAGTTATTTAGGCATAGCAAGTATCGTAGGTAGTTTTTTTTCATTGCTTTAGATATATACAATCCATTTTGCCATTAAAACAAAATTACCGTTCACATATTACATAGTAAGTATTAAAAATTGTGCAAAAGATTAAGATTATGAACAGAAAATATAGCTACTGAATATTTACTTCTGTAAAACAGTGAATCTTTTGTGTTAATCAATAAGTTATCATTATATCAGTACATACCTAACTACGTCCTAAAGTTATTTCGGCAAACAATATAATATTATATAGTTTATTATTAATTACATTTAATGAAATACTTAAAACGCTTTGAACATGATTGATAATGTAATTGTAAAATACCTACCTACTCTGTTAATTGAAAAGCGTGGTCCATGAGTTTCTTGTATGTTCTTCTCACGAGTTCTACATTTTCCGAACATATTATAATAGTAAATTGAGTAATTTAAAAGAAATATTTATAGTGATTCAAAAGCGCTTAGTTTAAGCCTAATTGAATGTGTTTATTTGACTTTGACTTTGAAAAACAAACAATGTCGGTTTTGAAATAATCGCATAATTGCGCCGAATACACGGCCCTTACGATCTTTTACCCACAAGGTTTTAATACCGGTTATAACTTGCAATGTTGACAAGTTGACATTCAAGTAAGAATTAATGCGTAGATAGTTATTATTGTCTTGCAACGTTATCGCGTCAATAAATATACCAACATATTATATTGTTTGTATCAGAAATCAATAACATGTGCTGGACATAAATAAAACTGCTAACGAGGAGTTTCTATCAATCATAGGTACTTTATACAAATACAAATATTTTATTTTGTCTCAAAAGAAAAACGTATTATACAAAAAAGCCATGTACATGTTACTACATACTCATAATACCTACTACACAACATTATACATCACAACCTTTAGATACAAACATTAAGAAGAAGCCTACATACTTATGTTTGGTAAGTGCATCTAGACAAGTAGGTACGAAGTTTTTATTGCTAGGACTTCTTAAAGAACCTAGGCACATACAGACAGTAGGTTTTATGTGAAGCAGACATAAAAACTGGTGCCTTTCCAGAAAATTGATATTTTGCTGGAGTGGTAGGCATGTAGTCTACATTATGACAACAATCTACTAGTACATGGCTGAGCTATAACTCCTAAGTTTCCCTGTGTTTAGGATATTAGGACTCCCCGTGTATCGGTCTGTTATTCCATAGTTCAAGAATGTGTATGTCTGACTTTTATAATGCACAAAATGAGTAGTAGTTTAATAATTTTGAGAGGAAAAATAAATAAGTAATATAATATAGTATATAATTAATTTAAAGATATGTTTATATGTCTGCGCGTCTGTTACTTCAATGGACAAAAAAGAAAGAAATGGATATTCCCTGGTTGACACAATAAGGGAAAAAATTGATAACAAAAATAACTGCTCTAAATAAATCTACTTTTCAGCCAAAAATGTGAGACTTTACTTCCTATGCATATGAAAGGTATCTGATCTGAAGACATCTTCAATACTGCCTGATGTTACATATCGTAAGAAAATCATTAAATCAGAACATTACACCACGCACTCTTCGCGTTCTCCCGCATCACCAAAATATATAATTCCGTCTTATCTGTAGACAAAACTGAAATCAAAGACGCGATTAATGACTACTTGCAAACTTGAGACAACTATAACACGAGCATTGACACCTACATACCTATAAAAGAGAAGCTTTCCGTTCTGATAAAGGGTTATGAGAGTTTAATGGCGAAATGATAAAATAGTAAGAAAGTAAGTCGGAAAAAAACACGACGTAATTAGTTTTGTTTTGCGGCTTCACTCATATTCAAAGTGAAAGGAAGCCAAGTTTAACATGAAGAAAATAATAACGCTCTAGCCTCACCGTGCCAAATGTCAAAATATAGATGCAATTTTTTTGTGAAACGGAGAAGTGGTAAAGCAGGTGGAAGATACTATATTTCTTGACATTACTCTTGATTCCTAATTATAATTTCCCCCCTACTGAAGGATTGGCTAATAAATTTACGGCCGTTTTCAATAACGTATCCCTAGTAATGGATTGCATTACATTGCTATCACCGTTTAAAATGTTAAAAATATAAGAAATTTAACTGACGTAGATACGGCGCTACTAGCTTACTTTAGTCATTTTCATAGTTCCATGTCCTATGGTGTATTTCTATGGGGCTGTGCAACCGATATTAATACCATCTTTGTGCTGCAGAAGTGGCTCTTCGCGCCACATAAAACGTAGGTCCTAAATAATCATAGAGATTTTTTCAAAGAAATTAACATCTTAACTGTTGCATCTCAAGTTATGTTTGTTCATAAGCAATTTTCAAGAAACTTTTATTTTCATAATGTTAACACGAGGAACAAACCTGATAAGCAATATGCCTACTAATCGGTTAAGTCAAGTTAGTAAGTCTGTTGTTGGGCGATGTATATGCTTTTACAAGATCCCAGAAAATGTAAAAAACAAATGTGTTACGAAATTCAAAAGAATTGTAAAAAAGCGTTTGGTAAAGATTATTATAACATAAAATATGACTTTCTTAATGATAGGTACCACAGACTCGGAATGAAGCTACCAACTTCAGTCTATGTAATAATAAATTACATATACTATGACAAAATTTTGATTAAAAAAAATATGCCATACACAAAACAGTTGATAAATATAATGTAAATGTATTGTCAAAGAATAGGTATATATAATAGTACAATATGGCCCCGTATTACAATATTATTTATTTTCCAAAAATATTAGAAAAACAATTTTTAAATAAAAAAAGCTTTTTTCTAAATTTGTTATGATATTAATAAAAAAAAAGTTCAATTATGGTAATTTTTTCAACCAATTTCCATTCCGGTACGATATTTTTTTCGACCAATTTCCATGCCACGTACTTATGGACATCCAGAAAAGATTATTTTTGCATGTTTTTTTTTATTAGTTTCACCTGCATGTATGTTTGTTTGTAACCAACTCATTTGGGCTTACTTTAAACGGCCAGATTTCGTGCAAACTTCGTAGATTTATCAAGGACCGATGACAATACATTAATTTGATAAAATTATTCCATTTTTAATTTGCAAAATAATTTATTTGTCAATTTATATAATTTCGGGAATTGATACCAATTTTAAATTTCAACCAATATCTTAACCAATTTATCTAATATCTTTATAATAAAAATATGCAAATAATATTTTAAAAAAACACCCGTTTTATAAATAAACAGAACTAAAAGCGTGTTTTCAGTTTTTTTTACTTTTAAATTTATTAATGTTAAACAGAATAATTGTTATTGAAATATATTTTATTTTACCCAATTTACGGATTATTTGACTTGATATAGGTGCACTCATAGTAGGTAGGCAGCTTAAGATTTCGCGATTTTGACAGACTTATTAACATAATCAAACAAAACTATGCTTATAAGTAAATTTACAATGTTGTGATTACATTAAATTAAAACTATCATGACGGGGAAGTGTACTAAGAATACCGGCAGCATTTCTGCGTTGGATAGTTAGGCTGATCCGTTGATCGAAATAGCTGTCAGCGCTTGGGTTTCCAGTAGCCCCATTTAGACGAGAAGATATGCGCGCCATAATATGTCTCAACACCATAATATGTTAATATATGATAAAATCGCCCTTAAATTTTGGCAAATGCTGGGTTTATCAAACGTACCTGTAATTATTTGAGAAATCCATTTGTAATTGTATTTCTTCACAATTTGGTATGAAATGCACTTGAATACGTTTTACCGTCTTGGAATCTCCAATACAATGTACATATTGAAAGGCTAGAGCGTAATCAACATAATTTCATAAGCATTCTAGATTTAAAAGATCAAGGCTGCCCATATCGCGCAGAACACCAAACAAGACTCGATTATTTCAATATGAAATCTTTAAAGATAAAATTAATTATGAGTTAACGTTCCTTCCTCTATTTTTAGTCCAACAATGAACAGGACCACTTAAACTTCAAACTTTAAAACAGATTAATGACTTCTTAGATTAACACCACTGCATAAAGGGTATTATACATATCATCAGCCGAAAGACGTCCACTGCTGGACAAAGGCCAAGACCAAAGATTTCCACGATGATCGGTCCTGTGCTGCCCTCATCCAACGTATTCCTATTAAGTCCTCGAACGGCGACCACGTAACGGAAGACGCATTGTTGGTTGGGGGGCCTCACCACAAGATGCACCGACGATGTGGTTAAGGTCGCCGGAATTCCTCACATAATTCATACATTCAAAATCGACGGCATTGAAATATTTAAATCTCAATTATTTCACTTAAATATTAAAAGATTAGTATCAATATAGTTTTACTTATATCGTTTTTTAATAGAAATGTAATTCAAGTCATTTAAATCATAATTCGTTTCCTTGACTCTATATTTAACTTAAAGGGATGTAAAATTTATATAAGTGGGTGGTATTTTGCAGAAATTCATAATTATCCAAATATTTGTTTGAGCTGATAACAGAACAGCTTAATTAAAGAGAAATAAAACAACAGTTTCCCTTAAAATAGTTTATTTAATACTGTAACGAAACCATCGCCACTCCCTTGATAAGTGTAAAGGTACTCTAAAACCAAAATATAATCGTTTTTACCAAAATATATAGTTTTAGGAATGATCTTATTGTTTCTTTTTACCGAGTCAAACTTTACTAACTTTGAACGTTGACTTTGTTTTCAAAATTAAAATTCTTTCATTTGAGGTGAACGGGAGCTTGATATTAATTACCTACATAATATAATAATGATAAAATTAACAAAATATACTAAACTACTGGGAAACTAGTTAATTCAACAAAATTGCTCAAAATTAAAGGCAGATTCTATCAGTTTCAGATCAAGTTTCATAATTCAATTTGTAGTCATGTGAAATTTTGAATAATTTCCTACTTGTAGACATAGTATTCGCAGTAGGTTTTTATTGTATCAAAATTAGGTACATGGCATTACGTGTAACACTTTAACTGCAATGTAACTACATACAAAATAATTTTTCAATTTATAAGCTAGGCCATTGATAATGATTCTTTTATTATGCACAGACAATTAATTTATTATTCAAACTTTCTCAGTCAGTCAATTTTGCGACTTCTATCCTCCATCGTAAATTGCTCTACATTGAACTACTCAAATCGTATTATTAATTACTAATCATCTAGGCAATTTTAACATATCCGTTCGAGTAGATGCTATCTAAATTCTAATAAATATTATCCAGACTCGACTAAAGGAACATTATGTCATTATTTCCTACGGCGAGATTTATTTAATTATTATAAATTTTAAAACGGTTAGGTACATAATATTGTTATTCTTACAATAACAGAAAATCACATCACAATAATTTGTAGGCATATTTTTGTTATAAAACGAACTCCGCTTGAGTAGGTAGGTAGGTACGTATTGCAACTAATAATTTTATCTATTTGATATTAAGTATCATAATATGTATTTATGGTCTAAATTTAGAAATATATATTTACGTTTACTCTCGTACCATTCGTTAAAGCCAAGAACTAGAAAATATATCGTAAAATATATGCGTGTACTGTGTAATACATTCATTTGTAATTCCGTTAACTCATTACACTTTCTTATTAAAAAATTCTAATTACCAACATTTCTTCGTCAAGTGTCTATTTGTATAAAAAAATATTTTCGTTTGATACGAAAATACTGCCTATAAATTATATGCAACGTTAGTAAATAATTGCTCTTAATTATATTTTAGCGTCTCAAGGACTTGAACATTACAACGAAGTTGTAACAGTTCTATAAAACAAAATATTACACTATCTATGTGCTAGATATATCTTGAATACATTTAAATTATATAGGTATTATCTTCGGAACTAAAGTGAAGTTGCCGTCTTGAAGTGAAAACTTCCTTAAGGTGCTGACCACTTAATTTATGGGTCGTTGAATGAAACTGATCTAGCACACTTGGCTATTTAAGAGGACTCTATAGAACATGAATCGAAGATTGTTATATTTTATATATATTTATATCAAAAGTTTTGTCGTTAAGGTTTATAATATAAAAAAAAATATTTTCATAACTAGATAATATGTTTAACATTCAAGCAGGATTTTCACAGAACTGAAAAATATTCAGAATGTGAGCTCCACACGTACCTACTGGATTTTCGAATAAAATTTTCGTCATTGTTTATTCAAAAATAAAATCTCATAATTTTAAACAAACAAATCTACTTATACAGTTCACCTTGTAACTTCGCTCGATTGATGAGAACCGCGCACTCATCGATATGAAATGAAATTGCATTTACTTTATTTCATTGAGTTCTCTTAACGCTCGTTCTGATAAAGTCGGAAAAAGGGGCAAAATCAGTTGGAGTAAAATTTGATTACTTTTGAATATAGAACAATAAACATTAGCTGTATTCCATGTTATTAACCGCATTCTCTAGAGTAATCTTAAGCACATAACTACTGTTGTTTATATAATTATTAGTAAAATAACATTAATTGAATTATAGCTATTACTGAACGTATCAAGTGCTAATAAAACTAATTAATTTAATCATAATACTTTGCACTAAAGCTGTAAATAGAAAAAAAGTTAGTAACTTTCCTTACTAGTTTACTCTCATAGTTGGTATATTTTTGGTTATCAAAATGCCATTATATTATTACATATATCACAAAATATAATAGTATGTCAGTAATTGCAATATATAATTTTCCAAAAGTAAAAGGTAAGCTTACCTATGATATTGTCAACGTTTTGCAAACGAATAACCTAATTTTCACAATCGTATTCCTTACGCATTAAACAAAAATTCTCATTAAAACTATCCTTTTATCACATTTTAATAATGCACTAGAAAATTCTCACACATTTAAAAAGTAATGTATTTCCGAAATGGTTATAGAGATTCGGGCTTTCAAATACAAAACAAACTTGTTGAGAAGCTTAAAAATCCTGCATTTAAAACTAATCTTAAACTGTGTTATTAATAAACGCAACGTAAAGTTATTCCAAGTTTAAAACTTTTTGACCTTATCTTACCTTTGTCACTAAATAATTACATGACAGGAAGAAGTAATTTTAAACTTGGAGTTACTTTAAATTGCGTTTATTAATAAGACAGAAACAGTTTTATTTGAGCATTGATAGCATCAACACTAACTGGAATCTCCGTTCAAGTGCTACATAATGAAACAAGCTAAAAAAATAAACTAGGTCTCGGGCCTAACATATACCATAGAAGCCCTGCTATATATGTCTTTACTAGTTGTCTTACTCTTCTCCTTTTAAGATATCTAAAATACTAACATAGGAACCAGTCAAGAAACCTAAAATACCGAAGCAAACTAAGAAAACGTTTTTCCATAATACCCAGTTAAAGCGGCCTAAGCCATTGGGGCGGTCCCAAAATGTAACAGTCTCGATTACAGCAGGGAAAATAAGGCCCAAAAAGGACAAGCATACAGCACCGACAAGCGATATGAAAGGCCCGAGATTTGGTATAGCCACGGCTATACACAAGGTCAATATAATAATGGCTATTCTGATACTGTATTCAGCGAGGTTCTTCTTGGCTCCAAACCAATGGCGAACATTGTTCCAAATAATTTCCATAGGAACATAGAACTGAAGACTATAGGTGAAGAAAATGGCGACAGCAATCATTAGTTTAACGCATTGACCCAAGCTGAAAAAAAAACAGTACATTATGTTACATATTTTCATTTAAATTAAATTTGTAACTAAAATTTTAGGGACGATCTAGTATTCTAAATCGCGCCTCTCGGGTTAAAACAATCAGATACACATGAAATCTTTGACGTCTTCTTGGGTTCCTTATCTTAAAAAAAGGAACCCTTATAAGATCACTTTATTGTTCATCCATCCTCTTTCGGTGTGTCCACCCTTTATGTCACCCTTATGCAAGGAAAAACAGGGTCTTTATGCAAGATAGATGTTATTATTTTTGTTATTATGTTTGATCTGATTGATGTTTATATATTATGTATCTCTTAATATTCCTTATTATTATACTAAATCTTGTGCGGACTCAATTTATGTAATTAATACTCACACTTCGTATTCTGGCAAATTTAAAGTGATGCTTCCTGCAGTATTATCTCCATATTTCAAATAACCGAAAAATCCAACCAATGCATACAGCGATACGACGAAGAACATTCCAGTATTAAGGACACCAGGGCATCCGATGAAGTGCGTCGGAGTCTTCATGTTGTTCTCAAGAGGCATCACAACGCCAATACCTTCTAAGGCGAAGATTGCAGTTCCAAAGAATGTGGGAAGCCGTTCAAAGCCAGCGAATTGTTTCCTTTCACTGATTTCAGGGATGTCTTGAAATAAATAGTAGAATGTTATTCCCATTCCAGTTCCAACTAATAGATTTGCAATCATAGAGAAAGGAGCCAAATATTTGAGATTCCTGATAAGATTCATAAGAATTAAAAGTGGAAGTAGAGCTGCCATGTACACACGGATGTCGACATCTTGTGGTAGCCAGTCACTCTCTTTGGCGTGGAAGTCCACAACTTGCTTCACATTCTTTGCCACAAATACAATGTAGACGCAACAGCAGCCCAACAAGTCGACGACCAAAAACCAGTTTATAACAGCCCTGAAATGGATACAATTGATATTGAACACGTTGAAAAATTAACATACAAAATTTTGTTTGGTACAGTCTAGCGAGAGTTTTAAAGAAAAATAACGATAGTATGAAACGTGCACCGATTTTAATCACGGCTATAACACTTTAAAAAACGGAGGTAGTTGAACTCCAATCCAAACATACTAAGCAATTACTGTTGGCTTTCGAACTTCGATTATTCTTTGCCGTCAGTAGTTACGTTCTCGTAACTTCTCGTTAGCTTAGATGTCAATGTGAATTTGAACAAAGTTTCTTGTTAAAATATACTGGCTAAAAAGCAGAGGCATAGGAAACAAAAAAGAAAATTGGGGGCCTAATTTCACCACATCCTTTGCGTTCATAAAACAGAAAATACCACCAGCCATGTCGGATGGACGTTGGGGCAGTAAAGTCCTCGAATGGCAACCACGTACCGGAAGACGTTGTGTTATTGGGCCTCCATAAGTTGGACCAATGACCTGGTCAAGTTCGCCGGAGTAGGTAGGATGAGGGCAGCGCAGGAACGATCGTCATGGCGATCTTTGGGGGAGACCATTGTCCAGCTTTGCACAGCTGAAATGGAATGGAAGCTATTCTGCATATATTGACCCGTTGCAGATTTGATTTCTGCTAAGAACATTATACAAATATTATGTGATTACAAATTTGGGTCTTACTTTATGAGTTGGAAACTTAGATTAATAAATTATACTCAGATGGAGTAATCGGTGGTTGCAAAATATTTGTTTGGTAACAACAATGACGTTCTATACATAACGTCATTGGGTAACAAGTGACATGCAGACCCAGCAGATATTAATAACTGCCAGTGTTTAAAAAAAACTATTCAGCTTAACAAATTACTTAACATTTTTTAAGAATTTGTGGAAGTATCCTTATTAGAATGTAATTGGATATAAAGTATACTTTATATAATATTAAGTCGAGCGCGCCAGATTGATATAGATACTACATAGTACTATTATGATCAGAATTGATCCCCTGAGTTGATGCCGATGCTAACGCGGCTGGCCAAGCCGGTTGCTTCACTTTCGATCATGTGAACCTATTACCCGTTTTTTCCTCAAATATAAACAAAAGACACGAAAATACAAAATTTTCGTACACTTTAAATATCTGATCGATATGATTTGATTTTGATTTGATAAGGTACGACGAATGAAACGGTGATACGGATACAGATATCGGATCGGGCAAATGGTCACCATTATATAACAGAGGAAACTTTCGTATCTGAAAAGGATTTATTAACTTTGAACATCTATAATATAAACAGGTGGATAAAAAGTGTTAAGAATTACTTAATAAACTTACTTAGCAAGCCTAGAGAATTTGTGAACAGCTGGAGGTCCCGACAAAAATGCAGCTTCGGCAGTTTCCGCAAAACCAAGTGAAGGTTTCTGGATTCTTCTGCAGAGTTCATGGGCTGTTTTTACGAGAATATGAACGCAATAAGTGCATATGCCTCCGATGAGAAAAGTTGCCACCAAGCCGAAATAGAGACCAGCATTCATAAATGCCATGGGCATTGCTAATATTCCACTTCCTAGTGAGCCCTTTAGAAGATGTATTAACGTGTCCATGTCACTGAAACGTAAGAACAGTACATTTAGGTAAATCTATGAAAAATAACAATGAATAAAGTGTTGAAGTCATTCAAAGACCTTGCGTATCACTTGATTTTTTATATATTTTCAAAAAAAGATACATAATATTGTCAAAAAATTTAAAGATATACCAAACTAGATTTAGAGTGGCTCTTTAGCATTTTGAATAATAAACTAACTAACAACTACCCATAACATGGTGGTGTTTTCATATAAACAATTCAACTCTTCGATATATCGATAATCAATGTGGAACCTCTGAAGAGACTGAAGCACCGCTCAGATCTCGATCGAATCAAAGACTTTCTCATAGTCCACGAACGCCAAACATAGTGTCTGGTTATACTCCTCCGTCTAACTTGCCAGTCCTTTTAAATACGCAGACAATTGTTTCTAATTAATTGAATGAATATAATGCCTTTTTTGTTTAAGATTTCCGTACTTGTACAGAAAAGTTTTGGGTGCCCGTTTTGTTTGCAAATGGGTTTATTTCTGTGTTTTTTTGTGCTGTGCCAGAATAGTTGAAGAAATAGAAAGATTAATTGTATTTAAAAACTTACGATGTAGGATGTGCGAGTTTCCTATGTTCAAATGGATTGTAATGCTCATCGCTCTCGATATCCCGACCCGGAATCTCCATAAGTGGGAGAGTCGATCCGGCCTGTTGTTCCACCGGGATTTCATTTGGATCAACTTTATACCTGTGAATTATGCGCCATATCTATTATATAAAGGATAAAGTTTATCAATAGCTCAATATAATATCATGTCAGAATGTGAGTGAATTATGTGTAGTTTTATGAACGATTCTGAAACTAGGTATGAACTATGAACTTAAAAATGAAAACATATAAAGCTTAATATGCAGCCAATTTTGTGCGTTTGAGATAATGTTCTTGCGAACGCGTATGTAATATGGATTAAGAGAAGAATAATTAATTGTGTACAATTCTTTAATAATAACAAGGATTTTTCTTTTGATAATCATACTTTTTGTATAAGGTACTGTTTGTACATTGTATATGTGTATTGTGAAAGTGTGTTAAATTACTTATGGTCTCCAATATGTAAGTGATATTGTCGTAGCGCTTCACTCTGTTAAGCTTCGGCATTTACAAAAGAATGACCCAAAGACGAAATTCAATGCAGCTTTACGTTGTGCGACCGCTCCGCTAGTAATAACAGTGTTCGAAATCAAAGATAAGTAGCCGTCGATATAATTCATAAAGCTAAATTAAATTTGTACAGAAAAACAAAGGAACCTGGGCCAATCCCGAACCTGAACAGAGATGGCGCGTGAGAGATGAATCAAAGCTGAAGCACAAACACAACAGCTTTGATAACAACTCCTGATAAAGACATGTGTTTCATTATCAAAATTTAACCAATACCAAAACAAAAACTATATAAAATTGAAACCATAAAATGGAATGATGTACCGGTGTATGAGTCCATAGCGAGATGGTCAAGGTCGTCGTACGACTTTGATCTCGTGGAAGCTGCTCACACGTCTTTCCGGATCGTCTCCGAACGGCCACGAGCGATTTTAAAGCTTGTATAGGGAGCGAATACTTAACAGTCAACATACAATATAAAATACCATTTTAACGACAAAACATTGATTAAATAACAATGAAATATGCACAATTATGATCCGTAGATCATTTGTTTCTATATTGAGATCTTACTCAAGGTTTAAAGTCGCAAAGGTTGGATCAAAGATTGCTACATTTTCTTTTCAAAATCCTGTTGAACAAAAATCATGAATATTATTACATTTTTGAGATTTCCTGCAATATTATTCATCAAAAACTGTCACCCACTCAAGAAAATGAGATTAAGCTGTGAATCATGCTTCATGAACTTTTTAGTATTTTACTTAAAAGCACAAATTAAAGTTTATTATGTGGCATCAGGTATACTGATGTTGGTTACAGATACTAGGCGAACAAAGCTATATTAAATTTATTTTTTGTGATGAATGCCCGAACAGATGTTGAATAACATAGAACATCGACACTTACTTGACCATAACCACATCAGATAAGTCATTTCTTACACCTCTTTTCTTCGGATCATACTCGGCAATCATAGGCCGCATTTGAGGTTTCTGAAACAATGAAATTATTATAATTACATCAGAAATTTGCTAAAGAATAATACTAAGTACATGTGACGCTTAAAGTTTTAGATGAACAAAAAGTCTACAGCGCTCCTGTAATTCGTCTGCGTCGTCGACTGATGACGTAGATTTTTCATAGCACTCCGTAAATTAATTTGACAATAGAAACTGACTCAATCCCTAAGTAAGAATTAATAATTAAATAATATGAAATCAGTACTTTTGTGATTGTATTGGAGCTGTAGATAAGTGATCCCCGCCACCAAATATTTGTGACAATATTGAAGAAATCAAATATTAAAATCGTAGACTATCCTTAAGACAATTGCCGCTATTAATTGTCCAGTTTGTGTTGGCTTGACTGTAACACGCAATTCTAGTCCATAATTACAATTCTGTCTCCGTTCTCCAGTGACGTTGCACGTTCTGGCACTCGTGTTAGGCTCGGTATGATCGTGTTTTTGCCACGTGACGGCGCGTGAGTTATATTTGGAGTCTAAATATATCACGGCTATCGTTTGAGAATTCAGAATACGCGATTCGCGATCTTTTCGAAGAGGCCATTTATGTTGTTTTAAACATTATTTATGGATTTATGTTGGTATTTTGCTTTTTTGGCTGTATCAATTTTGATTCAAATAATCCCAGCGAGTGATATCCCTATCATAAATTTGAATGTAATTATGATGATAATAATCTCTAATAAATAATGGTACTCTTTTACGTGAAAATTTACCCTAATGGAATTTATTTAGATGTGTAGACGCTTATTTGTATTCTAAAAATTGAATTGAATAAAAGAATTGCTTGATATAATAGTTTTTTATGGAATAAGAACGCATTAGTAGCTTGCAGGTCATTTGATGGTATAATCACCATAGTTCACAATTTCTTGCTTGGTGTTATTTAGAACCCACGCCACGCCATAAATTACGATATCATCCCCACCATATGGATGTCTGGCGTTGCTCATACCTTATAAAAAGCACATACACCTTTCTAAAAGGCCGACAAAGGTCCTGTGATTCCTCTGGTGTTGCAAAAGAATGTGGGCGGCCGGGGGTGATCACTTAACATCAGCCCCGTACGCTCGTTAATTCTCTTCCATAAAGAAGTCTAAGCAAAATATGATTATTCAAGTAGTTATCATCACCGATTTGCAAATCTTTTTATTTTTATTAATACCTAATCGTTCATCTCGATATTATATTATTTCTCAAGTGTTTCTTATGAGGCTCCTTCGCACAGAATGACGGTTATTTTATGGGTACCGCAACGGCCGCGGCGCTTATTTCTGCCGTGAAGCAATAATGTGTAAGCATTATTGTTTATCGGTCTGAAGGGCGCCGTAGCTAGTGAAATTACTGGTCAAACGAGACTTAACATCGTATGTCTGAAGGTGACGAGCGCAATTGTACTGTTGGCTTTTAAAATACGAGTACATAACATAATTTTTTATAAGTACGCTGTAGCTATACTTGGCTATAATTACTCGCCTGCACGATCAAAGAAGTGTAATTCATTTAATAGGGAATGCACGTCTATGTATCGTATACACATGGACCGATCTTAATGATTCTTTGAATCGATTTGTCTTAATCTTGCGAGTGTAACCACACATACATACGTATTGTGACTAAGCTCAAATAATATTTTGAGTAAAATGAGTTTGTAAGTAAATACAAAATTCAATTATTTATAAGTATTATATTTTAAAGAGCGTATTTTAATAAGACTGGTGGAGTTTATACAGCTTTTTCTCCTGTATTACCAAGGAATCAATTTTGAGCAAAATAGTTGAAATTTTACTTTTTGAACATTTCCGTTAACTTTAAACAAATACCTATCGTTTCCGTTAAATATACTTAATAAACCTTTTTGAAAACAACAAACGAACGTACAAACGCACAATTTTGGATTCAATTCGCATACAATTTATGTAAAACTTAAATGAACAAACAAACTGGTAGCCACCTGGTCCCAGCGGCCCCTTACATTGCGTGGTCAGATACTATGTGGCCATTGTATTCATGCGATTCCATTCCCCTAATTATTGTATTCAACCAAGAATTCACGATATTTGGCTTACGATCACAGTAAAATAAATTGAACTTTAAGTCTATCTACATTAAAGACATTGCAAGTGCTCCGATCTGTGTGGTAGTTAACTAAGTCCGCTTGTTTGCTGAACTGGACAGAACTGGTTACTAAACTTGGAACTAGGATAGCTAAATTAGGATGAATGTAATAAAAATATTCTTGAATTTGAATTTACATAAAAATATCGTAGACAGAAATAGAAGTTGTTATTGTAACTAACTGGATATACGTATCCTCCGCACCATTTTGAAAAATGTATTGTGGCAGGGAATTTTTATTTATGTATTCTCAGTAATGGATCATTTGATATTAATTAATATAAAAAACTTTGCGTGTGTGTGTGTTTGTGTAAGACCTAGCGACACAAGTGATACATCATCATGTAAAGTGGATAATTAACATACGAAATACACCTAACTACTTGTTGGTTCTATATAATATATATTACATTATATATGTTAATATACATTTAGTCAGAGAATTTTAACAAAAAATTGAGTTTAATTTTTATAATGAAATAACAATTATTCAAGAACGTTAGAAGTTAAAACTATTTTGAATACAAACTTCTGTAGTACTGCACCGTCTTCCTAAACTTTGTAAATAAGCTTGCCATCAGCCTCTGAACTAAATATTAAGTCCTATGATATTATATACCACTATGTTAATATTACCACTGAATTATACGTAGATGACGTATATATAAGCTAAAACACCGAGACTTTACAAACAGATTATTATTTCTTCTTAACTTATACAGTTCGCTTGGTACCAGCGTGTCAAAATTCGTTTTAACTTTATATCAGGGACGAGTTAAAAATGACCTTACATAACAGTGAAGCACCAAAACAAGCCGGTAAACGACTAAATAGATAGCCCCACTCACACACTTGCACTAATACAAGCCGATCGGCCGCCATTATGAGATTTGCCATCGTCTGACAGATCAGTTTGCGTCGCAATAAAATATTTAAATAAGGCTGTCGTGCGTTGTGAAAAAGTGTAAAAACGATACTCTGAAAGTTTTTGTGGCCATATATGATTATTTAAGGGAGAAAAAATTGTGTAACTAGTATCCCTCGTAACCGCACACACACTAGCATAAAGGTGCTTCACTTGCTAATATCACGGCGCGGAGTCCTTCTTTTTTTACTCATCCGTGTTTTATATATGTTTTTATTTATAAAAAACATATATTTTAAAACTTGTTAATGAAATTATAAAATATATTATCTGTCTGTAATCATAGAATAAAAAAAAGTAAATAGTTTCGCGAAATTGTGTTTAACTATGTATTTAACGATCGTGACAAATTAAATGACACCGACGGCGTATATCAGTACTGTAAACAATAGCCATCACGACAACTAAGTACCTATAGTATATTATGTGATAATAATTCCTATTGTGTTCCTGATCACGAGATATGGTACACACTAATAGGTAAAGTACGCAAAACGTATGATGATGATACATAGGTATATTGTTTGTCGAAACTAGTGCGCATTAACACGTTTGAAGGTCAAGGGAGGTTGTTCTTAAATTATCAAGACACACCTCCAGATTATGCCGAAAAACATGTAAACATTTTCAACGGCGTTTAAAATTGTAATCATTAGCAATCCGTCAGGCGACCGCACACCGAATTCCGACATGAAAGATCGATGTGACTCGAAAGATTGCTACATCATACGGCTCAATTACTTAAGTTTCTCCTTAATCTAAAATCATCAGTAAAAAAATCAACAATCAAAGTTGTATACCGGCTTCTGTTTACGGATGTTTCAACTTACAAGTAATCTAGCAATTACAAGAGCAATACTATCAAAAAATCAAAACAGAAAAATACATATATTGATGATATTGATCTTACTTGAAGAAAATATTAATTTAGGCTTAAAAAGCAAGGGAAAACAGTCAACAAAAACCAAAACCATTGTATGAAAAAAATTGCTGCTAATGTTTCCATTGACAGCAGTACCCAATTTAAATAAAATATTTCAAAGGATTAAGACGCGTGTATCTTGTGTGTGATTCAGTCAGACATTTAATTTTTCAGTCACTGTCAGAAAATTTTGCCAAAAACCATCTGTCTACCGTAAATACCACCTCCGAGGCAATAAGTGGCACTAAACTTCCAAGTACTACTACTACTAAGAGTCTAAAATTTACTCAAATATATTTTCTAACTCTATCAATTTCAAGAGTTCTGATTTTTCCAAGCTGTTAGAGTTTAGCTTAGGCTGGTTGTTATCGGCGTAGGTACAAACAATAACAGTACAAAACATTTACAACTCAAAATATTAACTCTATGTGTACACTCATGTATGAGTTTGTTTTATTTTTAGTGATCCTTTCACGCCTTAATTACCAATCATAAAATTTTACGTACTTGAGTAGGAGAGGACAGAAAAATTTTCGAAATTTTCTTTTATTATGAATTCAAGCAGACGAAGTCGCTTGAAAGACTCAGTTATTACATTATTCAACTATTCATTAGATAGTCATATATCTAACTTCACGCTATTGTCTGTCAGTTTATTTGTTCAGGTTCATTTGAAAACGGCTAAACAAGGCGGGGCTTCACTAGAAGTAAATTTCGGTACTTTTATTTTTTTTTAGAGTGAAAAGATTTATTCCAAAATGTGTCGTTAAATCAACCAATAAACAATATTAAGATCAAGTTTAACATTTTTTTTAATGTTGCTATCTATACTATGTATACGCCAAAGTTGGCACACACAGTAATGAGATGTTTGCAAACTCTTATAAGTATTGACAGTACTGTTTTTTTACAATAACAGCGTCCATAATGATCACACAACTAACACAAACGTGTTGGCAAATATTCAAGACTCATAATAACTTTTAACCTTTTCAGTCCTACCGAAATGTCATACGTGATTTCATTTTCTTTTCTAATATTCGTAATATGAAGCGATGAACCTAGTTTCAGAACTATTGGTTATTAACAGCTAAAATTTGGGTGATCATAATGTGGAAGGAACTATGCAGCCTATTCTTTCCTACAAGAATGAAGTGGTAAAATAATATTACATAAGCACTACCGCTAAAAACGGCAATTCTTGAATAATTGATTTGGATGGGACCTTTACTGATACATAGTTATGTCCTAAGGAGTAACTAAGCTACTAACTAAAAATAAATTAGGGTTCAGGCAATTCACAAGTCAAGTCATGGACTACTGCTAGTTTATAAATAATATAGAGACTCCTCAAATAGACCAGGAGGTATATATAACACGAAATCAGGATGCAAATAACTATATTGCAAGATTGCTCAATGAATTTCAACCGGATAGCAGTGATTTAGCACTTTAATGATTAGAGAGGTTAGTATCACCGAGGGTCAGTAGTTCAGGCACCTTGAACACTAAGTCAAATGGTGCGGGAACCAACACATTATACCATTCGTTCTTTGCCTCGAAATGATATGACATTATCAGAGAAAACCTAATAATATGACTGAACTTTTAATTTAATCTAACTCGTATTTGTATTTCAAATCTGCTGGTCAATTGAATAGTAAGCCAGTGCATTGATTGAAAGGTAATTCATGAAATAACTGAAAAATATTTAGCCAATAAATAAAAGTGAACTTTCATTTCCTTCTAATATTTTGTAAGGTTAGGTTATGGTTAATTATTCAGGTCACTTGAGGTTTTTATTTGAAACGGAGCAAACGGACAAATGGCAACATAATATCAGAGATCAAAAAATGTCAGAAGTAGAGGTGAGAAGAGATCAATATCTACTCCAAATGAAGCTGAATTCACGCCTCATAGAGTGACGGCCGCGGCGGTCGCAAACAGAAAGGCAAACAGGCAAAATTAAGTATCACTATCACTATCCGTGAAGTACTGTCTCGGCTTGCCACGCACACTTTATGAGGCGAATTTGTCCCTCACTTTCCAAGTGACTACGGAATCGGACGTCGGTAGTATCTTCCAAGTTTTCCGCAGGCTCTGTTCAAACATACTCTTCACACAAACTTGTGTCTTCTAAGGGTTTTATCGAGTTCAAGAACATATTAATAAAATATTCATTGTTTGGACGATGTCGCCATATATTTAATTTGACGGCTAAGGTCACCTGCCTGCATAAGTCTGTTATAACAAGCTAGCTTACGATAGGCCAACGAGTTAAAGGCTGTTTGATGCTACACCCATCAATCAACGATCGGACTAGCAATTTAATTGAACGTCGACAATCAATAAAATATGGGTTAGCCCTCCAATCGACTGGCTGTTTTAACGAGATGGCTCCAACAAAACTGTAGAGGAACGAATATAAAAAATTTAAAAAAATGTCCGCCTGCCTGTCCGTTCTTTATCCACGCTAACGCATTAAACACTGAAACTACTGGACAGACTTTCATGATACTAACCAATGCCTATAACGTAGCCTAGAGCAACATTTAGGCTATACGTAACATGGATAAAAAAGTTATGTTGACCCAAAATTTATTACCGACCTCATGGGTCGGAATAACCACAGAAGAGATGTCTTTTACCTATTCTGTGGGTACTCCCACAGAATAGGTAAAAGAGGCTAGATGCAGATATTATATATTGCTTATAGCTGATAACGTTGGACATGATAAAAAAAATCATCCCAAGAAGGATTACAAAAATGCTTCACAGAACTTGTTGTGTCCAGTGCCCCAGAGTTATACTTTAAAGGCATAAAAGGCAAAAAATCACCTCCCGTGAGGTCAAGAAATATACAGATAAATAAGATATACGGATAAATACTTCGATTAAATAAATATAACTTACCATACAAAATAAATTCAGATCTATCAATCTACTTTTATATTTCCGGTTTCTCGCTTTTACTGACGGAGTAACAAATATTAACATTTCTAATGATCCCGTTAAATACAATTTGCATAAAGATTATGGGAGTTTGAGAATACTATGTGGAATTGATATTAATTTGGAAGGTTGATAGATGACCCTGAACAGTTATGTCTTAATTAATGACTCACATTTGGAAGGCGCAGTAAAACACGTGTTAGCTCTGTTTTATTTACATTCTATTGATAAACGTCTCCTTATTTTACAAGGTCCTTTACGATACACCACAAACTAGGATATCATCCCGACCATCTGGATGAGTCGGCGTAGCTGTGAAATAAGCTTCCTTGTGCGGTGTTTCCGGAACACCATAATACGACATGGATACCTCCAAAAAAGCACGTACACCTTCCTTAAAGTCCGGCAACGCTCCTGTGATTTCTCTGGGGTTGCAAGAGAATGTTGGCGGCGGTGATCACTTAACACCAGGTGACCCGTACGTTCGTTTGTCCTCCTCTTCAAAAAAAAAACAATATATAGAAATACAAAAATTATATAAGTATCAAGAAAAGATCTGTCAACAGACCAGATGACCAGTTTATTTCTTCCGTTAAGGAATACTACAGAAAAAGGAACAATAGACTATAAGGACTGTCCAGAGAAGTGTGCCTAATTTGAAATTATTTTAATTGTTTGGATATAAAACAGATTCAAGGCCACTCTCACGGTACGACTAGATCACGAATTCGCTGAAGGATCTAATAAGAAACGAAGTTATCGACAATTATATAGGTAAACATAAAGAGGTAATGTGTGTGAGGTTATAGAGTAGTAATCTCTGAACTGATTTTGAAAGTTTTATTGCCAAGAGAAAGCCACATTATTTGTGATTGTCATACACTATCATCATCATCATTAGCTGCAAGATGTCCAGTGCTGGACAAAGGCCTTCCCCAAAGATTTCCACGACGATCGGTCCTGCGCTACCCTCATCCAACGTATTCCGACAATCTTGACGGATCAGATCGTCGGTCGATCTTGGGGGGCCTACCAACACTGCGTCTTCCGGAACGTGGTCGCCATTCGATGACTTTACTGCCCCAACGGCCATCTGTCCCTCGAACTATGTGCTCTGCCCACTGCCACGTCAGTTTCGAAATTATTTGGGCAATCATACGCTATATCTTAGCTTAAACGAGGTTGTCTTTCGTCGCTTGACTTATTTGTGGAAGTCGGATTTGCAAAGTAAGTTAAAGAAAAACGGTCGTATGAATACGTTTCTTACGAACACAGCCTTAACGATAAATATATGATTATACAAATTGAGTTGGTACCAAATTATATTGACAATGTGGGATTCAAACCCGCACCTTTCAGGTTACGTCGCATGCCGCTTGATCCGTAAATCTTGGTATGTTTGTCTCTATCTATAGGATCTACTTTACAGTTGATAGCCTGCTAAACCCCAATAATTGAATATTAGGAATCGTCCATACATATTGATACTAAGTATATTTAATCCCACAAGTGAGAGATATCGCTTAAAAATAATAAAATGCTTAGAATGATTCTTTTGTATATATATGCATGTGGCAGAATTGGAACACCAATTACTAACTAGATGTGGACGAAGTCGCAGATAATAAATAGGTAGTTTAAAATAAATCTGAAGATTTAGTATGTTTCTATTTTCAATAGCAAAACATCCAACCCACTCCAAACTATTATTAGTAAGTCCTTCTTCATGAGGTCATTTAGTTTTGCAAAAACATTATTTACAATCAAGAAGAGATGGAAATATAATTTTCATCTAATCTGCGATCTTGGTGATCACCTATTTATACCGAATAAACACTTAAACCCTTGGTAAATGTGAAACATTTATACAAAGATTATATATATATATATTAGGCACTCAAATTTTTCTGCGCACAATCCAAACTGATGCTCAGGGGGTAAAAAGTATCACTTTGTCTGAAGCCATATTGGACTGTTCAAAGATTCTTTTAACCGCTGATTTCTATATTTAACCACAATATGAAATTGGCGATCCAATATTTATTAAACTATTTTTTTATTTCGTATTTTTCATATTTTTACAGCCAATTTATTCGTAAAATCATAAAGCACTCCAATGCTTTGGTAATCATTTTCTTCAATGGCATTTGACTACATGTGACAGAGAAGCGGTTTCGATAATATGGATTTGTAAATTAATTCTGGATTGATTGACGAAAAGAATAAAATGTAAATGATATATATTTAATAAGAGATTGGAAACTGAAAGCAGTATGTCAACCAGACGACATTTATACAGTAAATGGATCAAAGGACTCTTAAGACATACATCTTGTATCTGAAAACCGATTGATTTAAAAAAAACACACTCATTGCCTGCATTCAACATAAGAATGTAATTTTAAGATAATATTGAATCCATATTTTATATCATCGTTTATTATACCTTTATGTAATATACAAATAAATAAATATACAATCCATAGGTCCGTTATCGAAATTCCAAAAGAAGAAAGTGGATTGAAATATTATTCTCAAATCACTTATTTAAATTCCTGAATATAGAAAATAGCCGTAAATGTTATTTATACTCGCCCACTTTACAATAATCCACAATAATTATAGAAACTCTTTCCACATTAGTTTCATCTTTAAATATAAATATACACTACATTAGCAGGGATAAAAATCCAATTGATTTTCTCATATCGCTTTTCGTACATACATTTAACCGTTGCAGTTGTGTTTAAATAAACAACAAATTTGGTTTGGTAAAATATACTACGAATGTTTTAAATATGTCAAAGAAAGGCCATGCCACACCTAAAAACCAGAACTCAACTCAAAGCCAAGGTTTTGTAGTGTGGCATGGCCTTTTTTTATGTGTTAATAATGTATGTACCTTTATCGCATTGGAATATTCTGTAATGATGTGTGTATTTTGGTAAAATAAATAAATTCAAATTAATTTAATAGTTGTTCCAATTCTTCAAGTATACGCCTTCTTCATTTTAAATATTTTTTTAAGTAACTCTGTTCTAGCTTTATTTGATTTTATTACTTGTACACGACCTTAGTATCTTTAAATACAGTAATAATTTTAGTTTAATTATTAATGAGTATAATTCTTTTAAATAAAAAAAACTGGTGACCAGATTATCTCTTTTGAAATAATGAATGAAAGCGTGATACGCTTGTATAAAGCTTTCATTAATTATTTATACAAATAATATGACTTTCAGCTGATGGTAATTGTTACGCCCTGCACATTACAATGCAGTGTCGCTCAGGATTCTTGAAACTCAAAAATTCTGAGCGGCACTACTATTACGCTCGTCACCTTGAGATATAAGATTTTGCTCATTGGCCCAGTAATTTCACTAGCGTAGCGTCCTTCAGATCGAAACACAATAATACTTACACAATACTGCTTTATGGCAGAAATAGGCGCCGTTGTGGTACCTATAATCTAGCCGGCATCCTGTGCAAAAATCCCACAGGTAAATAATTTTTTTTGGTTTTTCTTTCGGTTATTATGTTTATTAGTGCAAAAAAAGTTAAACTTGCATCGTGGTTTCATAAAAGCACACAATAGATTTTTTAACTTGTGTATGTAAATGAAAACGTCCATACAGTATTTTTGTGATTGCATTTTATATGGTTAACCTAAATTTTGAAAGATTACGTGTAATTATATATTGAAGCACGTACTAATGCAAGTTTTATATAATATAATGGAAGTCACGTTCGATGTTCTTATTTCTGATCATTTTTAGTATTTCTGATCTAGGTCACAAACATAGAATTCTTAGTTTCTACTTGACTTTACTAGTTCAAGCTACAATAAGTCAAGATCATTATAAAATGTAAGCGAATGACCGTCAATATCTTTAGTCAATCGCAATCTTAGATTGGCATTCCGATATAGAATTCAATGACTGATCTATGAAATGTTTTGGTGATCTCTTATTTCAATCCATCTCAGATATGTTGCCATTATTCTATATTAATTATATTTTATTCTTGCCAGTTCGTCTCAGCACAAGGCATTCTGGTAGTCATTTGAACCGATGGCATCAAAATTGACTTTCATAAGTGTACAAATTGTACCTAAATGAATAAAGAACTTTCATTTCATAATAACGCAATTTAATTTATATTTTTTTTTATGAAAATAAGGGACGAGACGAGCAGGACGTTCAGCTGATGGTAATTGATACGCCCTGCTCATTACAATGCAGTGCTGCTCTGGATTATTGAAAAACCCAAAAAATTTGAGCGGCACTACAACTGCGCTCGTCACCTTGAGACACAAGTTGTCAAGTCTGTTTTATCCAGTAATTTCACAGGCTACGGCGCCCTTCAGACCGATACACAGTAATGCTTACACATAACTGCTTCACGGCAGAAATAGGCGCCCTTGTGGTATCCATAATGTAGCCGGCATCCTGTGCAAAGGAGCCTCCCACTGGTATTAAATTGCATATTAAGAGCTGTTTGTTATGTTGAGTTGTGTGAAACAGATCGGGGATAAACGGAAAAAGGGCAAGAACTTTTCCTCTGGGAGACTGTCGTGGTAATGGTTTGTGGTTGGTAATGTTGATTATAGTTATCCAACATTTCATTCGAACTCAGTAGTCGATCACAAAATGTATTTTTCTAATTGGCTGTGCTTTTGTTAGTCAAGTGTTTACTTGTATAAGAATATTATGCACACTTTCCCTTTATATACGAATTTCAGTTCATATTAATATCAATTCTATTATGTGCTGGTGTGCGTCAAAACCGCCCAACCATATAAATGTGATTAACACTATTAACACATTCAAATTTCTATCTATAGACCATACGATTTGATGCCGTAAAAATTTCAAACTGAAAGTAATGTTTATAATGCCACCTGGCGAAATTTGAGGAATTGTTACTTATGGCAAATAAAACGGAAATGGCACTTATCGTCTCATATCTAATCTCATCATTAACTGCCACAGGAGAAGCAACAAACATCTACATAACTAAGTATAATCAACGTGTCATTATGCTCATAAACACTACCTGTTTTTCCTGTATCTGTATATTTACTCGTCAATTCAGAGCATCAATTATTGCCTTTGTGTATTTATTAATGATATGATTATGTAATGTACACACCGAAAACCAAATAGGATACGACATTTTTCTATTGAAATAGTTAAGTGCACTTGACTATTCCTATACCATCTAACTCGCAGTGCACACTAAAGTTCAGTGAAAACTCTATAAAAATAGCTTGCGCGACTTGGGCCTTTTATATTTTACTGCTCAACGAAGCTTTATTTAGATAAAGTAGATGTGCTACCTCAGAAAATTACACAAAAACATTAAATGTGACACTTAGTCATTGAGTCTTCTCACCAATCTTCTTCAATCCAATTCTTTTCGTCGTGAATGCACTGTCCTAAGAATAATGACACTAATCACATCCCATCCCTATATGTCGGCCTGTCCCTCTCAGCGAATTATAAAACTCTATATATGAACATGTATAGTGCGATTATAAAATTAGGTGGCATGGTGTTAACCAGTCCGAATAAACAAAAGAACAATGTCCCCAACAAGGCCAATAGTAACAACACTGTTTTTTTATACATCTTTGATTTGCTTCGTAACATGCTTGATTGAGCCCGTAACATTCGTTACAATTGTTCAGCCTGAGTAAAGGAAAATAACCAAACACTATAACAAACCTTATCGCCTCTTATATGCGACACAATAATTTGTAAGAAGTAAAAAAGATTACAAATGTCACTATGTCTATGTCACCGACATAGCCGGAATGATTGCGAAACTGAAGTGGCAGTGGGCAGGGCACATGGTTCGACGGACAGATGGCCGGTGGGGCAGTAAAGTCCTCGAATGGCGACCACGTACCGGAAGATGGTAGGCCCCCCACAAGATTGACGAATGACCTGACCAACATCGCCGGCATACGTTGGATGAAGGCAGCGCAGGACCGATCGTCTTGGATATCTTTAGGGTAGGCCTTTGTCCAGCAATGGACGTCTTCCAGCTGATAATGAAAGAAGATTAAAGGTCGTAACTCATTAGAGTCGACCGCATATTTCCAAAGCCGCTTTGACGTTCGGGTGGATAGGAAACATAGCGCGGTTCACTCGTGACCCTGGTGCGTGCAATGCGCAGTGAAAGCAAAACAAATGGATGCGGACCACTGCTTGGTAGGACGACTCTATGACAGCCAGCTAGTTGTCCGACCGAGCTTGATATAAAGGCTTTCCGGTAAGGCCGGGTTAGTATTTAAAGTACAATGGCGAAAATAACAAAAAAACAACCGACTTCAAAAACACTATTCCAAAATAATAGATATAATATGCACTAAAAAGTATAAAAATAATTGAGTATTTTTATATAATCTAATTAATTAATCTAATTCTAGTTACGATTATTGTTATTTTTGGAGTCGGTGTCCTTCCGCCGCGACCCGCTCTCGCCTCCTCAAGACTCAAGCACATCTCACCTATTACTATGTATGTAGTTACAAACCTATCTTGGGACCACACGGGAAGCACCAGCTTTCAAATAAAAAAGAATTATCAAAATCGGTTCACTCAGTCGAAAGTTTTGAGGGAACAAACATAAAAAAAAAACATACCGAAGACTCTCCTCTTTTTTGAAGTCGGTTAAAAAGCTAACTAATGAAACAGGAATAGTATGCGTGGCGATGCGAATGAAAGAGAAGGAAAACCTATCGTTCACCGGCGCTCTCTGTACTTGTATATGAAGGCGTATAGTTCTCTATCTAATATAAATGTGAGTTTGTTTGTTACGCATTCACGCCTAAACTACTGAAACGAACTTGAGAAATTTAGTACAGAGATAAAATAGAATTTAGAAAAGGACATAGACATTTTATCGCGAATTAGAGGTTTGGAGGTGGTGAAATAGGGGGTTGATGTTTGTCATTATCGAAGATAACACCATGAAACTCTGTATTTAGGCACTTGATAAGTTATAAAGAAATATTTGTTCTACCAATTTTAATTTTCGACTTGTGTAGGGATGAAAAATAGGAACGAAACTTCGTATGGAGTGGACTCAAGTGGATACAGTCACGCTTTCACGCCTAACTTTGACTTTAATTTTGATTATATTTGGTACAAAAATAGACTATACCAATTTGAGAAAGGACATACTACCTACGTAAAAAGGGAAATTTTGGAAAGCGAAGAACACAAAGAGTCGGGGAAGTTAGTATTATGTAATACGAGATCTAGATTACGAAAATATTTCTTTAAAGCGACAAATAATGAGGGCAATATATAATAGGAAATACAAATAATAAACTTCATTATTTTATTGCTTTAGTAGACGCTTTTGAAGTGTAAACTTTTTTATAATAATAATAATATTGAACAAACACATTTACACAAATTATCTTGCCCCAAACTAGACATGCCAATACTAGGCAACTAGCGTGTACTATGGGTACAACACAACGATAATATATTTAATATAATATACTTACTTAAACATACATAAATACATACTTAAATATACATTCATGACTCTGAAACAAACATCCATATTCATCATATAAATGATTGCACCTACCGGTATTCGAAACCTGGGACCACTAGCTTAGGTTTTTGATGCGATGGGCACTGATCTGTACTGATACTTGCTTTCGTCTTCATTGGAACGGTCTACATGTCTCTAGACCGTCATCTTTAACTCTAATATCTATCGATGTTTGAAGAGTCCAGTACGTATTTTAGTTATATTTAATATACATTGTATATCAAGCATATTATTACACGCAATTGATGGGCATATAAATCTCCGACTCAATATAAGGTCTATTTTAACTTCCGTTTAGTTACAACAAGAGGAGTTATATAACAGCGCGTCACAGAGTATAACCTTGCACTGAACAGAAGTTACAACAGGTATAATCAGTCAACTAAATTACTATGCCCACGAGGACAATACATACATCGCTTTTAAGTCTCGTTGTAATCATGTGAATAAGTTGAATCACAGAATCTGTAATCGAAAATGTTTGGATGGATCACAATAGGTGGCTGGTTATTGATACTTATTCAGCAACACTTTCACAAATTTAAATGTATATTATCAATTCAACTAATTGTTGATATTAAAACCGGTATTTCTTGTTGTTTTATGTATCTCTACGAAAAACCGAAGAAGCCAGGCCCATTTCTGTTTTGGCGGTAATCATTTATTTTTTGATCGCATGAAACTTTATTTCTTCGTTGTGTTAGTTGACGCTTTTGAAGTAAATACTTTTATGACGCGATGGGCATTTAGCTGTCAGTATCACGCTTGGCTATGTAACGCTCGCTCGTATAAGGCGGATCAAGATGACTCAGTTAGAACATAATATACCGGAATTATTTATACCATATCCTTAGTACAGTATGATTAGTATAAGATGATTCTGTATTCGTCTTAGCTTGGGTATAATCGGCATGCAGTGCGTGTGCGGGAGAGATCAAGGTAGGTGGAAAACACATAATGAAAATGTTTGTGTCCGAGTTTGTTGATGTTTTTAAGTATTTATGTATGTTTAAATATGTATATAATATATTGTAGAAGTGTTTATATTGTATTAAATATATCGTTGTCTTGTACCAATAGTACAGGCTATGCCTAGTTTGGGACAAATTAATTTGTGTAAGCGTGTGTCAATATTATATATTACTATACTATGCTGTAAACTGCCCCAGAAAATGTTTCAGATCAAAAAGATGACTTAAGAATTTGTATCTGCAGAAGGAAACCCTACGAGTTTTATAAAAACGAACTCAATTGTAAAATGTTGAAGGTTTTGGCTTAGAATTGCGGAAAGCCTCAACAGCGTTGCAAGACGACCGGCGACTGATCTATGCAACAATTAGAAATCACTTCCTCGTAACATAATATCTGTACGTTTTACAAGGTGATGACGGTTACAGAGTCAATTGTCAATATTGAATCATAATATGATATGATAATTATAAATTATTAAGCTGACGGAATATTATCAAAAAATGCAATTGTGTGGTTTTATAAAACTTTTTTTTTAACAAAATGACATATAATATGACCATAATAATGTAAATAAAAAATGCTTAACTTATTATTATTATTATTCCTAAATAATAAAACTATAAGAAACCTTGGATGTGGGGGGGTTCGCACCTACTCTACCACTCGGGAACCAAAGCTTAAATCTGACGCCTTAGACCGCGCGTCCAAAATGACTTATAATCAATTGTTGAAATTAGTGATACAATTTCATTCTTAATACAATCGGCCTATTGTAATGCGACATAATTATCACTATAGTAATATTAAGGTATTTAAATAGGCTTATTGAATTATATATCAATCAGGAAAAAATCGACACAAACTTTGAAAAGAATATTTGAGTACACTTTTGAATCATTAATGAAATCAATTTTTAGCGTTACATACCATCAGAACCCTTGGTATAAAACACAAAATCATCTATCAAGTCTCATCCACTAACATTTCAATAATAATAAGTCCATATAACATTAATATTCCAAATATTTGCTTGTAATGACAAGGTAGCAAGGAATGAATGGTGAAATATATTAACTGACGTCACAGTCTGGATTCCACCCCTTGTTGGCGCCGAAAAAAGTTCCCGATAACAAATCACGATCACCCTCAGTGCAAGGCGTAGCTTTCATACTTAGTGGAGTTACATTGCAGTGTTCACAATTAAATTTCATCATTATTAGCGAATAATATTCACATGTACTTATAAAGGACGGTGTACTATTATACTAGCAGACCCCAAAAATGTTATTCTATCCACGAAAAGAGTAAGAAATAAAACAGAAAAAAAATAATGATCCTTTTACTCTTAATATTATGTAAATTTAAAGTCGGCCCTGATAGGATTAAAAGGCATAAAACGCATTTATTTTCTCAAAATTGATTCCTTTAGAATTCTTTTTGATGTCATTTCTAATATACTAGATACTACTACCGCTTCGCAAACAAATGGTGCTCTGAGAGAGAAGAAGCGGCGCAAGAAACTCTCCCAGCATTCTTTTTTTGCGGTCTTTTCAATAAAAATATACAATATTGTATAGTCATTTCTATCGCTATAAAATAATCAAAATCTAGTCCCAGGCTGTCCGATCATTAAGATATTCAGCTGTGGAGTCATAGGATTTACGACAGAGCCATTTATTTATAAAACTTATAGATTATATAAAAAATTTATTTATAGATAATGCCTGAACAGTGACTGGGACTTTACTATAGAAGTGTATACATTTACCCTTAAAGCTATTATGTATCTTATGAAGCCTACTAGAATTAGTTACAAGCAATCCCTTATTTCTAGTGTTATAATAATGAAAATCACTACTAAGAGCAAAAAGGTGATGATTTTTGTGAACGTATATTAATTTTTCATAAAAGTACTGACAATGAAGAGTCATAATATTTATTTCTTTAATTTTTCTTTGAGAGACTGTCTATAACCAAGCTGATATATAGCACGAACAGCTCTCTTTTGCAGAGCAAACACTATATCAATGTCAGCAGCATGACCCCATAGTAAAATACCGTACGTCATGATGCTGTGCAAATAACTGAAGTACACTAATCTTTTTTGTGGCATCCTTAAAATTGTAATAACATAAATCATAATTCAACACTCACATTTTTCCAAAGGCAAGGTAGGGGCGTTGCCTTAGTTTTGAATAAACAAATTTCAGCGGGTCAACGAACCTGTATACCCACACAATAACTTTATATATTATATATAGTTATTACATTGTCTTTGAAGTGTGAATTATTTTATCACATAAGTCAGAGCACTTTGTATAAAACTCTGTATTGGATTTGCCTGGCATTCGGTGTGAAAAAATTATAATAAGGATTTCAATCTTAACTTATTTATAATTTTGGTTGAATAAATTTTAAAGCTTCTAGAAGAAGAAGGAAAAGGGAGATAGTAAAATAACTCCATTCTTTCAATTATTCACAACATTGAACAAATATAAAGTTAAACAATTTTTGCCAATCGTAATAGTAGAGCACCCAATTAACTCCTGTTCAAGAGCATAGACTATCCATCGCTTGCTTAGGTTTTAGATATTAAAGAAATTCAGTAGTTATACATATTAGAGTATTAGCAGGTTTTGTGATCCCCAAAAAATATTGTTATAGAATTGCTTGGCAAATTATTTTCATAAAACTCAACTGCAACGAAAAAAGTAGGTATTACTGACCCGTTAATCTTATCATTTCCGTAAAACATATTGCTATAAATGCTAACTGCATGAAATGTGGTAAAGTATTTATATTAAATTAAAATTAGATTTTTTATTATATTTTTATCAATATTTGTTAATTACACTTGTATAAAATCAATGTTCTAATAAGCATTAAAGTATAACAAGAGACTTGATCATGCGGGCAAACTGTCCAAACAGTTTTGCGGGACTATGTTAGCTTTTAAGATTCTTTCTGTAAATGAATAATAGTATAAATAAATAAATAATAATAATATAATTTTATAGGCCTGATAAGTAACATTTCGTCAAAAATCATAATAATTTCAGCTGTCAAATGACTCTACAAACGAAACTAAAGATTATGCTAAGCTTACACTTAGCTAAGTTTTACGTTAGTAAAGTCTGAGCAAAGTATAAGTACGCACTGTAGATCTCAGCCAGTCGCTTGTAACGCAATTTATAAATAAATAAAGACCCGTTGAGGTTTGCAATAGTTTTGTTCCTAGAACTAACGTCTAAAGTTGGACTAACGGGTTCTTACTAAGTTTGCCTAGTCAGTGAGAGCAACTCGTGAAGGGGATAGACTAAGACTTGTCTAATAAAACCTTTAATATTTTCAAATTATTTGTTTGATCCTGTGTGTATTATGCCTTTCTGTAAATTGTTATCGTTTAAATTACTTTATCATAATCATTTCAGCCGGAACACAATCACTACTGGACAAAGGCCTCCCCCAAAGATCTCCACGACGATCGGTCCTGCGCTGCCCTCATCCAACGTATTCCGGCAATCTTGACCATGGGTCCATCTTGTAGGCTTACAGCACTGCGTATTCCGGTACTTGGTCGCTATTCGAGGACTTTACTGCCCTAATGGCTATCTGCATCACTCCACTTCGGTTTCGCAATCATATGTCCGTAGAATGATCACCATTACTGGGTATCGCATTAGTAACCGTTTTAAAAGATATTTTACTTTCTAGTTCCGTTAGAATTTCGCAAAACTATTAGCTACTCATGTCTTTATTACTTCTACCGTTCTTCTATCATTGTAATACTGACATATGCTAATATATATTATTTTTATAACAAACCTACGCGTCGTATTTTTACGAATTAGAATTTTATTTTTAGTAAGAAGTTATAAGTAGTAGTAACTACTAACTAGTTTTTGCGCAGATTGTATGCAGAAATGTATCCCGCGCATACATTTCTGGATGCACGTCAAAACAACTCCTAAATTACGGTTTTCAGATTTTATTTTTATGGGGATGTGAAGCGTACACTTCTTTTCTAACTATTTGAATTTAACCCGAATTTAATTGTGACGGCAACAATAATAAAATACCAATTATCTTATTCTATTTTCAATAAAGCTATCATTGAGTAAATTATTATTAAATGGTTGAACAACCTCAATTAGTAATTTCTATACTACCTTATACGAGTATGTATTATTAATAAATATATTATACGCAATGACGTTCTATACATTATTCGCCTGTACGATTCGGCGGGACAAAATGTTTTTTGACAGATATTTTTCAATAACGTATGGGGGTAGAAAATAGAACCTAGTTGGTAAGAAAAAAAAGAAAATAAGATTTTTTTTGACGAATTGATTTAATTTTTTTTAGTGATCACGGCAACCCGTGCTCTCTTGGAAAAGGTTGTTATTAAGAATAATTTATTTTTATTAATTCAATTTATTATAATATAGTATTGGAACACTTCTGCATTGTGAAGTAAGAAGATTTTACTCCGTAATAAATGGATTGACTATTGAGTTTTGTAAATAAATTCTTAAACAAAATATAGGGTAATTTGTTATGTTTTAAAGTGATAACCCTCACTTCTGGGATTAGTTACACAAATAAAATTTGAAAACAACATTTTATGAACGCACGGAACGCGAGACGTCGCGGGTTCGAGTTCCGCATCATTCGATATTTTTTTTTTATGGAATATAGAGTGTTATTATTATACATCGTCCAGCTTCAGTTATATGGACTTCTTGATATTCTGGTCTACTGGCACATGACTGAAATTCTAACAACCTAGATCATTTAAAGGTTTCATCTTAGATAATTTATAAGATAGAACCTTTTGTTGCTTGACTGGCTTTTTATTACTTTAGTTTGAGTGACGTTCTTGCACTCGCGATTTGTATGTCAATGTGCGTGCATTGGTCAAAATAGAGGAGCTTGCTTTCAATCAAAATTTTTTCTAATGATCTAAGGGTCTTATATTAAGATTAATACGTTCCATACTCGTACGTACACGTCAATTATAGTGTCTCGCGCCTTCTCCCTCTTCATCATAGTAATGTGTTTGGCTATCCCTTTCTGTGCGAACCCGAATAATGTTATTTTTAGAATTTATTATTTTCCTGTTATGTTATATGCGTTAGAACAGCAATTCATATTGGTTTAAATGATTTGTTCTCTTTGTAAACTCTATTTAAAATCATCATTTATTCTACCTGATACTTAATTAATATAACTAGACTAACAATAGGTAAAATTGTTATATAATTCATGTTTGGAATTCATTTATTATGTTAGAAACTTACAGAATTTCATATTATAATTGAAGTAAAAATAAAAATTAAATCACAATAATAGAATGGGATGAAAAAAAATACAGAATTGTATTTTCAAAACACTCCAAAAACTAGATATCAGACGTATGTTCGCATATCGTGATACGATAGACATATATATGTCTATGTAGTACATCAGTTCATAGTATGTACATAAAAGATCAAGCGATCGTGCAGTTAAACTTAAAAGACTAGTCAATGTTCATGCTTTTTAAGCCAGCATTCGTCGAAATGCTATACTATAATAATACAAAAAATTAAGATTCGCGCTAAGACTCAATCGCGTATATTAAAAGAAGAAGAAAGAATCTGAAGCCTGTCGATTTACAGAACAATAACATTTGATCAATCGACACACGTTTGTGTTAAGAACAAAAATATCCTTTCTCGGGTGAAAAAAAGTCCATAACTAAAGAAGTTCAAGTTCACAAGAAGCAAATTGACAAAGTGTAGCTCACATAGCTCTTAAGAAGTTTCATTTTTGAAAGAATAAAGAGTCACAAAGCTTAATCTTTGTGACAAAAGATACGTCTCTAGCCAAAGTGTATGAAGAGACTGTCTTTGATCGTATTGGGAAACCTTAGAAATGAACCTAGGACTTTCTCGCAACACTCTGCATCACACGGTATGAACTACTCATGCATGGTTGGAAGTCAACGTTGCGGACTTAACAAGAGTGAAGACTGACTCTTGTGTCTAGCCCAGATCTGGTACCCCTTGGACTAAAAATTATGGTCAGTTTTAGAATACAAGACAGCTGATTCACTTAAGTAATCTGTAGAACAAGCACCGACTAAATTTACCAACGAAAAAATCTAGTATTCTTTTTATTACTTATTTAATTATTAGTTTTTCCGAAATTTCATTTTATTCCGAGAGTAAAAATAATAATATTGACCCACTTTTGCACAAATTATGTTGCCCCAAGCTAGGCATAGCCCGCACGGAACAGAAAATTACTTAATCATACATAAATACATATAAACATCCATGACTTGGAATTCGGAGTCACTAACATTCAGCTATATGTGTCAATATAATACATTAATAAATAATACCTATTTCAATAATAGTATACATGAAATAGCAGTTCTATGATATATCTGGCGAGGCAGTATCGTCTTCCTGCTTTTGTCGCATTGCATGGCTTCTTCGTGTTATTTACATTTAGTAATCTATCGTTCACGGGTAGGGACTGCCAGGTATATTGTATTCATTGTCAGACGTGAGCTTCACAATGACTTTGATAACAGCTTATATTCAGATCACTGGTATCCGCCACTTTGTTCGTTTCTATTTCAGCTTGTAATTTCATTCAACTTATGTTTTTTGTGAACCAATTGGAATGAAACGAATAAAACTCAATACTACGATAAACTTGCCACAATACATCAGTAAAAGGCGCGTTATTCCAATCAACTAACGCTTTCTAAGATTAGCACACACACATCCACAAACAGATAAATTTCGAAAAATAATTTCTTTTATTTCTATCTTACTATTTACGATAAACTATGTATTACTATTCACTATAAACTATGGTTGCCAGTTAAAAAATGGCCGCAAGCAAGAGAGCTGGCATCCATTTTTTTCTCAGTTCTTCACTTAATTTCCTTTACAACGACGTTCAATTTATAAAAAAAAACATATGGTAGCAATTTACATCAGGAAATTAATTACAGGTACTTACATATTTTATAATCCCTAATCGTTCATTTAAAATTAGTTTAATCAAAAAAAACGTACCTGCAGAATCGAACGGTGGGATCTTGAAATATAATACTTATGTATTAAAAAATATTAATAAATACTAAATATTGCATGTCAAATGTTGATACATAAAACAAACTTATCATATAATTATACCATTTATAAATAAAATATAGCTTACAATTACTTCGTGAAAATTAGATGCGATTACGATAATATAAACATTTTGTGAATGTAATGACTGACTGCAAAGTAATTATTGAGTATGTACTTCAATTATATTCATGATAATTAGATATATATAAGGGAAAGACGTATTAGAAAATGTATTAATTGAAACAAATAGCAGTGAATTGTTTAATATGATGCAATATTAACGTATTTCATGAAATTGCATTTTATACAAACTATGGAAGTGTTAGATTACAAACAAATGTTGTTGGCCTGTATTGAATAGTTCATTAACATTCCTTTATTTATTTCTTCATTATTTTTTTTATTCGTAAAATTAAATACAAGTAATTTATTGACACACAAATACATCAAACCGATTGATCAAGTATGTACGTAGGTACTAAGTATACGCGTGTGGCTTATCGCTTTTGAAACATCAAGTTTGCGTAATAAATAGAATGTTATAATTCTTTTTATAACCACGCTGTGCTGTCGAAATAAATAACTGGTTTTAAACGGTTCATTATTTGAGGTGATACATGCAATGACGACATTTTCCTATTGTAATAAGTCACAGTACTTGAATTCTTAATTACCTGAATCACAACTTAATAAGTAATTGTTACATAAAAATATGGACCCAAATAAATGAAAGAGATACTGCTATTCGCAAAGACGGAGAGACTTAAAATCATATGGGCGTTAGTAAGTTTGACTGGGAACTGGGCTATTTACGCACTAGAATTCTTGATTAGGCTATTGTGCGTGTCAGATCATCTACATATGCCATGATATCCAAATAAGCCATTTCAGACTGCTGTAGGCGTCAGAAAGCGATGCCGCAGATCGAAGGAATTGTTTCCGTTGTTCGGTTACGCTCCTGCTGCCTGAAATCTCGAAGCAAATGTTGTGGCGTTTCTGAATTAAAATAAACTAAGACTAAAAAAAAATTGAGAAACGAAGAAGTAAACTAACTATTATTTTGTTCCATCAAGATAATGCCTCGTCTCACAGATCCAGGACCATGCAATGCTATAACTGCAATTCAAGGAATTACTATTTAAGCTATAGCCACTTCAGTACATTATTTTTATGTTTGCCGGATAATCAGTTTTAGTAGAAACGAATTTTAAGTTTATAAAAATGGTTTTCCAAGTGTATTCTAAAAGGCGACTATATCGTAAATATCATTAGATTTGATAAAAGTTAAGTAACTTGCTATCACATTGATTTAGTCAGAAATTCTTATCTTAAAATGATTATAATTATACTGTCTGGATTCTGAGTTCCGGTTTGATATCAGTATCTACGTAATCTGACATAAAGGAAGAAAGATATAATAATATGAAAGACAGTAGACACATAGCGTTTGCAGTATTTCTCTTTACTTCCAGATCGATCATAATAACGAGTTATTCTACTATAAATTTCTTGTCAATAGATTCTTGGTTAACAACAATTAAAAAAAAAATTAAGATCACAATTTTCACACCGATTCCTATGAATTGTATTGAATAAAAAAATTGTTGATAAAACATCTTTATCCATGAAACAGTTACTTTCGCGCTAAACAATAAATTGAATGCAGTCGTTGCTTTGTCAATACAACCTCGCAATTTATAAACGAAAACCGAACGTCACTTGAAAACCGCTTGAAACTAGTTACAACAAGTTAATTTGTTTGAAATCTCATTTTATTGTGAAGGAAATATGAATAGTTGCAGCTTATGTAAGTCCTCTGTATTCCACTACGGAAAAATTGTGAATTGCGATGAAACATCAGCGACATCACTTATCGGTTTAGTCAGAGATTCTTATCTTAAAATGATTATAATAATATTGTCTGGATTCTAATTTCCGGGTTGATATCAGAATGTGATCTGACGTGGGTATTCATAATAAATGTTTCTGATATTAAACTGCACTATTATCATAATTGCTACAGATAAAAAGATAAAGAGAACTTCGATAAGAACACTACGTTAACTACTAAATGAGATCTTCGTGAGAATATAATACAGTCAAACACGGTTACATGAGCTATTAGCCAGACAATTTGAACAAACATACTTGAAGGATGTTAAGGGTGTGTATTCAACACAAGGTCCGTGGGTGTGGGGGTATTCCAAGATATAGATAATTTCACATATATAACACAGAGTTCTGTGATGAATTGGTTAGTAACGGGTAGCCCAGTTTCACCATCAACGTTGATGTTTAGGGCTCTACAGCTAACTTGATTTGCAAGAAACTTTAATCACTCTATGGAATCAGCTGCCAGCTACCGGTATTGGTAATTATCAAGCCGCTAAGAGCTAAAAGCAAACGTTTACTTCGAAGGCCGGAAATGGTCTTCCTCTCTCTTCAAGACCTCTGGTGTTGATAGGGCACCTAGCTGGTTTCCCTTTTCCATCAGATGATCCACTTGAATCATTTGCCGCACAGCAAAAGAGTCAAATTATAACAATAATAATAGGGCCATAAATACTGTTACAATTTAAAATAAATAAAATATTTCATTTGAATTTGGAATCTATGATTTTTATATGATTTTTCTCATTTAGGCGCCAATACATTGTACAATATTTATTATTTATTTATTTATTTGGGCAACTAACAAATAACACTCACACACAGAGTTATATCACTTATAAGCTACCACAGCAAACATATTTTTTACTACGTTTATAAGACAGTAATTTTAACAAATTAATAATAAAGTATAAAATGGAGTGGGGTGATAAAGAAAACCGAATCGCTGTGATTACATTACACAAGGTAGGTATGGAGCCAAATGCAATTTTTAAAACTCTCTGTTCTTTTGTCTTAGTAGAATGTTTGCGTATCGGGCTATTAATAGGTACAATGAGACCTCCACTGTTTGTGACAAAAAGATCTGGCCGTCCCCGTAGTGTTCGTATGAAAAAGGTGGTCAAAGCAGTAAGGGAAAGAATTCGAAGAAATCCCGTCCGAAAGCAAAAGATTTTATCTTGGGAGATGAAAATAGCACCTAGTACCATGTCGCGTATTTTGAAAGATGACTTAGGACTTGCAGCCTATAAGAGACGTACTGGTCATTTCTTAACTGATAATTTAAAGAAGAACAGGGCGGTAAAATCGAAACAGCTCCTGAAGCAGTATGCAAAGGGAGGTCACAGTATTTATGGCAAGTAAGTGGTAGTCATAGTAATAAGAAGTTCAAGAAACTTGTTTCTACTACTTTGCGATTTGTTTCTAAGTCAATACACAATTTTTGATACCTATAAGATATACACAGTTTAAGCTTTGAAGTGACAAGGGCCTCAACTAAACTGGTTAAAACCAGTTCCAACACTAAGGTTTAAAATTTTGTATATTAGATGCACCCTTCAAACAAATGTCAAATGTCAAGTGACTAACGATTATATTTTATGTTCCTCACACTGGCCTTACTAAGTACGTCAAACATAGGATGGATGCGGGATCACATAAATGTATATATATATCACGATTAAAAAGTGCTTGATGAATGTTCAGCGATAAGCGACACGAGAACCATCCATGACACATTAAAAAGGCATAAAAGGCATTTATTTTCTCAAAATTGATTGCTTTAGAATTCTTTTTGATGTCATTTCTAACGTCTATACTAGACGCTACACCGCTTCGGAAGCAAATGGCGCTCTGAGAGAGAAGAAGCGGAGCAAGAAACTCTCCCAGCATTTTTTTTGCGCTCTTTTTAATCAAATATACAATATTGAATTGTCATTGCTATTGCTATAAAATAATCATAATCTAGTCCCAGGCTGTCGGGTCACTTACATATTCAACTGTGGAGTAGTAGGATTTACGACTGAGCCATTTTTTAATAAAACGTGGCTCTGTTGTAAGTCCAACTACTCCACCCCTGAATATCTAATGTAATGCAGACAGGCTCGCGAAATATTACAATGTTTTTAATCAAAAGCGTTAGATTTATTTCAACTCATTACGTGAAAGCATAATACATGTTCATCTTAGCTGTTGGGTTTCATAGATCCGATTCTATATTTATACAGGTCATTGACCGTTTTCTAGAGAATTATACATTTTTTCACCAACTCGCATGATTGTTCAGTCGTGATCGACTCAGGTTATTATTATATTTTTTCGATAACCTGTCATGATTAGAATATAATTGGTTGTGTATTGCAAGGATTATATTTAACAATTTTCGTCCGCGTTGAAATTACATACCTACATTTATAAAACGTCGAGAGACATTTGTCGAATTTTATTAAGATCCATTCAGCAGGGTTTTGCGTGGTTGAGTAACAAACATGCAAGCATAGTTACTAACACATTTATAATAATAGCATATAATATAATATATATGAATAATTACTATTATTTTAAATTAAATTGCATTTGTTTGTTTATTTAATACACATTCTGTAAATTGGCTGCAAGATTAATTATTGAGGTTATACTCAAAGTCAATATCAAAAATTTTATACTCTAATCCGGTAAAAGGAATGAATTGTTAATATCCTAAGTAAGATCCATGTCGGTTCGTTGTGGAAACATTGTACAACAAAGCTATTTCGACACCAGACAACCATATGGTGGGTATGATATCCTAATTTGTGGCGTTTCGTGCGAAGGTAAAATTCGGCGGCAGGAATCAGGTGAGAGAGCTCTTCGGAACACTCCCCGTGATAAATGCGATAGAAGACACACAATGAAGAGACGTCTCTACGCAACGCCAAGTTATCTAGCAGTTCACAGAGCTCTGCGTTGGACGCAGTCAAATGGTTCGAGCTGATTCTGAGTTGCACCAGACCATACTTGAAGGCGGCTTTTGTTATTAGGAGTATTATATTAAGAATGTAAAGTTTAAAAAAAAAAACAACTTTATCTGTGTTACTTTTATCACACAAGTACATTTCCGTCCTTTTTTATTATATACTGTGTTCATTAGCCTTGCCTTGACTAACGGCCGACTCTAAGACTCAAAATGGCGATCTGTTTATTTTGTTCCATTTCCTGATAATGCCATTTCAGTAACCGATAGATGAATCGGAAAAAATATTGGTGATAACTTTTTTAAAATCCGTATGAGTTCTATTATTTTATTTACATTGTGGCTTTTACGAAAAGGTCACTACAATTGAGCCAATATCAAGTTGAGATAGGGTACCAAGATATGAGCAATGTTACGGTTTAGAAGAAACATTGTGACAGAAAGAAGTTTTGGCTATTTTCAGATTCAAGTTCGATTGATATAAATGGATTCGAAATACTCTTAAACTATAGATCGGGCATATCATAAGCAGCCGTAAGTAGATTGTACCAGGGAGTGCCAGGTTCCATTTTCATGCTACTGCGAAGCTAATGAACGTTTGTCATGAAATTTTGTTATACATTCAATAGCTTTGTACCGTCTTGGAATAAATATAAAACTACTTCAAATTAGAAAGACTCAATTATTATATTGTACTTTCTTTTCTCACTAAACCAGCATCAATTATTTATTGCATTCATGAATTTATAAAATATAAAATATGAGAACTTCATGACTATGTCAATAATATATTTACCGCCGATTTTGAATCTAAAATTAAAAAATTTAATAATTTCTACCAAAATTAAAAATCAAAACAATTTAAGGAATTAAGATTATTTATATTGCTTTGTCTCAGCATCGCCTTGCTTACATCAGATTACGCACGAAAATGAATCTTACTGAGAAAAATGTCCATGGAATAACTTTCTAAAAAATCGGAAGGGGAGTACCAGCCAGTATTTAAAGAGATCTGTGTTATTTATTTAAGCTCGGTACAGGTATTTCAACTTGGACTGTACTCCAGGGACGTACAGATAGTCTTAGTGGATAATAATAATAAGGCCTCATTTATCATTACTCTTTTTTCACAAAGCGAGTTACTAGTGGTATTAGTAGGTAAGATAAAATTGTTTGGTGTTAGTAAGATTAGTTGCTTTTTCTATTTATTTGAGTCGATCTCGTTAGAGTAAAGGCCTCCTCCAGCTTTTATGCATCAAGCCTTTTCCTGCAATCTCTATTATGTCATCAGTCCACCGTTTGGTTGGTCTGCTGACTCTTCGTTTGCCTAATGTTAGTCCATTCCATCGGTTAGGCTTGTCTATCGACTGTCGGTGTATCGCGAAATATGTCTTAGTGGATAATAATAAAGTCAGGAATCACCTTCACTGAGTATGAAATCATTGTTGTAATACAACACTAGTCCTCGAAGTGGGATATGTGATTATTATTATTATGCATATCATAAGAATACAGAAATAGAACAGTACTTTAACTTCACACAAAAGCGCCCGAAACACGCACACATACACACGATTTACATGGCCGCTAAGCAATCTTGGGCAGACAAAACTATTGAGCGCCGAGACTGGTCGCTGTCCGACTTAAATTTGCTGCGACGCGCCGCGGGCCCGCGTTGTAAATCCGTAATTTTACTTTTTATTGGTACCAAACCATACAGTTGGGCACGTAGTTCGACGGACAGATGGCCGTTGGGGCAGTAAAGTCGTCGAACGGCGACCACGTACCAGAAGACGCCGTGTTGGTAGGCCCCCCACAAGATGGACCTAATACATTGGATGAGGACAGCGCAAGACCGATCGTCGTTGAAATCCTTCGGGGAAGCCTTTGTCTAGCAGTGGACAACTTCCGGCTGATGATGATGATGTACCAACCCCTATCTCTGGGTTACGTTATAGTTCTATTACTTGTATTGTGATGTCATGGATAAACATTAAGAAGATTTTCACAAGGCTGTTGTTGTGAGAAAGCTAGTTTGTCTGTAGATCCCGAATTTAGTTTCCAACGACAATAAGGCAGCACGCGTTAGATGATGTAAGAACGTAATGTAATGAAGAACTTTCAGGTTGAGGTTCTTGCCGTTTTTATTATTTGTTACAAGACATGTTTGAATATAAAACTAGCAAAACAAAAGGAATAAACTTTAAACAAGTTCGCCAAAACGTTTCCCTGAAGCTAAACGCTTACACACTATAATAAAAACGAATTCAAGGCCTCGCTTATCTTATCTTCGTGCGTTTGAATCGATGAATAGCATCGTATAATCAAGTCATGAACAACCACAGAATATAAAAAGATGACCAAAAAGTTTATAGCAGAGAATATAACTCGTTGATAATCACGATACGTGTTAAAATTGCGTTTATCGAATGCGGTGTTAAAATAAACGTTATTGTTACACAAATGTTATTGAAAATAGTTATAAAACACCATAATACCATGATTAAAAACTCTGCATGTTGGACGTGCGTTTTGTTATTATTTCAGATGAAAATATTTTGAAATATATTGTATAATAGTCGAACGACCTAATTTAATATTAACCAACTAGCTTTGCAGTCATCTGCTGTGGGGTAATCACAGTACCTTGCAGTACTTCACACACTACCAGTGGGAGGCTCCTATGCACAGGATTCCGGCTATATCATGGGTACCACAACGGCGCCTATTTCTGTCGTGAAGCAGTTATCTGTAATAATTACTGTGCTTCGGTCTGGAGGGCGCCGTACCTAGTGATATTACTGGGCAAATGAGACTTAACATTTCATGTCTGAAGGTGACGAGAGCAGTTGAAGTGCCGCTCAGGAAACTGCATTGTAATGGGCAGGGCGTATCAATTACCATCAGCTGAACGTCCTGCTCGTCTCGTCCCTTATTTTCATACAAAAAACAACTTTTCTCACTGATTCGATGAAATACCTATCTCTATCACCATAGTGCAATTGTACTGTTGTATTCCTGTTAGAGGGGTTCAGGGGCCAGTGGGAAAACTAGCATATTATATACTGGGATAAGCATTAGCCACTTAGGGATATACTGTCTAACTTATGCTAATCCGTGTTTTTATTATAAGCCTACTCCATATGGAAGAAATAATAGCTTTCACTTAAAATTTTGACATTATTTTTTATTGTTAATATTATTATTTTTATGCACACGGTACCGCCGTGTGTGTTAACTGTATTGTTAGAAATAGTGGGCGAGTGAGAAGGCATGATAGGCCATTTTAGATTATTTCCTCTATTGACTCGGATAACGTGAATCGTAGGTTGGTTAGTGCTGTATATAATATTAAAGGACGAAGCAATAAAATGCCTATACCAAAGCACTTCTTATAAATGTATGTATGCGAATGCTTTAGACCCCTTTTTGAGAATGTTGTTGAGCACGGGGTAAGATCAAATTTAAAATATTAATTATTCGAAATAGGATATGATCTCACTAATTGAAAGTCAAAAACTAACACCCATTCGAAAAAGTATGCACAGAGCTGTGTAAGCCAGAAGTTGCCCAGTCATTGAAATTTAAGTAGTTGGCAATTTTTTTTAATTTCACGAGCCTTCCCCGTTAATACAGTCTTATAATATGGCGGTAAGCTACTACTCGTACTACTCAACAAGAGAAATACGAACTCTTTAATCGTTTCATACTGTATTTATTAATCTGCCGTTTTTCTGACATTGAGACCCTTGTTTGAATTGATGGAATTGTTTAATTTGATTTATTTATTTGTACATGTTCTAGTAATTCTTTCATCTTTCGCACTTATTTATTCTCTTTGAAAGTTCTCACTATACCAAACTGACGTAACTACTTCTGGTGTACAAAAAGGCCGTATGATATATTATCTACAACTCAAGCATTAACATTAGTTTTACAAACCGAGGCAAGTAACTGTTATTTTTAAATAAATATGTACGCGATAATGAGTTGCGATAGCTTTTCTACTACAAAATATATCTAATGCTTCAATGATATTATAATGTACTTTTATTGTGCAACGTATATAATGTCGTAATTTTTTTAAAGCCATTATTCGAGATATTTACAGACTTTTCGAAGCCTAGTTTAAATGATACTATATATTAATAATTAAATATCTCAACGCCCATTTGTCCTCAACAGACAAAGGCCTCTTACAACTTATTACAGTATCCTCTTTAATAAGCTACTCTTGATCATAAGTTGCCTGCAACTGTATAAATCCTCTTCCCATTGATGTCGTGGTTATTAAATATTAAATAATAAGTCTAATAATAACTTCTACTAGAGTGTCACGCGAGAACAGTTAAATCATTAAAACAATGTTATTATTATGTGAAAGTAGTAGAGCTATACACATCCACACAATAACCTCCCACAGTGAATGTCTGTCTGGCTGTTGATGAGATTGACTGTATATATTTTAGCCTTGTCTCTTTCGTAACTCAGACAGGATTTGAACAATCGCTTTCGAGTTCTAAATATGAAAGTTTGCTGAAAGTTTGAGACAAGGCAGAAATAATACTGAACTAGATGATGGCATTAACAATCTTTACCTGAACGAAAGTTACATATTCGAGCGTGACAGAAGAGTTTCATTCAATGCTCACAAAGTGCTCAGTAAAAAATTCTTCCGCTTAGAAATTAAACAAATTAGACAAATATCTGTTATAGTCATGACTTATTAATCTTTAAGACTCCAAATTTAAATTATAAGTCGTAGTTTAAATAAGCAACGAATAATCTTTGAACGGTTTAAATATTTATTTAGTTATACACCACATTAAAATAATTATCATATATATCATAAAAAGCATATAATAACAATAAAACCGTGTATCATATCGTTGATGTCTTTTCCAAAGCAAGACGAGCTGTTTCTGAGAAATACTCATGGGACGTGTTCTAGAAATTTCGGTAACCCATTGCATTCAAGGTTAGCTTTTGTTGGATTCTTTTTTGTCTGCCTTGTATTTTTGTGTTATATTTAGAATTGTTTGGTATAGTATAATCTGTCTGGGTATTCTGTACACTAAATGTTTCATTCTAAACGATTTTTTATTTGAAAATTCAATGTTGCAAAAGCAAAATTTCATTTAAACGAAGCGAATATTATTTAAAATGAAATTTTTGAATTGTTGGTCATTGTAATTAATATTTTTATAATTGTTCACCAAAAATAGTCTAGGAGTTAAAGTTTAACTATACTTGCATAAGAATATTTTGATTATCTGATGATAGATGATGGTGGAAATTTTACGCGCTGTCGTGGAATGTTTGCAAACCGGGCTCTAGAACAATAATAACTCGTTTAAAATGTTTATGAAAGCCTGCACGTCCCCTCAGTTCTGTGTTCCTTTGAATAGCATTGTATGTGGATTTTATAATATGCATGTGTGTTTGGCGAATGGAACTTGAAAATGGTCTCTACAAAAACTAGCCTGCATGTGTTAGAAGGGAATAACCCTACACAATTATGTATATTTATATCTCTATTATGGCTGAATAGAAAACACATGTAATAATTTATGTTAATTTTATACCAATGATTTAAATATATAATAATTTATTTCAGTAATGTCACTGGCGTAATTAATATACTCTATACAAATGATTTAAGTTTTCTTTAGTGTTAATTCCGCTAATATTGGCGGAATTACTTACTTTACTAATACTACTTAATTGGAACTTAAATCATTTGTATAGAATTATGGATTTCCGCAAAGTAACGCCTACTTCTATACTCTACTTTATTAATGATTAAAATTAAACAACATATAGATGGTATACACATATATCATATTACAGTAAGTAAAAAAGTGTCTCTAGCTCTTGAATTAGATATTTGTCAAGAATTTAAGAAGTCATTGTTCATAATTTACATACAGTTACTGTTGTGACTCGAAGCGTTAGGTTGGACTGGCCGCTTGCGACCGCGCCGTCGAATGGAATTTTCCATTCACGAGCACCGATTGTCGGCTAACGACCGCATTTGGAGAGACCACGTGCTTTGTAAATCTAGTAGATGTCGTTTAAAAGTTTTTTAAGGAGTCCACAAAGTCTTAGAAGTAATAAATTATGCTCGTAAGACAATGGAAATGTGCCTTAGGAATTATAAGAATTTGAGCATGAATTAAAGAAGTTTCGTTAGTTATATAAAAGTAATATATGTAATATTCTGAAATAAATTCGTTGTAGTCTATTTATTTCAAATGCCTTACTTTATTAGACTGAATGTTTGATAGAAATTCTTTATCCCTTAAAAATGTACTTTAAGTGTAATTACATGTTTCGCCTGAATAAGTAGAAAATCGATAATAGGATTACGTCATCAAATGAAAACATATCAAAGGAACTGTGCAGTATAATGTTAAACAAAACGCACACTTCATTCAATGCAAAATTCAAACCTTTTGCCATTTTGCGTGACAAGAGAAAGCGGTCATTATTGTTATGACTTTAGAATTGAAAATTATTTTTTGTTTTCTACTATTTAGTTGCATTATTGATTGATGGTTGTTAAATGTTCCGAAGTGAAAGCAAATTAAACGTAGTTTTTATGCGTATATATTTTCACTGAGGAATTAGATGTTCATATTTAATATATCAAGTACAACTAACAATAGAACTATAATGAATTAATATTTGCTCTGTGACTCAATTAACAAAAAAAATAACAGATTTTTTAACGAATATCTTAAAAATGTTGTATTTAATTTTTTATTTTACTATTCGCCTGTTTCTCCCGACTGACCTCCGAAACATCCAAGTTACATTGAATTACGTTTCGACAATCTTTTTTGAATATTATTCATTTTAGTGATAAGATGGTCCAATCAACGCGATTATGGAATGATGGATTACAAAGTGATATAAATAGATTTATGTTAAAACCCAAGACAATTTCAGCGAACAATCACCAGCCAACAAAGCGCTTCATTCTGTATTTCAACAATCTGTCACTGTCGGTGAACCGCCATTGGTGGCAAATATTTACTTTATTCATCAGGATCCAATAGTTATAACGCACTTACAAGGCATGAAAGATGTAATGTGTTTTTCTAGTAGTGGTTGAAAGTTGTCTCTACTTTTATATATTACTAAAAAAAAGTTAAGTTAAAAATGACTCACGTAGAGTCTTAGTAGACACAAATTTGAAACACAAATAAGAAAGAATTTTTGAAATTATATACATTTCATAAGTTGACTTGAACGTTTGTATAGTAGTTGATCATTTGCAAAGTAAGAATTAAGAAGTTTCGAGATTTTACCAATGACGGTGTCAATTAGAAGTTAAGAGTTTATGTTGTTTGTCTATTTTAAATGAAAAAGCCACAGGGGTACATGCGTTTTAGCTAGTTTTGATATATTAAGTATTGGAGAGAGGAGGAGAGATGTGAACAAATATTGTCAGAGAAAATATTCATTGTTATAGTCAGATGAGTTCCATAACAGTCTCATTAGAAAACCTCTGGGGGCTACTAGTGTTTGACATGAGTAGTTCTTGTTTTAAGCAACCCAAATTTCCGCTTGCGATTTCGAATGTAATTTCATTTAAATCCAAATTGCCTTGCATCAGATGTTTCAGTTTTAAAACACCTTCAAGATGCAACTGTACCTGTTAATTTCAGTAAGACTTGAAACAAATTAATAAACGTTTTTTTAGACATGAACTGAATGAATGAAATTTTCAAGTAAACAGTCGTTCTAAAATCTTAGTCATCCAAAAAAAAATGTAGAGACATATCTCTGTAACTTTTTTTTAATGTCGGTATAGTAAATCTTTTTTGTTTACCACATGTAAAATATATAAATATACAGTTGTCGTAAAAATCACACCAACTATGATATCATTAATGTAAAATTAGTTTGTATGTACTCGTATATAACGTATATGTAGAGCCGCACCGTCCTGAGTGTAACAGACCGGAAAGATCGACCGTGCATTTCTTTAGCGATATTTCTACAAAACAGTATCTAAAAATTAGAATAATAACATATTCATTAATTAAATTTTCTGAATACCTACATATTTTGATACGCTCTGATTCTTAACCTAAAATCATCCAATGTAGAGTATCATATTATAAAGATAATCTTGAATTATTATTCGATAATTTATTTCGTATATCCTGCACCAACTTGTAAGAAATAATAGCCTGTTCGTATATTATTTACTTTAAATAACGTTTATAAAGAGCTCTATCTGAACTCTCCTTTGAGCAATCTTGGATAAAATATTACATTGGAAATAGTAACTGCACTTATTTGATTGATAGTTTTCTATCATTATTCCTGGTTTTAACTTAAAATAATTATGTATTGTCACCTTCTTATCCTTTCTGTCATAAATACGAGCACTGCTGTAAAACATTCGCACTTGCAACTACTTTTGTGTATAAAATATTTTTTTGAACTTATCGCTAGCATTACAAATATCGCATTAATGAAAAGTAATAATATTACAAACTTACCTTAAATACAGCAGGAGCCAGCGGTATAGCTGCTTGATTGTGAAGTTGCTTTTTCGTCATTTTCAATTCCTTCACGGAGCTACCTACTACAATATTGAAACCAACAATAAATAACCTCGACTTTTTTCTTAAATAAAACTCGCGGCTGAATTAAGCCCGGGCTATAACTGACTATTGAAGTTGTGATCAATTGTATGATCACCTCCCAAAAATATTATGGCCGCCGTTTTGATTTATTAAAACTAAAATTTAAAAGTTTTCAAGAGTTAAGCGCCGTACGGTTTCGAAACACTTCAGGCCGCTTTAACTGTCGAGCAAGTAATGAGGTAAAATTGTGTGTGGCCGAGCGAGCGGCCGACGAATGCGGTCTCGAGTCGCAAGTCCTTAATAGCGCGCCGCTTTCTGTCTCAATCGTGTTGTCTCGCACAACGCATTGGCGCCAACATACAACAGACAACAAAAGGTGATCATTCATTGGACTGGTACGGAGCACGCAACTAACTATCCTATTTTCATAAACAGTAGGCAGACAGACCTAGTTTCTATTGTATTTACCTCTGTGTCAAGATTGACACTTAAACCTGAGTATTTTTTTATTAAAAATAGTAGATTTTTCCCGAGTTTATCTACAGGAGCGCTACATAGCCTAACTGCAAATTTGCGTTCACACCCACAAAATAAACTGGTCTCTACGCCTAGATTTTCACTGGAAAAATTAATCTTAAAACAGACGTTATTTATTTGAAGGATCTTGATTTTTATCGCTAAATATGTTTTAATTGTCATGTAGAAGTTTTTTCAGTTCCATAACTACCTCATGTTACAATTCTTAGTTTTCGTTACACGTATGAAGTCCACTAATTAATACGATGGTTGTTTTTCGCTTACATTTTAAACTATCTAATATATTTTGGCATGCACTTTCAGCAAGGTTTGGCTCATGAATACTTTTTTTCCCGCTAAACTCCATGACAGTTGTATGGAGCAACTACTGGCAAATAAAGCCGAGCAAAAATAAGTCCTCAATCATATATTGACGTGCCATTTTCTGCCGTAAAGCAGTAATAATTAATAATCAATGCGGTTAAATACGATATTCATTTATTGCGCTATCATACACAAAATAGAAAATTTATATAACATAAAAAATTTAACACTTAGAGCTATTACAATTATTTCACTTGCGCCCGTTTACGCTTATTTTAATTAATCAATTTTCATCCATAATTACAACGACTCTCTTACGAATTTTCGATCAGGTCACGTGTCCTGACGCAAGTTTAAGATTTTATACGCATCCCAAGAAAAGTGCTCAACGCCGCTAAAGTTAATTAAAGTAAACTTTTCACTTTAAAAATAGTATCTCGCCATAGTGAGTTTTATTGTGCGTATGATTTTGTCGGTCTCCACTTTATTTTTTGGTAAAAACACAAAATTCAATAGGAATTTATTTGCCATGCGAATAATTTGTCATAATATTGAACACTGACTATAAGCTACAACAATGTGAGATACATTGCGCGTAGAGTCTTCTACAGCAGAAGCGTTTTCGCTACGTTTAAGTCCAATGGCCGTGCACCTCTATAATATTGTGAAACTTCCCACGGTGATTAAAAATAAGTTTAAAATAAATAATTGTTACGTTACTTCAAACAAACGGAAAGATTATTTTAATAATTAATTAGATTTTAAGATACTCATTTCTCGTAGACATCGCGTATTGCCTGCGTGCAATTCAGATATTTCGCTCACCGACCGTCGGAAACGTCTTAATATAAACGAAAGAGAAGGAGTGTGTGCAAAGAGACGATTGAAAGAGTGGGAGACATTTTCATTCACGGTTGTTATTTGTATTCAAATCAAAATTTAAATTCAAACATTTTAATTCAAAATAGGATTTAATAGCGCTTATTAAACGTCAAAAACTTGCTTTAGCCTTGAGAAGAACGGGCGCAAGAAACTCAGCGGGTTTTATTTTTTATTAAATCTCGATGAACAATGATGATGTAACTGAAGTTCAAGATTACTGTTAAACCATACAGAAGAACATTTCTAACAGCAAGATAGAAAAGAAAAACGAATCTACTGTTACTGTAACCGATTTTGACTGACAAGTCGTAAACAGTGAGCCACGCTTGACATTAGCTCCTTAAGTATTTTAAAACTACTAGCTAACGCGGCTGCTAATATCGGGCTGTTAGGTCAGTTGGCTATTAGATATATTACTATTTAGATCTATTCAACGACAACTCAGCGGATGTCTAACGAAAATTACTTATATTCTCTATAAATTACTCATAAATTGTCAATTTCAATCATATTTTGTTTCTACAAAGTTTCATTTAATTTACTAGAATTTTGTTTAAAATTTTTAAGTCTTGTTATTGCCTCTTGTAAATATATATTTTGAAATGCTGTGAATGCCTTAAATTACCCCCTTATTCATAATGGTCCGCTAACTTTAAACAGCCGCTAAGGAGTATTTTTTCTCATTCTGACTTAGGTCAATAGAAGAAGACAGAGTGAGAATTAGCAATGCTTTAAGTTAGCAGACTATTATGAATAAGAGGGTTAGTAGATATACTAGACTATATACAATCTTAATAATTTGTACTTGTGTTCGAATAAATAAATAAATGCGAACGTTTAGAAAAACCAACTCAAAACCATTTATTAGTTATTTAAATGACCTTTTGATGATGATAATTGATGAAATAGTCATTGATAAATAATTTGCATTAATATGCAAATAATATGAAACGGCACAGTTGGTTCAGATTTCTGTGTGGTTGGTCCAATGTGACGAGACAATAGTTTTTTCAATACATAGAATAAAACAGTGGATGAGCTCACGACAAATGTAAAAAACTTGACTAAGAAGAGCTCAGTTTTACGAAACGCACCTATGTATTTGTTGTAAAACTGGAATAAGCAATATTTTTTTTAATAAAAACCTTGCAGTGGGCAGTGGTAGGCAATTTACACGGGTTGCAATAATGAAAGCGATTTTCTTAAATTTGACTAACTTCTGCTGTCCCGATTTTTTTCTTCCCATACAATAAAATGATCCCCTCATGAAACTGAGTAGATGTGCGTCAAAAAAAAATTTCATCAAAATTAATCATTTTTAGGGACAACTCACACTTGACCAAAATTTTGACTATACTATTTTTTTTTTCACAAAAAAGTACCTAATGTTTCCTAAGACAGTTTCCCTGTATCTCTTATACTTTAGGATTTCCCCATACTGTCCCACTTAAAAAAAACACACTGTATATTCATACTCATAAATATTTTGATTATCTATATACATACATATAAATAAAATAGGAGTGTCTGATATTGAAATAACCAATAAAGTTTTAAAAATAATTAATAAAGTTTTTACAATTTTTCTGTCTGTTTATGCCGGCTAATCTCTGCAATGGCTGGACCGATTTTGACGGGACTTTTATTGGCAGGTAGCTGATGTAATAAGGAGTAGCTTATGCAGTATGTAGCAGACTTTGGCTATGTTTATTTTAGAAAAAATCTTTTATTTTAGAAAAATAAAGTAATGTTACAATGTCCAAGAAACGGTTTAACTCTAGAAAATAATTTATATGGCAAAATAACGTTTGCCGGGTCTGCTAGTATTATATAATTTCATTGTGTTTACATTACTCTAGTCAATTTTACTCTGACTAATCGTCGTTTCTATAGTACTACTTGTACAATAAAAATGAAACAATAGGCTTGTGGTTACTAAAATATGAAATGAATATTCATTGAAGATTTGTTCCATGTTTTGTTGTGCTATCATTTGAATCATTCGATATCTCGATCTGATTTTAATCGAACGTTCGTTACATATCCCTGCGCGATGGGAAATGAAATTTCATTCAATTCCACACAAAAAATGCTTAGCACGCCTAAATTACGTTGCACGTCGATAAGTACATTAATAATATTAGGTATATCGAATATAGATAAGTTAAATGCAGTAGCGGTACCTTTATTGAATGATATTAATGATTCGATTAATAATTATCTATGTAGAACACATTTGTGTAATTCTTTTTCTATCTATGACAGCTGGAGTTATAATAACAAATAGTAGTCTAAAAAAAACTATATACCACGCTTTTTATAGAAAACCAAACTAAAAATTAGGAAAGAAATCTAAAATAAACACCAAATCCTGTCTTATCGACGATAGATGAAAATTATATAAATTAACAAAAATCTTATTTTGCAATTTGAAAAATGGAACCCAATTATCCAATCAATGTATTTTCATCGGTCCTCGATAAACCTACAAAGTTTGAACGAAATCTAGCCGTTTAAATTAAACAAACATACATACAGGTGAAGCTAATAAAAAGCGTCTAAAAATTGCATAGGTCATCTAACATGATTGGCGAAATGGTTACTAATATTCCCAGCGTAGTTTTAATTGTTTAGAAACCATAAATAAAAAATACTTGCTAAAAAATGATTACCCTAAAAACATATTGATCCTTAGCATGTTATTCAAAAGGATTATATATTTATTTATTTATTTCTCATAATCAAACAATAAGTATTTATGAAAAAAATTGTTACACGCGTATGAAACCGCATTGAAATGCTACGAACGACTATATCAATTAATTTGGATTAATGACCACACACTCGAACACAATGTAATGTGTTTTGACGGCCAGGATAAGCACAAATTTCGTTTCCTTTACATAGTTTATAGCGCCGTTAACTTGTATTATATCATTTCTCGGCGCCATATTTTGTTCAATGGAATTTTCCGTGGAGTTTTGAATGCAAGAGTTGAAATGGTCGTAAATGTTTTTATTATTGTAATCCTATGGAAGTTTTGCCAGTCTGTGTTTGAAGGACACAGACTAATATCATTCTGAATGGATCATTTTTGTACCTACACTTGCTTAAATTTATAAACGGACAAAATATGAGCATCGGTAGATATTGTCGACGTATCAGTTGGTGACAAGACATTGTCTTCACTCTTTTTCTTAGAGTAAGGGAGAAAGACACATGTGTTTTTTAAGTCTTGGAAGAAAATAAGCACATCTATATGTATAGAACGTCATTGGAAAGAACTAGTATTAGAACTAGTATTTTTAAATAAGTAGTATTTAAAAATACTCTCAAGTAAAATAAAATGTTGCAACTTGAAAATTTCAAAGAAAGAAATATTCTATTCAATTCCAGCGTTCGATCGCAGTTTGTTTAGATATTTTGTTATTAGTAAATTAAAAAAGGGTTGTAATGTAATGAATAGAAGTAGATTTTTTGAACAAAGTGGACTTGGGTCGACTCACTGGCTCCTTCTCGTGTCCAAAGTGATGGGGCTGCTGATTCCACAGTTTAAGACAGTAATATATCGGTAGATTCTCGCATCTCTCTGTCGTTTGATGCCGAGAAACTTGGCCCTTATGGCCAGAGGCGCGAAGAATGTACAAAGTACAAAAATTTACGCGCCTCAATAGGGCTACTGGCAACCCGAGCGCCAGCAGCTATTTCGGCCTAGTTATTTAACGCGAAAATGCTGCCAGTATTCTATATACTATAGATAGTTTTTAAATATCAATTAATACCTTTGTATACCAGTGGGAGGCTCTTTCCGACAGTATGCCGGCTAGATTATGGATACCACAACGGCGCCTATTTCTGCCGTGAAGTAGTAATATGCAAACAATTAACATTACTGCGTTTCGGTCTGAAGGGCGCCGTAGCTAGTGAAATTACTGGGCAAATGTGACTATGAAATGTGATACATAAGGTAACACCTTTACCATCAACTGAACGTCCTGCCCGTCTTGTCCCTTATTTTCATAATAAAAAAAGTATTGTAATATATTTGTTGATGTATTTATGAATTGGTAGCGTGCAGTAAGTTTAGGTACATATCGTATGATATCCTTTCGTCGAATACAACCATTGGATAATGTTAAGTAGTTCGTTTCATATGTCACAAATCACGTACCATCTTTGTTGTTGAGTCGCGTTACATAACAATGTATCAGTTTAATATCAACATAGTACTTTTGCTTGTTCAATGCCTCATTAAAATTGAAAACTCGATACATATTTTGTGTTCTACGCATTTGTAAACGTCGAAGAAATCTAGAATAAACTGGTATAATCTATATATTCATTGATAACCTAGTAATTGATTATGAATAGAGTTTTTATTACTAATTGTCTACTGAAACGTGCAATCTGTACTTCATGTATATACTTAATTTTACACATTATTTTAGAATTCCTTGGTATTGATATGATATTGCTTTACCGAAATTGAGATATAATAAATGAAGATCCATTTGTAAGCCAAGTAATGTGTAATTTGAAATTGCCAGATTTAATTTATGCAAAACTATGTTACAGCTAGCCATGTGTGTTCACAGTCTTTTAATAAAAAATAATTCAAATACCTCCATAAAATGTTTGTTTTATAATCTCAACAATAATTGTTGCCTTACTTATCTTTGAAGGTACGAACTATTTGACACTATGGAGTTGTCTCGAGTTGACTAAAGGGAACGTGATCTTCAGAGCCGAATTAACAATAAATATTAACATAATAATATATAATACTATCGTAAATAACTTTATGAATATAGCAAACAAAATTCGTTGTAGTTGGTATTATAAATCTCGTTCTGATTAAGATTACACCTCTGGCTGGGGATGGCGATCGGAGATCGATTAATCGGAGAATCCATTTTTCAGGACAAAAATATCGCTTTTTCAAATTTATATTATGTAGAACTGAAACGATCCAATGACTCGATATTTAACCCTGGAAAATCGCCATTAGATTATTTTGTTTTGGCAAAACCATTCTTTTTTAAATTAGTAGAGTACCTGTAATAAAAGGGTTTTCTAATACTCTTGTGAGTGAATTCAATATTACGACGTTACATTTATACACATTGTTATCAATTTATCATTGATTTCTCTATGAAATACTATGAAAAATCATTAAGTAGACAGAATTTTCAGTAATATGAATATTGCGCGAGTTGGTATATTATTGATAACCGAACATTTTAAATACGGGTTAATTTGTTGGTATAATGAATTTAGTATTGATGGATTCAACAATTATTAAGTACATTACGTTCAAATTCAAATTCAATTAGGCTTGAGGACGGTCGCTCCATTCTGTGGTATGCATCCCAATCTGTGGTATCATTAAGAAAGCCATTCATGTCATAGTAACCTTTACCACACAAACGTTTTCTAACAATTCTTTTGAATAACGTGATACTTTTGTTTTGAAAATTTTCTGGGATCTTGTTGTAAAAGCATATATACATCGCCCCACAAAAGACTTACTAACTCGACTTAGGCGAGTAGTAGGCATTAAAAGCGCATGTCTGTTCCTGGTGTTAATATTACGTTATGACAGAGTCTAGAAAATTCACTTACGTCTCTATGAACATATATCACATTATCAAGAATATATTGAGAAGCAACAGTCAAGATGTTAATATCTTTGAGTTTTGCGCTTAATGATTCATTAGGACCTAGGTTATAAATAGCGCAAAAAGCTCTTTTCTGCAGTACAAATATTGTATTAATATCGGCAGTGTTGCCCCATAGCAATATACCATAGCACATAATACTATGGAAATAACTAAAGTATACTAGGCCCACCAATTCGTTTTTATATTAAAGCTGGTTCAAAGACTGCTGAAGACTGTGAATTGATTTCAATGAACCTTATATTATTGTACCTACTGTTTGGTTTAACTTGTTCGAAGCCGCCAATTTCAAAATAATTTGTACAAACAAGACTGCAGCTACCGGAGATCAATTACCTGCTACTCCCAACAGCTTACCAGTTTAACTTGGTAGTATTATAGGAGCTCTATCACGTCACTTAGAAATGTGTAGATGAGTAACACAATATTAGTAAATATAAACTCGTCTGGCAGACTCTATAATATACTCTTGGTTTTTATTTTTAATTATTAATTTTGTATTATTTATTATAGTTTATGAATGTAAGTGAATAAACCTTTTTAAAAAAATGTCTCAAGGTGACTACCGCAATTGTAGTGCCGCTAAGAAGTTTTGGGTTTTTCAAGAATCCTGAACGGCACTGCATTGTAATGGGCAGGGCGTATCAATTACCATCAGCTGAACGTCCTGCTAGTCTCGTCCCTTATTCTCATAAAAATTAACCTTCAGTCAGATAATGCATGTAAACTTGAATAATTATGTTTTAAGTGTGCTACAGTAGGAAGTACCTACTTATGTATTATGTTGCTTCAGGAAACTTAACTTTATGATAGGTAACTAAGGAAGTAATCGCTTTAACGCGAGTTAGTCATGTATTAATATTATGTATGTAAAGGTGTAAATTAGTCTTAGTCATGAAACTGATGATTGTTTTAAGTTTCAAGCTGGTTTCGGAATATTCCTACTTGATAAAATGTCGTGTTTAATGATATTAGTTACTCTTTCGAGTGACTTTAGTAATTAGGTATTGATTTGAAACAATTCTTTATTCTAGATTATACAGTGCTATAAAAATACGATACAAAGACCATGAATTTTGGGATTAACCAAACTATTTTTAAGTATTTATGATGATAATATTATCACAATTAAGAGGATGAAAGAAAATCTTAAATGCGTTTTTCTCTAAAAAAAACAACATTTAAAGCCTATAATATTATCTTTTTTAAATTTCGAATCTATTAATATTAAATAGATATTAATCACTCTTTTTAGGTTAACACTTCACCAAGACATTCCAATCTTTTTTAAGTGCCACGTTCAAGTGAGATCGTAAGGAATTAGTATTACATAGTAGTAATTATCTCTACATATTTTAATAATAAACAAGTTATAAAATGTATCAATAACTTGTATGTGTGTGTAGACTAAGCCCCTGTAAACAACAACAAGTAAAGGGAATCCCCGAGCCAAAGGCTAATTCGATACTTCCAACTTATTCTAAGAAACAGAGCTTGTACTTCTAACCTATTTATTTCTCATTTTATGCAACCCTTCTTCTTTTGATCTTACCAATCCAGGTTAGTTTATGATTTTATTACGGAAACTTGACTGACGAAAATAGATACTGTTTATAATATTTGTATGAACTTCAAATTTTTAATCCTTGCATTTGTAGCGTGTCGTACCAGGTGGAACTCGGCGGGAGAAATCAGGTCAAAAAGCTCTTCAAAACACTCCTCATAATAATTGCGGATAGAGGACTCAATGAAGCGACGTCTCTAGGCAACGCCTAGTCGTTCACAGAGCACTAGAATCTAGATCGCCGACCATGCGAGCAGCTCTGTGTTGCACGCGGTAAAATGGTTCAAGCTGATACTGTGGTGCGCCAGAACAGAGATGACAGCAATACTTCATATGTGGCCGGACCTACGCTTTGTAGAGCGCTAGAATATACGCCGGCTTGAAGTATTGCCATCTCGCGGCCTTAGGATCCGTTTGAAAAGTAATTAATTTAATTCCACGTGTAATTAATAATTCAGTTAATTTCATTAGAGCAGCTTGTATTTTCCGACCTTAGTTTGAGAATCATCTCAGTGCCTGAAAAAGGAACAAACTGGAAAAAATATAAGGATGATCATGCCACTACTTAGCCCAAAACTCGTCTGTTAACAGTATTTAGCCTTTAAAATTCGGCAGCCGATATTCGGGACTGATATTTCGCAGGCAACCCTATATCACCGTGTTGTAATGAAATAAACTTTATTTTTATTTAATTTTCTTTCAATAACCAGAACGGTGCAAGTTACTGGTATCGATGTACCTGTTCATACCTGGCCACTCATGAGTTGTGACAGGAATAAAATAGGCAACCTAACTTTTGCATAATATACTATGGACTGCACACTTTCGATTGGTATAGAATTCGTATATTAAACATACCGGTGACATGTTTAAATTTTTTTTAATTAATAATTCATCGTATCCTGGACAGAAATTTGCTAGGCAACCCATATGCAATATATTTTATTGACATATTAAATTTCATAAAAAATATGTTTTATCCAATAACCAACTCAGAGAAGGTCGTTTTGTATCGGGATCCTATACTAATACGAAGTTATAAAAGCATATCTCGTAACATAAACTTTAAAAGTCACCAATCAAACTACCAATTTCATAATGACGTCACACACACGTAAATAATATGAATGGGTTGCGTCCATGATCCAATGCGAGAGAGGTTATACGACAAACAAGACAATTCCCGGTGCGCTCGTCATGCTAGTACGTTTTTTGTTCACAATTAATAACAATTATGTATCTGTAACAAATACTGGCATCGGCGTCCGCACCGAGGTTAGTTTGCGTATAAGAACTTCAATCTTTTTAAGTTGTGTCATTCATACGATTTTTATGGTGATGCAAAATACGATCAGGCAACCCGCTGCTAGTCTGTTTAACTATTGCATAAAAAGGCGAAAAGAAGAAGCGACGATTTACTGTAAAGCGAAGTCTATGCGAAGCGAATTAGTGAAAATTTGTGAACACTAATTCTAATAACATTTTTAGTTAAGTGTTATTTGTGAATCCTCTAAAATAACGTGAACCATCTTGTTTTCGGGGTAAGTGTTTTTTATGGAAGAGGAAGATAAACGGGTTTTTACCTGTACCTGTTTTTACCTGATCACCGCCAACCATATTCTCTTGAAGAGCGATGTCAACCTTATTAAAAGTTATACATGCTTTATTCAATGTCAGATCACCCTGGAAACAAACCGCACAAGGAGTTCCGACTAAAGTTACAACGATGAGCCGCCATCTGTTCCGGGTTCCAACTAATCCCCTTTAGTTACCTACGTATATGCAGTTGATACGAGAAGAGGTTCCCACCTTACGGTATCTCCACTTTTACGTATTTGTAAAAGAGTAAAACTTAGGAGGTTGTGTTGGTACACGAGGTAACTCAATTAATCTATCGAGGTACGTATACAAAATTCGAGTTCAGGAGGCTACTCAAATATACCATTTCCTATTCGTATATTAAGTGCGTTGAGAACTGATTAGTTGTTTCTTGGAGTAGGAGAATGAATGAGCCTGCTGGTCATATAATGGTAAGCTATAACTCTATAATACTCTCGAGACAGTTGCGGAATGAGGTAAAAAAATTGTTTCATAAAAACGCTTGGGATAATTTAAAACAATATACATAATATAATATTTCACACACCATCGATCAAACTGCTGTAGGTGTCATGTGTGTGTGTGTGTCATCATCATCAGCCTATCACTGCTGGACAAAGGCTATCCCCAAAGATTACTACCAACACTGGGTCTTCCGGTATGTGGTCGCCATTCGAGGACTTTACTGTCCTAACAGCCATCTGTCCGTCGAACTATGTGCCCTGCCCACTGCCACTTCAGTCCACGCAATCATTTGGGCTATGTGGTTTGATTCTCCTACGGATTTCCCATTCCTGATTCGATACCGCAGGGAAACTCGAGCATAGCCCTCTACATTGCCCTCTGAGCAACCATGAGCTTTCTCATGAGGAAAATAAATGTGCGTGTGTAGTAGATTATATTTACCTATGCATGACTTCTCAGACGCAAACACCCGTTACCCTTCCCCTCAGTACTCTTTTTACGTAGCACGAATTAATCCGGGCGATACATAGGTAGGTTATAATTTGATGCGTATAATATTCACGTTTCGTCACATGCCGCGTGATTTTTCCATACTCTTATCACGACTATCATTATTTCAATAGATTTAATTGCGTCATCTTTTCATGTGGGTGTGCTATGTTTGTAATATGGTTTAGACTTGGGTTTAGATAAGATGAATGCTAATTAAAAAGTTTGGTTAAGTCTGTGTGCATTCAACTTGATTACACTTCCGCGGGTAAAACGTTGATTGTACTAATTATTTTATGTATTATTTAGATATGAAAAGACGTCAATGTTTGTGTTTAGATGATACTGATTTCACAATTATCAATCAAATGTAATTTTTTCGATGAGTTTGTAAGTCTTCAAATTGGGTTAAGTTTCTATTTATTATAATTACCTACATTATTATATAACACGTAAGTAACCATCCCTACTGTGTTATAACTAAAAAGTCAGTTTTACAAAAGTCAGTCAGTACATACAGTAAGTATTTTTAAGAGGACTCTATAGGGCATGAAACGAAAATTGTTTAAACTTCAAACAATAATTTAGTTCATAATATGATAATTTTTTACGGATTTTTAGATATTTATAGAACCCATTCTTTCATGGTGCATAAAAATTCTGAATGTGGCTCTATTTTAAGTTCTTTCAAGCTAGCTTTCTATCAAGCTAGCTTCGTAGGTACTGGATAGTTATGGAACAAAAATTTAAGTTATTGTTTGGGTAATTTATTAGAGACATAAAAGCAGCAATATATGAACTAAACAAATTCTAATATTTTTTAATAAACAAAAACTACAAAATCCCCCGTATACCTAACTGCGCTCGATTGTTTAGTGCCACGGCTCATTTATATGGAACAAAATTAATTTAAGTTTTTTTTTTCTATAAAAATATGGGACGAGACGAGCAGGACGTTAAGTTGATGGTAATTGAGAAACCCTGCCCATTACAATGTAGTACCGCTCAGGGTTATTGAAAAACCCAAAAACTCTGTGCTGCACTACAATTGCGCTCGTTACTTTGAGACAAAAGATCTTAAGTCTCATTTGCATTGTAATGGGTAGGGCGTATCAATTACCAACAGCCTAACGTCCTGCTGGTCTCGTCCCTTATTTTCATAAAAAAAAATACTATTTATTTTCCATGGAGTGGGATGCTTGCCGCAACAAGTTCCCAGAAGGTAATCCTGATTGTTGGCGGCACCATGGCGGGCCCAAACTTTGAGCATGCCCACCTCCAGGCTTTAGAAACTACGATAAAGACGCAACAGGCACAGAATAAGACCAACTTGCTCGACCATTGGGTCAGTGCCTAGTCAACTAAAATACTCACTACTAAATTATGTTATTCATCCGTTTAGCGGACGACTAGATCCATTTAAGATAAAGTTACAAATGAATTGGATCATGGCAGTTTGTCGTTATTTAAACAAACTGTTGTGGTTGCAACATGTCCTTTGAGGGTAGAACATTTGTAGATGCAGGGCAAATATATTTTTGGGGGTATATGCCGATAATATGTACCACATGACATAGTGTTACTATGCGTACAGGACTACAGGGGTTTAGACTTTGGAAAAATAAAGTATCGATTTTATGGGGCTTCACAAGACAAAGCTGCGTGCATTATAATATTGTTTAGCTTTTTGGTTCCGGTAAACCTATCGCGTATCCCTTGCTGAATAGATTGATGTATTGGTAACATTATATATAACTCCGTTTGAGTCTTAATGTTTTTATGAAAAACTTGAAAAACCCAAAAATTCTGAGCGGCTACAACTGCGCTCGTCACCTTAATACATGAGATGTTAAGTTTCATTTGCCCAGTAATTTCTCTAGCTACGGCGCCCTTCAGACCAAAACACACATTACTGCTTCACGGCAGAAATAGGCACCGTTGTGGTACCCATAATCTAGCCGGCATCCTGTGCAAGGGAGCCTCCCACTGGTGTAATTTCGACTAGGTGACAGAAATAATTTTATAAACTGTTTGTTGTAAATATTCGATGTTGAAAGAAAAAAAATACAGATACATCACTAGCTTTTATAGGTATGGCTGAATTTTTAGTTTCCTATTTGGAGAAGCTGTGTACGAGTTTGCAGATTATCGAAGTTTATTGTCGCAAGGTATTCGCAATAGAGAGTATGACGTCAAAGCGATACTAGATCAAGGCTACCAGCTGTATCTATTCTCAAACCGAAGGCGGGATCGATCGCTCCTGGCGTCTGAGTGTCTACTATCAGCTTACGTAAATCCCTGGAGCGCATTTCAAGTGAGTGTCAATGAATGAGTCGGCGTATTCGACAACAAACAATTTTTATTTCTTTCTCGGCAGAAACCCTCAGAAGAGATTTGTTTGCCATCCTGACAGGTATCTTTGGACGAAGTGAAAAAACTTAAGTTGGCAACGCATTTGACGCAACAAACGCGCCGCCACGCCTATAACAAATCTAAGGAGCGAATTTTGAGCGCTCATAATATTCAAGGATAAATTCGAAATTGAAATTCAGAGAACGTCAATTTAACGATTCAGATCGAGTTAACCATCCATCAATCAGTCCAGAATTTACATTTCAATATGTCAATCTACAATTGAAATTATATTTTCAAATCCTTATTGTATGGAAAACGCTTCTCAAACCAAGCTATACAAGTACCTACATCAACAACTGGGATGAAAAAAGAAATCATCAATAGGTGCCAACGATTGATTTTACTATATAGTTTGGCTGGGAGGTGTTAATGCATCCATATTAGAGTCTCTTGTTGTTAGTCAACATATACTAATACAACATATATTTACCAGTGGGAGGCTCCTTTGCAACGGATAAAAGCAAGTTTATGGGTACCAACCACAACGGTGCCAATTTCTGCCGTGAAACATTACTGTGTTGCGGTCTGAAGGGCGCCGTAACTAGTAAAATTAATGGGCAAATGAGACTGAAATGACTAAACTAACTAAATGACTTTCTTAATGATACCACAGATTGGGAATGAAGCGACCGCCCTCAGGCTATTAAATGAAAAATTACTAATTAACTATTATTATTATTAATTAACTATTAATTAAGTTTAATTGTAGAATTTTACTTTGTAAACATATTTTTTCGATGAAAAAAAAGCCCGCTGAGTTTTTTGCGCCCACTCTTCTCAGGTCTGAGGCATTCGTTTTGGAATGGGTGGCAGTTTTTGAACTTCAATAAGTGATGTCACATCCTATTTTGAATAAAAAAATTTTTGAATTTGAACTTATGTCTCAAGGTAACGAGCGCAATTGTAGTGCCGCTCAGAACTTTTGGGTTTTTCAAGAATCCTGAGTGGCACTGCATAGTAATGGGCAGGGCGTATCAATTTGCCCTGTACTTTCCCAGGCCCATGGGTGTCGTAAGAGGCGACTAAGGGCTTTTTAGAAGTGGGAGAGTCACGCTGCCGTCTTATGACGTCAGCACAATCGGGCCAGACTCGTCCGGGTTAATTACCACACTCGCACAGAATACCGGCGTGAAGTAGCGGCCTAGTACCGCTATGTTTCGCATAGGTTAGTGTCGAGGACCGCAGGCCATCCCTTCCCCCCCCCCCCCCCCCCACACAAATGATGAGAGTGGTCCGTAAAAAGATATTACCCCAGGAGGGTACCGGCTCTACCAGAGCCGGAGAATCCCTCCCCGAGCACTCTCGCTCGGGCCGCCCTTCGTATTCTGGGGTGGGCACAGAACCGCGCATGACCGAGGACAAACGAGGCAGTAACACCACGGCACCCCGCTCCACGCTCAACGTGGACTTTTGCAATATCAGGGGAATTCACTCCAATTTAATCGCCGTCCACCACCACCTTGAGACGGCGCAGCCGGCCTTGTGTTTCCTTACGGAGACGCAGATATCTCGACCTAGCGATACGTCATATTTAACGTACCCCGGGTACAAAATTGAGCATAACTTTTTGCCTCATGCCGGGGTATGTGTGTACGTTAGGGAGGATATCTGCTGTCGCCGTCTCGGCAATTTTGAGGGTAGGGACCTGTCTACTCTCTGGCTCCGCGTAGATTTAGACGACCGAGTCCGTATCTATGCGTGTGTCTACAGGTCCCATAGTGGTAACGCAGAAACCGATCATCTCATGGGCTGCGTTCAAGCGGCAATTGATGTCGTGCTTCCACAGATCCCCTCCGCTGAAATCGTGGTCTTGGGTGATTTCAACGGGCACAATGCCGAATGGCTTGGATCACGTACCACAGACTACGCAGGGCGATCTGTGCATAATTTTGCATTGGCGTATGGTCTGTCCCAATTGGTTGAGTCGCCAACGCGGCTCCGGATGTGTCCACATGCCGTCCTTATTAGATCTTCTGCTGACTACACATCCCGATGGTTACCAGGTCTTTGTCGACGCCCCTCTCGGAACGTCCGACCATTGCCTGGTCAGGAGTGTAGTGCCTATCCGACGCCAACGTCGCAGACCACCAGCGACCCGCCGCGTTTGGCACTACAAGTCAGCAGATTGGAATAGGATGCGTTCCTTTTTTGCATCCTACCCTTGGGGCAAGGTTTGTTTCCCTTCGGATGATCCTAGTGCCTGCGCCATTGCAGTAGGCGATGTGATACTGCAGGGCATGGATATTTTTATACCAAGCTCTGTAGTACCGATCGGTGGCAGATCACAACCCTGGTTCGATGCGTCAGTTAAAGCAGCATCTGACAGCAAAAAACAGGCGTATCGAACTTGGGTTGCGGCGCTGGGCACAAAGGATCCGAACTGCAAAGTTCTTAAGAGGAAATATAACCGTGCCTCCAGATTTTTTAAGAGCAGCATTTGGTGTTTATTTTTTAAATACATGATGGCCGCCGCACAAAATTTTGATTTTAGCAATATGGATATCGTGTCCGAGGTTCTGGAGGGTGCAGAGAACAATTCTGTGATCATTTTTGAAATCCAAGAGGGCTGTCGCACAAAATTATGTTTTCAGCAATATGTATATCGTGTCCGAGGTTCTCGAGGGTGCAGAAAAAAATTTTGGGATCATTTTTAAATCCGAGATGGCCGCCGCTCAAAATTATGATAACAACATTGTGGGTATCGTATCAGAGGTTCTCGATGGTGCTGAGAACGATTTTGTAATCATTTTTCTAATCCAAGATGGGCGCCGCACAAAATTTTGATTTTAGCAATATGGATATCGTGTCCGAGGTTCTGGAGGGTGCAGAGAACAATTCCGTGATCATTTTTGAAATACAAGAGGGCTGTCGCACAAAATTATATTTTCAGCAATATGGATTTCGTGTGGGAGGTTCTCGAGGGTGCAGAAAACAATTTTGGGATCATTTTTAAATCCGAGATGGCCGCCGCTCAAAAGTATGATAAATAAATTATGGGTATCGTATCCTAGGTTCTCGAGGGTGCTGAGAACGATTTTGTAATCATTTTTCTAATCCAAGATGGCCGCCGCACATAATTATGATTTCAGCAATATGGATATCGTACCCGAGGTTCTCGAGGGTGCAGAGAACAATTCTGTGATCATTTTTGAAATCCAAGAGGGCTGCCGCAAACAATTATGTTTTCAGCAATATGGATATCGTGTCCGAGGTTCTCAAGGGTGCAGAAAACAATTTTGGGATCATTTTTAAATCCGAGATGGCCGCCGCTCAAAAGTATGATAACTAGATTATGGGTATCGTATCCGAGGTTCTTGAGGGTGCAGAAAACAATTTTGGGATCATTTTTAAATCCGAGATGGCCGCCGCTCAAAATTATGATAACTACATTATGGGTATCGTACCAGAGGTTCTCGAGGTTGCAGAAAACGATTTTGTGATCATTTTTCAAATCCAAGATGGCCGCCGCTCAAAAGTATGATAACTACATTATGGGTATCGTATCCGAGGTTCTCGAGGGTGCTGAGAACGATTTTGTGAACATTTTTATAATCAAAGAGGGCCACCGCACAAAATTTTGATTTTAGCAATATGGATATCGTGTCCGAGGTTCTGGAGGGTGCAGAGAACAATTCTGTGATCATTTTTGAAATCCATGAGGGCTGTCGCACAAAATTATGTTTTCAGCAATATGGATATCGTGTCCGAGGTTCTCGAGGGTGCAGAAAAAAATTTTGGGATCAATTTTAAATCCGAGATGGCCGCCGCTCAAAAGTATGATAAATAAATTATGGGTATCGTATCCTAGGTTCTCGAGGGTGCTGAGAACGATTTAGTAATCATTTTTCTAATCCAAGATGGCCGCCGCACAAAATTATGATTTCATCAGTATGGATATCGTACCCAAGGTTCTCGAGGTTGCAGAGATCGATTTGGTGTTTATTTTTTAAATACATGATGGCCGCCGCACAAAATTTTGGTTTTAGCAATATGGATATCGAGTCCGAGGTTCTCGAGGGTGCAGAGAACAATTCTGTGATCACTTTCGAAATCCAAGAGGGCTGCCGCAAACAATTATGTTTTAAGAGCGAGCAGCTTTCCAGTTATCCGACCGGAACACGCAAGTTCTGGTCGTTGTCGAAAGCTGCTCTTGGTAACTTCAACCAGCCGTCCATGCCGCCGTTGCACATGAGGAATGAAACCCTGGCCCATACGGCAAAAGAGAAAGCCGAGCTCCTGTGCGCTCTTTTCGCCTCCAACTCGACTCTTGATGACAACGGAAAAAAACACCGCCGACCATCCCGCGGTGTCAGAGCTCTATGCCTGAAGTACAGTTCAGACAGAAAACTGTTAGGCGAGCTCTGTTTTCGTTGGACGTCAGGAAGTCGAGCGGGCCGGATGGCATTTCTCCAATCGTGCTTAGAACGTGTGCCCCTGAGTTGACGCCGGTGCTAACGCGTTTATTCCGGCACTCTTATTCCAAAGGCTTAGTCCCTGACTCATGGAAGTCAGCCCTTGTCCATCCGATCCTAAAAAAAGGAGACAGTTCGGATCCGGCGAACTACAGGCCTATTGCTATCACCTCCCTGCTCTCCAAAATCATGGAGAGCATAATTAGCCATCAGCTTTTAGTATACCTAGAGGGTCACCAGTTGATCAACGACTGACAGTACGGCTTTCGCCATGGACGGTCGGCAGGTGATCTTCTGGTATACCTAACACATAGATGGGCGGCGGCTATTGAAAGCAAGGGGGAAGGCCTGGCAGTTAGCCTGGATATAACGAAGGCCTTTGATCGTGTCTGGCACAAGGCGCTCCTCTCAAAACTTTCATCATTTGGGCTTCCCGAGAGCTTGTGCAAGTGGACCTCCAGCTTCCTCACTGGGCGTAGCATACAGGTCGTTGTCGACGGATATTGCTCGAACCCGAAGCCCGTGAATGCTGGAGTGCCCCAAGGCTGTGTGCTATCTCCTACGCTGTTTCTTCTGCATATCAATGATATGTTGGACACCTCCAACATGCATTGTTATGCAGATGACAGCACTGGTGATGCCGTATACACGGGCCATGCAGGTCTCTCTCGGGAAATCGTCGACCAGTGCCGGGAGAAACTTGTGTCTTCTATCGAGTCCTCTCTCGAGAAGGTCGCGGAATGGGGTAAATTGAACTTTGTCCAATTTAATCCCCAGAAGACTCAAGTTTGCGCGTTTACCACTAAAAAAACTTCGAGAACACTTCTCTTAAAGCCGCGCCTAGTATCGGAATACTGGGTCTCGAAATCTCGAGCGATTGCCAATTCCGTGGCCATCTGGAGGGCAAAGCCAAATTGGCTTCGAAGAAGCTGGACGTCATCAATAGAGCACGGCAATACTTCAAGCCGGCCCACATTCTAGCGCTCTACAAAGCGCAGGTCCGGCCACACATGGAGTATTGCTGTCATCTCTGGTCTGGTGCACCTCAGTATCTGCTCGATCCATTTGACCGCGTGCAACGTAGAGCAGCTCGAATTGTCGGGGACTCAGTGCTCCGTGAACGGCTGGATCACTTGGCGTTGCGTAGAGACGTCACTTCATTGTGTGTCTTCTACCGCATTTATCACGGGGAGTGTTCCGAAGAGCTGTTTAACCTGATTCCTGCCGCCGAATTTCACCATCGCATGACACGCCACAAGTTAGGATATCATCCCCACCATCTGGATGTGTGGCGGTCCTCCACAGTGCGGTTTTCAAGAAGCTTTCTCCCTCGTACTACAAAGCTGTGGAATGAGCTTCCTTGTGCGGTGTTTCCGGGACGATACGACATGGGTACCTTCAAAAAAAGCACGTACACCTTCCTTAAAGGCCAGCAACGCTCTTGTGATTCCTCTGGTGTTGCAAGAGAGTGTGGGCGGCGGTGATCACTTAACACCAGGTGACCCGTACGCTCGTTTGTCCTCCTATTCCATAAAAAAAAATATCATCAGCTGAACGTCCTGCTTCTCTCGTTCCTTATTTTCATAAAAAAAAATAGAACAAGGCAAGTTAAGTTAAGTAATGTAATAACTTTATTGTGCGTGTTTTGTTGTAAATATAAATTAATAGATCGCCGCTATTTTTTCAACGTGTTAAGAGCTATCGCATATGTATAAATGATATAAAGCTCTGATCTTGCACTTACAGATTTCCACCTGATGCGGTCGCTTCAGAATTCTTTAGGCAGTGGCAGGTTAAAATCAAGAGAGGAAATAATGTCTTTAGTTGTCATATAAAAAACGAAGAAAATTTTTTCCCCAAACTATTATGTGATAAAACTAAACTTGTTGTATTATATATACCTTGACATGGCTTTGTTTGTCCGATAGAATAACAATTAACACCATTGTTTTGGTGTTTGTTAATTGGGCACGTCGTAAACTGACTGATTTGTTAATGACCTGCATACTTGAACAACAAGTCCAATATCCAATAATATTTCTCAGTCTTTCAAAATGGAAGAAAAACTTTTAGGAATGCGCACATTGAAGTTATTTGCGCCACTTATTTTTATACGAAAAGCAACTTATACTCAATTCTACGCCTGAAATGCATTTTTCTTCATCTTCTTCATTTTTATGTTTGGATATTTTTAATTCTGTACAGTAATGTAAATTGTAAAAGAAATAACTTCAAAATATGTGACAGGTCTACGTTTTCTGTATTAGGCCACATTATCTCGGGAACTCACTAGAATGTGAAGCCTTTTCCCCTTCAGCGCTCGTCCTGTTGCGTCAGTGCAGTTTGCAGTTTCATTACTGTTAGGCAGATGTCGTGATATTAACGTGCTATCACATCGTTATTTATATATTTTTTTTTTATTTGTTTGTATTGGCTTTTTCATTATTAAAATAATAATGATCAGCATCATAATACAACGCCTTTACATCAATCTATAAATCTGACAAAACATATCGCTGCTTCTTAATTAATAATAATTTGCAAGTGATGCTTGTTTTGCACACCGTACCAAAGAGCCTATAATAAAAAGACACATACGATCACGATAAATGGTGACCATAGACTTAAAAATGACGGCGAGAGAGCAGGACATTTCACGGAGATATAGCAAGATAGAGAAATAAAGTGAGGTAATGACTTTCATGATGATACCATAGATTGGGAATAGAGCTACCGCCATAAGGCTTATTTTTATCAACAATTTGATTGATGCCCTGCTGATGATGAAAAAATGCCCTCTGAGTTTCTTGCGCCCGTTTTTCTCATGACTGCATATTATATTTTTGACTTTGAAGAAATGATTTCATATCCTTATTTTAATAAAAATATTGGAATTTGAAAGCAGATGTATTGTTACATTAACCGATTTTGATGGACAAGTATACAGTCAGCGAATATTGGAAATGGCTCTGTTTCAAATATGAAAACTTATGTATTTATATAGGTATATAATAATATTATGGTCATATGGTCATATTGTGATGCCATCATGCAATACTTAGAATGTAAATGTATGGAATATGTTTACTTTTTCGTGTGAATATTATACGTTTATGTTGATGGTTGATTTTCTTATTATTCTGATTTGGGTGCCAATGCTCAATTCTGCAAGTAAAAATAAATTTTGGGGGTGATGGTTGATGGTGTTTTAAAATATTCTTTTATCTTTTTTATCTAGTTGCATTAGAAGGGGTGTGTTCCATGGGACATTAATATATTATAATATTGACACACTTTTTCACATATTATCTTGCCCCAAATTAGGCGTATAATATAGCATGTGTTATGGGTTGCAAGACGACGATATATTTAACCCAATAAACTTACTTAAACATACATAAATACATATCAACATACATCAATACATTTAAACATCCATGACTGGGAAACAAACATGCATATTCATCATATAAATGAATATGGATGTTTGTTTCCGACATGCCCTGATTTTGAGTGGGTATGCGAACCTAATATAGTATATCTTGCACGAGCACTTGCTCTAGTCGTCGAATCATATTTTCGAACAAAACAGGAACTGTTAATTGTCGATCCACGTACTGTTTGTTGCAGTTGTCAGTTTTAAAATAATTACGCCTTTATATGTAGTTCTAACTTACATAAATGCTACCAGGAATGCGAAGAAATCGATTACATTTCATATGTAAGTAGCACATTTTCCATTAATTTTCGCTGCGTTGAAATGTCAGCCGTAGAATTTAACATACCTCTAAATAATATAGCAAATGTCAGTACAACACGCAATATAAACCAAAATCACAAAGTGATAAAACCTAGCAAGTGCTCTTATGAAACTCATTACCACAGGAATCTTACTGTTATCTCTCAATTGACAAGTTAGAAAGGGGGTTCAAAATTGTAACATGCACTTAAATTTTAACGTTTATTATTTAGGTTTTGAAATGCGACCGTCCGCGTCGTGTCATTGAACACTCCGTCTGTTTTATTCTGTATACTGCGAGCTAGACATAATATGAACATGATTTGGATGAATTTTTGTATAATTCCTGACAAAATTCAATTTGTCATTACATAATAAATGTCATTATAATGAAAAATTAACATGTTTTAAGGAATTTTGATGAAATAACTGGAATGGTAGCGGAATACATGCTTTTATTATCTACTATGGGCAATTATTGGCACAACTATGGGTGTTGTATTTTTTAACACCAAACTATTGAATCGCAATATTTACACGAAATCGAATTATTTTTATCAATATGACTGGTCTCAACCTAGTTAAATCCCAGTTTTGTATTCAAATAATGTAGAATAGTTTATTATCAAAAGTAACGCCAAAGTCTCTAATTTTTGTGTCATCGTCTAGCTTGTAGCCTTTGATATGGTAGGAGCAGAGGCGGCCTTAGTGGGTGGTAAACGTGGCAATCGCCCGGGGCCCCGCTCTTACAGGGGCCTCGCCCAACAACCCAAGCAAATTTAAAAAATTCGATTTTTAATTATACTTTTTTATTTAAAACTTTTCATTTTGATCCTTAATTACTTATTATGGTTATAAAATAACGGTAAATTAAATTGATGTTAGTTAACTAATAATTCATTCAAAACATAATTGAAAAATTCATTATCTACTATTTGAATATATTTAGCATTTCTCCTCAAACATGAAAAATACCTAAATCCAACAACTAGACCTCCATTCGCATCACATACTTTTCACGAAGTAGGTACTAAGGGCCTCGCAAAGACCTGCTGCCCGGAGCCTCGCATTTGTTAGCGCCGCCTCTGGGTAGGAGGATTTGACGAGTTACTTTTTCCTGCAATCCTTAAATGTAATTGCATTTTTAATTGTTAAGAAGATGTTAATTTTTTACAGACCACTATTCTATTAAGATCTTCTTCTCATCTTGCAACAAACCTGAGTACAGGGACTATTACTAATTTTATATAATATATATTTAATATATGTTTTTTTAATGGAATAGGAGTTCAAACGAGCGTCACCTGGTGTTTGCATATAAACAAGTAGGGGTCAACTTTATCGAAGGCTTTGCTGTGTCAGTATAGACAGCATCTACCTACAAACCTTTGTCGAATGCCGCAGAAATTGGAAACATGTGACATGTCAAGTTTGTTGCAGTAGACATTTTGGGGTGAACACCATGATGCTCGGATATAAGTACTGGTTTTACGTGAGCTGTAAGCACAGGACGAATGTGCGATTCGAATACTTTGACTAGAGTTGTCAACAGAGATATAGGCCTGTATTCGGCAATATCCATTGAGTTGCCACATTTCCATAGAGAATGGAAGATTCCCGTCTGAAGAAAATAATTGAATATTGTATCTAGTGGGTAACTTAGAGCCTTGGCACAGTTAGATATGAATACCGGTGGTATGCCATCTGGTGCGCAAAATGAAGCCATTAATAGAAAATATAGTGTTTATTGTATTGTAGGTAGATTTAAGACCAAAAGGGTCGTTTATAAGAGGATCTGTGATCTGTTATTTAAATAAAAATAAAAATATTGTCGCGTAGCAACGCTTCGACGTACATGACGAGAGTTGTCAAACAACATGTCGTGCAGCAACGTATACGTTGTAACGTTGACGAGAGTAGTTAAACCTCAAGGTATAGATAATTTCGACAGATCCGTCAACAGTAGGTAGTAGTAGCTCAGCGGAAAAGTGCTTACTACTGACCCGGGTTCGATACACCAGTGTATGGAATTTTTTGGGTTTTGTAAAGTTAATAGAATTTTCTAGTAAGTTGAGGATTAAATAGAGAAAATAGGATGGACAATTTAATATTTAAAGCATAATGTAAAGAGATTAAATTTAAGGATGGAATGGAAGAGAATCATTTTGAAAACAGAATAGATCCGGGGGTATATAAGCCGTAGTTGCTTAGCCTATGGCCTATGGCAGTTCTAGTTAGGACTCGGAAAGTGTAAAGGAAAAGAAGGAAGAAAAGCAGGAGAAGTAGGAAGTGATCCAGGAGAAGAAGAAGATAGAAGAGAACTAGCGTTCAGTGCGGTGTGATCTGTTGAAGGTAACGCCGCCGACAAGAGGAACAGCGGCAGACCGGTGAAGTTCAAGTTCAGAAAAGTGAACGCAAATAAAGACTCGTTCCTATAAGCGGAATATTATTTCCAATCCCTGACCCACTCTCGTGTCAATATCAATAAGTACTTGCTTATCAGTTACCATTATTGTTGTTAAATGTGTAAACAAAATACTGAACAAAGGATGTAGTCATCATGTATATATAGCCTATTCATAAGGTCATCACAAATGATCTTACAAAGCACCAATTTTGTTCAAGCCATTCTTGAGTTATTGAAGTACAAGCAGACGGACAGACAGATGAATACTTGAAAAATCATGAAATTTTAATGGATTTTTTATCCGTGGGACACAAAGGTTAACAAAAATTCACAAAAAAATGTAATATGTTAAGTAGTATGTAATATCATATGCATATGTAGGCTATATAGATTTACGATCAGTTGTATGGAAGGAAAATTTTACATTCGTTATTTTATCATTATGGAAAAGGAGGAAAAACGAGCGTACCGGTCACCTGGTTTAGTTAAGTGATCACCCCCAAATTCTCTTGCAACACCAGAGGAATCACAGGAGCGTTGCCAGCTTTAAGGAAGGTGTACGTACTTTTTTCGAAGATACCGGTGTCGTATGTATTTTTTGTGGTAAACGCGCAAACTTGAGTCTTCTGGAGGTTAAATTGGAAAAGGTTCAATTTACCCAATTTCGCGACCTTCTCTAGAGAGGACTCGATAGAAGACGATCGATACAAGTATCTCCCGGCACTGGTCGACGATTTCCCGAAAGAGACCTGCATGGCCCGTGTATACGGCATCACCAGTGCTATCGTCTGCTTACCAATGTATGTTGGAGGTGTCCAACATATCTGGTTACAGTTACCAAGAGCAGTTTTCGACTACGACCTGAACTTGCGTGTTCCAGTCCTGAGTGCGATCGGGGGTAGACTCTTCGGGCTATCCCCTCCACCCGCCATTTGTGGAGGGCCGCGAAGGGAAGAATATGTGCACTAACTGTGCTGGAAATGTCTGTACGTCAATATAATAGATAGTCATATCTAATATTTTCGTAAATAGACGCCGAGACATTGTTCTTTATATGACAATAAGAGACGAGACGAGCAGGACGTTCTGATGGTGATTGATACGCCCTGTCCATTACAATGGAGCACCACTCAGGATTCTTGAAAAACCCAAAAATTCTGATCGGCACTACAATTGCGCTCGTCACCTTGAGACATAAGATGTTAAGTCTCGTTTGCCCAGTAATTTCACTAGCTACGACGCTACTATTGGTCTTATTCTTTTAGTCTCTAGTTCTTTTAGTCTGAGCTGTCACGTTGTATTCGTATTTACCGATATTTGTCGTCAATCTCAAAATAGTTAAATTTATTGCACATATGAAAATACGAAAACAACATGACGCACAGACTCGCGCGTCTGAATAAGTTTTCCTTTGAAAATTATAAATCAACATATTATTCCTTTGAAAATTATTGTAAATCTGCCAAGCTCAATATTGCCGTTTTCAGTAAGGTATCACACGTGCAAGCTACTAAATTTAGGAATAATATTAATTGAGCCGCGTGATATAATTGAAATGTAGATAGTTGTAATAATTAACATTTTTTTTATGGAATAGGAGGACAAACGAGCATACGGGTCACCTGGTGTTAAGTGATCACCGCCGCCCACATTCTCTTGCAACACCAGAGGAATCACAGGAGCGTTGCCAGTCTTTAAGAAAGGTGTACGCGCTTTTTTTGAAGGTATCCTTGTCGTATCGCCCCGGAAACACTGCACAAGGAAGCTCATTCCACAGCTTTGTAGTACGTGGAAGAAAGCTCCTTGAAAACTGCACTGTAGAGGACCACCACACATCGAAATGGTGGGGATGTTTTCCTTACTTGTGGCGTGTCGTGCGAAGGTGGAATTCGGCGGCAGGAATCATGTTAAACAGCTCTTCATAGCTCCCGTGATAAATGCAGTAGAAGACACACAAGCAAAGCGACGTCTCTACGCAACGTCAAGTGATCCAACCGTTCACAGAGCACTGTGTCCCCGACAATTCGAACTGCTCTCCGATGCACGCGGTCAAATGGATCGAGCTGATAATGTACGATACGACAGACTTCATTTACATTGAATTTGATTATAACACGAGACACTCGCATTATATCAACAAATCAAAATACATTGAATTTAAAAATATGCAAAAATTTGTGCAAATAGGACAGCGTTGTGCCATACTCCGTTTTTATATTACACGACGATATAACGACAGGACACACGATGATATTAAATCGTCAGCTTGGTGTACGATGCACCAACAAAAGCTAAGAATGTAGCGCTATATAATTTAATAGCTGTTAGACAATATTTAATTGCATTTATAGGTGGATGTGTGCGTAAATCACAGGAGTGTTGCTGCCTTTTACGCGGCTTAAATAATTAAGTAATATATTGTATACAAGCCACCGCCTGCAGCTATGTGACGAAATTCTGTCGAAAGTCTGGCATTAATTTAACCCCCAGAAGACTCAAGTGTGCTCGTTTACCACTAAAAAACCCCCATTTGTCGTATCACCGCTCTTCGACAACACTTCCCTGAACGCCTCGCCTAGTATCGGAATACTGGGTCTCGAAATCTCAAGCGATTGCCCATTTCGTGGCCATCTGGAGGGCAAAGACAAATTGGCTTTAAAGAAATTGGGCGTCATTAATAGAGCACGGCAATACTTTAAGCCGGCCCACATTCTAGCGCTGTACAAAGCGCAGGTCCGGCCACATATGGAGTATTGCTGTCATCTCTGGTCTGGTGCACCCCAGTATCAGCTCGATCTATTTGACCGCGTGCAACGCAGAGCAGCTCGAATTGTCGGGGACCCAGTGCTGTGTGAACGGCTGGATCACTTGGCGTTGCGTAGAGACGTCGCTTCATTGTGTGTCTTATACTGTATTTATCACGGGGAGTGTTCCGAAGAGCTGTTTAACCTGATTCCTGCCGCCGAATTCCACCTTCGCACGACACGCCACAAGTTAGGATATCATCCCCACCATCTGGATGTGTGGCGGTCCTCCACAGTGCGGTTTTCAAGGAGCTTTCTTCCACATACTACAAAGCTGTGGAATGAGCTTCCTTGTGCGGTGTTTCCGGGACGATACGACATGGGTACCTTCAAAAAAAGCGCGTACACCTTCCTTAAAGGCCGGCATCGCACTTGTGATTCCTCTGGTGTTGCAAGAGAATGTGGGCGGCGGTGATCACTTAACACCCGTACGCTCGTTTGTCCTCCTATTCCATAAAAAAAAAAATCGTACGTTTTGCAAAGAACTTCTTGCCTCGCACAGCCACTTTGTGATACCAATTATTACCGGTTGCAGTTTCTCCGAATCGATACAACTTAGGCATCTTAGAGCATACCTAAAGTAGACCTTAGAGTATACTCCTAATGTAAAGGCCGGCCAGCCATTGATCATATAGACCCTTGGTGTTGCTGATCTTCATGGGCAGTTGCTTCACCATTTCCCCTCACGTGAGCCTCTTGCCTGTTACCCCCACAAAAAAAATGTCTCGTTTAAATGTGGGAACGAACCCGCACTGAGTCCGTCGAAATCGGCACGACATAACTGTCGGCAACGTTATTTATAAAGATAACGATGCAGTGCGAAAATAATTCTCAATAAAACGTATAAATCTGTTATTGCCACGATATCGCTTTACTCCTTTGTCGCCCAATGTGAAATAGCCATATGAGGCTATGTATCACGGGTTCTGACAACCCACTCCCAGTAACGCGGTTGACCACGTTAGGAGCGGTTGATTCCTGTATTCTGCGGGAAGTAACTGCGCCATATTTTCTTTTTGAGTGAGTATTACTGTATTATATTATTAAATTTTAATTAGTAACGAAAAGAAAGTGTTCCGTAATAACTTTTAAATAGTTTATTATTTTTTTATCCTTCATTTCAATAAGAAATGCCTAATTTTGTTGGATTACTTGTTTTCTAGAAAAAATTATTTGGATAATACCGTATTTTTTTTTAAGTTTTAATGTTAGTGTAGCTTTCAAGTGCGTAATATATTAAAAAAATATTCCGCGGTGTTTGTTATTCCTCCGATACGGCTAAACGGATTTGTAGGATATTCTCTGTGCCTATCAGGTAGGTCTTAGAATTTTTCATATCCCTATATGGTAAGTACGACCCACCTCCAAAATTTTTTTACTTATTATTATTGACAAAAAAAAATATTTTCATTTTATTATGACTCAGCATTGAAAAATACATACAATTTTTGTATCACGATTTTAATCTGTTCCATCCACAGATCCACTATAAGTTTTCAATAGAATACAGTAATAATTTTAGTGCGATAAAATTTATGTACGATATATTTGGTAGGTCTGAGATTTCGGTCGTCATCTATTTTTTATACCCCAAAAATTTTAAATATTGATTTTTTTTTATTCCTTTATACGGCAATACAAGGTTTTCTGGGTCAGCTAGTATTATTATATTATACAATTGTAACATTACATTATAATATATTTATATACAGTTTTCCATTAAGGGCCCCTGGTGAATGTAGGCCTTATCCAATATTTTCTAATAGGCTGCTCGAGTATTATTACCCTGCTGACCCGTCAAACGTTGTTTTACCATATATATATATTTTAGAGTTAGACCGTTTCTTGGACATTGCAGCATTACTATATTTGACTGAAATAAACGTAGTCTAAGTTACTCCTCATTACATCAGCTACCTCCCAATAGAAGACCCGTCAAAATCAGTCCAGCCGTTTCAGAGATTAGCCGGAATAAACAGACAGACAGACAAACTGTAAAAAAAAAAAGTTATTTTTGGTGTATAATGTACCGTATATGTATTCATATACGTGTAGTAAAAAACGATTATTTCAATTTTACAAACAGATACTCCGATTGTATTTATATGAATAGATTTCGTTCCTCCGTCGCCATATGGCACTCCGTAACCGTATCCGGTAATTCACTTATCCCATGATCTACCTTCAAATGACCCACCCTCATCACTCTCTATAGGATAATACTTTAGGTAACCCGTAGTCTTTAATTCTCCTCTTCCATGAAAACGTGTAGGTAATAGAGATAATGTAACGCAAGAATATCCTACTCGTAGATGCGTCAAATAATTTAAATATGTACATAAGTAATACCAAAACCACACTTTCTAACCTTCACCTAATTTCATTTTAAATATTGTTATTAATTAGAGTTTATTCAAGTTCTTATCATGTCGTATTTGTAGATTGTTATAAATAGTAGCTATGTATATTGTACATTATATCTTATACTTATTAAGAGTTGGTGCTCCGTTGCGCTCCAATTAGATACCGCACTACCTAAGAACTATATTTTTTTATTACAGAAACTATTACACGCTTGTGCGCGTGGCATCTTTCGAATTTTACATTGATATTAATAAAATACAAAATACTTACTAGATAGAGATAAATAGATAATAGATCGCAGATCAGTATCTGCGATCCCAGTATTTTTCTTATTTCTTGTACTACGCAGCCCAGCATTTAGGTTTCAATTATTAGCAAAGTTTAACAAAACATGTGGCTCATCAACTTCACACAATGTTCGAGACTAGCTCAAGTACGCCCACTTGGGCGCAGTATTAGTTGCCGCATTTACTACGCCTGCGGTATCTATTTGGAACGCAGCTTAGAATAATCTTTAATATTAGCTTATTAAGCTATTAGCAAAGAATATATAAAGAGTACATGTTATTAGTAACAAAGTCAGTAAGTGGCTACTTTTTAAGCGCTGCAATAATACTTCCCTTACTCGCAAACACGGATTTTTCTGTCCTTCTGGAAAAGTTGCATGGTATTAGGAAGATAGACGTTTTCTGTTTAGTACAGCTAATCATGTGTACACCAAAGTTTGATAGAGTCAGTGCATAATATGGTAGAACACAAAATCATAAAAAACGGCATTTACGGAAATTAGGAAAACGGTGGACCCTAATAGCCATCCCTGCAACTTCCCTCTAATTCTATATCTAAACACTTCAAAGTGTACGAGCTCAAAAGTCTGATAAAAATTAAATAAAACTCTATTATATTAATTTTTAAACCGCCAATTTTCACGCAGTTAATCGTACTTGTTTTGAGATTTCTCAAAATATACCGACCCGAATTGTATTCAAAATTTATGTTTGGTCGAGTCCTTTCGAATAGCGCCAACCGCGATGAAATCGGTCGAGCCAAAAGTCGATGGATACATCCATACACATACACACATACAGACAGACGGACACCATCGGGAATAGTTAGGGACCCTAGGACCTAAAACGTCAGGTCTGATGAAAACTCGATTATCGACAAACTGGGTAAAACCAATAACTTTCCGAATAATTAAATTTTTCAAGCGGGAAATTAATAAAGCAATTAAATTGTTATTAATACGTTTATTTTATAAGAATACATGAAAACTGACATAGATATGTCTCGGCTAATTTACATAAGTTATTTTCACAACATTTTGTGGTATGGTATATTGTTATGGGACAATGTAGTCGATACCGACTATCTGATACCATCTTTGTGCTAAGGTCCTGATCTTTTAGCTGTTACCTCGTAATATATTCTTAATAATGTTTAAAGTATCTAAGTATAATCATAAGGTAAAGGTCAGGAACGAATGTTTTTTTAGATTGTGGAAATATTGTTATTAGTCCAATATAGACCAAAAAATGAAAGTGAAGGTGCATAAAATAACAACTGAAAATCAGTAAAATTTTCAAAACATAATTAAAAATTCAAGTTCAAATTTAAGTTTTCTATCATTCCGTATGGAAAAAAAATATATACCTGAGGAATAAAAAAAAGACTTTTTCGGGATGGAAGAAGCTGGTACTGGGGATTGCCCACCCACAGGTGAGAACAGTACTCCATGTGAGGCCGAATTTGCGCCCTATATACGCCCTGTCTTACTTAGTACACCAAGCTCTACTGAGTACACCAAGTTTTTTGGAAGCCAGTTGGGCCTTCTCTTAAGCGGTGAACGCACAAACTTGTATTTTCTTGTGCTTGAATTGGACTAAATTTTGTAGGCCCCATTCCGAGACTTTGCAAAGATTAGTCTCGATTTCAGATACTAGTTTGTTCCGGTTCTTGTCGACGCTATCCCGGGATATGTTGGCACAGCCGGTGTAGGAAACATACTCTGTCCTGTCGTTTGCATCATTGATGTGCAGAAGAAACAGTGTATGTGATAGCACGCAGCCATGCGGGACACTAGCGCTTAAGGGTTTTAAGTCGGAGCATGCACCGTTGATGCTCCGTTCGCCAAAAAGCTAGAGACCCATTAACAACCGCTTACGCCCAACCCCTTTATGGGTGTGGTATGCAAGAAAATCACCAGCTGAGCGACCCTGACGGAAACCTTACTAGCAGTCGCTGATTAGCTAGTGCCTCTCTAGCATCTCAAGGGCTGGCATTACATAGAAGAAAATGGAGGTAATGACAACAATGGGACAGTAGTTGCATTTTCCATCACGTGAGCCTCTTGATCGTTTGCGCCCTGTCATGTAAAAAAACAGCAAGGAAAGGTTAATAATACGAAATAATACTATTATTTTTTATACATTTAAAAAAGTACTACTATCATGTTCAATGTACATAAAGTATATTATACAATGTATATATTATACAAGTTATGTTCAAGTTTTTTTCTCAACCACACTAAAATTATAGTACCTACATGAGAAAACAATGTTTTACCTAAACATGGGCATGGCTGTATGTGGCATACATACTCTTAAAAATATGTCAGGCAACGGTATAGGCATTACCTATTGTAATATGTTCTGGTCAAACAATATTGAATGAATAAAAAAAATGGTGTGCATACAAAGTACACATGTGAGAAGTGAAACTTCTTTAGAAAACTAATTTTTAAATCTCGTTTATATCACTTATCTTAATCTGTTCTCTAAACCAAATGTTATTTGTCAATATTAAAAATTAATAGATGTTCTAATTACTCGCTGCCACGCGCTATACCTGCACGATATAACACTAGTAGTCTAGTAGTTCTCAGTCTATCTCAAACGGTCTCAATCTCCCCCTCTCTCTTCTTGGATAAGAATGTCATGCATAGACACTGGATTTAAAAAACAATCCCAAATTTGTTCTCTGCACCCTCCAGAACCTCCGATACGATATCCATAATATTGCGCAGCGGCCATCTTGGATTTTAAAAAACCACAAAATAAAAAGATTACAACATCACAGTAAGGAGTGGAAAATTTATCCTGAACACAGACAATTTTTGCTGCTAATGTAATGGAAATGAAATGCAGTTTGATCGAACTTGAGAGATTAGATAGTTGTTATTTTGATTCATGACCCTTATTTTTTTAATTTCAATTATTATTTCTGTATGAATAATTCTAAAAATTAATTTATTGATGCAGAGTTTATCAGTTCTGCTGTGACATTATTCCATTAGAAGAACAGGGAACAACAAAATAATTATTGTAATGTAAGAATATTTAAAATGTTCATAGGAAATTTTGTATAAATTATTCATTTGTCTCGGTGAGGCAGACCACAGCAGTCACCAGAAATTAGTAAATAAATGGCATTAGAAAAATAAGGAAATTTAATGGAAAACATACAAAATAACATGTTTTTCATTTGAAAAAGTTTATATTAGGTTTATATAACTAGTCTTGGCAGCCCTTATATTATATAACAGGCAAATTTTCGTATTGTTAAAATGTTGGTTAGACTTGAAACTCTTTGCTTTGAATTCACAATTTTAATGTGTCATATAAACTTCAATCATTTTGTCAATCTGCCATATGTCATACTTTGTTTGATGTTAATATTAAATCAGAATAATGCAGTGAGGTGTTAAAGTAAACAGAATTCCAACTGCATCGGTTATTTTCAACACACTTCAAAAGCTAGGTGTTTGTCATTTTTACATAAATCATACCTTCTGTCAATCGAATTGCAGAATTATATCCACATGATGACTTCTTGCATAAGGACACCTTTTGTTGTAGGGTCAAGTATGATGCATTTTTGTGTATTTAGCTATTGACTATTTTTTTTCCAGCTGCTGGTATGATATTATTACATCATTCTGCATCTTTCCACTTGCTAAGGGGCCGTTCATAAAATATGTTCGCATACCAGGGGCTGGGGAGGGGTCTGGCTGAGTGTGACAAGGGTGGACTGGGTGTGAGGGTGCCTTTTATTATTTTTTGACATGATCGTTGTGGCACGACTCTAGCGGCGTTTTTTGACGAAATACTTCTAGGGGGAGTCACAGAAAGTGCAAGTCAAAAAAAGCTGATTTAAGTGTGACGTATTTTAGGAACTTCCCCAAAGAGCCAACATAATATATTTCATGTGCTACATGGCCACCCCATTACAGAGCGAACAGGACCCTATGATATCAAACCATTTTATTTTTAAATACTACTTTTCATCTCTTTCTGACAGCTAACCAGATTTCTGTTTTTCTATGCTAAAGTACATAACCTTCATTGTTTTCATAAGATTGAGCAGATAGAAACACCTTTCCTTATTTCTTTGATTCACCATAAGGTCTGGGTTTACTTCTTCATTCCTTCAAATTATAATTTTTTTATCTGTAAACATTTTCGAGTGTACTTCTTTGTGCTTTAGTTTATTTGGTTTGACTTTATTCATAACAAGTTCTATCTCTCTTGATAGGTTCATTATTTTTATTGCCTTTTGCTGCTTCCAAATAATATAAATATTCACATTACAAATAAAGTTTATACACCATACAATAAACATAAATTTAAACAAAGAGTTTTTTTTTTGGTTCTGTTCGTCCATCTGGACAGGCAAAGGGGAAAAGAGGAATTATACAAAGAGAATTTTAACCACTTCGTCTTCGACGTATGCTTTTTTTTTTTAATTTCACTCCATTTTGGAGGCTTGCACATTTCATGCATCCGCCAGCTTCAAGTTTTCTTTCATCGATTCACAATGGAAGTTTTCTTGTATGTTTTACTTCAAAGTGTTTTTATTTATTTTAAGGTAAGGAAACGAATCACGTTACAAAAGAATTTTGATATTTGATATGGTTAAGATAAATGTAGGTAAATAAATATATACAAAAAAAAAATAGATGAAAACTATTATTTTTAGATAAAATATATTAGGTACTACACATTATTTGCAATTTAGTATTATTGCTTTAAGTATATCTAGAAAGTATACTATACAATATGGGATCAACAGAACTCAGAATGGTTTTTATAGAAGTGGGGAAAGCGACACAGATGGATATCAAACTATCTAAAAAAGAATTTCGGTCATATTCAGGACAGGAAAAGAATAAGTGATCCATATCTCCAAACTCATGTCTGCATTCACATTATAGACTATCTATAAAATGAAACCTTGCAAGGTGGGCCGGACAAGTGGTGTGTCCAAGGCGCATTCTTATCAATATGGTGGTAATGATTTTATCAAGTTTAATGACAGAGAACCATGACTTGTTAGGAATTATTTGTTGAATTTCGCTATAATTTTTGCCTTTAAATTGGCTACTTTCTGCCCCTTTACCCCATGAGTCCCTGAGATAAAGACCAGAAAGAACAAAGTATATATTTTAAACTTTTTACTTTACTTTTTATGTCTACTATAATAGGAAAATATGATTTTGATTTGAAGGGAAATCGCAAAAGAGCCCGTAAAACACTGTTGGAATCACATAAAATTAAATTATGCTTTGGCGATGCCAAGACATTCAGCAGTAAAACTGACGTGTTAGATGGGCATTATATTTTTTGAACAATATAATATTGGGCATACAAATTATTTAAGTTTTCTTTAGTGTTAATTCCGCCAATATTTGTCTTTAAAACAATTCGACACGTGTTTCGCCTCTACACGAGGCATCCTCAGGACGTGTTGTCTCGCCAAAATCTGGCACGAGACTGAATCAAATGAGCCGGAAGCCGCTCTTTTATACCCTCGCCCCATGAAATGACGCGCTGTGATTGGTCGGCTGTTGTGACGTATTACCCCCGGAAGAGACACGTAACAAAGGTGATGGGACTAAATTTGTTTGTTCATTCAACAATGTAAACATATTGTTATTTTTGTGTTTTATTATTTCTAATTGCTCTAACACATTTAAGCGAAATCCTTTTTCACATGTATGCAAAATATTAAAATTATTATTGTTTCCGAGTGAGTGACCTGTATCAATTAAATGTTTCGCGAAGTTTGATTTTTCGGGATGATTCCGATAAATAATTCCGAAAAATCCGGCGTTTATAAACTAAGTTGTGACACTTGTAACGGGGTATATATAGGTCAAACAGGTCGAAATTTCGAAATTAGATTAAAGGAACATATTGCCGCATTTACGAATAATCATCCCGAAAAATCAAACTTCGCGAAACATTTAATTGATACAGGTCACTCACTCGGAAACAATAATAATTTTAATATTTTGCATACATGTGAAAAAGGATTTCGCTTAAATGTGTTAGAGCAATTAGAAATAATAAAACACAAAAATAACAATATGTTTACATTGTTGAATGAACAAACAAATTTAGTCCCATCACCTTTGTTACGTGTCTCTTCCGGGGGTAATACGTCACAACAGCCGACCAATCACAGCGCGTCATTTCATGGGGCGAGGGTATAAAAGAGCGGCTTCCGGCTCATTTGATTCAGTCTCGTGCCAGATTTTGGCGAGACAACACGTCCTGAGGATGCCTCGTGTAGAGGCGAAACACGTGTCGAATTGTTTTAAAGACAAATATTGGCGGAATTAACACTAAAGAAAACTTAAATAATTTGTATAATTATGGATTTCCGCAAAGTAACGCCTTATTCAATAAATATTGGGCATGATAAACTCCTACTCCTACAAAATCTTCTAAATTGTGTTTTGACGCATCGGTATAAATATGATGCCATCCTGGCCAGTTTTCTTTAACAACAAAATTAAAATAATTATTGGCTATATTATTATATTTGCAATATAATTCAGTCGGAATGGTAGATAAGGCTTCATATTTACATTGAAATAAATCAAGCTTTGGAGATTTTTACCAAACAAGAGAGTGGCTTGTTATTCCAATAACTTGATGATTTAATGAGATCCGTGAGGGTTTTTAATTTGGTTATAAAGGGGCTATTTGAAAATTGTAAAAAACGAAAAAATAGACGATCAGACAAAAACTGGGGCCTTAAATAAAGCGGGGGATCGTTACAATCTACTTGTAATGCATTCAAAGGACTAGATTTCATGGATCCAGTTATTATTCTCATAGCTTTTGATTGGATAGAATCTAGTTTTCTTACACCTGCTAAATTACAGGGCTCTAACAAGAAGGTTCCGTAATCAAGGATACTCCGTACTGTAGCATTGTAAAGTAGCTTCAGGGAAAACGGATGTGCACCCTACCAAACACAAGAGAGGCATCTCATTACATTAAGAAGCTTTTCACATTTAGTAACTACGTATTCACAATGAGCCATTCCTGTCAGTTTTGAATCTAAAACGACTCCTAAAAACTTGACAGGGTAATAGTATTCGACGATTATCGTAAAATATGGAAATTGGAGGATGTAAACGTTGACGCGTGAAGATAACTACCAAACTTTTAAGAGGTGAATTGCTGAGACTATTTTCAACCATCCAAAGTTTTAAGCAATCTAAGGAATTTGATATTCGGCTACATAATGAACTAAATGTTTTACCCATGGCATATAATACTAAATCATCAGCATATTGAAGCATGTTAATAGAGTTTGGAAGTGAAGATTCCAACTCATGAGTATATAGGTTAAAAAGTATCGAACTGAGTACAGATCCATGTTGAAGCCCTTTCCTTAGCTAAACTTGGCGAAGAAAGAGAAAGATCTATTGCACTAATATTTTCGTTTGGTCCTGTGCGTCTTTGCATCTATTGCACCAGAATTAAATAAATATTATGAGAATCAGGTATGTCTAATAACATTTCACCACAATATGTAGAGATAGAAATATGATGGGAGTTGAAATCTCCTAAAATTATAAAAGGACGAGAAAGCCGTTTGATAAGACTGTTAAAGTTGTGAAGAGCTGAAGAAGAAGCGGAAGGAATATATATATATAGTAACTACACAAATATTATTAATCTATGCTGCTACTACGGAAAAATTACTATAGGTAGGAAGTGATAGAGGATACAAAGAGATAGTGTTTCTGATAAGTAAAGCGGCACTACCATACTCATCAGACCTATCATCCCTTAAGCAAGAAAATCCGTGGATTTTAAAAGGGGAGCCTGGATTAAGCCAAGTCTCAGAGAGTGCATATAAATTTACCTTACACTTGTTTATGAAGTATATTATTTCAGATTTTTTAGAAACTGCACCTCTACAGTTCCATTGTAGATTTTTTTGAAGTACTGCAATTTTTAAGGGTTTGTGGATTGTTGAACATATCGATTATAGATGCAAGGTTGTACGGTATTTAAAAAATTAGACTGGGTTAATGTCTGAATGAGAATTTGAATGATATCTGATGTAGTCATCTTGGGCTGCAGGAGTGTGATATTCTTTGATTATATTTTAAAAAACCTCTTGTTCATAGCCATTATTTGATTTAGGGGATGGAATAAATGCTTTTTTTTATTATTTTTTTTTATTTGGGAAACTTACAGCCATTTTTACAAATTTTACACAACAAATAGATTAATAAATGCTAATTACAAGCTTCCTCATATGTTTTTAAATTGCTTAAGCTCAGATTACTATATAACACAAACAATACTGTAACACAAAATAGGTTCTAACTTATGAGATTATGTGCTTCTTTTTTTATGTTAGACTTACATCGACACTGTCTTTGGTAAGCACATTCTTAGCTACACGAGGACTACAAGTAAAGAGGTCAAAACGGTCATCATTGTTAAGCTTATTGAACTGCCGCATGCAACGAGGAAAAAAGCTATTTTTCCGGTAGTTAGTGTGGCTGGAATCGATGCTAAACAAAGCCGGTTTCCTAAGACTACGAGTAGGAACATTAAGATTAATTTTGCTAAGAAGCTCTGGACTATCAATGTTATTTTGGGCTAATTTCAGTAAAAACGCGATGTCAGACATGTTTCGCCTCTAATATAATGGAAGTAGATGGAACATCAGGCTTCGCTGTGGATATTCAAACATTGGTATATTAAATTTATATGACAGGTAACGCGTGAATTTCCTTTGGATTCTCTCGATGTTGTCTGAGTATATTTTATAACAGGGATTCCAAATTTGAGACCCGTACTCTAGATGACTACGTACGTAGGCGCAATAGATAATTTTTATAGTTTTCATTCTTTTAAAATTCTGTGAAGCATGAATAATAAATCCAAAAGCCTGATAGGCTCTATTTACTACGGCATTAACATGGTCATCGAACATTAATTTATTGTCATGAATTACACCTATATCTTTAATATTTTTTATAATATATAATAGTTATATTCAAAAACGTTTCGTTTACGTGAAAAGTTTATAAAAAAGCATTTAGACATTCAAATCTAACTTGTTGAGTGTGCAATAGTTATCCAGCCTGTTCAAGTCATCTTGGAGAAGTAAAGCATGATGAAGATTGTTAACAGTCTTAAAGATTTTCATGTCGTCAGCAAATAATAAAAACTCTGAATTCGAAAAGCATGAGCTGATATCGTTAATAAATATAACAAATAGCAGGGGTCCCAACAATGATGCCTGAGGAACGCCTTACGGAGTATTAACCCACGCCGAGGTATAACCATTCAGAACAACCGCTTGAGACCTATTTAAAACGTAGAAAGAAAACCATCTATACAAATCACCATGGATGCCTAGAGAATATAATTTTGACAGTAGTATACTATGGTCAATACGGTCATAAGCCTTGCTGTAGTCAGTGTAGACAGTGTCAACCTGAGAACCTTTATCCATATGAAATGTTGAGTAATCATTAAAAGTAATTAGATTTGTCGCAGTTGACGTTCCTCTCAAGAAACCGTGCTGTTGAGGGATAAAAGTTGATTTAATATTATTGTATAGCTGGTTGTACACAATACGCTCTAAGATTTTTGCTAACAAACATAACTTGCTAATAGGTCTGTAGTTTTCTATTTGATTTTTAGAACATTTTCAGAACCTCAGCTTGGGCTTGTTCTATAACATGGATCCTTTCTTCTAGACCTTGAAATTTTAATGTGAATTGACCCATAGAGGTTTTCAAATCGCTGACATCACTTTTAATGCTGTCGATACCCGCAACAATGTTTGACATCGAATCCACTGTGCGTTTGATATTTCTGAGCTCTTGCATGACTTGATCCAATGTCACTGGCTTGGGTAATAAGCCGCTTTCTCCTGAAATTCTACGAGGTGAAACAGCTGATCCTCCAGATTTGCAGGAAGGACATCTCCAGGCTCCCTGCCTTTCTATACCAGTTTACAGTACCCGGCCTCGATAATACCTGAGCATTGGTAGTCAAAATGCCTAGAACATGAACTGCATTGAACACAGTCTCATGCTTCCTGACCAAAACTTCCACAGCCATAACCATAATTGTGTAAATTATTTAAAGCAAACCAAAAAACACCGCGAGAGGTTTAAGAAATACTAGTTGTCGCTAGACGCGTGCGCCACCAGTGCGATCGTGTCGAGTACTAAGTTCATCTTTTCTAAGTTGCAATTATCAATGAAGGTGTTAGCATCAGTAAAACTTGAGAAAGATAAAGACATTCTGTTCCTGCCTATTTTATTTAATGAACCATTAATAATATTTCGAATATTTTTTTTAAGGAACCTGCCAAATGAAACAGGGTGTAGAGTGATACTGTCATTTGGTGAATTTGTGTCTCTTTATACGTGAACAATAAATAGAGCTATGTCATTTTCGTTGTACTTTATCCTTCCAATAGAAATGTAGGCTTTGGGGTCTGAATCAATAGAGGGTATTGAGGGAATTATTGGATTACTTTCACTAGTGATATTAGGCGTTTCCAAAGGTTTATTTGTAATTTCTATTGAAGTATCACTAATTTCATTGCCTCCACAACGACATCCAGTCTTACCACCCACCGCCGGAGCGTGCTTCCTCTCTTTCATATTACAGGTTTTGCAAATTTTATGTAAATGAGATCTTTTGCGACTTGTACGCTAGGAAACAGAACTATCCGTGTCCATTTCCGATTCATTAGTTATCGATACAGTAATAAAATTAGCCGCCGGGGGAACTATCACAGCCCCCGGAGCGGTCAAGTCAGGCGGCTTGTTCATATTATGATATACATAAAAACTAACCTGGACTCTAGCTAAACACTAAACCTAATATATTAACACTAAATATAAATATAATTTACACTAATATACTACACTAATACTGATAAAATCAAAATGAAAATTTAGCGATTCAGTACCTTCAGAAAAAGTGTGTCGGGGGTTGGTGGAATAACTTAACATCAGTTAGTCCGTTCGCTCATTTGTCCTTCTTTTCCCTAAAAAAAGAAATAAAGTCCGCTAGATATATTTAATAGCGATTTCCCCAGTATATTCATCCAAAGTGTTATTTACGTCATCAATAAAACATGTTTAATATATTCGTCAAAGTCGTTAATAAATTTTTCAAATGTGGGAATTCTATTATTAACAAAATATATACTGCTTCTTTCTGTGGCTTAGGATAACGTAAAGAAAGAGAAATCAACAAGCTTCCCTTCGCTGTGCAGTTTCAAATAGTCAATGACGTTCTATACATATAGACAATGCACCTCATACAAAATCAAAACCGAAATATGGCACATACCACAAAATATACACCCTAATAATATTTGACACCCTAATAATATTTGACTGCTATGTCTATACATTTCTGCGTTTACTCCTGTAGTTTAAAACATTATTGGTCAATAGGCAGCAATGTAAACACTTTTTCAGTTTCAGCTGCGTATTTTGAATTTAGAACCCGATTTGGACAGTGACATCAGTGGGGTAGCAGTTAGGTATTTTTTAAACCCAGACAAAAAAGTGAGTTGCTATAGCTTTTATGTTCGTCAGTCTAACCCTATTTTCCGATCAAGATCTGTTCAGTCGGAGTATTTTTACGTTTTTAATCAGAAATCACATTCATATTATAAAGGGGAAGGTTTGTATGTTTATTTATTGGCTTGTGTTTTTATTTGTTAATCTTTATTTCCTAAAGGGATTTGGTTTAAATAAGTTAAGGTAACCTTTAATGAGAGAAACTAATACTCAAATGTAACATTTTTACTTATATAAAATAATAAGTTTAACTGGTTATTTAAATGTTAACTTCCTTGAATTAAATAAAATTTGTCTTTTAGACTAAGATATCTTTTCCAGGGTATTTTTGGTATATGTAGTGAAAGCGGACATCAACATAATATATGCAATTATTTTTATACTTTTTAGTGCATATTATATCTAATGTTTTGGAATAGTGTTTTTGAAGTCGATTGTTTTTTGTTATTTTTTTTTTATTTTTAGACTTTTAGTAAATCTGAACTACACTAACTAATAACTTGTCTAAATTTGTGTAGATCTACTAAACTTTGCAATGTAGCAATGAACGTAAGTGCATTACAATTTTATTGTAGATAGTTCTGCTACAGATCGCACCCTAATTGTAAGTCGATAAGAAGTTCCATTGATCATCATTCTCAACTACGACAATAACTTCACCATAACGACGTTACGGCAGGTGATTCAAATATCTCGATGGCATAAATAAGATTCGGCCGAGTATCGTTAATTTGCTCCTAACAATTGAAGAGTTCCATTACTTTGTCATGGATCTCATAACCAGATCCTTACCAAACTACCTCTGAAATATAATATCCTTTCCAATAAAATAAGAATTATCGTAATCGGCTGGCACCATATTGATTTATTCGTTTTGTTGTGCACATACTTTAAGCAAATTTAAGACTTTAATGATTTTCTCAAGGTTGCAATTGTCAGATCTGGACCAAATTGCAATGGGGCCACAGGGGAAGCACCCGCTTTCAAATACATTAAAAAGAATTATCAAAATCGGTTCATCCAGTCGAAAGTTCTGAGGTAACAAACATAAAAAAACATATCAACGAATTGAGAACCTCCTCCTTTTTTGAAGTCGGTTAAAAAGAGCGACTTTATTGTATATATTTCTGACTGTGTCCTTTCATCTGTCTCATCCTGACAAGCGGATCTTGTCTGGGGACTTGTCAATAATTGTACCATATTTAATGAAAAAATATTCGTTTTGTTAAATTACTTACGCTTTCTGCATATCAATCTTATATAAATAAAATAACCTTACTGATGATAAGTCACACCATCTTTTTTTGTTGACACAAGATTTAGGAAAAAAGTGTGCGTACATTGTCTTTAAGCACTTTTTTGCCGTTCAGTTATTATCAGACTGCGTATGATATGTCAATTTGTATAGAACGTCATTGCAAATAATATATAATTTCTGTTAAGCAGTAATTATAGTGAATTTTCAGATTATTTTAGAAAGTAAATTAATGTAAATATTACATGAGTTATAGTATATGAGAAAAATCATATTTATAGGTGATTCAAGTCATATACGATTTTTGTGCCATAATGCCGCTGATGTGTCGTTCTTAATAATAAAAAATAACATCAGTAAAATTTAATATCAAATAAAAAAGTATACTAGCAAAACTAAACTGTTCTCTGTCTACGGTAAAGAACTAGCATTCAATCAATTTTGTTTTTCGAATTTCAACATGGCAGATAGGTAGATAGCTTGATAAATTGTGATGCGGTGGGGGTATTGTGAAATTTAAGCCTACCTGAATATAATTTTATCCTATATTATTTTATCACACTACTTAGAATTTATTTATTATTTTATTTTTTATATTTATTATATCAATGAGTTACGATTTTGTGTATTAACTGCGTTTTAAGATACTGCCCCGCGCAGGTGAGGTGCTATTCTTTAAAAGTATATAAAATTGGAAAAAAGATGAATGAATGATTATATTCCTGGATTTTGTAGTTCTTCAACAATGAAAGGATTTTATTTGATTTGGTAAATATGCAGCTTTGAGGAAATATGTTAAATCATTCTCATTGAGCACTTCATTTTTGCATCCATGGCACTTCAAATTGTTTGCGTCTAAGCCGACGCTTGTCGAAAACACAAACATATTATGTTGTCCGATGTGTCAATATTATTGTTGGTGTATAATTATTATTTAAAAAATTCAGGAATTAACATTATTTCAAATAAGTTTTTATGTAATATTTGCTCATGTATTTCAATATACCTGCGCAGATATAAACTCGTGACCCTATGTTAGCGTTATTGATCTTTTTAAATAAGACATTTTTTGTTTCGCTTAAAAATACACAAAGCATAATAATAAATAGCTGTTTACGAATTTTTTTCGTATTTCAAAAATTGTTTTGCAAACAGTAAAAAAACTGCTTGTGAGTTATTAATTTTAATTATGCATCAAACCTTCCTTTGCAAGTTATAGATAGTAAAAACATAAATACTATAAGACCAACATTTTTAATACATCGTCATCAGTATTCATTTTGTGTTTGTGCATTGGTGTTTTGAATGTTAATTTTAATGAACTCAAAGTACAGTACTAAGTTAAGATAACCTTTTCGCTAAGGGTCTTGTATTAATAGTTTGTGTAAGATTTATATGTTTGTTTTGGACCCTTATCATTTTGTTGAGTCTGTGTTGGTTACATTGTTTCTCACACAATGTATTGGTTCACAATAACAATGTCTCATAAACAAATGTATAAATTCAAAACTTAATTATATCTTGTTATCGAGTCAGTGGAAAATTTACTTAAATTGTGCAAGTGTCTCTCCGGCTGTGTACTAGGGTGGGTGTACCAGTAACAAATCAATTAAGGCAAGTTTTAAAAGTAATTTTGACTTTGTGACTCAATTATTACAATAATCCTTTCAAGAAAAAAAATAATGCAATCCTTGTGTACCATAGAATCATGTCTCTTATTCCGATTTTCTTAATAGCTATTAGGTTTCCTTTTATTTAAAAATGAATGTGGAAAGTCACATTGTGCCTAAGGTTGACCAGACTATACCAGCTATAGACCAGACATTAGTGCCAATAGTGAACCAGTAAATATAATGATTGCTTTTAATGAAGAAAATTTTTATATTAAAAAAACTAATGAGTTTTGTACTTAACAAATTTCATCTCATACTTAAATTACTGAAACAACATTTTAGGCCCATAATTTTGTTTCAGTAATTTAATAAACAGATCCTTATTAAGCAATTCATGTCAATTACACAAGTGTCTTAAATTATAACTTGCAACAAAATATTTATGATTTAACATGAAAAAAACGTCAAAATAAAAAGAAAATTATTTACTAAATGAGAAGCTCTGCATTTCATTCAGTGACTTGGTATTCTTTTAAACTACCATGCCACTTTCTAAAAGCAGTTTTTGTTACCAGACTTCTAGAAATGCTTTCAGATTCTGCAAAACATGCCGCTATACTTGAATGTCGTTTTAAAAAACTGGAAAATCATTTTCTGTCTGGGGGTATTCTCTTTAAAGTCATTTAGTCAATTCGTTACAGTTATAATTTTCTTAACAGTGCCAACTACCACCACCTTATTGATGGAAATTCTTTTTTTGTCATTGCATTTATTATCCAAGTTTTGAGCAAGGATTATTCTTGCTTGGTCAATATAGTAGTAATTCCCATTTTTGTTGAACAGAATACTTTAGTTAATAGAGAATTCTTCTCGCATCATATTCATCATTGCTGAGGGTTCAACTTATTGACAATAGTTTCCCATCTGTGTCTGTCTTTGGCTACATGCAGTGTGTCATGATGTCTGGTATCCCGAGATGTGTGGATTTGGTCAGACCATCTTATAGGGCTGCATCCTCTGGGGCGTCATCCGTCTATCTTCCCAGCAACCATCAGTTGTTGGAGGTGTTTGTATTCTAAGACCGCTATTTCCCTATTATATTATTTGGAATACATTCTCAAGGACTGCTGTAAAGAGTTTTGGTGAGATTGGGTCCCCTTATCTTGCACCTCTTTAAATTTGGATTTCTCACCCTTTATTTTCCATCTTTATTCTACTTACTCCTTTACTTTATATATTTTGTAGTATGTTTACATATTTCAAATTTACTTTATTGTTTTTAGTGCTTTCCAAATAGATTAGTGTGTTAAACTGTCAAACACTTAAATAATCTATGCAAGCTATGTAAACTGGTTTGTTGGATTCTTTATATTTTTCAATTATTTGCTCAACAGTATGGATGTGAGTGATTGTAGAATATTCTGGACTGGAATTCTTTGGTGCTATTCTGCTCAGTATTATAGATGGAAATAATTTATATATGACATAATATTTATTGGCGTATGTTGATGTTAAAATAATTAATTTAAACATGTTATTAAATATAATAAACAACCATTTAAAATAATTTTTAGAATAGTGAATTCTAAGCTGATAAGATGTATGACTTATTTAAAACACATCTGTAAAAGTAATGATAGAGTGCATAAAAGAAAGTCTTGTCCCCGTATAGGAAAGATTTAATTTTCTAATCATAGTTATCATAACCTCTGAAAGTAGTTGGAGCCATGTTTAACTACTGTATTGAAGATAAACAGATTATCCTGTACAACCTCATAAACTTAACTTCTTTATAATATTAGTATAGACCAGGGATTCTCATACTGTGCGCCACGGCGCCGTGAGGCTCTTCCTATTTACCATTCTCCGAAAACTAATCTTAGATGGTTAAAAAGGAAACAATTCAAATTGCCCTACATGTGTCGTTCACTCGGCAATAGATACTTACGTTCGGAAACCAACAATACTGCTCTCCTTGAATGATTAGATAAATATAGGTACGTTATTTCACAATACTATTTGTTTTATTTCTTAAAAATTATAGTGTAGATTTTCTGTACTGTAATCCGAAAGCTCCAGGAATCAAAATGGGAATTTTTGCGAGTTCGGATCAAAGAGGTCCTGCTGTATATAGATAAGTTGGAGGTACGCCAGGTCAGCTAGTATGAATATAGAAGTTAGGGATGTTTTAATGTTTGTATCCATAGGTGCAAAATAGTTCATAAACTATTGTACTACTATTTCGACTAGCTAGGGCGCCGAGACAAAATATTAACCCTGTAGGTGCACCATAATCAGAAAAAGTCTGGGAACCCCTGGTATAGACTATTATATGCTGTATAGATTCTAATTTTATTGTGATATATTTTTATTATATATAGTATTCTACTACAATATCATTACTCAGATACAATATGTACTTCTGATATTAACTTACTTTTTCTTTCTATATACTTTAATCATTAATCTATTCGGCTTATATATGTAATTCAAACTGCATGGAAAATTTACGCTTTTATTTGTAATATTCTCAATAATATTTACATTGAAGAAATTAATCTTATCAATAGAAATAGGTTTACACGGCAAACAATTTGAAGTAGTCATTAAAATCATTTATTGATGATGTTATTGAAAGTGAATTCATTCATTTTGTGTCTAAGTTAAAATCATTTAAACTAAATAGTTGTTTAAAAATTTAAGTTAATCTATAGTGTATACTGTGAGGTAGAAAATTTTAAGAAAAAATTATTTAGTTTTCAGAATTTCCCACCTCCTCAGCATTCGATTATTTTTGGTGGCTTTCTTTTGTATTGCTACTCTAAGTTAGAATAATCAAAATGCTTAATATTATTTTTATGTGGATATCTGCAGTTATGGAATTAGAATATTATTTTAATCAATTATTATTTGTGCAAAAATTTGTAGGTTTAATATACCACCAGAGTCCTTATTTTGAGGTTTAGGTTGGAATTTCGTAGTATCCAAAGCCTATGAATTGAATTGTATAGTACAATACATTATCATTTATAAAGATTTTATTCATGTTTGTTAATATTACCTGATGTGAGTAATTTGCAGGTTTTGAGGTAATAATGCTGAATTCAATATGAAGGAGATGGTAGGAGGATGCTGTGTTTGTTCTGATGAGCGTGGTTGGCCTGACAACCCGCTGGTATATTGTGACGGAAATGGGTGTAATGTTGCTGTCCATCAAGGTATAGTACCTCACATTTATCACATTTATCCATATACATTTTCAAATTTACTTAAATGAGTATGAGCAATCATAATTTAATCAATATAATATGTAGTTGAGGGTGAAGACTTTCTATGATATATTATGCAATTTAAAAATATAAAATACCCTTTCTATTTTAAAGATAATCTACTCAAAAAATATTTCAGCCTGCTATGGAATAATCGCAGTTCCCACAGGACCATGGTTCTGCAGAAAGTGTGAGTGCCCAGAATATAAAGGCAAAGTTGTAAGTACATTATTTCATTATTTAGTTTTAACATATTATAATTGTTTTTGTTAAATTTTCAGAAATTTTGTGACCTTAATGAGTCTTACTTTTCCCGGCTGTAACTAATTAAATCATCATAACTAAGGTCACCTTTCAGCCTTAGATAAGTACAGTTACATTAACCTAGTTTTGCTATAAATACTGAAACAGAAATGAATGATGATGGCCTCCCCTAAAGATTTCCACGACGATCGGTGCTGTGCTGCCCTCATCCAACGTATTCCGGCGATCTTGACAAGATCGTCGGCTCATCTTGTGAGGGTCCTACCAACACTGCGTCTTCCGATACGTGGTCGCCATTAGAGGTCTTAACTGTCCGTCCGGTTATAACGTTAACTTTGGTTCTCCTACGGATCTCCTCATTTCTGATTTTGGCAACACACACTGGTTGAAAACCTTCGTCCTTCGTCGAATGATGCCCATCCGAGTTGGATTCGAAGAGTGACCTCTCTCGCGAAATTGGACGTGGCTAACTGGATTATATGTCCAAAGTAGATGTACTTATCGATAATTTCGAGAGTACAGTTCCCAATTGTTACGGGAGTAGTTACGAGATGGATATTTGACATGATGTTCCTCTTGTCCATGTTCATTTTGAGACCTACTACTTGAGAAGCTGTATTGAGGCCATGGAGCATACGGATTAAGTCATCCATGGTTAGTTTAATAAATAAATATAAAACAATTTAAAATATAAAAAGTTTATTCGAAATAATCTCCATTGGCTGCAATACAGTCCTTTAAATGTTGAGGCCAGTTATCAATAGAAGCACGCACTCTTTCCATGGGAAAATTCTTCATTGCCCATAGTACGGATTGTTTTAGGAAATCCAAATTATCAAGCCGTTTACAGCAAGCAGTATTCTCTAAAACTGACCATAGATTAATCCAGCGGATTAAGATCGGGTATGGACGACGGACAGTCTTCAGCTCTGATTAAGTCCAAAATGTTCGTTTCCAACCAAGACTTCTTAGACCGTGCATGACCCAGCGCCGAGTCTTGCTGGAAGGACCATTCTTGGTTATTGAACATGGTTTTGTCAAGAGGCTTCATTACCTTCTCAAGAATTGTATCTTGATACACTTGTGCCGATGTTTTGACACCTTTTTCACCAAACCATCACTGCAGTTGGATAGTGCCCACGTAGCTTTCTGTTGACTAATTGGGATTGATTGGCTTCCTTAGAGCTTTAAGCAAAAATACGGTCATTTTGTTTGTTAAAATGTTGCTCAATTGTAATTTTTTTTCTGTGACCTCCCTTTGCGTACCGCTTATCAGTTAAGAAATGACCAGTACGTTTCTTATAGTCTGCAAGTCCTAAGTGCTATCTTCATCTCCCGAGATAAAATCTTTTGCGTCCGAAAGGACAAGGATTTCTTAGAATTATTTCCCTTACTGCTTGACCACCTTTTGCGTACGAACATTACGTGGTCTCATTGTACCTATTAATGACCAAGTACACAAACATTTTACTAATATCGAGCGTATGGAGAATTCGATTCCATCCAAATATCGCAAAATATTGTACACTGTATTGGCGCTAAAATGAGAAAACTAAATGAACAATCATATAAAATGACATCCCAAGAAAAAAGCTCTACGCCGCTAAAGAAGTTTTCACTACGAAGATGAAAGCATACTCATTATTTGTCTACTTATTACAATTATTACAGGGCAATTAAAAAAAAATTGGTACTGTTTTGTTTTAGCGCTGTGAATTGTGCCCTTCAAAGTCTGGTGCTCTGAAACGCTCAGATACTGGCGGATGGGCCCATGTGGTGTGTGCTCTTTATATCCCCGAAGTTAGATTTGGAAATGTCACGTCTATGGAGCCAATTGTGCTGAGACTTATCCCCTCAGAGCGCTTTAATAAGGTGTGTATATTATTTTATATTTATAACATCCTTTTAGGTTGCTTGAAACAATAATTTCATGGTGTGTCTATTAATATAATGTTCATATACATACCTTGCCTACTGAGCTAGAGGTCCCGGGTTCGAATCCCGGTAGGCGCAATCATTTATATGATGAATAAAAAAGGCATAAAAAGGCATTTATTTTCTCAAAATTGATTCCTTTAGAATTCTTTTTGATGTCATTTCTTATACTACTAGATACTACTACCGCTTCGGAAACAAATGGCGCTCTGAGAGAGAAGAAGCGGCGCAAGAAACTCTCCAGCATTCTTTTTTTTTGCGCTCTTTTCAATAAAAGAATAGAGAAGAATATGAATGTTTGTTTCCGAGTCATGGATGTTTATATGTACTTATGTATTCAAATGATTTGAGTTTTAATGTCACGAGACTCGTGCCAGAGTTTGGCGAGTCTACAACATCAGTCAACATTTCCTGAGGATGCCTCGTTTAGAGGAGTACCACTAGTCGAATTGTTTAAGGACAAATATTGGCGGAATTAACACTAAAGAAAAGTCAATACATTTAGATCATTATTATGGATTTCTGCAAAGTAACGCCTACTTCAATATTTTTTTTGTATTTATGTATGTTTAGTAAGTATATTGTATTAAATATATCGTTGTCTTGTACCCATAGTACAGGCTATGCCTAGTTTGGGGAATAATATTTTGTGTAAAAGAGTGTCTATATTATTATTATTATATCACAAATACATTTTCAGACGTGCTATATCTGTCAAGATCAAGGCAAAACAAATCGCGCTAATGCTGGAGCGTGTATGCAGTGCAACAAATCTGGTAAATAAAAGCTTTTGTTATTATGTGTTCATTGTTAAATTGAATCTGTCTCAGCATGTTAATACAAGATAATACACCATATGTCTTTGTTTGTCCGTTGGTATGAGAATTAACACCAGTATTTTGGTGTTTGTAAATCAAGTGGCAAGATTGGATACCTCCATATGTCAAGGCACAAGCAATGCTAGTGTACATCTAGATTCTCCAATAACCTTTGTTACACAGTTCTCTTTCTGTTCCTGCAAGCCATTCTCGAGTTACAGAAGAACACACAGACAAACATTTCAAAATCGTAAAATTGGTGAAAGTTATACATAAAACGTGCCTATAGGTCTTTATCACAGAATTTCTTACGAAAAGTTCATCACCGGAGCGGCGGTATGGAGGCATAGTATGGATTTCAAAGAACTTTCTTGTTTGCGCCCTACCAGGACAATACAACTTTCATAAAATTCGAGTGATCCCATCGGGTGACATCGGTACACTTGTTTGCCCTAATTTTCCATAAAAGAGGTTTCTCTATTGTTATATGCTCTCACTTTTTGAGTTTATATTCTGTTATTAATATGCAATTCCTAGGCTAAAACACAATCTACCGAAGACTTCATATATAGGTAATATATGAAGTCTTCGGGGAATCTTACAGGTTTTGATGATCATCAATGCATTCATCATCATTGATAAGTGCTGCTTAGGTGTTATCCTGTAGCTGGTGCTGTGCTTATCCTGAAAATTTCCTCTTTGTAGCATCATCCAGACTAAAGCTATGATTCACACCACCCTGCCCTCGGATAAATAAATTGTGTTAAAGGAATATTTATAGTTATGATAGTGATACATATGTATATAAAGATATCAAACATAATATGCTAATATTATTTTATTTCATTTTTTTTATCAGGTTGTAGACAGCAGTTTCACGTGACATGTGCCCAAGCTCTTGGCTTATTGTGTGAAGAGGCTGGCAATTATTTGGATAACGTGAAATACTGTGGTTATTGCCAGCATCATTACAGTAAATTGGTATGTTATACTATAATTAGCATTCATTGTTTCATTTAGTTTTAAAAGACTCCTAATACTTTTATATGAGATACTTATTTGTTTTCCGTTTGTGAATCTGATTAATTTGTTAGTTTTGTTTTTGGGCTGGAATATGGTATACAAACATTAATATACCAAGAGTTGTATAACCAAGTATTTAACTTATAGATAGTAAAATAATAATAAGAACATTGAGTATACATTGTCAAGAATGGAATTTTGGCCGAATGAAGAGCAAAGTTTCTTTAAGCTGACCTTGCATAAACGATAGTAGACAAGTATATTTCACGTATGATTTCATGCTTATGGACTAACAAAGAAATTCTTTAAATGTATCAAATTCATTTGGTTTAGCGCTGTGAATTGTGCCCTTCAAAGTCTGGTGCTCTGAAACGCTCAGATACTGGTGTTAGCTCAGATATTGGTGTTATCTGCTTACTACCTACTATATTACCTTAATTGTTGAGTTACCTGTTGGTTCGAAGATACTGTAGAAACATGGTTACAGATTATCAGATTTTAGCATTAATTCAACATTAGAAAGTAATCCAAGTAATTTACCTAACTGATTATTCAATTGAAATTTTATTTCGTTCATACCATTAATTCATACATAAAGTAATGTAAGAGCACAATTAGTGGAGGTTTTAAGTGTTGCGCAGAAAAAGGGCGGTAATGTGAAGACGATACCGCCATACAAGCCTGTATCAGTCGACAGTCAGTCGAGTGACTCCAGCGGAGAGAAGGAAAGTGAACCGTCTATGGCCACCGGAAGCGGTACATCGACTAACGCAAAGTCTAAAGGGGTATTCCTTTTTGTTTACATTATCTGTGTTTGGCTTTGATGTTATTAATGTCTTATGTTACTAACAATTAGCTGTAATTCATATTAATTGCAAGGGGCTTTTAAATATATACATACACAGATGTAAATAGAAAAATATCCAGAAGTTTTACTTGTAGTAATTAATCCAAAACAGCAGTTATATATTCTGCTATAATCAAATCAAAATCAATTTATTCATTGTTTTTTTCAATTTATTCATTTGTACTTACGTTGTTCTCACGGAGTGGCGAATGTTAGGGATGCGCAACATGGTGATGTTGGTGTGCCCGAGGCAGCATCTTTTAGGAGAAGCACTTATACCCGTACCTACACCTATGGGGAGAATCAAGCCATAGAAGGCATAGACTTTGGAGTAATATATTTTGGCACTTTAAAAACAATTTAAGCTGTCATAATGTGTATATAAATTGATACTAATATTCTAATTATTTAATACAAACATCACAAAAAACAAAAATGGATTTTCATATATCGTTTATACAAAATAAAAACATAGTTTTGATCCAGTTGTCAACGAACTGATCAGCTAATTCCTAGCCAGGATCGTAATGCGTCAAAATATATAAAATTTTCAAATCTTAGCTCCTTAGGTTTTCGTATTACAAAATCTGTGGAACACGTGTTTCTTAATTTTTAAGCAAAATGCTTAACATAAGTTCTCATAGCACTTGTTTCATAAATAACACTTCAACCCACATATTATCTCTTTTTCATGATGGCATTCAATAAAATCTAACATCGGCCATAGTTATGTTAAGATTAAGTTCATGCAATTTTCACCAATAGACGAAATTATTCAAAAGGAAAACCAAAAAAATAACATGTTATACGTTCAAATAAAAAAAATGTCTTTCGACAGATTCACAAAATCGCAATATTTTAATTTGGTCAGAGTGTATCAAAATATGTATTCATATTATTATATTATCTAAATACTTACCAAGATAGAATTGTTAAACATTGATATACATGCAATAGCATCATCGCTACACGCTATAAAATTGTATTATTATTTTTAACATTCTGTGTAACTAACCCAATTTATAATTCAAGTATTTCATTAACAAAATTTCGTGTTTTGGTGAATTTCAATTAAATCATATAGATAAATAAATGAGAATGAAAACCCATTAAGAATCTTTACTAATAAATAACAATAATTGATTGGTGCTTATTAATCACAGTTAGGTGTATTTTTATTGATTATTTTATCCGTTATTATGTTATTTTCAGCCTGGACGTAAGTCATCACATACTTCCTCGGCGCCAGGAAAAGCACCAGCATCTTCAAAGGCAACGGGAAATACTCCCCAAACCCAAGGTAAGTCCAATCAGAAATATAGTAATTATACTGTATAACACATCTTCGGCCATCTAATCATCTTTACCAGTGGTAGGCCCCTTTTTACAGGATGCCAGCTAGATTATGGGTACCACAACGAGGCCTATATCTGCCGTGAAGCAATAATGTGTAAATTATTACTGTGTTTCGGTCTGAAGGGCGCCGTAGCTAGTGAAATTACTGGGCAAATGAGACTTAACATCTTATGTCTCTAGGTGACGAGCGCGATTGTAGTAACGATTACATGATTTGATCCATATATTAAACAATATTTACAAAATTTAAAAACAATCATACTATACTATAGTACACTTGAATAATAAAGAATTAAATAATATAATGAAAAAAATAGACATATGGTGCAATGTAGTTTAATATAGTTTGATTAACAATAGGGAAATCAGGAAATGAAGTGATGCAACCTTTTTTGAAAGATTTAACAAAATGTTATATTTTGTTGCATACTAACAATATGCTGTAGTTTTGCTTTGTATGAACATAATTTTGTTTATTGCTTGAGAAGGTCATAATATGTCTGATTCTGACTGTATTTAACAAACTGATGTGAAAACTGTACGTCTAAAGTCTTGATCATCAACTGAAAAATTCTATATTAAGGACTAAAGGTAACATAAATTCTATCGAGTCTTAATTGTAAAAAAAATTCAGCTTTGATGAAAATAAATTGAATCAACAGATTTTATAACAAATATATATTTTATGTTTTGGTGCTTATTATATTATTTCGAGCATTGTCTGGGTGCTTAGAATGTACATACTAAAAAGGGAATAGAAAATATTAACAATTAGATACAGAAAGAGCAAGATAGATTTTTGCTCGAGGTAAAAAAATGTAATTTAGGCCAGTGACGCAACAGGAACATGGGCGGCAGATGTGATCACTACCCTTGTATATCCATGTTTTACTTTAAGAAATAACATTAATTATTTAAACATTTTGTATGCAGATCAAGAGGTGCTCGAGCCAGCGAGCAAAAAACATAAGGCCACGGACAAATGTGTGTTTATAATACATTTTTTTCTGTTGTCGGATGATAATACGTAATTTATGTGTGCCACGATAATCAGTCGAAGCTTGCATTGAAATAAAAGTGGTTTTAATATAGATTGCCCGTAGTTATGCGGTGTTTGGAAACTAAGATAGTTTATTATGTTTAAAGTGCTAATCTTGTGAGCGTTATGGTTTAAGTATCGCTTTTCAAAGAAGTTGCTGGAAATTGCACGTATTTGTATTATCTATCATTACCTTTTCATTCGGTTGAATAACCTTGAAATTCGTTGTGTTAACACATTTTGAGAACATACTAGTAATATATAAATTTTATACATGGGTTAGTTTCTTATAAAGATTACATTATTGTTATTGAGGTATAAAAGGCATGTGCATGCTTTTGACTAATATTGTTCAATACTGAGATAAACTAACAGGTTTGATGAACATCCATTGTTTTAACAGCATGTTTGTGATACGTGTTCGAAGGTACTTTATGAAATAATGTGTACACGCGAAATGCATCGTAACATTAATATCAGTATGGACATATGTGATATCTTGGAATTATTCTCATAATGTTATAATAGATACAGAACACGTGATTGAGAAATGTAATAAAACAAAAACGTCTAATAAAGATTTTACGATGCGCGTCGTAGTTATTTACAATCTGATATTCATATGTATTGGCCCTTATGCATACCAAATATTGCACCCCATATAGGAAAAATTTGGACTGTTCGTCCTAAATGAGAGGGAAATTAAAAATACCTACAAAAGTTTTTTAATTGGGTTTGATTAATTTTGTTAATGTATTGTCGATTACTATTATTTGAAAGAATGTATTTGAAGTTATAACAGTTATATATGTGTATAACCTTAAAACCTTGAATTTTATTGCTGAATGCGTATCCTTCAATTAAAACGTAACATAGGTTCAGTGAATCACTACATAATTATGTTAATTATTAAGTCCTGCAATCATTTGGGCTATGTCAGTAACTTTAATTCTCCTACGGATCTCCCCATTTCTGATTCGATCTCGCAGGGAATCTCCGAGCATAGCCCTCTCCATTGCCCTCTGAGCTTTCTCATAAGGCCCATAGTTAGCGATCATGTCTGCGTACCGTTATTAAATTTTCACTTTGCTATAAATTTAAATACATTCTTTCAAATTATAGTAATCGGAAATATATTAATAAAATATACCCTAGGAATATGTATAGGCGCCCCACAGAACTTTAATGTGCAAAAAAAGCTATTGTAAATACACCTATATTGACTGCCCTTCGCCAACAATCGTTTTTCAAAATAAAGTTGAAATGGAGACCATTGAACTAATTTTCACAAATATAATGCGTGTGAAGTTCGCACTGCTTTTGTACTCAGTTTATGACAAATATCTTCACGATTCGATTTTATATGTATTCGTTCTTTCATTGGCGCAATATAAGAGCATCTTACTTGTCTACTGATGACTTAACTATAATTATTTATTAGTCTTTATTCCAATATTTTGAGTAAGCTCGTCAAAAATTTTTTCATTAGGTATATTTCTTTGTTTGTTTGTCTTTATGCAATTTGAGAAAGTTCGTCGAGAATTGTTGCATTAGGTATATTCCTTTTTTTATTAGTTATTAGTCCATTTGAGTAAGCTCCTCGAGAAAAGTTGCATTTGGTATATTCCTTTATTTATTAGCATTTATTCCATTTGAGTAAGCTCGTCGAGAAAAGTTGCATTAGGTATATTCTTTTAATTATTAGTATTTATTCCATTTGAGTAAGCTCGTCGAGAAAAGTTGCATTTCGTATATTCTTTTAATTATTAGTATTTATTCCATTTAAGTAAGCTCGTCGAGAAAAGTATGAGCCAGGAGTAATATTTCTGTCTTTAAAGCTAAGACTTGCAACTTGCAGATAATACTTAATGAATAATACAATGTTAGATAAGAAGAAATCGTCACCGATTCGGCGCGGATCAGCGGCCGGTGACGGGAGCGGCAGCAAGAACAACACTCCAGCTCCTTCGCCCCAGCACTCTGCTGACACTCCAGGGCAAAAAGGTAAGCACCTCTGTTATGTTTCAAAGTATTTTCTTTACATTCAAATTAAAGTATTTTTATCACTTCTTAATTAAATTGAATCGTTAATTAAATCATACATAATGATTTAATTTAAACATTAGCGATTGTGAAATCATTTTTTTTCTCTTTGTCCTGACGTTTTTGGCGTGCTTCCTTGGTTGAGATATAAAATACAATTAAACATTGTTCACCAAGCAGAAAATGGTAGTGATTTCTACGAAGGTACTACTCAATGCACTCTAGTACCGGAATAGCACTTTCTCTGGAGTGATTCATTGTGCTTTATACCTATGAGGAAATTTAAAACTAATTATTAGGAAATAAATCTCAAAAACCAATATTACAAATTAAATTTAAAAAAGATTTATGCATTCTGAGCGTAAAAGGCGCAATTTCGGCCCCACATAAAAAACAGAGCAATATGTATTTAGATAATTAGTGCTTATAAATACTTAACTAATTTATATTATTTCGATTGTCACTAGCATAAAACTAGGCTGGGCCTATATTTTAAATATTTATTATTACACACATATATATTATTTGTATTGTAGATGTGACAGATAAGCAATAAACATACATTGGTTTTTTAAATATAAGTGTAAAAGGAATAGAAAAATAAAATATTTTTCTGTATGTTGTGCCTATATCTATCGGTAAGGTAAATTGTACTAGATAGTGATGTGAACTTAATGTATAGTTGTAAATAAATTTGAAATTTCATCATACTTTTATTTTTTTTCCAAGCTACTAACCTAATCATACAATTGAAGTTGTTTTCAAATGTATAGTTTATTAAAACCATTTTTAATTAGTTTATTTTATGCTTAAGATTAGTTTATTTAAGTATTTATGTTTTTGTTAAATATGTTAGCATTCTTATCCGTTGGAAAGAGCGGTCTTCCCTAACACAGGTTCTGCGAACTTAAAAGGGAATTCCTTCAAATTCTATTTACTAAATAAATGAATATTTGTTTTTTTCTTAAATTGATTTTGAGAGTAGATATTAATAATTTTGTATAATTTATTATAGAGCAGGTGGCCAAATTAGCATTCAAACTTACTTGTTTCTTTGTCGGAAAGACCTTATCTTTACGTCGTATTGTTACTGATTCTGGAATAATTCACAAGTCGGATAACGAATTAAGTTAATTGGTAGGTGTATTAATTTGTGTTAATGCAAAGCAAACATTTCACATAAGAGTGAAGTCACCAGTTTGAGGTTAGGCTTCAAGACGACAATAAGTTTTCTGGTTCTTTCTGATAGTTAAAAATTTGCGGTTTCTTTGATAGTGTCTCATCTATTATTAACCCTAGGTAATTTATTATTTTTGTTTGATTAAGATAAACACAAGAGCATCATTTATTTTGTGTCAAGACTGTGTTACAAAGGTGTAACTTTGGTCTCCTTTATCTCGGTTTTGCATGAACCAATGTAGGGTTTCCTATATTTTACCGCATAATATATCAAATTCAAATGTTTTTATTCAAATGTGATATCACTTATTGAAAGTAAAAAAACTAGCACCCATTCCAAAAACTATGCCTCAGACCTGAGAAGAACTGGCGCAACAAACTCAACAGGCTTCTTTTTCTTTAAATATTAGCCATAAAGAAAAATCGTACAATTAAACTCATTATTTAATAGCACGAGGGCGGGCGCTCCATAACCAATCTGTGGTATCCGGATGTGGTGCCCCAAAAAAGACTTAATAACTCAACTTGCCGAGTATTAGGCATTATAAGTTTATGTCTGTTCCTGGTGTTAACATTATGGTTACGACTGTTTCTAGTAAATTCACTTATGTGCCTTCATATATAAAATTATCAAGAATATATCGAGCAGTAACAGTCAAGGTGTTAATTTCCTTAAATTTAAATTTACTCCTTCCCTAACTCTTCAGCAGCACAAAGTTTGTATTAATATTCTCACCGTTGCCCCATAACAATATACCATAAGACATAAATATTCTGACCGGTGCCCCATAACAATATATCATAAGACATAATACTATAAAAATAACTAAACTAATCGCGCCGTATGTGTCAGATAGCTGTCTAATCTTTTTTACCGCGTAGGCTACAGAACTAAGTCTGTTCGCCAATCCTTCAATATATATATTGTAATTTGGAATCCGGAGTAATGCCAATAAATATAGCAGATTCCAGCGGTTTTATCACGTCTCCGTTTAATAAAACACTTGCATCAACATTTTTGACATTTGGTATGGTAATTTTTATTTTATTTTCCTGCTATTTAACAATAGGTTATTCGCGCTAAAACAGTACACGATGTCAGATAAAATATCCTTTACTTTGTCATACATAACTTGGTTTCTTTTCACTTTGAATATCAGTGAAGTGAAGTGTTATCCGCAAACAATACTTCCTTATGTTTTTTTCTATAAGATTGGGAAGATCATTTATATAGATATGGAAGAAGAACGATCCAAAAATAGACCCTTGTGGAACCACCATATTGAAAGGAGTTCCAGGAGATCTCCTATTCACGTCGACCTTCTGAATTCTATTGTTTAGATATGAAAATTGAAGATCGAGCGCAGTTCTTTTTATGACATAACTTCCTGACCAGCGTTGAATGTTAAACACAATCTAACAAATCTAAAGCTAGATAAAACACATAAGGTATCAAATGCATTCTGCGATTCCTCCCAGTCATCAATAATATTTTAGAAGTTAAAGATGAGCTCATATTTTCTGAGCAAGTGCTCTGTTAAACATAAAATATCAATATCTTCATGATTTATAAATAACTCCAGTTCAAGTTCTTTACATTAAAATCCTTGCATGTTCTGGTTTGCAATTTTACAATTATTAATTACTCTAGTACTTCTATTACATTGTGTTTTTACACTGCTGGAGGATTTATTGTTTTTTAATTCTTAATTTTTTGAAAATATTCCAAATCTTTAATTAAATTAAATTATATCAGAGAATATTCGGAAGTATTGTTGGAGGTAATACCAGCGTTATCTGCGTTCCACTACAACTACGCCCAGGTATTGCACCACCAGCAAACGTTTGATATCGAGTCATAAATTGACATTTAAAAACGCCTTGATAGGTGTACAGACGCACAGTGGAGTCTTAGTAGTAAGGATCCATTTGACCTTTGGGTAGGGAACCGTACAACATATATACTCTGTTCTACATTATCTATTTCAAAACGCGGCAAAAGAATTAGGTAATGCGTACCTAATTCTAATCGATTACAACTGTGCAAGTGTAAAATACGAATGGCAGATGTCAGGGAAGTATGTTAGGACAATGGCGAATGTTCTAACGTTCACATGACTGAGGCGTGATTGTATTTATGTCGTATAGGAGAAGCCACGAAGAATAAAGCGAGTACCCCCGCACCGTCACCGCAAAGCACGCCGGATCCAGGGCAAGACCAAAGCAAAGGTAAGGCGACCACATTTAAGCATGCGGTGATTGAAGTGCAGTTTTATTTTGATTTGAAACATCTATTGGTACAACTGGCCCGCTAACTCTACCAAACTGCCGTCATGGCGAACGTCTAAACGCTGTCCCATACCATCATGCTCGTCTACGACACGGCTCTGGACTGCCTAATAAATAAGAGTTGATCAATTTATAAGTTATTCCTTATAATGTCGTAATGTCGTAGACGACACGGCTCTGGACTGCCTAATAAATAAGAGTTATATGATTTTTTTTTGAACTGTTATTTTAATTACATTACTCCATATTTAATGCTGTTTAGTTTTTATTAAAAATATATATATATATTTCCTGCTTTTTTTTACAGCTGCAGACCGCCGACCCGTGATAGCTTACTTTTATATTTATTTTTCATAATACATTCGTATACTGTAAGTGTAACGGGCATTCAAAAAAAACTACGTTTGAACGTTTGTTGGAATGAGATTGCTAATAACTAATAAACTGCATAATATGGTACAATGGATGTGTTTATGGATATAAATCTAGGACTCTGTTAAATAATACATATATTTTAAGTACTCGTTGTTTTTGTCGTCCGCAATTATGGGTTTTATTCTTTTGTACTAAAAGCTACGATTTACAATTTAAGAACTTTATTTCTCACAAGAATATTACATATATTTACTTATAGAGAAAGCTACTTTAATTAATTAGTTATTTCTTATAATGTATTTTAATAATTCTTAAATTAATAACATTTACAATATGTGTAATTGTTAATGTGTGTTTAAAATAATTGGGGAATATTTGCTTCCGACTGGTCGCTCTCCCTTAGTCTTATTAAATACCGACAAAACAAAGTATTCTGCGCGCCTAATGACTTCACTTTAATAAACTACTAACCATAGGCTTACACATTACAGATATCAAATATATAAGCTAATTCGTCACAAACATCTCCAAAATACTATTATTTCAAGGAACTTTTTATGTAATTTTTTTTTCAAGTATTACATGGTGCTCGCGTGCATAAACGCCGACACACGAAGAAGTACGATGTGTGTATATAAAATATTAAATGCCGTGTAATAGAACTGAATCATAGAAATCGGAGAGCGTTGCCGTTCATCCATTTTATGAAGTTCATCCAGAAGATATACCTAGGCATTCCTGCGTTCAAAATAATCTCGAACTTCCTGGAACTAACGCGCATCTCCGGCCACACATGGAGTATTGCTGTCATCTCTGGTCTGGCGCACCCCAGTATGCTCGATGCATTTGACCGGATGCAATGTAGAGCAGTTCGAATTGTCGGGGACCCAGTGCTCTGTGAACGGCTGGATCACTTGGAGTTGCGTAGAGATTTCGCTTCATTGTGTGTCTTCTACCTAAGAGCTGTTTAACCTGATTCCTGCCGCCAAATTCCACCTTCGTACGGCACACCACAAGTTAAGATATCATCCCCACCATCTGGATGTGTGGCTTTCTTCCACGTACTACAAAGCTGTGGAATGAGCTTCCTTGTAGTACGATACGACATGGGTACCGTCAAAAAAGCGCGTACACCTTCCTTAAAAACCGGCAAAGCTCCTGTGATTCCTCTGGTGTTGCAAGAGATTGTGGGTGGCGGTGATCACTTAACACCAGGGGACCCGTACGCTCGTTTGTCCTCCTATTCCATAAAAAAAAAACGGTTTTTAGCATTGCAAATTAAAGGGTTGTCAGAAGTGATGGGTGTCTCTAAGTAGCACATGAGAGGCCCCAAAACCAATCATATATTTTTATTTTCGCATATTATTACGCTTAAATATTTCAGTTACAAGCGTTGTAAAACTTGTGTAAAGCCTGTGTTTTAATTATATTGACATGGTCGTGAACATAAAGGAGGAGAGATATTAGCTTAAATGTCCTTTTAATTGTAGTTGTCATATTATCATAAAGGCTATGCTACATTAACATAATATTTCTTGTATCTGTAGGTTCAGGTCGCGCTACTCCAAGCGGTACGAAGGTGACGATTCCGTTGGCTTCACCGAGCGCAGCGCCTATGGAAGCCGTGGGAGTGATCAGTTCAGTTGCTGCAGCAACCGCTGTTACTGTGACGACTATAACACCGCCGCCGGCAAGGTACTTACGATTCTTGGCTATTCATGGTTGACATATTTGCTGCTATTGTTGCCTACGGGAAAATTTTCCAAGCTAAATAATATGGCCGTGCAGTATTTTGACAGCAATAAGCCATGCTTGCAACAAAGGTATCATAACAATAAGTAATTATCAAAATATTTTTAAGGCTTAAAACGCATTAAATTGTAAATGAATTTCAACAATCGACGTATTGGAATATTGACATTATTTATCTGATGTTTCGTTAAGAGTACATTTTTTTTATACAAGAGGATAAGAAATGCGTTGCCGGCCTTTAAGGTGGGAGTATGCTCCATTCTTGAAGATTTGTAAGTCTTATAGGTTCCACAAAGTGGCTGTGCGAGGCAAAAATTACTTGAAAAACGCGTGATATTACTTGCGTAACCGTCACCCAATCTTCCCCATCCCTCCACCAAAATATGACCTAAGTTAACTTAGCAGGTCGCCGATTTTGCCAGAGTTGTAGAATCCCTCAGTCTTCTGGTCCGACTCGTATACTGGGAAGAGGACAGAACCGCTTATACGTTCCTAAAAGGGTCATCCATAAAAAAATTATGTAGTTATCTGGCAGTTATAAAATGGAATATAAGCCATAACACTAGGATAATATCCACGGGCGAATATTATGTACCTAGGGTCAGTAATTATTTAGGTGATGAACTTTTAAAAAACGTCATCCCTATTTACTTCACTTGCCCGAGGATATTAGAACCGAGCCTAACAAAATTAAATTTAAAAATATGTTAAAAATATCTATCGGAAAGTATTTGTTGCTAAAATGTTTATATATCTATAGTTATTAAATTATATAGTGAGACTGTACGATCCCGCAGTTAAACCTTCTAGACGGCTTTGGAGTACAATGTATATTTATCAAAATGTAGTATTCTTAGTTAATAAATAAATAAATAAAATATCACGCTATTATTAATTATGTTAATGTTGTCAACAGCACTGCGACAACGTCTGTGGTTCAGGTCGCGACGCCCAAGCCTGCGTTCCAAGAGTCTGTTATCACAAACACAGATGCCATGGAAACAAAGCAGACGAAGAAACGGAAGGCCATGACGGCCGTCAATACGGCAAACGCCGAGCTCGCCGCACAAGCACTGGCACAAGCTCAAGCACACAATCCTTTGGTAAGCTAACACACTAGAAACAAGACCTAAAAGGTTTTTTTTATGAAAATACGGGACGAGACGAGCATGACGTTCAGCTGATGGTAATTGATACGCCCTGCCCATTGTAGTGCCGCTCACGATTATTGAAAAGCCTAAAAATTCTGAGCGGCACTACAATTGCGCTCGTCACCTTGAGACATAAGATGTTAAGTCTGATTTTCCCAGTAATTTCACTAGCTACGGCGCCCTTCAGGCCGAAACACAATTATGTTTACACACTATTACTTCACGGCAGAAATAGGCGCCGTTATGTTACCAATAATGTAGCCAATTATATTATAAACTAGCTGACCCGGCAAACGTTGTTTTGCCATATAAAGTATAATTCACGCGATAGTTTTATAAGTAATAAAATATTGCCTATATTATAGCATGTACATCATTTTGTTCTATTGTCAATAGTTTTTGCAGCGCACGCAAAAATAGGTTTTCGATTTTACACCTTGTGTTACAAAATAGCAATTTTATTACGGATCCCTAATATTAAAAAAAAACATAGCCTATAGCCTTCCTCGATAAATGGACTACCCAACACTGAAAGAATCATTCAAATCGGACCAGTAGTACCAGAGATTAGCGCGTTCAAACAAACACTGCAACTTTATAATATTAGTATAGATAACAATAATAATTACATTAGTAAAGTATGTCGGCTTGATGGTTCTGTTTGTTAAGTAGATTTCTACCCCCGTATTCATAATAGTAACTTAAAGCATTGCTAATTCTCACTCTGTCTTCTTCTATTAACCTAAGTCAGAATGAGAAATAACATTCTGTAGCGGCTGTTTTAAGTTAGCGGACCATTATGAATAAGGGGGCTAGGATTTATAATGCACACTATAGTCGGAAATATAATTCGAGATCAAAAATGTAAACTAGGGTGTTGCCAACAACAAATAATAACCTTTTTTATTGTGCGTGTTATATATTATATTTCATATAATAAATTTATTTTTAAAATTATAAGTGTAGTCTATATACATATAATTAAATATTGCACAATGTTTTCTCTTTGTAATATAACATAATATACATCCAATATTTAAAATGAAAATTTATTGTTTTTTTTTTTTCAAAATTTGCTATGACACTGGCAATTAGAGGCTCTAAACATTTGGCTCGTTTACAGAAGAAATACGTAAATAATGTTACAAAAAATCTTGGTCGTAGTGACATGCATGCCTGGTTGCCATATTGTTTTGTTCTTTCGTTGTCTGAAGATAATCGTGATTGAATGTGCTCTTCTTGCTTTTCGTTTATATATTAAACTATATTTTATATGTTTATATAATAAATATGGGTCAATGAAGGTGTGTGTTAATAACATATACTATATGCAAGTTTATGTAGCGGTATATTGTGAATCTTATATTTGCAAAACAGAGGAAAGTGAATATTTTGCTTTTATAAAATATGAAGATTTTATTATTAGAGTTAATAATAGTAAACACTTTTGTCACGCAACATCGAAAATGTGGTTTGATACTCAAATAAAAAGTCCCTTAAAGCTCAAACTCAAATTAAAGCTCTCTTAGTGTGCCTAACCTCAGGCTTAAAAGCTCTAATCCGAAAAGGAAGGCGTCTTATAGTATCTCATATAGGCAGCGAGGGCGGTTTTGTAGATGGAGCATTATTATTATTCGAATGCTAAAAAAACACTGAAACATAGATCATTATGAAAAGTTGTTAAAGGGCATACTGCCAAAGCTAAAAACCAATTCGGTATTTCTTTTAATGTTCCGTACCACTCTACAACTGCCCGACGGAAAGCGCAAATTATTAAATAACTCATCCAAAAATATAAATAACGAGGAAAATATGATAAAAGCACAGTTACTAGACATCGTGAAAAGAGAAAAATTGAATTATCAAACTTTTGCTGGGGACAAGTTGGCTGCGGAAAATAAAATTTATTATAAAATTAATATTGATATGGAATTATTTATTTTATCTTCGGTAACCATTATCAAGTATAGGCATTTGTAAATATTTTATATATTATATTTTGATGTTTTATGTATTATTAATCAAAATAAGTTTATTATTAAACTACCTAGGAAAATGTTGATAATATCTGAATTGTCATCTTGACAACGACATTTTTTTGTTTACATTTTTGAACTCGAATTACATTTCCGAGTATAGTTAAAAACCCGCCTCATGTGGCTAATTCTTATTGTATTTTCAATTTATTTAAAAGGATTTTAGTTAATATGATCGCTCACGGGACTTACCTGAATTTGTAAGATATAGTTCATATGTTAATGGTTCTTTAGTCTATGCCTATATTATAATATTAAATATTTCATACAGCCGCCACCTACGGATCATAATCCGCCGCTGAGCCCTTGGGAAAGCCGATCCACCGCGACAAGCGATGCACAGGCCGAAATGGAAAAAGTTATAAAAAAGGTATGTGTTTTGTTATAATTATAATAAGAGGTCGCAAGTTCACAAGATTCAATAAAATAAAGAAGATATTAGAAGCTTGCAGCGAAACCCTAACGCTTCTAATACTAGGGTGACGCCATTCATCTATCTCTCAACCGCAATATAGATTTTTGTTTGTTTTTTATGAAAATAAGGGACGAGACAAGCAGGACGTTCAGCTGATGGTAGTTGATACGACCTGCCTATTACATTGTAGTACCGTTCAGGATTCTTGAAAAACCAAAATACTCTGAGTGGCACTACAGTTGCGCTCGTCACCTTGAGACATAAGATGTTGAGACTCATTTGCCCAGTAATTTCACTAGCAACGGCGCCCTTCCGACTGTAACACAATAATGTTTACACATTACTGCTTCACGGCAGAAATAGGCGCCGTTGTGGTACCCATAATCTAGCGGGCATCGTGTGCAAAGGAGCCTCCCACTAACTATTATTTTATTCAAAATAAGATATGATATCACTTGTTGAAAGTTAGTTAGAGACCTGAGAAGAACGACCGAAGAAACTCAGCGGGCTTCTTTTTTAAATAATAAATAAAAAATATGTTTACAATGTAAAATTGTACATTAAAACTTCTTATTTAAAAGCCTGAGGGCGGTCGCTCCATTCCCAATCTGTGGTATCGTTAAGAAAGTCATTTATGTTATAGTAACCTTTACCACGCAAACGTTCTTTAACAATTGTTTTGAATACATTTGTTTTGTAAATTTTCTGGGATAAGGCGTATACAACGCCCATCTTACTAAACTCGACTTAGCCGAGTAGTAGGCATTATAAGTTTGTGTATTCCTGGTGTTTTATGGGTATGATAGTTTTTAGCAAATTCACTTTATGTGCCTATGGACATAACATTGTCAGAAGAATATATTATCAACCGACAGACACGCATCATTTCGGCACTATTTAAATATTGCTTTTCTTCAGGCTAAGATGGATGGTCCCGATACAATACAGGCTCCCATGCACTTCGCGAGTATCAGCCAGCAGTCTGCGCCTCCGGCACACTCTGGTCCAAGTGTTTCTCAACCGAGCCCCAGGTAATCTTTCTTCATAACCTTTACATATCCTTGTGCGATGTTTCCAGGACTATGCGATATTGACGACTACTGAGCCTAGAGAGTGTTCGATACAGGTACAAACATTTATTTTATTTATGCATGTTTATGTTAGTGTATCGCATTAACTATATAAAAGACTCAACGATTTTCATAAAATTTTGTATACAGGGGATTTCAGGGGTGATAGATCGAGTTTCAATTTTAAAAAATGTATTTTTCGTTCCGTGTTTTAATGAGAAACAGCTACAATAACATAAGAATGCAAAGGTATTTCTCCAGTATACACAAGACTATAATAGCTCAGATGGGACATTGGGAAATCCGGAAAGCAGAACCCGGTTCGAATCCAGAGGTCCTTTTAGTTTTTATTTTATTCAAGTTTTGTACATTCTTTAAAATCTGAGCAAGGCTTGGTCGTCCAGATATTTATATTATACATACGTATTGGATACTGTAAAGATTTTATAAAATTGGAAAAATAAATTTGATTAAAATTATATTAGGAATGCACGACTTACGACTTTCACCTAAACAGCCGGCAACGCTCCTGTGATTCCTTACCGAGTTTACGTGATTGACTTACCGCCACGTTGCAATAAACCCAGATGAACCAACCTATACAGACTACAGGCATACTCTTTTCATCAATATCGCTCAAGACAAGCTTAGATACGACGAGACTATATGATTTTTGTTTTTAAAACCGGTTTATTTAAATTTAATCTTCCTGTTCTAATTACAGCGTTTAATAAACAACGCATTAGCAACGATAATATTATAATATTATAGCTATGAGGAAAATTCATCATTTGAAATATATTCATAATGTTTAATTAATATACACAGTTTAATACAAGGTCTTTTTATAGGCACCTCCATCCAAACCCGATGCCTGGCCCTAGTGGGATGAACCAACTCTCCAACATACGCTCACCGTCGCATATGCAAGTAAGTTATGAAATGTAATAATACTGTAAACTTGATATTAAATAATTCCATTAATTCATTACCATTTTGTGACTAACTGTTTGAAGAATAATGATCGCATATATAACGTGTCATTTAATACATACCATATAAAATAATTTTGCTTTAAAGCATGTTGTACTCACACAATTTTATATACATAGATCTCACTATATCCATAACATTATAGGTTCAATCAAATGTTTAATCACAGTATGCATACTTATATTCGAGTGCATCTTTATTTTTTTATAGTATTAAGGTACATACGGGAGATTTCGCTTGGATTATTATAAAATCATATAATTCTTATATAATAATTGATGGTCTTTCATACTAATTAATAATCATCTAACTCTAAACTAATCATAACACATTATGACGCTGCCTTGGTATGTTTATTGATAAATGTAACACAAAGCCTGTATGTATTTGCTCCGTCTTTGTTAGTTGATTATTACCATCCTACATTATTAGGTTGGTTTAACTGTTTTACGGATGGCTAGATACAGGTACCGTTGTCCCACCAAACTGTTCCGAAACGTCTTGACCGGTAGATTCGGTAACAAAAATATTCACTTTATATGGCCAATGTTTGCCGGGTTAATTAGTAGGTAAGGTTCAAATATGAGTATTCCAAAAAAAATCCATGTGTTTATATTCCGTAATAAAAGTATTTATTTCATGAATTTCGAAATGGCAACGAGCCACCCGCTTATATGAGAGTTTTAAAGTGGATTGCATGTCATTAGTCTGTGGATCTGCAGTACGTAATGTAATAACCCGTACTTGTTGGAACTATGACGGAATCTTGTCCGGTTTTAATTTCTGCGGGGTTTTAACACACTCAGTAGTCAAAACGGTTGTTTTTATTGGTGGTTTTACATCTGACGCGAACAAGTTGGTGGCCTGTTCCTACCTCAACGCGCGGGGATGATAGCTGAGCCTTGATTGGTTGCTGAATTGCTGCTTGATTTGGTTTTATGGACATTGGGTTGATTGTCGAAAAACGAAGGTCAAGTAAGGCTCAGTCACGGTACGCTATGTTTTAAAGTATTTGCATTGTGAGATATTGATGTAAAGTGTAAACATCACATGGGCCACCTGCTGGGTCCGTCATTTCCTCTAAAACTGTGTCTTTGAGGTCGCGTGCGTTGTTCAGGGCGGCAAGGATCGCGAGACATGCGCCTCCCTCGTTGTGTCGGTGCCGTTGCGGGTGAGCCACAGTCTTCACTTCATCCATCACTCACAGGTTCACACACTTCCTCGTTCAGAGTGTCCATGAAAACCGCAGCTGTCGAAAACATAGTACATTTCATAGAAGTAATATGGACTGATTATTTCTAATTTGTAGACTGCCGAACGCGTACCATGATCGGGATCTTATTACTGTAATTAAAATTTTTTACACATTGTTGACTTTCACTCTTGATTATTTAAACAATTATTTAAAAATACATCTTCTACGGAACACCACATATTTCATAAAAAAGGTGAGTGTGTACTTAAATACGCACGCAAAAAAATATGCTATTCTGACGTAACAAAATAAAGAAAAAAAAATTTCCTTGTGATATTTTACGATTGTAGAAATGGTGTTAATACAACCAATGAAAATTATTATACCGCTCAATTTAACTTAATTATAACGTTTATTAAATATCATTAAATTATTTCTACACAATTAGAAAGATGTTATTTTTTTACAACCTATACATATTGAAATTTATTTAATTCTCGTCCATTGGTTGTGGTTCGGTAGTCATATAAAGAGTACAAGAGGTTCATGGTAGTTGAAGTATGATACAAATGGTCTAGTTGACCAGCTAACGTCAGGGTGTCGAATTTGCGTGACGGTGTGTACATCGCAAAAATTCTATTTTGATATATTTTCCCTAACGCGCCCAAAGAAAAAAAATTTGAATAATTACAGTCAACGACGGATTTCGCAGTTAAGAAACGAATCAGCTTATGAAGAACATGCGAGTTAATGTTGTAATAAAAATTAAAATGGTACTGCATACAAACTGACAAACATTACTTAATTCAGAAATAGTATTTAAATATTGGATTGAAATAGGATTTATCGTTTAATAATGCATTAGTAATGAGATCTATTTGGTGATCATTAAAACATGCAGCTGATACGTTTTCATGGACACCCTGTATATAATACCTACTTGTCTCTACGTATAAATGTTAAATATATATTATCATTTTGTGTCATGTCTGTGCCTCGCCGAATGGTTAAGATCTAAGTTTATTTTAATTAATGACTTAACGGAGGTTATCGCAAACAGTATTATAAATATCTCGGCACTAATAAAAATATATTATAAGTTATACGTGCTATCTTGTCGCAGTCTGGTTGTAAATATTATGGCCGTTGATAATGTAATTTTCTCGGCTCGGGTCTTGGTTACGGAATTTTGAACGGTTAGATATTTAACTGAAGTGATGAAAATAATTAATTCCGCTGAGATTAGCCCTTAAATATTATTTAAAAAGCAAGCATCTATTCTTTATCAGGCTTACTATTGCAAAATACAGAGAATTGGTGCAGTGATCTGAATTAAATATTGGCAACAAATTTAACACTTATAGAGCGAATCATGAGTGTTTGTTTTAAAACACATCACATTTTGATAAGAACATTTTCATTTAATTATTATATTATTTTTATAGCACCAGTTAATCTTGTAAATATGTAGCTATACTATTGGATATCGTATAGTGTGGCTTGCTTAACATAACACAACATAAGCACAAATTTTTAATATTTAAAATGCACACCCTGTTGTAAGAGTGCGATGACGAAACTTTCTTAAAACCTTTAATGTTTTTACATGCTGTGAGAGGTTGTCTTGTATTATGTATCGTTGTTAATATAACCATCACTTAAGAAATTATTACGCTAAGAAGGCTACTCTCTGAGTAATACATGAACTATTCAAATTATCTCGAAATTTTTAGAAAATTAAATGCGGTTGAATTCGTTAACAGAAGTGAGTAATATTATAAATACAAAACTAATTCTTAGTTAAACTCCTAAGTCCTAGTGTAAGTTTGGACTAAAGCTGAAAAAGAACATGATTTTGTAGTCGTAAGAACATTATATTGTAGAATGTCAATCGCGCTGGCAAACAATACCTGCTTATCTACTAAAATTATTTTTATTTTGCAATTCGCTTAGAATAAGTTTGTTGTTGTGCATATTTAGCCGTTGAAAGAATACATATATCCATTGGCAAGACGAATTCCTTCTTATTCCTAGCTCAATAGATCCGGTTATCGCATGTTTTAGGTCAGGTACCGATAATCCAATGAGTAAACAATTCACGGTAAAGTATATATTGTATGACATCAGATTTTAAAAATCTCTCTTTGTCATTCAAGCTGTTAGGTCAACAAACGTTAAGGAAAACGCTACTTTTGCGAATTTGTACATTGGTAAAATATAGGTTTATATAGACCGAAGTACTGTTATGAAATGCGTGCCAAAAATAATGCCAATTACGTTTCATATAAACTTCGTCCCAAAATCGTAAGTATGCTCCCGATGATTGATTAGCCACATTAATCCGATCATTTGGTTATATTACATCTATATCGTAAAGAAATATATAATAAATAAGCTAACTTAAGCTAACAGGACATTAAGATGTAGACTCTACTTTTATTGATTGTGATTCAAAAGAAAAGGATAATCTTTCTAGGATTATTTAATTATCCGTTCGTCTCTCCGTCTGTTTGCAAGACCCTTTATCTCGGGTACGCGTTGAGGTATCAATTTGAAATTAAAACTATATTCTTTAGCGTACAAGTAATACCGTCTTATAGTATAAGTATAGGGAATAGTATGAAAACTATACATTTGAATGAAATCATAAAAAACAGGGTCTTTATGCATTGAACGGCGGTCGGAATTTTTAACCCGGGACATAAAAGGTACCTACTGTCCCAAAATGCACTGACGGTCCGAAGAAGAAAACGACAAAATGTGCAATTGTCAAAAGTTTTAGGTGTGATTAGTGTCCAATTGATTCTAATGAATAACATGTCAAAACTTAAAACGCACTAATGTTCTATCGTGTAAATGTGCAATGAGCAAAATGTAGCGGCAACACGTTCAAATCACGCGATAGCCAGAACATTTCAACGTCAAAATGTGCAATAGCCAATATGTTTTGGAAAAATTGAACTTTCACATCCTCATACTCGTAGAAGATAAGTGTCTAGTCGTCCGCCAAAGGACGAACAAAATTAGTTGTCCGATTATCGAATGAATAAACAACCTAAAACATAAAATTAAATATATGCTGTTAGGTGATGTAATTACTTACTTAATTGTTGTAAAATCACTTTTAATTTCTAATAAAACTTACTTATTAACTGGGAATTATCAGTTATTTCGGGTTGGAGTTTGTACATTACAGCACGAATTTGGGGTTAAAAAATTTGTAGGTGATATAGGTGTGAAGTCCACGATTATAGTGCTACTACTTTAATTATATCGAAAAAAATATATAATCTCAAAACGGGTAAAACACGTAAATAAAACGCTACAGAGCGCTGGCATGGCGGCGGGAGGCTAATAGCTGTCAATTATTGTAAATTAAAATTATTGTGAAATGAGACGTTAACAAAAGTAAACGACAATAAGATGAGTATAGAAATTAGTTAGGTTATGTTTGAACAATTGCCAGAACAGAATTGTTGGCGTTTCCCCCCTTTTCCTTTTCTTTCCTCCCCATTTACAAGTTAGGGAGGGGCAGGGACCTTTTTCCTATATTCAATTTAGCGGATCTATTTTATTCGTCCGTTTGGCGGACAACTAGCAACAGCATTAGATTAATCAAAATGCAAGTACCTACCTAATTCAAATTTTTCAATCTATTTGACTTTGTGGTAGGTACTCGGGACACCCAGGGAGAAGCAGTACGTGTTGCGAGCAATTCAAACATTTAATATTAAAAGATAACCTTTACTTAGACGCGTTGTAATTGGCGGCTCGGGGTATGTTTGATGTCTATAGGCGCCTCCAACTAATACTACGCCCAAGTGCGCGTACTCGAGCCAATCTGAAACAGTGTGTGACGTTGACGTGCCACATTCTGTTAAACTTTGCTAAATGAAACTAAAAGGCCGGGTTGCTTAGTAAAACTTTGTAAAAATAATAACTACAAGAAATAAGAAAGACACTGGGATCACATAATATCATCCATTCATCAGTAAGTATTTTGTATTTCAATGTAAAATAACACGAAGCGTTATTGAGTGACAATGATGCCACGCACAAAAGCATCGAATGGTTGCCGTAATAAAAAAGCTATCGTTAGTTAGGTAGTGCGGTATCTCGCTGGAGGGCAGCGGAGACCAATTAATTGAATAATATAGAATAAGATGTAACTATAAAATTATTATAGGTACATGACAGTACTTAATAAAATAACTTAAAACTAAAATGGCCCCAAAGGGGGGTTCGTACAAAGAGTAATGTACTGATTAAACTATTTCCTGTTATTGTCACGATGCACCGAAAGCCTGTATTGGAGTATAGGATTCTCCGGGTGCTCAGAGCATACACTGAGAATTTCGTTTTCGGATTCGCGAATGCGAGACCAAAAAGCCGCAACTCGTGATCTTATCACTGCGAAATAATCGTGGACTCTGGCGTCGGAAAACATACACTGCAATATTTGGGCAGTCTCATTAGAGTGCGGTTTGCATTATTATACTGCACTCTGATGCATTTTTAGTTTCATGCACTTTTAGTGCAGTTGACCCAAAGCTGACACGTGTAGAAGCATTGAAAATATGCTCTAAACAGTGTCATCTTCCCCTTAGGACTGCACCGTGCAAACCGGCGTGCGAGCATATGCAACAAACATCCAGAGCCCTATGCTCCCGTTCTATATCTTCGTTATGAGTTTTGGTTCATGCTCTTTATCAACGCTCGCAGGTAAATATGATCTACATAGATCTACGAAGCGTCTGATACATATCAGACGATTCGTGGCCTTACATTTTAGAGAGATTTTATCTGCCTGATGCGAGGCTAGAATGTCCATCATTATCTGGTCCACGTTATTTTGGCACCAACTAATTTATTTTTAAAAATCTTACGATTGTCCGCCATTTTATCGTAAATCGCACCAGTTTGCGGTTTACCATACCATAGCCAATATTTTAAATAATACCTCGCTTTTTGGTGACTCTCACGAACGTGTTAGTTCCATCCGTTTTTGGCAACGGCTTGTAAAACCTTAACAATACTGTCATAATAGCGGTCTAATAAAAATAATTATTGTTCATTACATAAAATAAAATTACTAAAATTACAATCTGTACAGCTTCAAAAATGACTAGATAAATTAATATCACTCAAGTTATCACAACAATGGATATTATACTTATTGGTTTCGTTCAAGTCTCTGTTACCCCGGTGAATTCCAGATAGTGATTTATTTTCCATGGATATCGTTATTTTTTGTGGAAGTATATCCGTTTCACAATTAAGTAGAATAGGAAAATGGTCAGACCAGTATTATACGTCAAGATCCACACAAACGAAAATTACTGTTTCATGCGATGCAGCCGTGTGATGCACCACGCAGTAGATCACTGCGAATGCCAATGCTTTGATGCTGATATCGTTAATATGTGTAAACGTTTCCGGAATCAGAACTTCAGTGTCAACGCACACGAGTGAATAGTCTGTGCAGAAAGCAAGCAGCTTGTTACCGAATCTAGTACCGCAACATAGATAGCTTCAACGTCACTGTCACTGAGCACGCTTCAATGCTATCTATGATAGATATACTCGGAAAGAGTGACTTACGCCGCATCAGTGCAAATCCCCCATACGGTCGATCCTTATAAATTCCTGCCGAGTTTATCCACTGCTGATTTAGCAAAACAACTGAGGTGCTGACTGACTCCTTTCACAAAACCTAAATCATGTGGGAGGAGCCAAGTCTCCTGCAGGGCCAGAATGTCAACGTTCTCTGATAACTTTTTTGTTTGTTCTACAGATGTAATATGGTACAAGCAACTAGTAGGTCTCGAACAAGCTCTATATTTACTCGCATGCCTATAGAGAGCACCGGGGCGCGTCTTTTCCATATTCCAAAACACCTTTCGATATAATTTCTTGTCCGAATATGAGACCCAGTGACCACTGACCCACTGAGTAAAGGTTTTCTGTCGATGTCACAAGATTCTCCAAAGGTGATAAGAAATAGTTAGTTATCTAGCCACTAAATCCAAAAATTATTAGTTTGACTCGCACATAGCCTGAACATTTAATGAGAAATAGCCATTTCTATTTCTAACATGTTCAGAAATATTTCCTCCCTGAGACTGTATGCGGACGTGTGCACAGTCAAGCGATGGTGCGCTACGTTGGTACGATAACAATAATAATTATTGGAATACAAACAAAATATTTTATCTTTTACATTGTCATTTATTTCCTCTTTTGGGTACTTTTTTCATTCGCTCGGGTGCCTATGCGTCCTTCTTCAAAGTACACAATTGTTTTTGTTTTTATGTCTATGTATGTTTCTCTGTTTCAATACAGCTTTGGGTAAACTACTACAACTATTTGATATTATTTACACTTATTTAATGACAATAATGAAAGAAAATTTGCCTTGCCGTGGGATGACTTATTTTGATTTCAAGCTCTTGAGCTTTGAAGACTCGAAAACGGCGTAGTAATTCAAACTCATCCCATTGCTCCCAATGATTATCTCTTGTTCGTACCACGTATGGCTTACTATAATATCTATTTATATATAATTCAACTCATGTCAAATTTCAATATCCGAATCACTGTAACCATCCATTATTAACTAAGCAGAAACAAAGGCGCAGGATGAAGATATAAAATAGATAGGTTTATTTATTTATTTATTTTATCAAAATACACACTATCATTACAGTATATTCCAATGCGATAGAGGTAGATACAATATTTCACTTTTTTACATCCTTAAATTTTATAACATATTATAAATAATGCTACTCTCGTGAATTCACCCTGAGTGCAACAAAACAGCCGTCTGTGAGGCTATATCATTAATAGTACGAAGGGCACGCGTCACCGTTGGTTTAAACGATATCCAAAATAACGGTGGGTGAAATACACTGACCTTTACTATATACCACTGGACTAGCGGCTGTCAAAGTGGTTTCGTGCCTGTTTGATATTCGCCATTTTGGTGCTGTTGGCCATGTAACTGGAGTCTGCGGTACTAATGCCAGTAATGAAAACCTCAGCAAAAATCGATAGGTGGCGCGAAACTATTTACAAAAAAAATGTGTACTTTATTTCGTTGATTCTTAAAGTATAAAATATAAATAACACGGAAAACGACCTTAGTTCTCTGGACGCTTTCGAGTGGCGCTACAAAAAGTTTGCTGTCGTGTTGGAACAGCCACGGACTAGTAGAAAAAGAAGGACTCCGCGCCGTGATATTGGCAAGTGAAGCACCTTTATGCTAGTGTGTGTGCGGCTACGGGGTATACCAGTTACACAATTTTTTCTCCCTTAAATAATCATATATCCACAAATACTTATAAAGTATCGGTTTTATACTTTTTCACAACGCGCGACGGCATTTCTAAAATATTTTATTGCGACGCAAACTGGTCTGTCACAGACGATGGCAAATCTCATATTGGCGGCCGATCGGCTTGTATTAGTGTAAGTGTATGCGTTGTTTTGGTGCCTCACTGTTATGTAAGGTGACACGGAGTCCTTATTTTTTTACTCGTCCGTGGGAACAGCCTGTCCAGTGGTATTTATACACGCCAGTGGTGAAATATAACGCACGTCAATCATCATACGTCAATTCGCTATTGACATCTAGACAACCCATATGGAAGAACGGCCCTCTGGCTTGGTTTACTCTAATCTATAGTTTAAACTGCCTTTATTCTTTTAACTGCCATTGATCTTACGAAATAATCGATGTGAAAAGATTTAACTATTTCGCGTGGTTTAAACTACGAAATGATCTTACGGCACTAAGTCATTCAAACATTAAAGCTTATGATGGTTCTAACATTCGCTCTTTACGTAAAATTCATATTCTGACGTTGAAGTGTTTCATCGTAGAGACATTTACGTAATTTGCTGATTTTGACTTGGACAATTGCCACATTTTGTCATTTTCTTCTTCGGACCGTCAGTGCATTTTGGGACAGTATTTTGTCTTTCATGTCCTGGGGAGCGAATTTTGAATAGAACTAACCGTGTCATTTAGGGTATCGTATGAAAGGACTTCATTGGCACAAGCTTAAGGGGTTTTAATTATTTTTATGATGTATGTATAGTTTTCGATTTATGACGACGAATGAAAAATCCTTTTCCGTTTTTATATGTAGGTATTTTGTATTTTATTAATCGCAGAAGTAGGTATGGTTAGCTCTCACGCCCGCCTGCCTTAACAATTTTTTTGTGGAAGACACACGTCTACGAAAGAAATCTAATTAAAATTATTTCGCCGCTACGGAGTAACAACTACCTTGCTTGAAATATTCCAAACAAAAACAAGAGTTCAATAGTTGAGTTAATTTATAAATGTAATTGTTACAATATAATTAGTGATAATATCGAAGCGTGACAATACACTCATGTTATTATAGTTAGATATGGGTGTATCGATGCTCTGTCTGGTCCAAACTCTCAATTAGCAGCCGTGCCATACAATATTTATTGAGCCGTGAACTGTTTTTATCTCTATATATCAGTAGGGACGGATCATTGCCAATTAGTGGCACTTATGTCGGATTCTCTTTTATTACAGTTCGCTTTATTAATGAAAAATTCAATTTTCGTATAGGTACAGTGTATTGTGTAAACTGTAATGTCTGAAGCGGTATTAAAAATAAGTATTATTTTAGTGTTTATCCCTAACGTTTTAAAATTCTTTGAGTAGAATTACAAAAGCGTACAGGATGGATGAAGTATTTAATAAAATTAAAAGCATTATGCAAAATGTAATATTTAAATTGTGGCATTCTTGCATTTCTCCGTAAGCTAAAGTTATGCTTCGCTTACGTTCTTTCGTGAGTGCTATATTTTTAATAACATATTCAGTTTTCGGTTCACAATAACAAATTCCTTCACATTCAGTATGCTAACTTAGTAATTTAATTTAAATATTAGCGGGAGAGCAACTAAGGGAATTCGGAATTCGAATATTTAGATTAAAATATGAATTTTTAACAATGTAGCAATTATACGTAAAATTCTATACGTTTCATATTAAATGGAGGGGATTGCTTCCAAGTATGTCGTCGAACGTCGATGCTGATACAAATCGAATACTGTACCTGTTAATATTATTCTATAATTTATACTTTCACACACACATACAAATGTGTTGTATTTACTACTACCACTAGTGTTTATTATTAACAATTCGTTCACATAATATTGATACCTACTAATTGTCTTAAAACAACCACTGAAAATATATCACGACGACACAATACGGACATTAATTTTCCAAGCAACAATTTTGTTACCAATTGAAAAGAAATCACGCCCTTTCATGTATCTTGTTTTAATTCCGGCTCCGTGTTTGTCGTATTATTTAAATGTAAATACATTTAAATGAACCACTGATTCAATGCTGGCTTATTGAATTTTCGAAGTGAAAAATAATGTTTGTGCAAGCGCGATGAGCGCTTTATTTTGTGTTTATTATTGAATGAGACTGAGGTGTCACGCTTGGCTATGTAACTCTCGTTCGCGCTTAGTCAACTGGTGTTGATATACATTACTGGAAAACTTGTTATTATGTGATTTAAAAAAAACAAATTGATGTATTTCGTCCTTGATGAAGTTTTCACTTCATACTCTGTCAGTTTTTTGAGTTGCGACAACCTTTTAAATTAGTTAATGCGTAAAAATATTTTCTCAATATTTTTTCACTACCTGTGTTATTACAAAAAAGTTAAACATGTGGTGAACACATGTTTAAAAAAAGTTCTCTCACAAATGCGTGTCTTTCTGTTGTTTAGCGTTTTAACAAATCTTTAGACATTGCTTATTATACGGATAGATTACATTCAAGGAAGGTTTAGATTATACGATGACAGATAGATGACAGCTGACAAGAATTGCGTTCCATTCCTTTTGTTCTTAAACAGTTCAATTTATGTCGTGCTTAACGACGTTTTAGTTAAACACAAGCTAAACACCGTTTTGTAATAGAAAAAGATGAACTCCATTTTAGACGTCGTTATTGTGAGGTCACTGACGTTGTTACAGTTAGGTCTCTGTTTAAACAAGTGTCTAAGCCATGTGTGTGGTGTCGAAATCGTCATGACGTGTAGGTACGGGGCAGCGTCTGTTTGGTATTGTTAAAGAGCATGCCTGTGCAAATTAATATAATGTGCTTTGCGTTATCAACGGCCTATTTGTATGTTGTTGTCCGACTAATGGAGATATCCTTAAATCATTTATACGTTTAGAGCCAACCTCTATTTTGAGAAATCCACGCACACTAACACAATGTGTCATACAAATCGCGAGTGTAAGACCTAGCGTGTCACGCACACTTAACTAATATTCGTGGCCTGTTTTTATCGCTTGTCTAAGAGCAAGAGACTCTATCTAAGCGTATAAATTGTCTAAGGAAATATCATATGGATTTTTTACATATCATTTAATACTTTTTGAAAGAATTAAAATGCATGGAATTATAAATGAACTTTGACATAAATTGTTACGAATATCAATATTGTGTAATTTTGACAACCTTTCGCATATTTTACAACCTGTGTGGTCACGCGGTGTTGGTTGTGTCTGGAATGATATTCAGAATAATTAGTGTTAAAGTTCAGTAATAATTATAATATTCATTCTTCGCTTATTATATAATAATCACCAGAAATGTACTTACTATTTTTCTTACTAAGCAGTACATAATAACTGTCAGACTATTCTTTATTTCAAATGTTGTTTTGAAGTTTTCTCTAACTTCGCACAGAACAGGTAGGTATGAATTTTTTCAAATTTATATTTGTGTCGAAATTTATGGACGTTGCGAGATTCGAACCGCGCCTCCAAAGCCAATAGTACAGCCAAGCTAATAGTCCGTTGACAGACCTTCGTAAATCTCGACATGTTTATTATATTTTATACAAATTTATATTTTGTATTAGCTGACCCGCCAAAAGTTGTTCTGATCATAATGAAAACAGCTAATAAATTTGTCATATAAACCAACGAACAAAATAAAAATAGATGAAACAAAAACGTATGTCTGAATGATCCATACATTATGTACTAACGCCTTAGCAACACCCCTTGCAGGTGAAATTTCGTCAAAGGAGAATGGGCTGTTTCGTCCCCAGAGTGTGACATATGCCATTTGAAAGATCATAATAATAGCTTCATTTTATTGTATGACACTGAGAGACGTGCAGGGAAAGAACAATGAAATCATTCAATTTTATTAAAGCCGTAAAGACTAAGACAGTATAATTTAGATTTTACGATGTTTTTCAAACTTGAGCTTGTCTGTGTTGCGCTTTTACACCTATTGAATTATTTTTTCATAAAATATTATAATAATAAGAATATTGGAAACCAAAATAGTCGTGAGAGTATATAATGCAAATATTCGCTGACTTCACATTTTTTTGGGTAGGTAGTTTTGTAACTAAACAATACATTAAATCGGGTATAAAAAAGTGTGTGTGTACTTATGCACGCACACAACAAGTTTTACTTCTTTGGCGTAACGAAGCAAAATTCCTAAAAATTCTTTATTCCTCCTGCTACTTTACTCTACGTTTGTATAAAGAACAATATTGTAAAAATCTTACAAGATGGCTTTGACAATTAATTATTAAATTCAAATTTAACGAATATGGCTGTATGGGCTTGAACCCTACGCCTGTCCTAATAATGGACGAAAAAACCAAAAAAAAACGAATGTCGCAAACGTTAGAAAATTTTAGGAACCAACTTCACCTTGCATTTTCTTTCACGTGCATTTTAAAATTTCACCCTTATAATTTTTTTATAAAGTGCCCAAATTAAGTATAACTTCAAAAAGAATACAATAAAACAACAATAATGGCAGTAATAATATTTTTTATATATTTCCAAATGAAACTAATAATCGACATCAATTATTTCATCGAGAGAAGTGCTGGCGATAAAATATTGGTTTGCTTCCTTACCCAGCCCAAATACCATATAATCCTCATGATGACACATGAGTCTATTGTTCTTCGTCCGTCCTGTAAGGTACGAACAGTAATAGTGATTGACGGACTCTCTTCCAGTTGTACTTGTATTAACTACATAATGTTTCGATTGGATACATGACGGGATTGAACTCTACCTCTTAAAAGATATCCGTCGACATTAGTTCCTTATAGTGTAAGGTCGGGAATCATTGTTTCACATATTTCGATGCTATATACACCATTTCTAATATGCTCGCTTAAATAAGACCGTGCGAGCTTTATTTGGTAGGTGCTATTAATACAAGATATTCCTCGCTTAATTCTGGAAATATTATATCTCGAACAGCGTCCATGGTTATAGTTTGGAACGCTGTCCTTTGTCAATTGATATTGTTCTCGACAACGTAATCACTCAAAGGATTTGGCTTATGTAGTATTTCGTTTGTTATGGTTACTATTTGGCTGGCATGTGGCGTATTCGCCACAGGCTTTTTAAAAGTATTTGTTAGAGCGGCAGCAATTCGAACGTCTTCAAACATGTGAGGCAGGACTCTGTTAAAATATTCATGCCTTAATATTTTTAAATCTCGTTTAAAGCTACCGTTTATAATTTCCACATTTCATGTATTGATCTGGAGATAATAGTTGCATCAGATGTTGTTGCTGCATGTGGCCCCGTAACGTCAAGTATATGTGACATCGGTGCAGAGAATAAAATATGGCTTCAATTGGTTCCGGAACATATGCAGACTCTGTCTGCTTATGAAATAAAAGAAAACCTAAAACCGCGCGATCCGTAGTTGTACACATGCCAACCACTAGTTCGAGACAATCTAATTCATATGTGAAAAAGCAGCATAAGACAGCTTATTTTTATTTTAAATATACCTAATAATTACTAATTACCTTTAATATAATACTTATTTACGCTAAATTATTCAGTGAATACCCAAATTAAAAAAACACCTAAAAATATCTCATCGTTGATGGTGATTATTACCTTTAAAATGGCATAATATGTCACAAGTTGATACACTGGAATAAAGACTCACACAAAGTTGCCTATTCTCTTAAAACCCTTAGCTTATCTTTACTCGATGAAAGAAATATTCCTACCAAATTTCAAGTGTCTGGGCTTTTGGTTCCGTTACATACTTATATCATTAAGATGCAGAGTGTTTCTGAGGAGGTTTTAGTATATGATAATATTATGTTGGTGATTACCTATCCGGAACCAGGGACGAGTAAAAAAAGGACTCCGCGCCGTGATATTAACAAGTGAAGCACCGTTATGCTAGTGTTTGTGCGATTACGGGGGATACTAGTTACACAAATTTTTCTCCATTAAATAATCATATATGGCCACAAATACTTATATACTTTTTACACTTTTTCACAACGCACGACGGCATTTTTAAAATAATTTATTGAGACGCCAACTGAATCGGCCTGTAGTAGTGTAAGTGTGTGCTTGGGACTATGTATTAACACGTTAATCGCCTTGTTTTAGTGCTATACTTTTATGTAAGGTGACACGGAGTCCTTATTTTTTAGTAGTCCGTGTCCGAACCTATATTTATTTACTGAGTAGTTTCTGTCTATGACATTTTATTACATATGACAATTGGAACAATGAGCTGGCGTGGGGTATTTAATTTATATTATGGCAAAACAACTTTCGCCGGGTCAGCTCTTGTATATATAAAACAGTAAGAAAAGTATACAATTAATATATAAGAACTGTTGGGTTGAGACTTCAGGGCATCCCGCATCGTCGTTTTTGTTACAGATATGAGCATGATTGTAGTAATTATATGTAATTATGTATATTTTGTAAAACAAATACTGACATTTACTTGTACTATTTAGATGCCCGGGCCGTCCGACCTGTCTGGAACATCCACATTAATGTTTCACCATGCGCAGAAGCAGGTATGTTATCTGATAATATGTGTTGCCTGATAAAAAATTAAGGGGTGACCTAGTGACATTATTTTCACTGTAGTTTTTTAGAACTTATTTTATTTTTATCAAACACCGTTACCAGCTTGCGGAACTGGTTAGTATTCCAATGATAAACTTTTTTTTACATGTGCCCTTACATATTTGATCGTCATTGTCCGCCATTTTGGTTTTTTCATCGTAGAAATAGTTATTACATATTCTGTCAATAAAATAAATTTGAGCAGTCTAATCGCAATAATTGCGCTCGGCACTTTAAGACATCAGAATATATTAAGTGTCATTAGACCAGTAATTTCACTAGATATGGCACCTTTCTTACCGAATTACAATAATGCTTTTCACATTACTGTTTCACGGCAGGAAAAAGAAGCCGCTATGTTACCCACCTATCTAGCATTCAGTATTACACATCCCACTACTTACTATGAGCTTCGTAATTTATTCGTACTGCGGTCATTTTACACGCCATCGATGTACTCGTACATGTCTCTCTATATCCAGAGCGTTTCAAGCGTACGTCGCCATGTATTTTCATCGACGAAATTGATTCAACACCCACTTTGCTGATTAATTCTTTTATAACAGTTTTATTTGCTCTAAAGAGATTGTATGATAATTGGTGGACTGTCAGTGTTTAATAAAATGATAACAGTTACTTAGAAAATGTATATTCAAGCTAATTTCAACTTAATTGTTTAATATGTAGTATGTATATTGTAGGAAAATAATATTAAGGTGGGTCACGATTCAATTTTGTCGATATTATAGTAAGTGACCGTTGCGTCGTCCCGCAAGTCATTAGCACTTACAATATTGTCTTCGTATTAATATTTCTATATTCCTCTCCTAGAAAACTCTATCGTGCTCTACTAGTCTTGGTACCTTTTTTATTTTTTTAGGGGCTCTTATAAAGTATCGCCTAAACGTTCATATGATTTCGATAGCCGAAAACACAAGAGCACGTGGCGGGCGAGAATTGAACCGGAGACGCCGTGGTAACAGGCAACGGTTCAACATATTGCACCACCGACGCCCAGTTTTAGACGCTGGATCTCAAAGACGAGTATCCGATAATTAACTGTTAGAAATGGCAATTTATCGCGTTTATCATAAAAGATCAATAAATAAGTAAATGTGAAAACTTCAGTTGAGTGAATTACTTGAATAACGCAATTTATTACTAATAATGTATATTCTGTAATACGAAACGTACCTACGTTTAAGACGGGCCTTATAAGTTAATAGCACGTAATCGCGACTTATAGAGTTGATTATTGTTTTCGTAAATATTGAATAACATTTGAAATGCCTGCCTGCAACAGTTACTTGTCGAGGTAATAAATATTTATAATTCGTCGAAGTGATGTGCGTTATCTAGCTCACCCTAGGCGAAGTTTTGCGACTTAGTACCTGCGGCGAGCGCCCCATGCGGGCAAACCCCTCGGCTACCTGCCCTTGTTGCACTTCTGTCTGTTAGCCGCCATCCCGACATCCCGCCATTCATTCAGAATACCCGTAAATCGTATTCCAATTCAGTCTTACCAAAACCCTCCATTGGAGAACATCTGTCGGAGCAGGGGAGCATACCGACAATGTGTTCGTTTCAATCAGTGTGTTACCCACGCTATTAACGCGCGATTTTGATCTCTATAACTTGGACGCGATCGCGGAGTTTCGTATAGATCAATTTATAAAATGGTGAGATGTAATTAATTTATTAATATCTATATTCGCATACGGTCACATGTCTTGTATTACTAATGTTCGTTCTAATTTGGATGTTTGAAGACCGTGTCCATAAAAATTGTGTATTATATTTACGCGCACGTGTTATTTGTCAGTATATACAAACAATGTGCAATGATCGTGTAAAAACATTGGAATAAGGTTTCAGTCTCGTATAGCTGAAAGTCAACATTTTGCGTAAGTATGTTATATAATATAAATGATTACAATTCAATGGCATAATTACTCATCATAACATAACCAACTATGTAAAAAATGCACAATCAACAATTTGTAGGTTTATATATTGTAGCTGTGTGCATTTTAATGTTAGTGTGTTTTACTCATCTTGTAACACTAACGAATAACTTCGTATTTAAAATAATTGATTTTGCGCATGTCAAGAAAAGTACAAATGCGTCGATTTTATTATCAGGCCGCGATGGAGCAAAGTGTTCCCGGTCACATGGCAGGGAGAGGTACGTGGGGCGGTCTTAACGTCGCCTACGAACTCCAAGATCCTGGAAAACCTGGGTAAGTTGAGCTAAATTTAAAATTAATATTAAACCTCGTTGTTACTGTTTATTTCAAAATTAACCAGAATATTATCTTTTTTCATGTTTATCCTTAAAAAATTGTACTGTGTACTTAGTTTTGTATGTTTACTGTAAGTAAATATTTTGCTTTGACTTTAAATATTAGTATAGTCTTAAATAAAGGGATGTGTTAACTGAAGTAAGTCATAAATAATAATTAATGTCCTATAGGTATATTCAATTCAAAATATTTATTTGTTAGAAGGCCACAAAATTTCTTAAATTTATATTATAACTATTTTTTTTATATTTTAATATGCTATGTATTTTATATTTGTATTTATTACGCAACTTTCCAGATAATCATACATTTTATAACACCCTTTATTACATAGAATATTCTAAATAATATTTTTAAATTAACATATGAAACTTGTAAAAGCGGATACACTGGCTCGTAAACGAATTACTAATTTTGTGGAGACGTGTGTGATGCAGTTGGAGCTTATGTTTATTTCTTCTATTTATTTTGTGAACGTCATTTTTTGATGAAGTTTCTGATGGTTTTATGAAAATAAAATAGATTTTCATATTCGTATGGGGATTTTATTACTCTGGATTCCAAATTACAATGGGGCGCCCATTTTTAAGGATTGGCGAACAGTCTTAATTCTGCAGCATACGCGGTTAAAAAGATTAGACAATTAATTGACATAGATCGGCGCGTCTTGTATACTTTAGCTACTTGCATAGTATTATGTCATAACCATAATGTTAACACCAGGAACAGACATAAGCTAATAATGCCTACTACTCGGCCAAGTCGAGTTAGTAAGTCGTTTGCGGGGCGATGTATATGCTTTTACAACAAGATCCCAGCACATGTTCAAAACAAAAGTATATTACGTTATTTAAAAGAATTGTTGAAAAACGTTTCGTGTAGTAAAGGTTACTTTAACATAAATGACTTTCTTAATGATACCACAGATTGGGTGTAGAGCGACCGCCCTCAGGCTATTAAATAATAAGTTTTATTGTACAATATTACTTTGTAAACATATTTTTTCGATGAAAAAAAGGCCCGCTGAGTATGTTGCGCCAATTCTTCTCAGGCATTCGTTTTGGAATGAGCGGTACTTTTGATTTTCAATAAGTGATGTCACATCCTATTTTGAATAAAAATAATTGAATTTTAATTTGATGCCATAGTTGACATATTTATTTCATTAAACTCTCTGAGAGCCCTGGGGCTGAGTTGGTAATTAGCACGTTCGCTTCTGCAGCACAATGATGATGTTTATGTCAGCAGCATTTCCCCAGAGTAGAATATCGTATGTCATGCATGACACTATGAAAGTATTTGATGTAAACTCTACCTATCCTTTAAATTTTTTATTTTTGCATATGCCGCAGAACTAAGTTTATTTGCTAGTTATCTTATCAAGCTAGCTGTCAATGTGCGGTCCCCATTTGAAGCTTAGACTTAACAGTTGCACCTAAGAAGACCGTCGAACTGTTTAGTAGTTATTGAAATTCCGTGTCTTACCACATATTCGAAAGTATATGTCTCAGACCTGAAAAGAAAGTACGAAATCAATTATTCCGCCTCTTTTATTAAGAGCATATAACAGTTATATTTATTTAATAGATTATTTTTACTTTTCATAATATCACTGCTTTTTATCGAATTGCAAATACATATTTATTATCTTGCGCATTATTTTGGCGGTCATACATTATAAGCACATTGTCAAGGAATTGAATCTAAGGACTGCAAAATACTCGGTCCGGTTCGTATATCCTATGCTTATTTCTAACCTAAGTTTGAAGGTAAAATATGAACCTTTTATACGATATCCGATATTAATGGATCAAAAGCCTGCGGAAAGTTTACATGAAAATAGTTTCGGTAGTTTGTGAGATTTGCGCTAATAATCAAATAATACATAGAACAGATAGACATACAAAACGAAATCTAAAAATAGCTTATTTCTAATTTGTTACTCTTCTGTAGCAGCCTTTCTTTTTTTTATAATACCTACAGACTCAGCTGTTTCTGTTATTTTATTGTGTGCGTAAGCCTGGTACCTACTGTAAATTTTTATGATAACTATCTTGTCACGGTGACACAAGGGTGTCCTGAATGGTAGTTCCAATGGAATGATTGTATAATGGCCATTAACAATAAACGTCTAACGGCGAAAAATAATAATATTCGACGTTATCTTTCCGGGAAGATTGCAGCCGGATACCACACCGGTGTCTTTTCTACTTTTATAGCTTTACCACCATTTCCATAATCATATCAACCAATCATTGACCCTGTTTGTTCCTCTATGTTCATTTGAAATGGCAGAAAGATATAAAACAGTTATAAAGACTAGCTTTAGTGTGATATTAAGAATTAATAACGTTTTATGTTTCACGGCAACTAGAACAACACTTACTACGCTGTTAAGACTAGCTCGTCTCGTCATGATTATAAATAAATATTTAAGATATGATAATAAAACCTAACATTCACTCCAAACTCAAATAATCTTTATTCAGTAAGGCTTTGCGTTGTAAGCACCTTTGTATCGTCAATATCGAATATAGATGAACTCAATGGCTGTTGTGTACAATTATATTATTTACATTTCTTTGTAAGATTTTATAATATATTATTAAATTTATGATTTATCATAGGAACAGTAATAAATGTAAAAATAAATACTATCGCTTTGTTGTTCCATTCGTATATCAATGTTTGTCACTATCGTATTTATATTATCTCGATTTTGTAAAAAATATGTACAATGACTGAGCTTACATGCTTGCTGCGAATAATTATAACAATACAGTGCGCCATGCTAAAGCGAGATTAATTTCTTTACTGTGTTTGATTTATGTTGTATATTCTATTATATGCTTTACAAATGAAATGCGATGTAAACCAATACAAAATATAAATGCTTTAATTGATGACATGGTCTGCTCATGACTGTTATACTATAATATGAGATGTTACGCATCACAATACGACGTAAGTAGTGGTGTACTGCGAGTGCGAGTAAAACCACACCGCACTGCGACATGATTTTTTTTATTAGTAGCGGTCCCGGACCCGCTGTGCTCGGTTTCAATAGAGTTTACCCGACAATCTTAGACAATTCTCGTACATTTTTGAAGTTATACTTGTTTTGGCGCGTTAGGGGAATATTACGAGAGTTAATTTTAACGATATGCGCGCACACACATACCCTGATAGCTGGTCAACTAGACCATTTATATCATACTTCAGCTACTTGTAACTCACAATATGTGTACTGAACCACAACCATTGGACGCGAATTAAATTAATTTAAATATGTAGAATAATAATACATTCTTTATTACATTATTGTTATCTCTACAAACGTTAAATGTGCAAGAAATATTTTTTTAGGGATTTTTGTTTTATTCATCATAGAATCATAACATCTTGCGTAGATACATAAGTACACAAACATTTTTTTTTAACGTTGTCTTTTTTCAATTTTTATTTATTTATAGAGGGTTTGATCACAGAGTGAATATAATGATAAAAATAACAAAAAAAACATAATGATAGAAATAACAAAAAAAACACATTTTATATTATCTAAACTTAATATAGCTTCCTCCGAAAGGGGGAAAGCCATGAGTAAAGTAACCTCACCTTTATGTGTAGAATGGGGTAGAATTGTGGATGCATGTGCAATGTGGAATGTGGACCATATTATGGTGTAATGTGTCCGAATCGAGGTTGAAAGAATAAAATTTTCTTCTAAATTCCAATCGTTGTCTTAATAATAACAAATACAAGACATTGAATGATCCAATTCGAAACAATTGCTTGAAAGATATTCACATATGTGTATGTATGTACATTACGACGTTTATTGACCCGATCACAAGCAGCACTACAGAAACAAAACCAGTAGGCTGACTAATCTTTTCACCACGATGGCCACCTCTAAGATGCAAGCTCGCAGTAAACGGCCCCTATAATCAAGGGTAAACTTAGCAAGGTGGGGTTTTATATCTGGACATTATACGGAGTGTATCTGCGGTCATCCGAGACAGACCTTTGCGCACATGACTGGATGCCCTGCGTGCCCAACAACCGAGTTATCACGGTTGCGGCTTTTTGGCTGCCCGTATTTGAGGTGACCGTCAACTCGATAAGAAGAAGAAGAAGACGATTTTTTTTTTATCTATACAGATTTGATCGTAATGATAAGAACGTTATTATCAGTGTGATGTTGTCAACAGTGTGAGCGGAATGAGTATGCAGAGTAAGGAACCGCACGGGTCCAACATGGGACCGATGGCGCCCGCCGCGCTACGGAATAAGAAGAGAGCCATTGCGGCGCATACCGCCACCTCCGTAGTGGCGATGACGAACGCGCCCCCGCAACACAACATACGTAAGTTTGTTTTATTGACTAAAGGCCTGCGCACACCGGACGGGATGGCAAAAGATCTTTTTGCTGACGTACTCCGCGGCATTCCAGCGTCTTCCCACGGCATGGCACGGCGTGCACGACAAAGCATGCCTCGGTAGGTCCTGCTGCCCCCTATGTTTGATTGTTTTTTTTTTGGAGAGGAGGAAAATACATTTACGTATAACGTAAGCAGATACCCCCTACCGACTAAAAACCTCCTCTATGCCGTAAGCCCTGAAGGCTTTTTTACAGCGACATAGGACGTGGGCCGTGGAGGCCGCAATGACTACGCAACAACAGTCGCGGGGCATCTCCTAAGGAGACTCGAAGCTCGGACCGGCTGTGTGCTTGTAGGAAGTAGAGGGAATTATGTTTGATTGAGTGTTGATGTGCCTCAGTTTTAAAATGGTACCCCCGCCTCACCTCGTGGTATGTCACAGCGAGCGCCGGCGGCGTCCCTTTGCATACCGTTGCGTACCGTAGTACGCCACGGTATCCCGCCGCGGGAGTCCGTCGTGCGTCTTTCAATGCCGTGAAAGAAATCCCTTTCGATGCCACGGCATTATTTTAAAGCATAGCAATTTATGTTCTATTTCTAAACGCATAAGTTTGAATGTTAATGGGTAACAATTGAAATCCCTTGTCATGCCGTCCCGGTCTGCGTAGGTCTTTTAGGCGTTATTTATACATCCATAATAATCCAAATGTTATGAATTTTCTTAAGTGTTACTTCCACTAAGATTAGTCTTAAACCAATTTGGTATGTGTATCGCCTGCACGAGGCACCCTCCGGAGATGTTGACTCGCGGAATTCTAGAGTGAGACTGGCGTGAGCTTTTGCAAATATTAGTCCAAAATCAAAAAGTTCCATACAGTCATACAATATACAATATTATTTACTTTTTAAATGATTTGCGTTTGCTCGGCTTACACTGGAATTCATTTATCTGACAACCCGATAATACGGAACCTTACCTGTCCTTAGAGATGTTCTTCTCACTTACGAACTTTGTATATACGCTAGTATCTTGTAAGCAATAGTCTAATACACACTGTCGAAAAATCTGCTTTCTTACGACTTCAGTGAAGTATTAGTACCTAATCGCTTTCCTGTCGGTTACCACCCTTCGAGTATGGAACCCTAAATATTCGGAATTAAATGTTAACTAATGCTAAGCACAACTAGTCCTCAACTACTGAGTTTAACTATATGTTAAGTACAAACCTATAATTAGGTTAAATCGAAACGATTCCTAGTTACAAAGCTATTTATAAATGCTACTTAATTAATAATGAAGTTATTTCTCGGAAATTCATTATCATCGAAATGTTGTGAGATTTCTTGAGTGTAAATTCCGTTAATATTTGCCTTCAATCAATTCGACACGTGTTTCGCCTCTGCAAGAGGTTTCAGGAGATGTTCACTCGCCAAATGCTCGCACGAGACTGTCTTAGCGGAATTTACACTCAAGAAATCTCACAACATTTGGTTTATTTGTAAGTTAAAGAGATAGTGACAGTAGACACACATAAACTTATAATGCCTACTACTCGGCTAAGTCCAATTAGTAAATCTGTTGTGGGTATATGCTTTTACTACTTTTGCCGTGAAGCAGTAATGTGTAAGCATTACTGTGTTTCGGTCTGAAGGGCGCCATAGCTAGTGAAATTACTGGGCAAATGAGACTTAACATCTTATGTCACAAGGTGACGAGCGCAGTTGTAAAGCCGCTTTTTGGGGTTTTCCAAGAATCCTAAGCGGCACTGCACTGTAATGGGCAGAGAGAGCGCATCAATTACCATCAGCTGAAAGTCCTGCTCGTCTCGTCCCTTATTTTTATAAGAAAAAAATTAGATCCCAGAAAATATTCAAAACAAATGTATTACGTAATTCAAAAGTTTGTGTGGTACAGGTAACTAAAAGATTAATGACTCTCTTAATGATGACAGATTGGGATTTAGCAACCGCTCTCAGGCTATTAAATAATAAGTTTTATTTAATGATTTTACTATATTTTATATAAAAAAAAATAAGCCTTAGAGTTTCTTGCGTCCGTTCTTCTCAGGTCTGAGGCATATTTTTTCGAATATGAGGTAGTTTATGAGTTTCAATAAGGGATATTGTATCCTATTTTGAATAAAAATATTTTAATTTGATATGATGTTTGTAGAAACGGCTCCCCAGAACTTGGCTAGTATACGCCGGGCACCTCAACCGACGCCGCCTCCGATGTATCACGAGACTTCTTTCAAGGAATCGCCTCCGAGCTCACCAAGTACAAACCATTTTTATCTATTAATTGTAAAACATTTATTAGATCATTTATACATATAGATAAACACTGAGTTTAGATCTAACCTCCATTTTGAGCAATGCACGCACACTAACACTAAGTGTCATACAAATCGCGAGTGTAAGACGTAGCTTGTCACGCACACTAAACTAATATTCCTGACCTTATTTTATATCGGTTGTCTAACAGAGACTATCTAGATGTGTAAATTGTCTAAGATTCAAACGAGAAACAAGTATGTATGTATTGAGGTTCCTACGAGGATGCATTTAATAAGCCACGAGGCGAATCCGAAAGCGTCAATCCGACCCAGTAGAGAATCTAATATTTTGACGCGTCATTCATAGTGATTTATAAGTTAATTAAAAAAATAATTAAGTGTTATAATAAAAACAAAGAAACGGAAAACACAGAAATGGATTTTCGTACAGCTTTTTCCATGCATATTTATATTGATATAGGACAAATGATTCCCTTTTAGCCCATTTGTCAAATCAATTTTTTTATGGAAGAGAAGGACAAACGACCGTAAGGATCACCTGATGGTATGTGACGACCGCAGTCCATACTCTGTTGTAACATCAGAGGAATCACAGGAGCGTTGCCAACTTTATAAAGCGTCGATAAATCTACATATTATAGATACTATTTCACTACCGACCAATCAGTATGAGTAACTTTTCATAAAGGTGTATTGTAATTATAATTTCATCTTGAAGACAAAAAGATAGAGTTCAAGAGCATTGAAGTTTCTTCCTAAGGTCTCTTTGCCTAACGGCCGTTTCCAATATACTATCTACAGATAGATTACTACCATAATTATATAATATAATTACTACCTTCTACTGTCAATAATCTGTATAGCCGATAAGTCATTCTTATCGCCTTATATTGGGACACTTAAATTGCAATTTCCATACAAACTTCTACCGCTGGTAATCTATACGTCGTCCCATTGATAGACAGCGTGTACGGATAAGATGAGTAACCGTCGACAAGTTTATTGGGACAGAAAAGTCAGCGATAGTTACGATTTTTATCTAATTATTTTTAAGTAAGGGAAAGACTGAATATTGGGGACCGCCGTTAATGGCAGTTTGTGTTCAGAAATAAAACATTAATACAAAAAGTAGTTTATTTTATATTGTATCACAAAATATTGATGATTTTTTTTAAATGTTATATAATATGTGAATTAGTAATTTATTTTTAGAGTTTTTCTCAGGTTCCGAGCGTCACTTGAAGTCCAAGTACGATTCAAAGTAAGTTTATTTATAATTCAATGTTTAATATTATTTTCAACTGCATAAATAAATGTCTGTGGCATGTAATAATCTAGATTTTTATTGTACTAAGCTTTAGTATTTTTTTTAGAACGCTAGCGTAGGCGGATGTAGCAGCACAGAATAAAGAGGAGTAGTGCAGAAGTTTCACATAGTCAACGCCTCCTTAAGAAATAGCTATTTTAGTTGCACGAAAATAAGATTCACTTTAAATTGCATTCAGTCCATAGCTTGGAGTACAACACCTACATTGATAAGCTCGTTTACACACACCACTATCTACTCGGACGCCGTTTTCACGCTACTTAGGTATTTACTTGAAACCTAGTTTTAATGGCTACGCCTGTTTTGAGCGATTTTCATCCGGCTGTGAGTTTAGTAGTCTTCTTCTACGCTGCCGTGCGCCCGTAGGTTGTATGTTATGTTTTCGTACCTAAAGCGAGTGAGATACGTTATTTACCAGTTTTTAATGGATTAACCTTCCGACTTCACAAAAATATTTTTACAACACAACAATGATTCAAATCGCACTGGTTGATTCAGACATGAACTCATTCTATTCGTTGATTATTCGATTACTATTTTTAGTCACTCCAAAAGTATTTGATAATAAAAATTTTTTTCAGTAGAATGTTATATTATCAGTGATTCACTTGGGATGCATTTTAAAATAATTATAAAATTGCTAACTTGTAAATTGTAATAGTGTAAAATAGATAAACATCGTACAGCGTTCTGTAATGAATCAAGTTATACTTGTTGTGGCGCGTTAGGCAAAAATTATCAGAGTGAATTTTATATATACGCGCGCACACACCCGTCCATACAAATGGTATGCTATTGTAACTCATATTGAACCACAACGAATGGACCACAATTAAACAAATAAGTTGTAATGTTATAGTTAATGTAATGTTAAATTTGTTGTAAAATAATAATTGAATGCTTTTTAAACAAATGTTATTTAGCTTAATTACGCGGTATAATAATATTTTAATTGCTTGTGTTTAAAACTTCTTTTTTTAGAATATTGTTCTTTCTACAAATGTAAAGTAGCGTGAGGAGTAATTTTTTAAGGGTTTTTGTTTCGATACACAAAATAACTTTTTGCGTGCATACATAAGTACGTACACAAAAAACACACTTATTTTGCTATGAAACTTAGCAAAGACGTTCTCGACGAAAGCGTATAGTGAATAAATGAAAGCATTGTAGTAATGCTTTCATTTATTTAACATTATAAACATTTGATACAAATGAGATAATCTGTAGAATCAAACGTACCCATCCATTGAAGTTTGAATAAAAAGGGAACGATGACGAGTGTTTGAAAAGGCACCCCATGTATTCGAATATAATAGGCCTCAATCACACAAGAGCTATAAATGCGTGGCGTTAGAGCTCAAAGCAAGAAACGCCACAAGGTACATTCAACCCAACGGCTACCGTCCAGCGCCTAATATTGGACATAGTAACATAAAACCATCGTATTTTAAAGTGCAGACATGATTAAACATATGAATGGAGATATGTTTCATTTCAACGTTTATTTAACAGAGGTTGATAAAGCTTTTGTCCAAACTAACATCACGCAACCGAAATCGCCACAAGCAATAAGATTTTAAAATGTGTGTCTAATCTGCTTTCGCTTTATGGTAGTTGCGTCGCGCCGCACATGCTCGGTAACGAGTTGAACCCAGAGAGCGGAGCTGCAGCGCGTCTCCAAGAGCAGCTGACTGCGGAACTGGCGGCGCATGCGACCGGCTCGTGCGGCTCCGACCCGCTGATACCGCCGCCTCTCATCAACAAGGCAGCCAGCGTAAGTACAAGACAACCACTTCTTTTTTAAATGAAAATAAGGGTCGAGACGAGCAGGACTTTCAGCTGATAGTAATTGATACGCCCTGCCCATTACAATGCAGTGGCGCTCAGGATTCTTGAAAAACGCAAAAGTGGTGCCACTCAGGCACTACAATTGCGCTCGTCACCTTGAGACATAAGATGTTAAGTCTCATTTGCCCAGTAATTTCACTAGCTCCCTTCAGACCGAAACACAGTAATGTTTACACATTACTGCGTCAAGGAAGAATTAGGCGCCGTTGTGCTACCCATAATCTAACCGGCTTCCTATGCAAAGGAGCCTCCGCTTATTTTACTAATGATTTTGCTGTTTTTTAAGCGTGCTGCAACTTGTAAACAGTAATAGCTTGAAAGATGAAAGTGTATGTTTTCTGTTCATAAATTAAACATTTGCAGCCTTACAAATAAAATATTTTATCACAACTCTACTCCACCCTTAAACTAAGTACTAACTACACTTGGAATACCTTGAAAATAATTTATATAAAGTATAGCTGTTATGTTCTACGTTATGTTAATAAATTCAGAATATGACAAGGCTATTTCTCTACAAATAAACAAAGTAATTTCCTCTGGTATTACTATTCTTCCGTTTTGTCATAATGCTCGGCTTGGCTACAGCTCTAATCTAAGAGAAGAAAAGTTAAATTGTATAAACTACCCTAGAAATTGGCTCATTCAACTCGTCAATACACAATTGCCTACGATTAGTTAGTCGTATAAAAAGTTAAAGATATGTCATCATCATCATAAGCAAACAACACAAGCATTTAATATAAATAAGAAAGAGAAAGGGATACAGAACTGAACCCTGCGGCAACCCATAGTGACAATTAAACCCGCTGATTTCAAACCATTGACTTCAACATTCTGTATTCTGCAACTCAAGAGATTTCAGACCTCTTTCACTCTAGTGATATATTTTCTCAGCTAGATTTTGATGGTGAACAGAGTCAAATCCTTTAGATAAGTCGCAACAAGAGTACAAGCGCACCTTACGAATCTTCCCAGGCTTTACATACATACTTTGTTAAAGTTTAGCTTCGATTGTGGAACGACCCCTAGTGTAGCCGTATTGTTTATTGGAGAGTAGTTTATTTACACTGAAATGTAGCCTTTTTTTTCTAATTTGTTTCCTGTAAATAATTCTCATATATCGTTTCTCTGGCATATTACAGTACAGGTTATATCTAGTTTGGGGCTGGTTTGTGTTTTATTGTGTGAAAGTGCGTAAATAATTTTTATTATTGTTTTTTATCTTATGGTCGTCGTGCTAAATTTCTTTGTTCCGAAAACCTTAAACATTCAAGAATGATGTCGATATTAATTTGGTTTAAAAAATTAGATGAATGTATGAAATTAGAAACCAATTATTATTATGCCGTATTACTGTGGTTTGATTGATATGGTTCCAATCACGAGCAGTGACAGTTCTTGTGAATAATGTGTGTAGAACATAATATAAATTAATTGGATGTTCGTTTAGGGGTAAAAGTTGTCTGACCTCTATGCGGCGGCAGTACAATTACGCCATGCGAATATACATCAAATTAATTAGCGACACAGATACAAAAGCTTTTATATTTAATTTATTAGCTTCTGGCTATTCAGTCGCCCTTTGATCTGTGAAATGTTTATATTAATTTTATTAAATTTGAAGACCTTCATAGATATCAAAGCATGGAAAATAAATTACTCTATTTGATTGCGTAGGACGACAGCTCTCATTCAGTGAAAATGCATTTGCATAAGCGGTTCTGACGTTTAAATCAACACGCTCCAGAAATAATTGTTTTGCTAAGTAATTATTCCAAATAATTTATTCATGAATGGATCTCTAAACACATCATCAATTTATGACATATTAATGTTACATTTATATCTTACATAATATTATATCGTCATATTAGATTTATATCTGTAATTATAATATTTTAGTATTGATATATTTATTTTTTAATTTGTTTGTCACGAAACATGTAAATTGAGCTAATAAAAGTACACTTACTTATCATCTAGAAATCCCTATAGGACACAGTTAATGGAATAATAAAAATAATAAGAACACATCACATCTTAACCTATTAACTAACCCACTAAAATAGTCTTAATTAGAATTAGGACTACGAAGGTATATTATCATATAATGTTATATGAGCTCCGCTAGTTTGTTGAGTAGGAAAATCTTTAATCTGTGATAATTAATGTTTAGAGTTGTTATTAAACACCTAAATCCGGATTACTGTGTAGGTCGGAGGTCCAGGCAGCGGTCGTAGCGGTGTTTCTAGCGCTCAAAGCCTCGACCAGCTGCTCGAGAGGCAATGGGAACAGGGCTCACAGTTCCTTATGGAGCAGGCTCAGCATTTTGACAGTATGTATACAACTTTCATATTTTTTTATCGAACATTTGGTACTGTTAGGAACAAAGGTTTTACGAAATATCTTCAATTTAATGCGAGCAGTTCAAAACACGTTTCGGTATAGGTTTAGATGTTTTTATCTTAGGTGGAAGAATTCGGATAAGTTTCTTACTCGACGGAAAGTGAAAACATGATCAGGAATATCTGCTATTGCAGAGGTTAAAAGTTTCGTTACCTGTCTTGGTGAGAGTGTGATCTTGAAGTTCCCTAAGTCGTAACTATTTGTGAATACAATTAAAGCCGGCAGATGTTTCTATAACGTTGCTGTGCTAGATAAGAAATTTCTTGCGTAAGAATCCCATACATGAAAAGGCATTTATTTCCTCATAATTGATGCCATTACAATTCTTTTTGATGTCATTTCTAATATACTAGATACTACTACCGCTTCGGAAATAAATGGTGCTCTGAGAGAGAAAAGTGTGAACATGAATGTGGTTCCGGTGAAATTATGCATTTTGACGCGTTGTGCATTTTGAGTGCAGGTGTTAATGTTAATTTGGACCCTTAGAGTGTCAATCAGGTGCAGTTCATGGTTGTAAACGTCTAGGGACAGATTATTCATAACGATTAATGAAGCTGTCAAAATGATTTCCATGAGGATCCGGCAAAACAAAGGCGCCTAAAGAAGACCTAAGAAGGCATAGGAACAGAACATGTGCGAATGGAGACCCATGATATGTAGATATATATAGAAAATAATTGTTAAGCTTTTGTTAAGACTTACAATGCAACTTTAATATTTTTTTTTTCACAAAATGATGCCAGGTATAATTTAATGATATAAAATAGAATGACGTGATTAAAAAATAAGAAAAGAAGACAAATACCACTCGTTTATATGCGTAAATATAAGGAAACATTAATTCAAAATCAAACAAAATGCGTCTCGATTCGATTTCAACACACGCGATGTGCGAACATCAGCATATTGGTATCTCTTAACGTTGCTACTATCGTGTAGCAATTTTCAGTCCACAGTCCAAGTTGTATGAGCGCCAATGTATAATTACTGTGATACCTTCTTTTTCTATGTTTTTCTACGAGCAATAGCAAACCGTTTACAGCAATAGCTAGACGGTTGAAATTACTGTATGCTGAATTTTACGGCGTATGTTCAATAAACTGGGAAAAGTCGCTCGCCACGACTTGGGGCAAAGGAATTTGATAGTAAATGGTCTTATACACATAAACAAGAACGACGAATCAAAGCCAGGAAAGATTTCCATTCTATTTCGATCGCCTCGCTTCTTTTTCTTGCGAAATCAGCCTAAAAAATGTAATGTATTGCTCTTCGACATGGCAATGTTCAAACTTAAAAGCGATTAACTGTTACATATAATTTTACATTGATACTCAATACAATTGGTTCCAAAATAAAAAAGTTACGTTGGTCCGATCATCTTATGTAAATTTGTAGACTCAATATAGGCTAAATCAACATTAGATTGAATTAAATTAAATAACATGACATTATAAAATAATAACATATTTAAGAAAAAAGACGTTCTCCTTAATTTGCATTGTAAAGAGAATGGCCAAAATAGAAGTAGGTGAATGAACCGAAATGTATAATGTAGTGTAGAAAAAAATGAGTTCTCAACTTAAGTAAGATAAGTAAACCTCGCCTATGTTGGTCTACGACATTGATGGTAAATGCTAAAAGTAAAACTTTGACATTAATTGGTGTTTTTTGTTCTTCATGATAATTATTTTTATTTCAATTAATTATATATATGTAGATAGTTGCACGGTATATATGTTTAGATGAATGTATATGTCAGTGTAAAATATATGAAGCCGTTTCCTGTTGTTATCGTGCACAAACAAACACAAATATTATTTTTTGGGCTTCGCTTACATAAATAAGTGCATCGTGTTTGAATACATTTACGATTTTAAAATATTTATAGTTTATAGATGGATGTTGTGTGTTTGTTTGTGCAGTTGCCTCGTTACTTTCGTGTCTGCATCAGCTCCGGACCGAGAACGTGCGCCTTGAAGAACACGTCGGTAACTTGCTGCAACGACGAGACCATTTGCTGGCGGTCAACGCAAGACTTGCCATACCGCTCACGGCTGGTGAGTCACATCACATCACTTTCTGCTGAGGGTCCAGTACGGAAGTCCGAAGGGCTAAGAAGTATTAACAAAGCTCTTATGACTCTGACAGACTCTGTATTACTTATTGCCGCTATAGGTACAAATATTAAAACCAAGATGGCAATTTTCAAAATGGCCGGCATAGAAATTGGTACAGAATTCCAGAAAACTGCCTCACTTAATACAGTGAAGTGAACCTTGATATAAAAAAGTGAAGAGGCTTACCAAATATTCGTTGTACCAAGTAATTCCTAACAATGCTTGTTAAATAGAGGTTCGCTTGCTTTTAGATTCATTTGAGTGAGTGCTAACTAACTGTACTAACCAACAGTAGCTAGCTAGTAAATTGGGTTTGACTGAACCTTTCGAGACTTGAACTCGTCTTGAGTGGAGGAAAGATACGTAAAAAGGAAGATAGAGTCTTTGTACATAACGCTGTGACGGCGGTAAGCTGTGTGTGCGTGGGTCAACAACTGTGTGCTCTCAACTGTCTGAGAGCGCGTAATCCACTCACAAAAATAGGCGAAAAAAGATAACGAAAGAGACAGCAAGCTCGTCGAATTTCCTCTACAGGCCCAAAAATCGAAAGTCAACGCTAGCGAACGAACGTGAACAAATAGTATGGACGTTCCAGCGGATGTATCAATTTATTAAAGAATAAAGATAAGAGAAATGGTCATTCAACAACGACTCCGGTACGGCACGAATGTGCGTAAACACGGAACGTTCAATTATTAAAAAACCAGAGGCAGTATTAGATAATACCTGACCTTAATTTAATTCACTGTAATATTATATCAGTTTTATTTTATTGTTCCATTTATTATTTAGAAATATAAGAATATACCTGTTTAAGGTCATTAACTTGGCCTGATGAAGTGAAATCTATCAATTTTTTTAGTAACAGTCAAATTAATTCTAAACTTAAACATCTATAATGTTAGCCAACTTTTTCGACGTAGGTACATAAGTTGTTGAAATAAATTACGAAACCACTGTCATCTATGATAGTAAAAATTATCTTTCAATATTACGAGTTATTATTAATTTACAAAAATATAGAATAGTTAACGAGATCGTAAATATGTTAATTTTTTTTCTACAGGACATAACTGAATAATTACATATTAAACTATTCAAAAATTGGCCTATTATTGCTATACCTCTCTGATCTCCAAAATCATGGCATGCATCATTAACATTTTTTACGCCCAGTCGTACATTATGCAAATTTTTTTTTAAAACGAATTTTGCGACGTTGCCGCACTCACTATCTCCAAAGGAATCCCCATCCCAGCTGCTGCATTTTCGTCCAGTTTGCGCTCAGGTGTTACGGACGCATAAAGTAAGTGTGGATACGCTGTACCTGGTGGCGAGTATTAACGTAAGTGTTAAATTATTTATTTTGTGGTAAATGAGTTTCATTAATATACTAACTAGAGACATAGAAGATTAACTATAACGAACATAAACTTTAATCTTTAAGAGCAAGGACTGTGAAGGAATTAGCCAACGTAACACAGATTCTGGGCAAGAGGCAAGAGGCTAAAAATCCAAATATAAACCAACCAACGAACCACGTCTTGGTCAGGAGTGATTTAGGAAGTATGTCACTCACGTCATCACACACGATAATCATACGACAGCGACAGAAAACACATATAAACATAGTTACATATAAAAATATTTACGTTGTCGTCGGTCATTTTAAAGACTCTTTAATAGATAGGTATTTATAGTATGATGTACGAAAATGGCCTCTGTGGAAAATCAAAAAAGGCTGTTAATACTAAAATTCATCCAAATCCTAGAAAGAAGCAAAATTAATCGCGAAAAAATGAAGGTTGACGCTTTCGTCATCAAAAAAGACCTGATGTGAAAAGGAATCTTAAATGTTTTTTTTTGGATAAAACTGGACCAATAAAATTTTTACTTGAGCAACTTTAAGTGTTATAAAAGTTTGTGAAAATTATCGGCTTATATATATAATAATACTTATAATATAATAGCTGACCCGACAGACGTTGTTCTGTACATAATAATTAATAAAGTACTGTTTTTTATGAAATGTCAATAATATTTCATAACAATAAAATATGCTGCCTGTTGTTAAAATGAAATAGTTTCAGAGCACAACTATCAAACCGTGCGTCAATAAATTCTCTCATAGAAAATATTGGAAATTAAAATATGTAATTATGGGTCCTAAATCGAATTAAAAGCTATCCTATCTCTCAAGTTTGACTAAACTGCACTCCATCGCGGACAAACAACGTGACACGATGACATGACAGCAGGCTCGATTGTGCTCCATTTTTTAAATAAATTGCTCATTAATTTATTTATTAAGATTATATATTGTTTTTTTTTACAGAAGTCGGCAGGCTCTCTCACATAGCGGCTTACAGAGAACTTATTTCAACGTTCAACCATATCCACAGTACGGCTTCGATAGAGCTTACTTCCACACACAAACCAAATCCACAGTGTGGCTCACAGACAACTTACTTCCACACACAACCAAATCCACATTGTGGCTCACAGACAAGTTACTTCCATGATCAACCAAATCCACAGGGCGGCTTCCATAGAACTTACTTCCACGTTCAACCAAATCCAGTGCGGCTTACAGAGAACTTACTTCCATGTTCAACCAAATCCACAGTGCAGCTTACAGAGAACTTACTTCCATGTTCAACCAAATCCACAGTGTGGCTCACACAGAACTTACTTCCATGTTCAACCAAATCCACAGTGTGGCTCACAGAGTACTAACTTCCATGTTCAACCAAATCCACAGTGTAGCTCACAGAGAACTTACTTCCATGTTCAACCAAATCCACGGTGCGGCTTACAGAGAACTTACTTCCATATTTAACCAAATCCACAGTGTGGCTCACACAGAACTTACTTCCATGTTCAACCAAATCCACGATGCGGCTTACAGAGAACTTACTTCCATGTTCAACCAAATCCACAGTGTGGCTTACAGAGAACTTACTTCCATGTTCAACCAAATCCACAGTGTGGCTCACAGAGAACTTACTTCCATGTTCAACCAAATCCACAGTGCGGCTTACAGAGAACTTACTTCCATGTTCAACCAAATCCACAGTGTGGCTCACAGAGAACTTACTTCCATGATCAACCAAATCCACAGTGTGGCTCACCGAGAACTTACTTCCATGTTTAAACAAATCCACAGTGTGGCTCACAGAGTACTAACTTCCATGTTCAACCAAATCCACAGTGTAGCTCACAGAGAACTTACTTCCATGTTCAACCAAATCCACGGTGCGGCTTACAGAGAACTTACTTCCATATTTAACCAAATCCACAGTGTGGCTCACACAGAACTTACTTCCATGTTCAACCAAATCCACAGTGTGGCTCACAGAGTACTAACTTCCATGTTCAACCAAATCCACAGTGTAGCTCACAGAGAACTTACTTCCATGTTCAACCAAATCCACGGTGCGGCTTACAGAGAACTTACTTCCATATTTAACCAAATCCACAGTGTGGCTCACACAGAACTTACTTCCATGTTCAACCAAATCCACAGTGTGGCTCACAGAGTACTAACTTCCATGTTCAACCAAATCCACAGTGTAGCTCACAGAGAACTTACTTCCATGTTCAACCAAATCCACGATGCGGCTTACAGAGAACTTACTTCATGTTCAACCAAATCCACTGTGCGGCTAACAGTAAACTAATTTCCAACAACAAAAATAACATTTTCTTGTTTGATGTATCTAGGTGGATATTTAAAAGGCCGACAACGCTCGCGCTAGTATGAATCCTATGGAATTGCCAGATACCATCTGGTGCGAGGTCCGATGATACCTTATCATCAGGTGTAACATGCTCGTTTATCAACCTCTTCCATAAAAATAATTTGGCGATGTTTATCACAAGATTCCTTCTACTCGCAGCTTTATTCTTGAAATATTCGGTAACGTAGCGAGAATTCTTAAAAACACAGTGATTAGAAAATTTTAATTCTTTAATCCGATTGTAACAGTTTAATGTAATTAAATCTGATATCGATATGTGGTGCGCGATAGCATTATCTCTTATAATTTAGGAAAATAACAGTGTATCGGAGTACTTGCTTAAAATAATGCTTTCAATTGCTATTTATTTCATTATTTCTTTTTAATGTGTATAACACAATCCAACAAATGCTACTTAATTCGATTAAGTTCAACAAGTCCCATTAATAAGATTACTATTTATGCAAAGTCAAGTCAAAATCATCTACGCCTTTGCAATAGAACTAGATTCAACAAGCTCAGCGAAGGCAATTTGTGTTACTTATTTACTTAAAAAAATCACATACAAACAAAAAAAAAATGCTTACAAATACTTAGTTACAAGGCATCAGTATAGAACTAAACGAAAATTGGATAAACATTGATTAATAGTACTTATATATGTTCACCGCCTTATTTATAATAAAGTTCTTATTAAAGAAGAAGCTATATATTACTTAAAACGTGTTTTAAGCCTATCGAACTTTCAAATTAAATTCTTTATACACATTAATATAGTTTTTTTTAACAGGATTGCGCTAATTATCTATGGCGCAATGGTACCGATATTAATACCATTCTTGTGCTGCAGAAGAGGGCTATTCGCGCTATTTATAACCTAGGTCCTATAGTATCATTGAGAGCAATAAACATTCTATTTCCCGACAAAATTAATTCATGACTCATGTTGCTGATAATTATTTTAAAATCTTAAAAACAGTAAGGTTTATATTTGTACGAAAAATCTTGTACAACAATTGGTGAACTGTAAGTGTCTATTATAATCATATTTCAAGCTAATTTCGACCTACTTGATTATTATGTCTGTAGGAAAATAACATTAGGGTGGGTCACGTTTCAATTTTGTCGATAGTATCACCAGCACTGTCAACCACAAATTATTTCCAATCTTGAGATAGTTAAGCTATATAAGATTTACATTAATTATTCTATGATATAAGAAGCTTAAAAATTAATAAACACAATCAAGATTGAAAAAAGTACATTAAAAATTAAAATAGAAGTTTTGAATAATGTTATCGTATTACTTTTCAAATACTTATATGAAATGAACATTCCAAATGACGAGCACAAAATATCAATTAATCTTAATGATAAAGTTAATGTAAGAACGTTGTGCAGTTCCGAGCGGGCCCCCAGAGCCGGCCCGGTGTCCTCGGGAGGCTACCGCTCAGGTGAGACCTCCGCCCCCAGTTCGCGCTCCTGAAAACCTCGCAGACCGACCACACCAGGTAACCAATCAATTATAAATTTACAGATATGACAACAATACTAATCAATTTGTTAAAAAATACAAGTGACAAATCAGAGTTGAACAAGACATATCATATCTATGCGTCACTCGAACGGTTGGCTCAGTGGAAGAGCGCTCGGACGGTCGGGATATCACGGGCTCGATTCCCGCACATAACAAAACTAATTTTAATATTTGCTATTCTACTGTAAATTCTTCCAACGAAGTATATTAAAATTAAAATTTATTCTCTATCAAATTTCTTAGGGTTTCTATTGTAAACTACCTTATTTTGTTGAAGTATATAGCTCGCGATACTTTCATTGAAAACGTGCCCTTGTTATGATATAATTTAGTTTTGAGGCTATGATGTGCCATCAATTAATGTCGACTAGGTCTGTATTCGTCTTTAGATTACATTGACATGAGATCAAGATGGTCACTTAGACCTATGATATTTAAACATTTTCAAATATCGCCTTACAATCATATTAATATATATTTGAAAATTTGGTATATGTCCATTAAATGTAAATTAATTTATGACATGTGATAAAGACAAACCAGCTGTTACTGGCCTATTCTAGCCTTGGTGAAAACGACAGATGCAATAAATGTATCTAACTAACCTACAACTATATAATATACTATCGGACCCGACAGACGTTGATCTGTATATCTTATAGAATATTATTAGAATGACATCAAAAAGAATTCTAAAGGAATCAATTTTGAGAAAATAAATGCCTTTTATGCCTTTTTATGTATAAAATTCTCGTATCCCGTTGTTTGTTTCCAAGTTACTACTCCGAAAGGGCTGAATCTATTTGTTTGAAATTTTGTGTGAATATCGGGTAGGTCTGAGAATCGGCCAACATCTATTTTTCATATAAATGATAAGGGCGGACCCACCCCTAAATATTTTTTTTATATTTTATTTTTATTTGATTATCACTCGGCATTGAAAAATGCATACAACTTCAATTTTTCTTCAACAATTTTCCCTTCTTCAACAAGTTTAGTATCGCAATTTTAATATTATTCTGTTCCATCCACAGGATTATTTAGATGATAAGAAAGCCTTGATAGTAATTTTAATACAAAACATTTGATGTTAACATCTGAAGAACCATTACAGCACTTTACACCAGGAAAAAGCATAAACCTGTTGTGTCTGTATTAAGTCGAGTAAGTTTTGATAGGCGATGTATATGCTTTTTACAAATGATATACCCGAAAATATAAAAAGAATTATTAAAGAACTTTAATGTGATAAGGGTTATTTTAACATTAATGTCTTTCTTAATGATACCAGACCTTTGAAAAGGAGCGAATGACTTCCATATTAAATTAATAAATTATATTGTAATGAAAATTCTGTTTATAAAAAAATGCCCGCTGAATTACTTGTGCCCGTTCTTTTCAAGTCTGATCATATTTTTTTTTAATAAGGGACGAGACGAGTAGTTCAGCTAATGGTAATTAATACGCCCGGCCCATTAAAATGCGGTGCCGCTCAGGATTATTAAATTACCCTAAAATTCTGAGCGGCGCTACAATTGCGCTCGTCATCTTGAGACATAAGATGTTAAGTCTTGAATTAACATCACTGTTATTATTGTGTTACCAGCTGATAATGCGGGAGGTACAGCCGAAGCCGCCCAGCTGAAATGAGCAGGGCGGCGGTGTAACCGGTCTCCAAGCCGACCCGTTGCGTACCGTCCAAGCATACATAAACATGGAGCAAGAGCAACAACTGCTCGAACAACAACAGCTCCAACAACAACAGTTCCAACAACAACAGCAGTTACAACTACAACAACAGTTTCAACAACAACAGTTCCAACAACAACAGTTCCATCAACAACAGTTCCAACAGCAACAGTTCCAACAACAACATTTCCAACAACAACATTTCCAACAACAACATTTCCAACAACAACAGTTCCAACAACAACAACAACAACAGCAGCAGCAACAGCAGCACCAACAGCACCAGCGCCGTAGACCCGACTTCTCCATCGACTCTATACTCAAGTACGACTAGACTCTATAACTGTCCCAGTTCAACTCCCACTGTACCTTCGTACCCTTATACTTAGTCGCGTGTGTACGTAACCGATCCATTGGACTTGAAGAGTGATCGCGTTTTCTCTGGCGTCAGTGGGCTTGCGAAAGCAGCAGACTCCTTTAATTAGAATTAATTAGTGCACAAGTGGACATTCTTCGTAACGTGTAAGTTAGGGATGATGACTTTTGGACCCTTTACATAATTTACCGTCGAAAAGTGTGCGTACTCTTGAATTTTTTGACGAGTGTTATCAACATACACTGTGAGACATTATTGTGTATCGTTAAATTGTATCGTAACTTAAAGGTTTCATGTTAAGCATATTTGTCTTTTTATATAGTAATCTACAGTTAATGTGTGTTGTCGTGGCTTGTCCTGTAATAAGTGTTAGTTCCTAAGTGTAAAGCCTTGAAACGGTAACAGTACATTTTATATGCAATAGATCTTTCAAAACGTTTAACCTGTACGAAATATGTAATGAAATTAATTATTTTACAATGTATAATAAGTTGGTTTTTATTATCTAATATTTCGACGGTATTCGTTGTTATTTTATGTATCGAAATAGTCCCTGTACGTTACATTTAAAATAAAGTCTGAAAAACAATGATCACACAAATACATTGATCACTTTCATATTCGTGTGTTACGCCCAATGCCTCTGTGCAATATTATACTTTAGATATGTCACATAGGTACTCACAGAACAAATCACATATCAGTTTAATAACATAACTTAAAAAAATCATAAATATTAAAAGTAATCTGTAGTAAACTTTTTTTTCATAATAAATAGATGGCCATCTATGTTGACTTAACTGCTTCATTTCATCTGATATGTCACTACACAGTGCTTTGACGCAATTACGTATGGCCACTGCGGACAACATATTAATTTGCCCTGGGCGATGCACACTAATGAAACAGGGACGGCACCCCTTTTAAATATAACATATTGCTTGGCTTTGCTATCATTTACTGGGCACATCCCCGTGTGTGTTACTTTCGGTAGGCGCCGTGCTTGAGTTAATTATTTCGATTTTCGTTTGTTCTTTGTGTCACAACGAGTTCGTCTATTTTCAACGCTCGACCAGCAGGGCGTCACACGGCGTTCGTTCGTTCGCTTTTAATTCGAAAAGAAAACGATTGGACGCAGTGAATGCAATTGGACTTCCTCTCAACTTACAGTTCAAGCCAGTGTTTTCTTATTTGTTTACAATTGCAGATTGAATATGTGCTATATAGAAGCATATTCAGAAATTGTATTTAGCTTTATATGTTGTTTGGTGTATTGACGATGTGTGTACGGCTATGTATTTGTGCCACTGTGTTTTAAGAGCATTGTTATACAATTGCGGCTCCCACAAAGCTGTGGCGGTCGGTCTCATACTACGATATTTTGATCGACATTGTCGAGTGTTCCGAGTGGCGAGTGCGGGCGATCTTAATTTGATTATTGTAGCTCGCAATATGCAAAGGGTTAATTAGGCCCGCACTCGAGAATGTTGGACGAATTAATCATTTTGCCTCGCAGCAAATTGATTCATAATTAAGCCTAGTAGCTATAAGTGAAATATTTTAACCAATATATAAGTGCCCATCATATTAGGGCTTAATTGCTTTCGAACGCATGCTTTGTATTGTATATTATATCTTGAAGACTGATTGGAAATTTCGCAGGGTCTGACTGAATTGTGCGGGTCCCCTTATTCATAACGTATGAAGACGTCATTACTACAACTGTAAACGAAGGAATTAATTCCCGATAATATTAAATATTTATTTACGAGATGTAGGTACAGCGTGATATTATGAGTTTTCTATAAGCCTCCAATATTATTGGAGGATAGTCCTCATGTAACTAACAATAAAAGCTTAAATTTTGTTGATTGTAGTATCAATCTGTTGACGTATATTATGTTATGAATATATTGGGGTAAGAATGTCGTTGTAGTTGATACTGCAAGGGTTGAGTAAGCTGGTATGGGTGTGAGTTCTCTCGTTTTAAATAAAAGTTAGTTAGTGTAAATATATTGTAGTCGAGGACCAAAAAATTAGTCTGTTAATATTTTTAATCGGCAAACGTGAAAGAAAAATTGGTAGTGCCACGGTTTTAGACCTGTGTAAAGTGCAAGAACTATATTGTGCAGATAATTCGACTTAGTAATTGAATGTTACGTGTAGCGGAGTTCTACAATATGTCTCGGAAAATATTTACAACATTATGAATACTTTTCCATCGTAAAGATAGTGGGGAAAAAAATGTTTTTCAATTGGATGTTCATGTGTTAGGCGTAATCTATTTTAAACATTTGTATTTATTCGATTTGTCGACGTTTAATGTTTGTTATTGTGTACCAAATTTAACGCTAACCAAGATATATTATTGTATAACGCTTTTCTGTTTCGATGTGAATCCTCGTTTAGCGCGTTAAGATAATTTTAACTAATTAACATTGAATTTAATTTGTGACTCTTTTTATCTTATAAAAACCAATGCATAAATATTAATAACTGTTTCAACTGAAATGTTTAACGTTTGTGCTTTGTGTTTTATGACGTTGGTAGGTTGCGTAAAATAGGTTACAGATTATATCTTATTGATCGTACGAGGTGTACTTACACTTCAGTTTTTTTTTTTATCTTTAAAGTATTTAAGATAAATGTTAGCGTAACAATATATATTAATCGTCGAACACATAGCCAATAGGAGTCTGATGAGTGTCAGCTGTCACGCGCACTGAATATAGTACCAGACATTCACCGGAGTATATGTTAGAGTTTAGATCTTATTGTGTTACCGGTCACAGAATACTCGCGATTCGCTAACAAGGCGCGAGACAACGCCGAACGCCTGGGGAGAACCCTAATTGACACATAGTGCTCTATACGACACCTACGAGGAAATTAAAAGACGCAAAGTCAATAAATTGGACGCAGACAGCTATTGAAAAGTCTCTTGGTAACAGCCTTTTAAAAAGATTTAGCACCTCACGTGGCTTGTAGACTATAACCTCAGGTATTACCTACGTATTGGCTGTCAGCTTAACCTCGTCACTAATGGAACTTCATTCTTATGTGAAGTTCCATTAGTTATCCGCTCACATTTTTGTACCAAATAAATGTCGCACTTTCGGCGTAATTTTGATACCAGTAACATCTATCTGAGGTGTAATGACAAGATAGAATCCGAGAATGTCTCGTACGCACAATCTTTAGTAGGAATCGCAACTAACTATTTTTTTAAGCCCGCTGAGTTTCTTGCGCCCGTTCTTCTCAGGTCAGAGGCAGTCTATTTTGAATGGGTGGTAGTTTTTCACATTCAATAAGTGATTATGAATCCTATTTTGAATAACAATATTTGATTTTGATTTTCAAATATAATCAATGCATCTTATGCATTTCGCGTCTATGGGCTATGTATTCGATAGTATTGATATAACGTATTCCATGTTTCAGCTAGTTTTAACAAATGCAGCGTAAGAGATCGCATTTAAAATTGAACGTTACATTTGCAATCGTAATATTATACATGTTTATATACATTGATTGGTGTTCGATGTGTAGCAATCTGTGTTAAACTCATTTGTGTCTATATACTATGTATGTGCTACCAAAGATAATGTTTTATTAAAAACCGGCCTTAAATCGGTATATTTTTTTTTTCACACTTTTAAGTTCTGGTTTTCTAGTATTCTTAAGACAAACAGACCGGAACAATACAGATCGGAAGATGAATCAAATGACATTGATTTTTTTTTATTTAAATGTTGATTTGATTATTTTGGTATATTTGGTGTATTATATGTATGTAATTGGTATATTTGAATATTTATTACGAATTTTGCAAACTACTTTGGCAATTGGCAATGTTTGTGACCAAACCATGATAATTATTTATCTTATTTGCACTGAATTATCTTATCTCGTCTAGATATTTTCGACAAAAAGTCACAATACTATATGTTTGGTTTCATATAATATTATGGAGAGCTTTTCAGCAAATAAATTAAATTGTTGAGTAGTTTTGCTTTTATCATGGTTGTTAAAAATTAATTTTGACTTGAAACTCGATCTCACAGAAACAGCTTTTATTCATTTATGTAAGTTCTTCTTAAATAAAGTTATAAAATTTATAAGATCATTTGTTTTAATAACATTGTCTTTTTTATCTTTAACGTAACATTATATTACTAAATAAAGTTATTATTAATGTCGTAATTGATGGTTTTATTTATTATTATATTAGTTTTATTATGATTAATTCCCTAATATTGTTAACTAACTGTATGTATGCGCAGTGTGCGACTGTGCTGCCACCATCTTTTTCCGCATACCACATAAAAGTATATGGTGTACATGAGTTTAGGCTTGCAACGCTCCTTTGATTCCTCTGATGTTACTAGAGAATGTGGGCGGCGGTGATAACTTAACAACAGGTGACCCGTACGCTCGTGTGTCCTCCTCTTCCATAAAATAATGAGACATTCCAATGAATGCGTAATGGACAAGTGTCTTACCTGGTGGAAAGTGAAAATCAGCTCATGTCGTTAAACCAGAGTATGGTCTACATTTGTTAGTCTCCAAGTCGGATCGATTCCGGCATACAGCCGCCGGCAAAATTCACTGAGTCAGACGGTGAAGTACAGCTGCTGGTTATTATTCTTAGAGTAACCTGAACATTCTCCGAGATATATGCAATAAGAGATGCCGACAGAGCCCACATCTCTACGAAAAAAAATAATCAAGCCAATCAGAGCTGAGATCGTCGATGATTCGAGCCGTTCTTCGTCCACTTTGCCACAAAGATAAAAAAAAAATATATTTTTGGAGTTTACTCATGGAATCATGGGCTTGATGAGAATGACGGCTTGCCTGGCGTGGCCAAAGAGAAATAAGCTTTGTCGAGGAAGTTTCTGGGGTCCATGTCACTTGGAAGATAAATATCATTTTGTGGTGTATGGGGGATGAGCGCCGGATATCGACTCTACCTTATGCGAAACACAGTTTTATCGCATACGCCGTGCAATTTTGGTAATAAACCAGTTCAGTTTGTGCCCGTGTGTGCTATTTGTCGTAATGACTATTCCACATCAAATAGCCATTAATCGCCATGAGATGTCATACACCCGTGGGGCAGGGACGTCCCTTTTCTTTTATGCCGGGAGGTTGCACAGGATTGCTTGAACTAACTAAATCAAAAATTCTAATGTTATGAGTTGCTTATAGCAAAGAAAACGCGAAAATCCTACTTTGAAGAAAAATATATGAATTTGAGCTTTCAACACACGTGATATACTTCATCGTATCAGTCGGAAGTCATCCACTTCTGGACAAAGGCCTCCCCCAAAGATTCCTCGATGATCAGTCCTGTGCTGCCCTCATCCAACATATTCCGGCGATCTTGACCAGATAGTCGGTCCATCTTGCGGAGGGTCTACCAATTAGAAGACTTTATGCCCCACCGGCCATCTGTCCGTCGAACTATGGGCTCTGCCCACTGCCACGATTAGAATTCTTAAAACATTACACATCTGTACTATACCTAGAGAAGCACTAAAAATAACAATAGAAAAATATGAAACCCTTCACGATGAATGATGATGAAAAAACAAAAACGCTATGCCTAATACTAAGTGCCGAGTTATGTATACATTTCTTAAACAGCAGAGATATAAGGTAACAATTCTTTTATATGACATCTAGGGACGAGAGGAGCAGGCCGTTCAGTTGATAGTAATTGATACGCCCTGCCCATTACAATCCAGTGCAGCTCAGAAATCATTCGGTTTATCACTGTAGTGAATAGCAAACGGCGCCCTTCAGACTGAAACACAATAATGTTTAATTACTGCTTCACGGCAGAAATGCCCTTATTCGCCTCTTACGACAGCCTTGGGCCTGGAACTTCTCTATTCTTTTTCAGTTTTTGTGCCCCGGAGAAGCACAGGGAAAAATAAAGTCGATTTAATTTCACTTAAATTATAGAATTGAGAAAATATTCATGGAGTACAACATGACCTACTAATGAATATGGATAATAAAGTACATACAAAGCTGCGTAATAATTATATTAATTACAAAATATTTTCTTTATCGTTAATCCCGCGATATGAAGTCTTTACACCGAGTGCTAGTTCATATTGTAATTACATTTTCTGTATATATTTATTAGATAACAAATCGAAAGATATTTTAATGAGAACGCAGTGATAATGACTTGTCGCTAACTATCACTTGTATGCGCAATAAAGATACAAAGTATGTGAATTGAATGAAATAGGTATTGGAATTCACGAGCTTCGAGTGTCAACCGTTATTCCAGGTTACGTATAGGAATCATATTTCAATTCAATCTAGAAAAATCTTTTTTCACTCTAAAACTTTATAAGTTACTAGATGACCCAGCAAACGTATTGCCATATATAGTATAAGAAAAAATCAATAATTAAATTAAAGTTTGTTTTTTGTTACCTCCTGATAAAATTAAATAGATATAAAGATTCTAATTAGTTATTCATTTTAAACTACTATTTTAATTTGACTTCCGAACGACGGGGGACACATCAAAGGAAAAACAAAGTTGTTGATTTATTTAATTCCGTGCATTTTCATATTTATTCACCTTTTAAACCTGCTCTGGACCTCCACAAATAATTCAAGACCAAAACTAGCCAAATCGGTCCAGCCATTCTCGAGTTTTATCGAGACTAACGAACAGCAATTCATTTTTATATATAAGTTATTTTGTGCAAGTCAGGATGAAGAGCAAAACTATAATTTAACAAATACGTATTCTGAGTGTCGGATAAAATCTTGCTATCGTTTATAAAAATAAAGTGTCAATTTTCGCTTGACCTTTTAGTCTTCTAAAGAATAAGCTTTTGCTTCACTTAACAATCTATTTACATGGCATTTCAGATGTGCGAAGTGAACTCATGAGATGTGACATAATTGTCGTATAAATTAAGACGTGATGCAAATATTTCATACTTCCAATGGAATATATGAATAAATTTAATTTATAAATTAACATATTGAAACCCTTGTTCTTTGAGGAACATTTTCATAGTCTTATTTCTTACTGCCGCGGTTTGTCGGATACAGACCGCTGACAGACAGACTTACGGGTAATTTGGTAACCGTTGGTTGCGTTAGTAGGTATTAAATACCAGTGAAGTGTGAGCCTTATTTTTATCACTGACTGTTATTATCACATACTTTGACTTTAACGGATTGAATTTCGGTGCATTGGTAGAGTCCATAGAAACATACGTAGACAGACATACGTATTCAGATAGATATTTATATATAACTATAACTAGTCTGGCCATGAATAGATTCAACTTAAAACCTTAATTTTTTATTCTTCTAATTTAGAATCATTTCCCGTCCTTTCACAATTTCGAAGATATTGGAATAGGGTATTAAAGAAAACAGAATTGCAGTGATTTCCTTGTACTTAGCGAGTATACTGCCGAAGTTAGTACGAAGCTTTTACCAGTGGCTACTTTGCACAGGAAGCCGGCTAGATTATGGTTACAACGGCGCCTGTTTCTGTCGTGAAGCAGTAATGTGTAAGCATTACCGTGTTTCATTCTGAAGGGCGCCGTAGCTAGTGAAATTACTGGGCAAATGAGACTTAACATCTTATGTCTCAAAGTGACGAGCGCAGCTGTAGTGCCGCTAAGAATTTTTGGGGATTTTCAAGAATCCTGAGCGGCGCTGCATTGTAATGGACAGGGCGTATCTATTACCACCAGCTGAATCATTCTGCTCGTCTCGTCCCTTATTTTCATAAAAAAAAACCTTGTGAGCATGGGAGCCGTGACAGATCCTCAAGATACGTATCCACGTATATATCAATCGGATGTTCGTGTATCGTGCCATCGATATACACATCCTCTGTCGGAGACCATAAAAGATCGGGGTGGTTAAAGCCATAATTCGCCTAGATCCTAAGAAAAAAAAAATATCGCGAGTAAAGAAGTTCCTATTAGGACTCTTTCGTGTATCATCAAAAATAACTGAAGCTTGGTGCTAGTTGATATACAGGACATGCCCTAAAACAATACCTACAGTTAGAATGGCTGGATTAAATGCATACTATCACGGTACGCGGTACATCATTTCAACAAGCAAAATGACAGTGTTCCAAAGAAGCATCACAAGTAGGCAGAAAAGTGCATCATCATCATTATATTGCAACAGTCATGGTTTGGAGGGTGTCTTATAACACTGAGTCCCACAATTTCATTTTTATGAAAAAGAAGTGAGAAATTCTTAAGAGACCGCCAGATCGTGGTCTAAAAGCAGGAACTACCTACGCTTAGCTGGAAGTCAACGATTCAGATTTTATTGGGAGTTTTAATGCCCTCGTCTCGCCCAGATCTTAATCCCAATCTATCTTATTAATAAACGCGATGTAAAATTATCCCCAGCTTTAAATTACTTCTCCCTGTCATGTAATTCTATTGTAACAAAGGTAAGATAAAGACAAAAAGTTTTAAATTTGGTTCGCCTTTTTTAATAACACAGTTTCTATCTTATTAATGAATGCAACGTAAAGTTACTCCAAGTTTAAGGCGAAGAGTAAGCAGAAAACACGCAAACATGGTGTTTTAGACAAGTTTTGTGGTGAAAGTATAGCATTTCGAGCTATGAACACTACTTAATCCTGTTACACATATCTTGAAGTCTTATTTGTAGGTTGCTAATGCTTGCTGTTGGTTATATGTAGTTAACACTGCCGAGCCTTTATGAACTACCACTTTTCTTTGAAGTTAAACAAGTTTTTTGACATGGCGTGACGCATTTTTTTAGTACTTCTCTCATAAAAGTTATTCTTATAGCTTGTACTTTGTTGTGTAGGTTCATTTATTCAGATAAGTAGTGAATAACGAGAATTGTAAGCATATAAACTGTTTTCCACGCAAGAATTTTGAAAATATTGGCATTGTTATACAGATGGCGGGCCGGCAGCGGTGAACTCATATCGCTAAAGGTCGCTGGCATTTAGTGTCGCCTTAAAACTACTTCTCTCTGTCATGTAATAATTATGTATCTTTAATCTATAATTCTTTGTCTTTACAAAGATTTAAAAACTTTATTTGTAATCTGCGTTTATTAATAAGACAGTTTGAGTACAAATTTTGTTCACTTTTACATAGTCTGCTATAAGCAGTGACTAAATTTCCCATGGAAACAGTGCATAGCCTAAATTCGTGAACAGACAGGCTTGCTGCATTAAAGCCATAGGTACTTATGTCTACTGTGCTGTACGTCTGTCATTTCGAATAGAAATCTTTTTTATTAATTGCTGAGACTTTACTAATTAAAAATAATTTTTATTAAGCTGACACAATTAAATTCATTTTATACGAAATGAATCTTATGGTCAGTCTAGATATAGATCGCATTTATTTGAATGAAAGTATTGATTATTTTTCTCCACGTTATTATGAGCTTGTATCAAATACAATTTGAGCATGAAGTAAAATCAAATAAAAATATTATCTAGATTCTAGATAAATACCTGAGCTAATTACTATAAGTATTGAATAACCGTAATCAGATATAAAAAAGATGTCATTATCAACAATTAAAGCATTGAATGAAAATTATAGTAGTATCTTTTATAACCATTTCAGCGTCGGGTGTTAATCCCGCTCATTTTATATAGAAAATAGGAAAATGTGTTCGCTTATAACATGTGGTATAACAAGTACCGTATTAGGTGTTATACTTGTAGTTGCTAGCAGTGTTATTAGTTTTGTATTTGTACCTGGCATCGTCGATACGTTTATATTGAACGTGAGTACAAATTTATTTGTAACTTTGATTTTGGTATATTGATGTGTATAAATGTATCAAAATATTGTTTCAAAAGAATGAATATTTTATTATTTTTTATATTTATAGTGCTGCAACTGATATGCCTATTTATTCACTTGTGATAATTTCCTTTGAGGCGCAATCATGCAAATAAATATTACAAACTGGATGTATCGATATGGAACTGTAACCATGCGCGATATTTCGAAGTTTTGTTTTAGTTATATTGTGTGTGTTTGGAACCACAGTTTGCCATTTCCTCGATGTACTTTTGTATATAATTCTTCCATAAACTTTAAGTTATATATACAGCTAGATAAAATATTAATGTTAATGTCGTGTTGCTTTATTAGCTCCATTACCAAATTATATATGGTTTGTCAACCTATGCTTATATATTAGAATAATATATTAATAATAAGCTTAGCCAAGAGTTTCATAAATAAGAGAGCTTATATGAATGGCTTAGGTGTGGCTGAAAGAAGCTAGTGAAATATAGCAGGATCGTCGCAAATTAAGGCATTGACGGATTTAGTACACGTTAATTTACTGGGAGGAGGACGTGATTTATGGTTTGTTATTTATTTAAGATGCTGGTACCTTGTAATATCACATAACTGTATTTGAAAGTTCTTTAGAAAAACACAAAGCAATGCATCTTATATTTTTCTTTATGTCTGTAAGACATAGTGTAACTTCTATAGGTAGTTTAAGATGTTTTTTGCCAAATTCATTTTACAGTCAATAAAGGAAGTAGGCATTCAGTAGAATGGTTATGTTAAGTAATTAACGCAACCTTTTGATAGTGAAAAATCCTTGATTTTTATACTTAAAATGTTCTTTAATTTGGCTAAAGTTAGATAATTATTTTTTCATGTCAACCGTTAACGGATGTGTCTTCACCTCCGACACCTTCATTCTTTTTCATGGTAGAGGAGGACTAGCTTACAGCATCACCACCGCCTACACTTAATGCAATATCATAGATATCGCATTGTCGGCCTTTTATTTAGATTTCCGTTTTTTTATGTTGATTTTGTGACATCCTTTGTGGATAGTTACTTCACAACCATGCAGTTTGATGCAGACTTCCCAAGCTGAGACAGAGACTTGGTAACTCTCAGGATGTGTAGTGACCAGAAATTCCAATAAGGATTGCAATTGGCTTTCCAAGTTTTGGAGCCGCCTGGTGACTCACCCAATCTAAATTGAATCTTAAAATGTCAAAATCATAAAATGTTAAAATCTTTCAATTACATAATCAAGGCTTTTATAATAACTATACAGAAAGGATATTAATTTACGCATTTGTTAGAAAATAACGTAACGCTTCCTCGGTGTGGCCATTGGAATGGATTCCCCTAATTTTGCGAAATTCTACGTGGCCCGATGTTGTTGCCTCGATTGTCATTAGTGATAAACAGTAACTATTGTGTGATTTAATGATAAGTGATCTGTTATACGGGAATAATCAATTTGTTTCTTTAAAAAGGATTTTATTTGCACACACAAATTGATACATTGAAATACAATAATGGAAATAGTAGAATTAGAAATAGATTAGAAAATATACCTTAGTAAAAACTGCTTATATTCATTAGACGAATATTTTTTAAAATAATATAATAACATTATAAATAATACTGCTACTAATCTTTTGTTAAATTGATATTATTGTTAGTAATGATTTAGAAATGTATTTTGTAAAATTTGCACGACATAAATGTGGCAAACATGTACTTTATAATATTTATGTATCATCAATCTAACATGTTTATGCAAATAAAATTATTGACTTTGTGGCGCGTCTTGAATCCCGAATTACACTAACTGCTCTCTGAAAGTCCTTTACGTTAGCTCTTACAATATGCTAGTAAGGCATTTTGTTCTAGGGTCGTCGATATTACTAACAGAACCATTCTGTAACAGATCACCATAATAATATCAGAGTCACATAAAAAGGTTATTTTTAACTTCAAACTCTGCTGATATGGTCGGGGTCGTATCTCGGTACACTTCGCCTCTTGTGATGCGTTATGACTCACATCATTTGACGAGCTATATAGCCCAGTGGCTAGTGACCCTGCCCACAATGTTAGACTTTCCGGGTTTGAGTCCCTGTAGATGCAAACATTTTGCATTTATGTATGTTTAAATAAGTATGTATATCGTGGTATAATACATTGATGTCTTGCACCTTTAGTGCTGCATCGAATATATGAATCGTGTTAAAAGCTAAAAGCGTTTTAAATATTATTTATATCATAAAAAGTAATAAAGAATAATCTGTATAAATATAAAATTATCGTATATTGGATGTATCAAACTTTAGAGCTTGTATTTATTGTTTGTGTGGGGGTTCGTTCATGAACGTGATGGTTGATGAAGAGTTTAGATTAATTTCATATTAAATTTGTAGGAAGTCGTGTTGAGAAATGGCACGGAAGCGATGGAAAGGTTTGAGGAGATACCTTTTCCTCTTCACTTCAAAGTCAGAATCTTCAACGTTACAAATCCGGACACCGTTCTGTCAAATGGTGTACCTATAATGAGAGAAGTGGGGCCCTACGTATATAGGTAAGCTTATTAATTATATAGTTTTATGGTCTATTACCAAAATCGAAAGCCGAAGTTTCGGTCCGAAACGAAAGAACAACGGACTTCGAATTAAATCCTATTACGAAAGTACTTCGAAACCGAATAGTGCGGACAGATTTCGTATCGGAACCATAGACATAACCATATAAAGCGAAGTTGTAATTACGATCATAATAATGTCAAGTGAATTTGGAAATAAGGTAAACGAAAGACAAAATGTCTAATCGCGAACTTCGTATCGATATTCGGATCCGAAATACTTTCGTAATATGAAAATGTACAATTCGTCAGCCGAAACTTCGTATTTAAATTTTGGTAATAGGCCGCCCGCTTATTGTAAGGATTATCATAAGTAATGAAATGTTATTGACTTAATTATCTGTTTTGCGAATATAAAATAGGTACTTCTAGCTCAAAAAAATATAGTTTCTGGAGAAGTAATCACCAACATATCATGTACTAAAACCTTCTCCGAAACACCACGCTGATTCTTATGATTATTCTAATCGGTTCATTAATTTTCGTAGTATAACCGTAGGAAATAAAATGGCTCATTTAGCATTCCCAACCCGCATAAAGCGATATGTCCATGTTCCCCTTTCATTTTTTCATCACATTATCAATTTTAAATAATAAGATATATACATGTGTTATTTATACCTATCTATATGGATTCTAGAATATAAGACCAAAAAGGAATTTAAATTCACAAACTGTATACATTAAGACAAATGTTATAAAACTAAAATAAGTTTCTAAGACAAATGACACAATGGCTAGTTAATCATCCTCTTTCCCTTCATTTTCTACAATATACATATATCTATGTTAGTTCAGCCGATAATAATGGTAATGTTTTTAATTAACAACATTACTATTGAATACCACAGCTTTTTGAGCAATGTAATCGTAAGCGTTTGCAAAAGTCGATTTTAACCAGAACTAAGAAGAAAGACACTGTAGAACACAGAAAAAAGAGCAGGATATTCACTCAATAACACCTTTCAAAGGAATAGCTACTATATGCGGCTGTTAATAAGATTCATTTTATAAGCTTAGTTCCTTAATTTTTGTACCACCCGCATCACGTTGACGTCTTGCATTCCACAACCGCGCGTTTTTGCAAGAAATTTCCACTTTGTGTAATCAATTACCGGCTGCGGTTTTCCCCAACAGATACGACTTAGGGACCTTCAAGAAAAAAGCTTACTCCCACCTTAAAGGCTGGCAACGCATTTCTTGATACCTGTTATTACGGATGTCCATGGGCGGTTGCCTCACCTCTCCCCATCCCGTGAGCCTCTTGCCAGTTTGCCCCCTCTTATATAAAAAAATAAATAAATGCAGTGAAGTAATGATACATTGTCAAATTATATTACGCACGGCGGTCGTTGCGGCGCCATTTCCTTAAAACCCAAAGCTTACAACTTGCACAATACAGTAGAAATAATTATGTACTTACTTATTTTGCTTAATTAGGTACCTCGGTGTAATGTGAAATGTTTAGGTTTCTTTAGTTTGTCTTAGATTTTTTCATACTTCTCCATGTTTGAGAAGACTTTTACTCACATCAAAGAAAGAAATATATGTGCCTAGTATGACTGGAATAAAAGCGGCACGTACGCCTCAGTGATTGATAACCATAGCTACATGTCTACCTCGAGGTTTCAGCGCAACCATTGTTATATTTTTTTAACTAAAGCGCGGAGTGACATACGCCTACATAGAATATAGGAACCGTCCCTTATTGTTAGAGTCGTAGAGTTCACTTTGATAAGAAGATAATAATGATATAAATTATATAGAACATATTCCAACTATTTCCGTTCCAAACTCTATCGAGGTCCGTAGATTAGGTAAATTATTTCTGACATTCGACCGAAGCGAATTAATTAGCATCATAAGCTTGAAGGAGAAATAGTTGCCGAGTAGATGCATATGGGAATTTAAACGGCTTTACTCTGGCGGGATTTTGGAGTTCCCTCGCCTAGTTAATAGTTCCCTGTTCATTTCTCGATAATCCCCACTGACATGGTTTAGAATTGCACTGAAATATTATCTAAAGCGGGATTTACACTATTAAAGTACACACAAGCCCAGCGCACTTCTAATACAGTACACCTGTACTTACTAGACTTTATCTAGTTTTTTTTTCTTTATCATCATCTGAGCGACCATGAGCTTTCTCATCAGGCCATTATATGGTTAACAATCATTAAAAACTGTTTCAGAGTCTCTCACATCGAACAATTGAAGGAACTGATCGAGAAAGTTCCACCAAAAATACAGAAAGTAGTATGCCTCTAACAGGTGTGACTGCCAAATAGGTGTCTGCTTCTTAGGTCGTTCTAATTTTTCTGTGGTGACGTGGTCATTTGACGAACCATATAGCCGAATGATTAGTGACCCTTACTACTAAGCTAGAGGTCCCGGGTTCGAATCCCGGTAGATGTAATCATTTATATGATGAAAGATTGCCTAGTTTGGGGCAAGATAATAGATGTGTCAATATTATTATTATTTTGTTTATTTATTATCTGCGTTACGCCGTTGTACGTGGATCACGTGTTCACACGTCACGGGTATAGTCAGAGTTGTTATTTGAATAAACTTGTAGCATGTAAGCTCGGACAGTGTAAACCCCGCCTTAAAGTATTAGGAATTAAGCCGTCAAAGGCTCAAAAGCACATTGTTTGAGTGGAGAGTTGAGTTGTTTGAGTGGCATTACATCGCATGCAGTACATTTCATTTGATAAAGCCAACGTGAAAACTTTGAAAACGACCACAAGTTATAACCGGTAGTTGTTATAAGCGCTTATATCAAATCAAATAAAAATGGTTTTATTTAATTGTCCTAGCCACCTAGTTCTAGTCGACATTTCATAAATGTGCATAATAATCCTTTTACTGACATACCATCACGAATATATTTAAAAAAAAGTGTGTGTGTAACTTATGTGTGCACGCAACAAGTTATACTTCTTTGGCCTTTTTAGAAGGAACTATTTTGTAAAAATCTTGCAAAGATGCCTTGGAAAATTAATTATTAGCTACCTAATAAATACGGCTGCATGGGCTTGAGCCCTTTGCCTGTCCTAATAATGGACGAAGAAACCAAAAATTAATAACGAATGACGCAAATGTCAGAAAATTTTAGGAACCAACTTCAACCTGGTCCTTTGTGTTACAGTGATGCGCGTGCATCTAAAAATTTCACTCTCATAATTTTTTCATAACGCGCCTAAAGAACTATAACTTCAAAAAACAACAACAACAAGAAGAAAAAGGATTGTGTGGTTTTATGAAACGCCGCCCGACCGTCACGCGACATGCAACACACAGACGAAAAAGTTTGAGACGATGTAATAAAAGTTTCACATTAAAAAATAATATTTTAAAGTTATTAACTTAAAAATAGTCTCAAGTTGGTTACTTTACACAAGCATAAAAATTACTATGTAGGAAAAATGTAATAAGTATTTCAATATATCATATAATCCTACCTACTCATATAATAATATCTTATTATACTTTACGCCTTGATTTATTCACTAACATAGAATCTATATTCATTATGCTTTTACTTATAAAATAAAATAAGCCTTTATTGCTGTTCACAAATATTACAAATGATACTTAACTAAATATAAACTTAAATCTAAATTATATGTTAGGTTAAACAGCTTGTGTTTCGACAAAGGCCTCCTCTAAAGATTTCCACGCCTCTCTGTCTGTCGCTGTTCGGATCCATTTAGGCCCAGCTACACTTTTACTTCATCCCCAGCGTTTAGTTTGTCGCCCTTTTCTTCTACTACCATCTCTTGGATACCAGTCGGTTATTATTTTTGTCCATTAATCTTGTTTTTCTCTTAACATATGTCCTATCCATTGGCACTTTAGTGTTCTGCATATTGATTTATATTATACTTATTAACCCATAAATCGTTTCTTAAGGTTACAAAATCGGAGGATAGTCGAAGGCTTTGACGAGGAGGAAGACTTGATTAAGTATAACATCAGGGAGACTTTTGAATTCGACGCAGAGGCATCATACCCTTACACTGAAGATGACATTGTGACTGTCGTCAATATACCATACCATGTAAGTATATATATATGTATATATTTAAGTTTTATTAAGAAATAGCTCAGTCGTAAATCGTGCAACTCCACAGTGGAATATCTAAGTGATTCGACAGGGACTAGATTATGATTATTTTATAGCAATAGCAATGACAATACAATATTCTATATTTGATTAAAAAGAGCGCAAAGAAAATGCTGGGAGAGTTTCTTGCGCCGCTTCTTCTCTCTCAGAGCGCCATTTGTGTCCGAAGCGTTAGTAGTGTCTAGTTAATTAGAAATGACATCAAAAAGAATTCTAAAGGAAACAATTTTGAGAAAATAAATGCCTTAGAAAATAAATACCCAATAAGTATAATTAAAAAAATGCTTTCTTATTCAGAAAGACTTTTATCACAAGATTGTCAAATAAGCCGCATTGCCAGTGCAATTATTTAATAGGTCGGAAGGCTAAAATCTTAAACTAACAATATACTTGCTTATAGATAACCTGACAGCCTGCCAGAATGCGTGGCCATTTTTAAAGTTTAATATTCTTTCCCCCTTATTCATAATGGTCCGCTAACTTTAAACAGCCGCTAACGAGTGTTTTTTCTCATTCTGACTTAGGTCAATAGAAGAAGACAGAGTGCGAATTAGCAATGCTTTAAGTTAGCAGAGTATTATGAATAAGGGGATTTATCTACACCCATGCTTCCTCTATTAAAGATTCTAAAACAGTTAGAAAAACAACAAAAAAACTGTCTTGCATGCTACTGTTGATAATTAGATGTTATAACACTCATAATATGATACTATTATATAAACCCACATTTGTGTTTTAATACCCCTTATACCCCCACAACAGCTGTTGCATAAATAACTATTATAATATTAGAGCTAATGCCAAGCGTAGCTGACTTAAATTATAATTGAAATAACTATTTTAAACATCTTAGTAGTATCTATCTTATGAAAATTTACAATTATTGTTCAGTCCTTTACATTACTTCTCTGAGCTCTGGAAAATCTGTGGTAATTTTTTTCGATCGTCATTAGAAACGAGAACGTCGATTGATTGTAGATGCATCCAACCATAATAAGTCCCTATAATGAGTGGAACTACGACGAGGGCAACCAGATGGGACTTTAAAAAAGTTTTTACATAAGATGGAAACTAGATTGACAATGAAAATCTTTATTTTATTGCACAATATTCATTAGATGGAATACATTTGACTGTTAAAGACTTTTCAACGGACGGCTATGTTCAACAGATCCACTTACCTTATCTGGCTATATCTCCTTTAGTTCTTCTCCCTCGCAGACATTGTTTCTCTCTACGCTTGTATATTGTAAATCCTATAGTTAGAATGTACGAGACAGTTGCCGAAATGTATAATTGATAGCCCCCCGTTCTGTTAGCTAAGATTACGTTAGGTTTGGTCAGAAAGGTTAATATATTATGTAGTGAGGATAGTGAAACATAGTTTTATAATTTAATAATAGTTAAATTTTCTGAAGAATTATACAAACAAATGATGATGAAATATGCAATATAATAAAAAATAAGAGCGACTTGTATCTATCTGGCTTTATAAATTGGAGTTTTTAAAGTGCTAGCAACAAAACATTCTTCATGGATATTATTTCACAAGTAGCTTTTTGAAAAAACAAAGGAACCACGAAAACCACGATATTCTTTATCTTTATTTTATTTTATTTTATTACGATATATTATGAACCTGTAATTGACTAAAAAAAAGGAAAACATTTAAACGATACACATACGAATGAATTTCTTGTAGAGTATTTTAAATTTACATATTTGCATATTAAATTTACAGACAACATGAATGATGAATAAAATGATAATTAATCTATTGGTAGGAAATCAAAAAATATCTACATGTTCCTCTACCCTCTCAACACGTTAAGATTACATAAATCTGTTTGTAATCCTTGTTTCAATAATAGTAATAAAATAATTGTTATGTCTGCATTCAATAAGCCGACATGTAGTCATAATAATAACTAGCTGAAAATATGCTGAAATCATTTTACCGTTTTCATAACAAAAGTTAATCCCCACTACAGAAATCAAGATTACTTTTTTTTTATTGGCAAATCTATTGAATAATGAAAGTGGAAACTTCTTTTATCGCACCGCATCCACATTTATCGTAGATAGTAGGGACGGCTGATCCGTCACGCTCTATGTGAAAGGCTCGTAATGACAGAGCGAGAAAGATACAGTCAGCTACCCTTCGCTGTTGTGTCGCTGTGTTTAGTAAACTCAATTAATACATCATAATTGTCATTTTTAATTTAATAGTTATTATTGGTACGTAATAATAATTATTTTAACATTTTTTGGTTTACATTGTGATCTTAGTGGTTGATCGTGCTAATTTAAAAAAAAAAACAATATAAAAACATAATTATTGTTATTTCTTATTTTAGTCATACACAATACCATACCCATTTTACCCCTCGATGAATAAAACAATTATCTGCTCTCTGGTATAATATTATATTAATTTACTTCCAATATTATATATTTTATCTTATATCATGTTGTATTATATTAAATAATAGTTCGAAGACCGACTAAAAATCACAGCACTATCAATAAAATTAATATTGTTATAATCAAGGCTTTACGAAATTTGTGTTATTACAAATCAGACAACAGTTCTGCTTAGTATTGGTTACATAATGGAACACAATTGGAAACCATTCAGCTACAGACATGACAATACTAATTGTGCAACTGATATCCTATTAACCGCAGGACAGACAAACTATCAATGCTATAGGCTTACCAAATGTTAATTAAACGGCACAAAATCAATGTTAACTATACTAAATATCTATATCACTTTTTGATTAATTTGAACGGAACGCTTTGATGTTTCGACTGCGATCTATTAAGCCTTCGGGCTTTGTGTTTCAATGTGGCGACTGGCGAGACATGTGATTTCGAGCCCTTTAATTTTCCAACATACAATACAATACATATTGCATATTTGTAATTGAAAAGTTCGTTCAGCGATTTTATTAAGTTCATTAAAATTTGTGTTTAATTGATATTCGTTCTGTGTATTAATTAATTAACTTATATTTTAATTAAGAGTTATGTATTAGCTGGGCCAGCGGTGAACATTACATATTTTCAGTATTCTTAACAAATAAGCTAGGTATGTAATACTATTAAATTAGTAAATTTTTTTCGTCAGTATGTCAAAAGGCGGAAATTGTAACGTACTTTTAAAATTCATTCTAAACGTTTTGCAACCACCAATTTGAAATTTTTTATTTCATAGTTTTCCATAGAAAGTATTTTTGAAGGGACATGACCAGATTGTATCATTTTAAAGTTCAACGGTAGGTAACTGAGTATTGTGTTGTTCAAAATATATCGAATAAGTAACACATTTGTAATAATTTAACTCTTAAATGACATTCATCAGAAGAATGCTAAAATATGGTAATTTAATACAAAAATTGAGATAATTATTTGCAATAATGTAATAATAGAAAATGATCAATATTGGTTTGCAGCACATTGCTGTTAATATGAAGAAGGCGTTACCATTTATATTTATTATTCAATCAAATTCACCAACATAAAATATGCTTACTTATGCTGATGCTTCAAATTCTGAAAACTATGACCAAACCGCACTGATCTCTACGAAGTGCGGATAACTAAAACCATGGATGAAATCCCAGCACAAATACAAAAAGAGACTGTCTAGTAAAGAATAGTGATAGCTGTTTCAATAAGAACAACATTTTCACACCCATTCAGCTGTTAATATATAAATGAAGACCGGTATACAAAAGGCATGGCAAGTTAGGCATGTTCGTGTTTCATCGAAAAATTTGGTGCCTACAATAATATTTATGGCAAAGTGAACAATCTAGATCTCTTTCAATGATATCTTGATTATGAACATGAACTTATCAGTAAGTGCCCTGTACGTGCAGGCTAGAATTTCGAGGCAATACACCAATAGTTACATACAAGACACATAACGGCCACTATATTCAATAAAATAGAGTATTTTACAATATGTAATATACAAAACAAATATGTTAGTAAGGTGCTGCATCCAATATATGAATCGTGTTTAAAAAAATATAAATAAATTCATAAAAATTAATACAGAATAAACGAATAAAGTATATTCGATGCATCAACCTTTAGAGCTTGAATTCATTTTTTGTGTAAGGATGCTCCGTGAACATGATGAAAGTTATTTCTGTCATAATTAGTAATTGCATCCAACAAATACAATGATTAACTATCACAAGTTAATTTTGAACCACAAGCAGCACCCGTTCATGAGTTGATGCATGGACCAGCGACAAGACATCGTTGAGACGACAGATCGCTTGTTGGGTTTTTGTACCTCGGTTACTGAGACCCACTGATTGATAAGATTGAGAGAGTCAGCCACATCAACTGACCCATCTAACAGAACAACGTCACGTGCCATGTTGTTGCGGATATGCATGGGCTGTTGGTTTTTCACTCGCCATCACGTGAGCTTTTTGCCCCCTCTTATGAAAAAGACTTTATGTTTTTTCGTTCAGGGTCCATTTCGTTTTGATTAATTCCTACCCTTTACATCTATAAAATATACTACCATCTGGGGAGCAATATTTGATTGTCTAGGACTCGGATTCAAAACCGCGAGTGAATGTGCATTATGAATATCGCTTGAACCTTAGAGCGCTTTCGCACTTCGTCTGATCCGAATCCGATCCGTACCCGTGAAAACACGGTCCGAAGTAGTCGTAGAACAATTAACAACTAGATCCGGCTTCCGTCATCCGATTTCTTTCCGTCAACTATAGATCGATAGAAATAGTTATACGACTGCACCAGGCCGTATTTTCACGGGTACGGATCGAATTTGGATCGAACGTAGTGCGAAAGCACTCTTGAAACGACTTGAACCTAATATAAAGTGACAAAATGTCGTTTGTGATAATTATTCTGTACTATTCGACTTTTAATTCAAACGCTCGACTCTCAAACACACCGCCACAACCTTCATCACCCTTAAGGTACATAATATTATTTAGTGTTTAATTGTATCCCAACTCCATCTCTAAGATAAAACTATTTAAGTTTAATTTCATTTGGCCAGCGTTGAAGTGGGTTTTATGACTATAACCCAGTCTTAATTAATATCATTCAGTTTCATTTATCAACCATTATCAATGCTGATCCCTTCAATCTTATCTCTGTTTTGTAATATGCACTTATCTACATTGCGAAAATAAAAATATGTCACGTGGATAAATGATTATTATTAAGTAACTTGTGATAAATTGATTATTGAATCCGAGAGTGGTATTTTTAATAATTTTTTATTTTAAAAGGTGGTTGATCGACTTTGAGATTATGAATTGTACTTACTTATAGTAAAGTATATCCTCTATAGAGGAGATATGTCTATACTTATTTTTTTTTATGAAAATAAGGTAACTACGAGACGTGCAGGACGTTCAGCTGATGATAATTGATACGCCCTGCCTATTACAATGCAATGCTGTTCAGGATTCTTGAAAAACCCAAAAATTCTGAGCGGCACTACAATTACGCTCGTTACCTTGAGACATAAGATGTTAAGTCTCATTTGCCCAGTAATTTCACTAGCACCTTTCAGACCGAAACACAGTAATGTTTACACATTAGTGGTAAAACTGCAAACGTCGAGTGTTATTTACAGTTAAGAGTAAATTAAAATATATATAAATACCACTCAATAGTTAATCTACTTAAAACATAATGTTACGCAAAGGCAAAACTAAATTAGTGCGTCATGAAAATTGGTCGAGATACTTGTAATTATCAGTTATACATTCTAGATATTTTAAAACAAAGTCTCCGTCTGTTTGTTGAAGTAAAATTTCTATACGCACGCTTGACTTTGGGGTGCTGGTGGTTAGCTGGTGAATGCAGATCGTTACGCGAACGGTGTTTTTTTTTAACTTTGCTATTTCATTTCGTTCTTGAACAAATTTATTAATTAATATTTGGTTTTACTTCCGTCGGTGGTCTAAAGCACACTCGTTTATTGTTATAAAAATGATCGCTTTAACGGGTTTAATTTCTCAATAAGCCTACACATTTTGAATAGAAACAAATTTAACTCATCCGAATTACTTACTGTTCCAAAGTTTATTCCAATGACATGGCTCTCTGTCGGATAATTGAGTTTATCACAAATTTATCACGTACTTTCAAAAGTTGAGTTCGTAGTGTGATCGCAATAGTTTTTTCCATTTAAAATTCATGAACATTTAATATTTTCAGATAACTCTTAATAATTACAGTTACATATATTAAACTGCAGGTTGCACGTAATCTGATAATGATTTATGTGTAAGAATTTATCCCTTCTTTGTGATACTAGTGATATTATACTGTAGTAATTAACACAACGATAATAATATGTGAATATACTATAGTATTAAACTATATAATTTATCAGTGGGAGGCTCCTTTGCACTGGATGCCGGCTAGATTATGGTACTATTTCTGCCGTGATGCAGTAATGTGTAAACATTATTGTGTTTCGGCCTGAAGGGCGCCGAAGCTAGTGAAATTACTTATAGGGCGGGTGTAGGGGACACCAGGGGTGTAGGACTTATAACAGATAAACCTATTTACTATAATAAGTTAGTTTATGTACACCCAATATTTAAATTGATCTAATAGTGCAATAAAAAGTTCGAAATGGTAGACGCCAGTCTAATCTGATAATTTCATCAAAATTGGTTCAGCCGGGCATCAAATCTTTGAAAATTTATTGATAAGCACCTAACTATTCACTTTTATTTTTAATATGTGTTTATTATGCAAAATATACTGGCTTCTACTGGCTGGAATGAAAATATTTAGTTTTCATGTCTCGTATAAATCAATACAATTTTATAAATAGGAATAAGTTGTTTTTCTTTGAGGGAACAGATTACCAGAGTTTTTCCCACGATTTCCTTGTAAAGACTGCCTTAGAAGGCTGTGAATTAAGTTAGTTAGTACTTAGTTTAGAGTTAGCATTTTGGTTAACTTAAATACTCATTGTATATAGTATATAAATATAGATATAATATATTTTTATAACATAATATAGATTTAATATATATATATATATATATTAAATTTATATATATATAATACTAGCTGACCCAGCAAACGTCGTATTGCCATATAACATATTAAAAAAATCAATTATTAAAATTTTGATACAACCGCTTCTCAGACCTACCAAATATATCGTAGTACTATATATTTGGTAGGTCTTCGATTTGTTATTGCTGTTATTGTATTCGATTGCCATCTTTCAACCCTATATCGGTTTGATGGATGGAACAGAGTAATATAAAAATCATGATACAATAATAGTTGTAGATCGTAGAAGGACGAAAATTTAAAATTGTATGTATTTTTCAATGCTGAATCATAATAAAATAAAAATAAAAATATTGTCAAAAAATTAAAAAAAAAATTTTGGGGTGGACTTCCTTGCTGTACTTAACATTTAGGGGATGAATAATAGATAGTAGCCGATTCTCAGACCTACTGAATATGCATATAAAATTTGGTAAAAATCAGTAAAAAAAGTTTGGTAAAAAGCCGTTTCGGAGGAGTAAGGTAACTAACATTGTGACACGAGAATTTTATAGATAAGATGTTAAGTCTCATATGCCCAGTAATTTCAATAGCTACGACACCCTTCAGACCGACACAGTAATGTTTACACATTACTGCTTCACGGCAGAAATAGGCGCCGTTGTGGTACCCATAATCTAGCCACTTATTGTTCACAAAGTGCTGTACAATAATATTGAGATGAACGACTTCTAAGTTGACGAATTTGCATATTCAATATGAAGAAAAAAAATGCATTTAAATTTTATCAACAATAAATTCAACGAAAATGAGTTTATTTTGTTTTTCAGGGTATTCTCCAAATGGCAGAGAAGGTATTTCCCGGTCTTATGTTCGGGTTGAGCTTAGCTCTAAATGGAATATTCGGTGAACACAATGGCCCCTTCTTGAATGTCAGAATCGGTGACTTGCTTTTTGATGGAATTCCTATTTGTAAGAATCCCGGTTTAGTGGCTACGATTGCCTGTGGACAGATCAAGACTATTGGCGCCGATGTGAAGAACTTGAGGGAAGAGGAAGATGGCTCGCTGACATTTACTCTTCTTGATTATGTAAGTGTGTCTTTTAGTATAATAACTTACTTTGCAACACGCTTATTGCATCGCTTTAAAGACGCTTTTAAGAATGTACAAAACTTGAAAAAATAAATAAAACTAATAGGACATCTGGATTCTAACCGGGTTCTTCTGCTTTCCGGATCACCCAATGTCCCATCTGAGTTATTATAGTCTTGTATATACCGGCGAAATTTACCTTTGTATTCTAACTTTTAACTCTTTTTTGTAAACTATATTTTTAAAATTGAAACCTACCATTTTATTTTTTATTAAAAACTATCTGTGTACTAAATTTCATTAAAATCCCATTTCCGAGATTCAGATTATATATATATACAAGAATTGCTCGTTTAAAGTTATAAGATAAATCAAGATATTAAACACATACCGCGCACTAGGGCCGTTTATGTGTTTAAAAATATCTCGGTTAAGTTTGTGTCGATATTAATTTACATGAATTTACTAACAAAAACTTATAATGCAGCTTGATTTAAGAAAATGTGTACGGTAGGTATCAGAAAGTATCCATGCCTACTCTGTGGTAGTGTGTACTAAGTCTAATCAATTATGATAAATATAATATAAATTTTTGTTTTTCATTTGGTGGTTGATTATAATATTTTTAATCACACTCGGTGCCCGACTTTGTCTCGCACTCATAAAATTTACCATCTTAAATTTATGTATGTTACATACCTTTTAATAACTAAGAAAAAAAACCTTTCTTATACATATAGGTACTTTATACTTCTATATATATTATAGATAGTAATAATTTTGGTTGAGCACGTCTTTTATGTATATAATTCTATGTATTTCGCAAGTAGCTGAAACCATTGCAATATACTTACTACCGCAAGTCCAGCAACAATCTTGTAATTCCTTTGTGGCTGCAAGATCGCACGGAGGCTGTCCTCGCTGACTCTCAGGTGGCTCGTAAGGTCGTAAGCTCTGGTAATAGTAATAACACAAACGTAAATTTACTGTGATCTATATGCAGTGAGGATATTCCTTACTAAGTCATATGGAACGACATACTTTAAAATGGAATAATCTATACTTATAAATGTTACTTACTAGCTTTTACCCGTGACTTCGTCCGCGGGGTAAGTGGAATTGGTACAATTACCAATACCAATTCAATTGGGCAGCAAATTTTATTTTTTAGAATACTTTGCAAATAATACAAATAAAAACTGCTGCGGCTAATTATAAATTGTTTATTTTAATACATTTTTATAAAATACAATATTTTTCTTTTCCATCCTTTGCTCGCCACATAAAGTTTCCCATGTGAAAATTTTTTCGTTTTTCTTAAAGTTCTCCTGTTAAATACTTTTTAACGTTCCTTTTTTTACTTTCATCCCTTATTTCAACCCTAAACAGGTCGAAATCTCAGAAATTCTAGAACAAATATTTATTTATTTCTGAATATAAAATCGCTCGGAGACTAACAGTGCTGGTTCTAATAATTTATATATTCAGTATTTTATATCTGTTAGTAGTCCTAATTATATAATAAATAAAAATGTATCGTATATTATGTAAAAAAAATATGTTTATGCAGGGGCGTGCATTGATTTTCTTGTACGGTAGGTACTGTGATCTAAATAGTCGTAGTTGAGCTTTGGAATATGAAAAGATTGTTTACCTTAGGTATTTAACCCCTTATCCGCTAACTTTAAACAGCCGCTTAGGAGTGTTTTTTCTCATTCTGACTTAGGTCAGTAGAAGAAGACAGAGTGAGAATTAGCAATGCTTTAATTTAGCAGACTATTATGAATAAGGGGGTTAGTATGTAGCGTTAATGATATAATAATAAAAAATTAATGAGTGGGTGCAGTCCATTATTATATAATTTAACTAAATAAACTTTAACACTAGTGCTGTATTTATTTAGGCTAATAACGAGGTAGGCACTGCCTAATTGCATTTGAAAAATACTATCAAAATAATTATAACACTGACTTTATTTTAAACAGAAACAAGACAAGCCAACCGAGACTTACGAGGTGTATCGAGGTATAGCAGATCACACAAAATTGGGCATTATAGCAGCTTACAACGGGTCATCTTACGTCGACTATTGGGTGCAGCCGGATAATGATAACTCAATGAAAAATAACACCGAAACCGCCGAAGTCAGCAAAGGCATTTGTAACATGATCAACGGTTCGGACGCAGCGATTTTCCCTCCTTTTGTCGACAGAGATAACTCTATATATGCTCTTAACCTTGATATTTGTAGGTAAGCATTTGAAAAACCTGCAGGAACCTTTTTAATGCGAATATCTTGAAGTTTGGATGTAGGTGCAAAGCAACACTATAAAAAGATTTTTATTGTACACATAAAGCATTTAGTACTTTTTAAATAATGATACTATTTTAGTGTAATAAAAACGGATGTCCAAATTTTATAACAAATAATTTGCGTTATTAATAACCTAGATCCTAAAGAATCATTGAGAACAAGTTGAAAGAAATAACCATTTTATGTATCGCCTCTCACTATATTCTTGATAATATTATAAATGTACATAGGCACTTAAGTTAATTTTTTAGTAACTATCATAATTGTGTTTAACACCAGGAAAAAACACTTATTATGCCTAATACTCAGCTAAATCGAATTAGTAAGTCTTTTGTGGGGCTATGTATTTTAAAACAAGATCTTAAAAAATGTAAATGTGGTAAATACCACATAAACGTAATTTGAAATAGAGTGACTATATAATTTCATTATATCGCAATTGCATTAAAAGAGAATGGGCGTCGGTGATCACTTAACGCCAGGTGACCCGTACGCTCGTTTGTCCTCCTATTCCATAAAAAGAATGCCCGCTGAGTTTCTAGCGCTCGTTCTTCTCAGGTCTGAGGCATACATTTCCGAATTGGTAGTAGTTTTTGACTTTCAGTAAGTGATTTGGAACCCTATTTTGAATAAAAAATCACCTATTTTTGTCCAAAAAATCAATTAACCAATGTGGCAACATCTCCAATACAAAAGCCAGAACTCGTCTACTCCGTAAGACTTCTCTTCATCGTAAGACCATCTTAAAAACAATTAAAGCTAAAAAGTATTTAAGTGAGAATTTGCTTTATATCTAATTTATATAAAATAAATTAATAATGGGCTCAATGTGACGCGAATATTATACCTTATTGCTCGTGGTTGTTCAAAGCGCTTAAGTTCAAGTTAAAAAAATATAGACGTTACCACCAATAACTATACCTAAATCCTTCACAAAAAAAAAGCAAAATAAGGGAGTAACGCTGACTACAACAATGGCTTGAACTAATTCAATATTTTCCTGAGGTGCCGTGTGTATGTATGTATATAATATTATATAACTTACTCACTTAGGGTGTACTGTTAAAATTACTAACATTTGTTATAAGCAGCATGGTTATGTTATATTACACCGTACTACCAACTGTGCACCAACGCACTCCTCAAACATAATATCACTACGATTTGTATATATACTAACTTGGGTAAAAAATATTGTTAGCGTGTTCTACCAGAGTATGTGAAACCTGAGCTTAGACCATATTACACATTGCAAAAAAAATAATATACGCATATACTATATACGGTTTTTATAATCAAAATAAAACAATACATAATTAGTTGCTTATTAGTGAAATTAAATTAAAATATTGTGAATGTATTTATTACTTAATTAAATCGCCATCTAGAACAACCGACTGCAAATATTCCGATTAGATTGAACATGAACCTAACCGACCGACCGATTGGTTAAAGTTTAAATGTTGATGTACCCTCAATTTATATGATAATATTTATTGACTTGTTATACAATCAGTGCATTGTTTTAACGTGAGATGGCTTCGACGTAATATAATATTGTTGCTCGCAATTTTTAATCAAATCTTAAAGAACAAAAATATACAATGAAAATAAGACTTCAAATGTGTTCATCATTCTTTTCATTTTTAAATCATTATCATTTTTAAAAATGGTATAGTGCTGTCGCTGAGTTCTGTTTTCTGCTTAACTTACAATTATTATGAATAATATAATTAGCGCCTCATAACACAAACTAGAAATGATGTTAGTCGCTTGCTAACGCTTGCTTACGTGTAAGTACAAAACAATGAAAAAAATTTAGTCGAAAAATCGAAGTAAAAACTATCTTATATCTCAAGTTGGACTTTTTTTTATAAAAATAATGAATGAGTCGAGCAGGACGTTCACCTGGTAATTGATACGCCCTGCCCATTACAATGCAGTGCCGCTTAAGATTATTGAAAAACCCAAAAATTCTGAGCGTCACTACCACTGCGCTCGTCACCTTGAGACATAGATGTCAAGTCTTAACTGCACTCCATGAAGTAACCCTATAAATAAATCCGTTCATTAGTTTAGGAGTTCACAAGTTTCCCAAAATGAACTTACTCTAAGCATTGACAAATTTTATTTCATTTTATTTAATAATTACAAAATTAAATTATTATCGGTTCAATGAAATGACTCTGAAGAAGCATCTCAAGTAACTTAATGTTATATTTATAATAAAAATGTCCATATTCCGTGTATTCATGTATGCAATGCGAAATATTATTGGCAAATTTAATAAAGATTTTAATAAATTCCGCTATTCTGCTCTATTTCATTTATAAATTATTTAAGCTGGCATTCTGCAGTTGTAACCAACGAAGAGGCAATAATGACAAACGCGAAGTCCGAATTGCGGTCTTATGTCACGTTCACAGATTTCGGTAAGAACACACAGCTGATGATGGCCTGTCTTGTAGGTCTGTGGAGTTGAGATATCAGTACGACACGGAGTATGACGGCATCCCGGTGGCTCGGTTCGCAGCTAATGAGTGGTTCTTGGACAACGACGAGGGATGTTTCTGTATCAATGAAACGGACGGCATCACCAGAGATGATGGCTGTCTTCTGAACGGGGCTCAAGAGCTGTATAGTTGCGTTGGTGAGTATAGAAACTGACTTTTACATGTAAGACATACTATTCACGGTCGTTCAGGAGTTCTTATAATGTACTTATGTATTGTCGCGTGCGTAGTAGTGCGTCAGTTATGGCTAAATAACAAACAAACTAATACACTACCACTTAATTCCAAATGAAATTGTCAAAAGTATTGAAAGTTTTGTGTATCTGTAATTAATTTTTATTTACAATACTACCTATGATTACAAAAAAATAAACTACGTTTAAAAAACCGACTTCAAACAATGAAAAGTATCAAATAACTAAACCTTTAATATTAAAAAAATACTATTATTTGTATGTGCTACATATTGATAGGTTTTAAGTCAATGCCAAGCCCTAAATAAAATAAAACTTAATATTATAAACAGCTTACTTACTGTATTTATTTAGGTTGTCTGGCCATGCGTGTCTGTCCTATTGGGTTGTTTTTTTTCTAGACAAAGCTATCCCGCTCAAAGTCACGCTTGGCGAGTGTAGGTACCTTTATTTCATTTAGCTTGGCACCGACTTCAAAGCTATCAATATGTAACACATACAAATAATAGTATTTTATTACTATTAAAGGTAAAGATTATTAAATTTTTAGTTATTTGATACATTTCAGTTTTTGAAGTCGGTTTTTTTAAACGTAGTTTATTTTTTATTTTTTACGTTTTAGTGTCAGTTAATAATAATATATAATCAACTTGAATGAAAACTCTAAAAAAAAGCCCTACACAGAAAACAATTATGTCATCCAGGTAGATGAAAATTTTCATATAAATGTTCATAAAATGAAAACTACGGGGCCAAACTATGTAAAATTTAAGAATTACGTAAATCGGATCATAAATCTCAGAGTAATCGGCGTACATACATCAAAAAATACCGATCGAATTGATAACTTAAATGAAAACTATCGTTACGGGGAATTGTACCAAGACTGTGTACTGCCAGCATTTCCGCGTTGGATAGCTAGGCTGTTCCGTTGTCTGAAATAGCTGCCAGCGATTGTGTTTCCAGTAGCCATATTGAAGCCCATAGATAGTACTTTGATTTAGGCTTATAACCATAATCAATATCTGCGTATATAATATACTCTGTGGACTCCAAAACTTGGCTTAAAATGAAACGTTAGTGGAAACTTTTCTATACGAACGTTGTCGACTCTTTTATCCTTGATATTTTCAAGTATATATATAAGTTGTATATATATGATGTTAGCTTTACCTTTTTAAGTTATTAAGTTTTAAATAATGACTTCAAAGCAATAAAAACCATTGAAGTTTGCACCTTACTTACTTACGACTTATAACAACAAAAAAAAATGGTTCATAATCTAATTAAGTCTAAATTAATAATATTTAAACTAACTTTATAACACATAATAATTATAATATAACAAATATAAATGAAAGTAATGATTACAATTAATTGTTAAGCATTAATCATCTAATGCTAAGGCGGTCAGTCATGTCGTCAGACAATATCAAAAAGTATTTTTGAAGTGAAACTTATTTAGAATCGTTGTGATTTCAAACCAGATGGAACGACAAAATGACAGGTAAGAGACACAAATACAAAAATATGTAGGATGAAGCCGGCAAATAATGAGACAGAAATATGCATACTATTGAAGTGAAAACTTCTTTATCGTTGTTGTGATTTGAAAGTCGATGAAACGAAAAAGCAACAGTAAAAAGAGCAGTCACATCAATTCATAATAACATGGGAGATGATAATGAGATAGGAAGCATAATACATTGTTTTGGTACCAGGCGATCATAGTTAAAGAAGAGATTGTCGTAAGTATGGCGCGAGTTTACCTTAATATATTCTGACTCCAAGCGCACGACGTATTACTACATAGACACCAGGAGAACATATTATTAAATATAATAGTGGTGGTAGGAATGTCTTTCATAGCGGTTGAAATCATGTGTACACGTACCAGGAATTCATATGCATTTTAGAGGTTCATGCACCATGCAGGTTTCACTACTGACATGTGTACTATGTACGCAATGTTTTTTTTTTAATTCTGTTTTACGTTTGTCTGTGTCTCTCCATTTTGTATCTTTTTGAAATTTTTGGTTTTGTTAGTGCTAGAGTACTTCAAATAGTGTACAACGGTTTCATCATACAGATCACAAACAGAACCCTACTACACAAATCAGACAAAATCATCATTTCTGCCGAAAGATGTCCACAGCTGAACAAAAGCCTCCCCCAAAGATCGCCATGATGTCCTGCGCTGCCCTCATCCAACCTACTCCGGCGACCTTGACTAGATCGTCGGTTCATCTTGTGATAGGCCTACCAACACTGAGCCTTCCGGTACGTAGTCGCTATTCGAGGACCTTACTGCCCCAACGGCCATTTGTCCGTCGAGCTATATGCCCTGCCCACTGCCACTTCAGTTCATAGTCCTCTCCATTGCCCGCTGAGCAACAATGAGCTTCCTCAAAAGGCCCATAATTAGCGCCACGTCTGCGTTTCGTATGTCATCAAATAAAATCAGGCAACAATAAGCAAAAAGAACGAAACAGTCCGACACATTATTAAACAAATTCGAATTGCAAATGCGACCAAAGCCGTTATTGCTGTAACTATCTTTATTTCGAAAAAATAAAATATCTCATAAAGAGTCATATGTTTACTTCTGAATCACTCATCGTATGTCAGTAAGAGGTTACAATCATAATAATAAAATATATAAGTTCATAACTAATTAATATATAAAATATACAAATAATATCTCAACCAACATGGTCTCAAATATTGATACTTCGAATTGAATATCATATCTTCTGTAATCAATAATTTAATTTCGTTTACATCCATGTTGGAGTCTGAAAGAACTGACTTCCAAGAACCACCCGAGTAATAAAAGTTTTCAAGAAAATATAAGATCAAATCCAGCATAAAATTTATAACAAAATTTCGCTTCAACGAAGAAATTGAATGCTCGTGGATAAATTCTACAGCCTTCCATCTTTATATGCAATTTAATTTGTCATGTCCAAATGTAGATTAAATTTTCTTATTATAAGCAATCTTCAATATTAGCAATGCAGATTTGAAGATGAGATGTTTTGTAACACAAATATTTATTCAGCAAACGTATCGTGAAATGATTATAATCTAAGATATTATAGTTCTCATTTTCGTTCATACAGCAAGGAATGTATTCATTGATATCTAAAAATATCAGTGACAGATCACGGACTAGTAAGAAAATAAGGACTCCGTGTCATTACATAACAGTGTAGCTCCAAAACAAGCCGATTAACGTGTAAATACATAGCCCCACGCATACTCTTACACTACTACAGGCTGATAGGCGGCCATTATGAGAATTGTCATCGTCTGTGACAGATCAGTTTGCGTCTCAATAAAATATTTTAAAAATGCTAAAGTATAAAAACTATACTATATAAGTATTTGTAGCCATATATGATTATTTTAGGGAGAAATAATTGTGTTATTATTATTCCCCGTAACCGCACACACACTAGCAGCTAACGGTGCTTCACTTGCTAATATCACGGCGCGGAGTCCTTCTTTTTTTACTCGTCCGTGTGACAGTTTAGTTAAAGAAAGACTTTCAGATACTAGCAGGTTAAGTCTCCGCTGTTAGATATACTGAAATCCAATATATTTCCACGTTGTTTCCCGTCCAGTATATAGGTTCCGGATAAGCAATCATGGCTTTGTCATGTCTGTCTGTCCGTCCACATGTCACAGCTTCTTTTTCCCGTAACTATACTGTTGAAACTAATAAAATAATAAAAATAGAAAAACAAACATTTTGGAGTATCACCAAACTTAGAACTGAAACTCAAAAATTTTTTAATACGTCATAAAACCTAAACCGCAATTAACCCTTCACGGGCGAGTTCGAATCGTTCTTGGCCACTTTTTTAGTATAGATGTATAAGTTCAGTTAATGAGTACGTCAAAAATTGGTTCACGGTCGCCTAAACGGTTGACAAAAATTCCGCTAGAGTCAAAATAAATCAAATGTTTCAATCCAAAAGTGGCAAAATTTCATTAACATCAGCTATTTGTTGCCCATGAAATGCCCGCTGGCAATTCGTTAGAGTTTTAGAGGTAGTTTTAGGAGTTAAATAAGTCTTCTGGTAGTTACTGTTTACGGCGCATAATATGGCCGTAATATGTAATAAGATCTGTGTATCAAATTCAGTAGAAGCCACGCCATTTGACGTAGTAATAGAGTCATAAATAGATTTCAAATTCAAATTCAAAAAAATCTTTATTCACTGTAAAACTTTATAACTTTTTAGTGCAAGTCAGGATGATGTACAAAAGTTACAATAGCATTCAAATGAGTGGCACAATATTCATTCACAATAAATTTAGAAACATTAATCCCAACTATCATCATTCAAATAATCTTTCACATTATAATAGGCCTTAGATGTTAATTTATTTTTTACGATACATTAAATAATTTTAATTAGTAATATTTTAATATGATTTGGTAGTTTTTTATAAAATATATCATAGTCCACTTTTAAAGATTTAGCAATTTTACGGAGCCTAGTAGATGGACTCGACTCTCGACTATTCGATTCGATCAATTCTGCGTTGCACATGCAACAGCGCACCATCCTTTGCTACATTCCAATCAAACTAAGGCAAGAAATCTGCTAAATCAAATCAAAACGTAATCCTTCGGTCGTTACGTTTTAATTGCAACATGTTCTCAGTTTTATTTGTCTGCAAAAGTGACGAGGTATATTGTACTATGTTCTTGAAAAATATAAAATATTTTAACTTCTTCAAATTCATCAAATCATGTTGTAAAAGCAACTAGTAGTAATGAAAGTCCGAAATATAATCACGGAACCCCATACTCTTGGAGTTTTCCATTGTGTATATAAGCACAATACGTACAAAAATTCTCTCGTCAAATCTCGTCGCGTTGCATAAAATGCTGCCTGCATCGATGTTCTCTGCATTAAAATATTTTAAATTTACACTCTGGCGATACATTACATTAGCCTTAATTAACATCCGATATAATGAACAGCTATAAGCTTAGTTTGCGGCTGCGGTTTTTGTCAATGTATGATCGGATTATAATTATACAGAATATATAGAGAAAAAATATGTAAGTAATAATGTAGTCTAAAGCCATCGGAAATGTGTAATCAAAGTAAATAAGTTAAAAATGAAACAAAAACGTATTTTTGAATGATTTTATAATAATTATTATGTAGTAATAAAATGGTAAGGATTAATATCATATTTGTGTAAACAACTTTACCCATTTTTAAAGTATTAAAATGGATATAGTATGTTATCCTTAAGAGATAGACATATGTCATCGCAGAGTTTTCTGTAGACATATAAAAGATACACAATTCCACCATACATTATTTTGTTATATCTCAAAGGGACTTCGGCAGCGTTTTCATTGAAAACTCCCAGACTGCTTAATTTTTTCGACACCTCCAACAAATATCATTAATGTATACCAAAACTTACCACGCTATTCATTGGTGAAAACAGCATAAAAATCGGTTAAAATTATTTTTCCAGTTTATCGCGAACAGCCAGACAGACGCGGCGGAGGATTTTGTTTTATGATAGATAGTGATACAACCCGCTTTAATTTTTTTATGATATACATCAACTGAGAAGCATAGGTTTTGCTCATGGCATTTAGCCTCCGTGATAAATGCTCCGTCCTAATGGAGTTTCTATTTCAAAATTCTATTACATTACTTCACAGTTCACATCATGGCAAAAATCCGTGATATTTAAAAAAATTGCTTTTCCCCTTTGGAAAGTATTAATTTACTCTTCCCGAGAGATACCCGCAACTAAAAACGCTTAAAGAAAAAGCTTCGATAGTCTAACAAAAAAGTAAAAAAATGTTTAAGTGTTAAATTTGATCATTACGTAGGTACACTCATCGCTATATTTCGTTTAAACAAAATGTTATTTAATAAGAAGGTCCATCCAATCAGCTGAGTGAATGTTATTGATAGTTTTAAATATTAAAAGACAGGTAAGGCCGACGCGGCATCACCTATTGACCTGTTGCGGAAACATTCATTACATTTTCAGTTATACGTACAAATAATATTCTCTATTGAATTGAATTAAACTGATAATCCACTTATAATAATTAGTAATGTGAAGTTAAATGAATATGAGAAATAATATTCGCAATACGCAGGTAACTGTTTAATTAACATTATAAGTGGTAAGACTGTGTGACTGATTGCTTATGTACTACTAACAAGGAAACTAAAGGCTACTGACTCATCTTGATTTTATAATAATAATTGTTGTCCACCTCTGGTCCGATGTCGAGTCAATTACAAGGTAAACGAGCGCATCTTAATAAACATATCATTGACGCTGACGTATGTGGCCCTTAAAAACATTATTCCATAAAATAATAAATTAAAATAAAAAACATCACCCTTTACTTAATTATGCTATGAATGAATGTATTAGCGCAGAATGGATGGAATTCAATTATTATTACGTTAAATGCGGGCATGACACGGTTTAAGTGAGGGCAATCGGTTGAGGCGGGAGGCTTCATCAAGTAAAAAAGCGCACACAGTTGATAAACGCAAACACATCATTGAAATGCTCCGTGTCGTGTTCTTGACGAGCACGCTTCTTGCGTTCTCTGCGGCTCGTATTTACGAGCGTTGCGAGCTCGCCCGCGATCTCATTCAACTCGGAATTAGTAAGGACCAGCTTGCCACGTGGGTGTGTATCGCTTTCCACGAGTCCCGCTTCGATACAGCGGCTCGTAACCCTTACAGTGGTGATCATGGATTGTTGCAAATAAGTGAACTGTATTGGTGTGGTGCGGGGAAGGCTTGTGGTGTTCCGTGCTCGGCGTTTCGGGACGAGGACATATCTAACGACGTAGAATGTGCGTTACGGATCTACGAAGAACATACGCGGCTGCAAGGAAACGGATTTCTCGCTTGGGTGGTGTACCCCCAACACTGTAAGCACAATGCTAAAAAGTATCTTGCTGATTGCGAAGGTTCATTAAAAGATGTCTCCCCATACAAAGTTCAAGGACGAGGCAGGTCTCTCAAAGATAATTCACAAAGCCAAAATAACAATGATCTTTACTTTAGAAAATTTCCAAATATTGATGACTTGAAACCACCGTCTATAACAATAAATCAATTTTTACCTGGTTTCAATTCCGGAAAGCACAGCGGTGATAAGTTTGACTTTACTAAGTTTGAAATCAAACCTGAAAATGATGGAGGAAAATTAAATAAAAAGTTTCAAATTAACGTTGGAAATATAAACAAAATAAATGACAACATGAACCCATTCCCTTGGTTAAATTCAAATTTGCTTAAATATGATACAGTTAAGATATCAAATGAGAAAATAAAGAATATAGATGATCTTAAGCCACCTGTGTTCTTTAAGACAGCGTCACGTGAATCTGAAAGAATAAACTATAATATACCTACAAGTACTCTACGAACAACTACAGCAAGTACTAAAGCAAGTGTAACAGTTGATCCAGAACTAATAGGTATTAAGCCGCCAAACCCTCGAAGATTAGAAACAAATCAATTCCGTCGTCGTAAATTAATCGACATTAATAATAGTAACTTAACTATGGACCAAACAGATAAAACTAAAAAAACTGTAAGAATAGAAACCAACGTCGTACCTATAACGGAACCTACGTCTCCTGTGCGCATATCAGCATCGAATACATCCTACACCTTCCGTTCAAATAACCGTTTGCCATATGTCGAACCGCTGGTAATTGAAAATACAAAAAACAGCCAAGAAGTCAACTTGGTTACAAAAACTGCCTTAGATATTAGTAGTACTCATGCTCATGCAACGCCTTATTCACAGAATGTGTCACAAAATAACATCATGACAACCGAGAAAATATCATTACAAACTAAAGTACAGTTTCATAACGAGACTTTGGACACCAAAAAATATTTAACATATAATTTTCAATCTACAGTGACTCCGCGCCTCAGTTCAAACTCGTACGGTAGGAGCAGTTTTAATGTAACAACTACTAGTACGGAAAATACACAGAAAAAAGAATTAGAAAAAGAAGACCTGTATAAAGAACGGAATAGGGCACCGCAAATGAACAGAAGTACGACAAAAGATGTTCCGGCGAAAACAACTGACAACGAACAATTGAAAGCAATGAGAAATGAAAGTACAAGAAGAAGATATACATTAAGACCTCTTTTTCAATCGATTGCCGGAAATGAAACATTAAATCTAAATAACAGATTAAAACTTGAATCTACAAAAATACCAGATGGAATGAATACAACAACTGTTACTAAAACAAGCACTAATACCGCGGTAACCTCGACGTTTTCTGAATCAACAACGAAGTCGACGACACCAGCCACTCGTATTTACTTAGATGACGGCGCGACTACAGTACATAGAAGATCTACAATATCACCCAGCCGGCTAAGCGACGATAAACAGTTAACAAAGTCACCACTAACTACGACGGTATCAACGCCGACTACAAAGAAAGCAACACAATCTATCTTCGATCTATATCTGAACCCCACCCAGCGACCTCGGATCACCTATAATTTTCCCGTATTCAAGGATAGCCCGTTTAAGTTAAAAATATTTTCCGGCGGCACAACTACACCAGCGCCTCTCTTTATTAGAAATGCATGAGATAATTTTACGATACTTTAGCGTTCTAAATGTAATCGTCTACACTGCCATAATATAATGTGCTCAATATTTCTAGGATTAAACCAAAAAGCATTTACAATTATTAAATATATTATAATCTTTTTTTTTTAATAATTATGACTTAACTTAATCTATAATCTTAATATCATCATTTGTTTCGTATTTTGTTTCTGTGCTATTGACTAAACATTTGCCAATATCCTAACATCACAACACCTTGATGTGGAGAAAAATCTATATTATACGTATCAGACTGCAGCGAAAATCAAAAAAAATCTCCAGGCTCAATCAGCCTTATAGCTAACACACGTGTGACTAAAATGTCAAATTTTTTTTTAAAGAATGCTCTCTATGTAAAGTAAAAACATAGAGATAATTATAATACAATGTATTTATTAATTGTATTGATAATAGTATATTTATATTTATATTGTTAGGTATATCTATCATTTCACAATATTGATAATATAATTTTTTCATATTTTATAATGGAAATAATTTTGATTTTGATTTTATTTGTTATTATTCTAAATTTCATATTATTCTATCTTAAATGAGACAAATATCTCGTAATTCTAGTATAATTAACTAATCTTAACATAATGATTATTCAACATAAAAACTGCTTGTAAATGCAAATTATCTCAAATATGTAAATAATATTAGATTGGCGACTTGTTCACTAATAACATATTATAGCTCAAATAATAATATATTGACCAGAAATTTATTAATATTTACCCGACCTTGCAACGAACTCTGACCTTTTTCTTGTTTTTAAATATTATTAACATTCTACGAATTATTAATTAACAGGTAGTTTGAATTCATACAAAATATTTATTATTTTAATGGTCGACCAAAAGTTGTTCATTTTTAATGCGAACAGAAATAGGCTTGTAATACTTAGAACAGAGTTTATGGGCTGAATTATTTTTGTGAATGAGATACCTAATAAAATTCTTTTTTTTTAATAGTAATTGCTGTATTTTCAAATAATATGAGCATAGGTAGGACATGTAGCCTAACATAAGTAATCTCGTAACAAAACGAGAATAGGATCGAAACGAACTTATGTCAAAAAGTTTATTTCGTCTTCTTGTAACACATAGACGGTTAAATTCCGACTGCGATGAAGTTAAGTTCCGATTTTGAGAAATCGTATGATGCGTAATCTCGTAACAAGATCACACGTCAAACGTTTGGAGATGCATATTCGGCAAAATTTTGACGTTTGGTTGAGTTGATCACTTAAAACATATTAAAGAGCCAATGACGTTCTATACATATAGACAATGCACCTCATACAAAATCAAAGCCCAAATATGGCACATGCGACAAATGACACCATAATAACCTTCGACTGCTATACATTTCTGCGTTTACTCCAGTTGTTTAAAATATTATTGGTCAATAATAATAAGATTTGGACAGTGACATCAGTGGAGTTAGGTATTTTTTTAAATCCAAAAGAATAAGTGGTTTGCTATAAGTTTCACGTTCGTCAGTCTGTCTCATTTTCCGATCAAGATCTGTTCAGTCGGAGTTTTTTGACGTTTTTAATCAAAAATAACACTCATATCATAAAAGGGAAAGTTTGTATGTTTATTTATTGGCTTGTGTTTATATTTGTTACTTCTTTACGTTCTAAAGGGATTTGGATTTAATAATTTAAGGTAACCTTTAATGAGAAATACTAATACTCAAATATAATATTTTATTTACATAAAATAATTAGTTAAACTGGTTATTTAAATGTTGAGTTCCTTGAATTAAATTTAAATTTGTCTTTTAGACTCAGATATCTTTTCCAGGGTACCTTTTTGTTATATGTAGTGTAAGTGGACATCAACATTTGTTTGTATGACAGCTTTTGTCAAATTGGAAATGTAGTTAAATCCAAAAATTTAAATCCTTTAGCAGTGAAATATAAATATGCTTATTTAGTTTGTAAATTTCTTTACATCTCTCTCTTGCTACGATCTGGCGCCAAGTTTCTTTCATTATCTCTTGTTCGGGAAAGCTGAGAAATATTAGTTTTACATATTTGTGATGTAAATAAGTATCAATTATCACTAGGTAACAATACTTCTGCGATAACGTGTAAATGGCACTAGTATGTAAGCGTTCACGTTCTTGTAAGCCGTTCACATCACACGAAATACAATAATGCTAATCATTGTTCACTAGGCCTTTAAAAAAATTAACAAAAAACAACCAACTTCAAAAACACTATTCCAAACCAATACATAGATATAATATACACGTATACATATAAAAATAATTATTTAATAAATCTAATTCTAGTAACATAGAACATGGAAGCACCAGCTATCAAACAAAAAAATAATTATCAAAATCGGTTTACCCAGTCGAGAGTTCTGCGATAACAAACATAAAAAACATACCGACGAATTGAAAACATCCACCTTTTTGAAGTCGGTTAAAAAGAGCGACTCTATTGTTTTCGTTTCTGACTGTGTTCTTTCATCTGTCTCATTCTGACAAGCGGGTCTTGTCTGGGGACTTGTCAATAATTAATACCATTTTAAATGAAAAAATATTCGTTTTATTACTTAAGCTTTTTGCATATCAATCTTATATAAATAAAATAAACTTACCGATGATAATTCTTTTTAAATGAAAAAATATTAGTTTTATTACTTAAGCTTTTTGCATATCAATCTTATATAAATAAAATAAACTTACCGATGATAATTCTTTCTTCTTAACCATCTTTTATTGAGTCGTTAATGTATTATTTAAGCACTTTTTACAGCACACTTAGGCTTGTTGATTGACACACAGTTGACACACGACTAAATAGAAAGTGTGCTTACATTGTCTTTAAGCACACTTTTGCCATTCCACTGTCAGACTGCGAATGATATATCCTTGTCCATATAGAACGTCATTGTATAGAGCATAGATAACTCTTTTAATAATAGTAGAAATATTTTGGATTTTGTAGAACAATATTGGTAAAATCGTGCGAGCTTGCTCGTGTAAAATGTCCGCGGCTCCCTTCCATTCTCATTCTTAGAGAACGATATGAGAATACTAATCTAGGGCAATACGGCGGACCTTAACGTCAACGATTGAAATTACATGAATAACACCGCTGGCGCTGGTTTGTATGACTCGCTCGTTATCTGTAAGTTTTTGTATTACTCATGCGGCGCTCACTGTTGCGGTTGAAAAAGAGGCGTACGTCCATATTAAAATTACGCGTGAGTTTATTCGGAAATGAAACTGTTGTCTGAGTGCAAAAAGTGTACTTGTCGCACGCAAATTATACTTGGCGCATGCAAATTTGGATAAAATTGCTAAAATAAATAAATTAATAACAAAAAAAAAATCGAAATATCAAAACTGAATTGAGGTTGACGCGTGTGACAGTTTTACTCAATAAATAAAATTATAATTTAAGTTACAAAAGTTCAATTGAATATGGAGTCGGAGATAATACCAGATACTGAAGAAAGTTCTAACGACGAATCCACACCACCTGAAATCCTGAAAAAGTGGAAGTTATAAATGGACCCACATAAATCGTCGCATTTGAAATACAAAATAGTATTTGCAACTCGTGCGACGTTGTCGATTACTCACTCAAGCCCACACCGAGTTGCACAATATACTAATGGCACAAAGTTACCAATTTCACACTTCTTTTATATGCTCAATGCATTGCTGGTTTCCAATCCATTTTGCAGTTTATTAGAAGATATATGAAGCGACTTTTTTGTTTTAGAGATTTATCTACGGCCGAACTCATAAGCTGTACAATGCTTAATAGTTACCAAACACAAAAATTTGATTGTTTTATATAAATGTACATGTTTATCTCTCTTGTATATTTCGTCTGTGGCTAATGTAGTTGGATTCGCAATTAATTAAGGCCAGTTATACTTAAATGTTATTATATTGGCGTTTGTTGGTCCCAATAAAGTATATAAATAAATAATCGCTTAATTGTGTGTCTTTTACCACATCCAACGGGGAGTGTTCGATTAGTAGCAATTTGAATTGATTCAAGCTGCCCGATTCCAACATCGCTCCGGGCATTTCCACATACAAATACCAACTCATCCTCTCGCCACACACAAACGTTCACTTTGAATCATTAGCTTTGTTTCGTCAAACTCCACAACTTCTCGTTCCTCCACAACGCGGTTTTCTAGAACATTCTTTCACATACAACGAAACTATTGAATCAGCTCAATTACGCGATGTTACCAGGTATTTCGTTCAAAAAAGGTCCTACCTAGAAGGCTGAGCATGGGCACCTGTTGTCACCTGACCATCAGGTGAATCGTAGGCTCCTTTGTACATCAGATCATCAGATCAACTACCATCAGGAAACCCATGAGAACGAATTAGATAAATGTCTCGAGGTAAGTTTTATTGACTTTTGAATTGACGTTCCATATAAGCTGCTTGTAAGTACGTTAGTGGCCTAGAGGTCCCGGGTTCGAATCCCGGTAAGTACAAACATTTATATTATGAATATGGATGTTTGTTGCCGAGTCATGGATTTTTGTATGTATTTGTGTATGTTTGACGTCAAAGTCAAATAAAATTTTATCAATAAGGCTTAAAGAATAAACTAAGCGCTTTTGAATCGTCACTACAAATATTTCTTTTAAATTACTGAATTTGCCATATGTTCGTAAAAAGTTGAGCTCGCGAGAACAACATATAAGAAACTCAACGGCCACTCTTTTCAATCTATTAGAATATTTTACAATAGCTGTAATATTCATAAAAAATGACTTTGTAAGGTACTGCATTCAAAATATTAGTCGTGTTTAAATAATACAAATTATTTAATAAAAAGTAGTAAATAATTACCTGTATAAATATAATTTATCGTTGGGATTATTATATATAATCTATAAAATATTCGATTAAATGCATCAACCTTTAGAGCTTGAATTCATTGTTTGTATAAGGATGCTTCATGAACATGATGGTTGTGATAACTGTTATAATTAGTAATTGCATCCAACAAATACAATGATTTATTAACTATAACAGGTCGACCTGGCATGACGCATGGACCTGCCATTGGTCCTTTCAGACATATTTGAAGGAAGGAGACGACCCGGAACACCACACTGCCTCAAGTAATGCCATTCAGTGAGCATGACGAACCATGTTATAGCATACCTACGCATGATAACTAAATATTACAAGATTGATGCTTACAAAGCAAGCCCACAAATGATTCTATATAATGCAATTACAGTGGATTCTATATAAACCAAAACAATATATATTTTCATGTTACATTTGATTATACAATCTTTATATGAAGAATTATTAGGTGGACCAGGAGCATCTACTTTCCATACTTCTTCATTCTCTATATTATATTCTTTAATTGTATAGTAGGCTTTTAGAATAAGGCGATTCTTTTTTCGATTTGGAATCTTATTAAAGTACTGCACACTGAGATAATTTTGGAATATCGATTTTATTTTTATTTCTTGTATTGATGGTGTCTTTATCTTTATTTTGAATATATTCATTCTTGCTATTATAAATAATAAATTCTGTGAATGCCTATCAATATTACAAACTAATAAAGTGTAGTCTGCTGTCATTCTTTCGAGGCTGCAAATGGCAAATTATTAATGTAGACGAGGAATAAGAAAGGTCCTAGGCATCAACCGTGAGGCACGCGCATCAGCAGTACAGATCCTGATGAATGTCCCTTATTAATTATTACTTACTGAGTTCTATTGGCTTAGTATGAAGCAATACGAACAAGTGATTAGCTTCTTATTCCATAATAATTGAGCTTACGAAAAAGGATAAAATGGTCTACGCCATCAAATGCTTTCGAAAAATCACAGAATATTCCTATAGCGTTATCTGATCTCTGCCAAGCATTAAAATATGTGTCGAATCAACGCCAGCATACCATACCAGCATCAGATGTTTAACGACCTTTCGTAAAATCAAATTTCTTAGAATATATGATGTTATTGCCAGAGAAATGGTTTTACAATTGATTTCATTAATATGAAATAAAACTAGTATTAATAAATTTAATATAAATAAAACCTACTACAAGTTGTGGGGTAATCCCCACAACTTGTAGTAGGTTTTACGACATAGCTATTTTTTTAGTTTATTTATAGATAATGCCTTAACAGTGGCTGTTGGCAAGTTGGCAAAAACTAATCGAGCATGTGTACCTACATATATTTTATTAAATGAAACAAGACTTTAAAAAAATGTCATTGAGTTTTCCTATAAAATTCAAAGTACTTATCTTCTGCTCTAGCCTATAACAAGTCGAATGAAGATGCTCCTTGTATCAAAATGACCATTGCATATAATAACGTAACCTGTTCTTGATTAAATTAATTAACGTTAAGATCGTCTTACGAATTGATTCATATTCATTATCTTATTTACGACGTTCGATTATTTTTTATGTAAGCCAACGTAATTATTATTCAAATCGGCTGACCGTGCATAATACCGGTCATCGGAAGGCCAACTCGCCGAGTGCCAAGTGCTAAGTGGCTTGCGAACAACGTGCGGTTTACACATTAAAGTTTCATAGTGAACAAGGAATCCTTGCTTGCCACGTATAAATTCGCCTTGCCAATTTTGTTTCAAAATATTATAGGTACAAGAACCCACACTATACTAATACATAGTAAAATGCAAATTAATTTTTATGAAGTGTTAACTTGAATTTTAAGATGTCGCTGAATACTTTGTTTTGTGGCTATTCATTTATTTATTTAATTTCACAAACATTTACAATAAATTAAACAAATGTAGTTTACAATATTACCATGTAACCCAGTTTATGTGACCCTTCCTACTGAGCTAAAGGTCCCGGGTTCGAATCCCAATAGGTGCAAACATTTATACTATGAATATCGATGTTTTTTTTCCGAGTCATGGATGTTTATTTGTATTTATGTATGTTTAAGTAAGTATATCGTCGTAAACCCATAGCACAGGCTATGCCTTGTTTTGGTGCAAGATAATAAGTATGTGGAAAAATGGATCAATATATGAAAAAGAATAGTATGTTACTGCTATTACTATATCAATATTTACAATAATCTGGTGTAGTTCACTAATTGCATGCACAGTATGCTACGCAATTACACTTAAACGTGAAAATAAAACAAATATATACTGAAAAATAAATGACAATATTGTAAATTGAACTATTTCTATGTAATCATAATCTGTTAACGATTATTTAACGCAATTATGCGTCTTGCATTTTCCAAAACTTTTACTAAATATGTCTAGATTATTATTTTTCTGTAGTAACAGTGTCTACACTCTACACAATACATAATATGTACATTGTACACTAACAGAGAAAAATTCCTTTGTGATCTTGAGTTATGAAAAGAAGTTAATCGAATTAGAGCGACAGTGGGCAGTCGCATAAGTTGGGAACTAAGACAAGTAGTTTTTAATAACTTGTTATGCGGGTTTCGAGCGTGCTCTAGTTTTATCATGGTGTTGACGCTAGATGGCGCTTAGCACAAAACTTTGTATTACGAGGGCGGCAATGACGGGAATCAAGGACAAATCAACTGATAAAAATGTATTTATTGCTTTTCGAAGTATTCTCCGCGAAATTTGACGCATTTTTCCATACGATGGAACCAATAATTAAAGCTACCATTCTATTCGGAAGTTGGGGTCTCCAAAATGGCCGTTTTGTAGGCGTCCACAGCTTCCTCAGGTGATGAAAATCTCTGACCACGCAATTTATTCTTTATTTTAGGGAAAGTATAGAAAACATTAGGGCTTAGGTCGGTGCTGTACGGCGGATGGTCTAATAATTCTATGTTTTCTTGCTCTAAAAACTCTTTTGTTCTGTGCGCGGTGTGAGAACTCGCATTGTCGTGATGGAGGATGATGCGGCGGTTGCAGTTCTCTTTACGGAGTTCAGAATAGACCTGTGGCAAACAAATGCTAGCATACCATTCTGCATTAACCGTTCTTTGTCCCTCAAGAGGAATAGTCGCAACATGGCCGGTTTTGGAGACAACCAACCATTTTTTTTGCAACACTCCGTGAACGAACAATTTTTGTTGGCTTTAACTCATTTTCGAACACCCAAACTCGTGACTGGTTTTTTGTTTCGGGTTCGTACGCGTATATCCAGGATTCGTCACTTGATACGATGATGTATACAGCATTTGAGGATCCTGCGCGGAATCTTTCGAGAGTTCTGACGCAGCAAGTAAGGCGAGCCGCTTTTTGCTTTTCACAGAGCAAATGCGGTTTCCATCGGGAAAACAACTTTTTTACACCTAATTGTTCATGCAAGATCATTTGTATTTGACTCATGCCAATGTCTAAAGTTGCCTGAATTTCGCGGTATGTCACATGTTCCCACATGTCACACTTCCTCAATCAGCTTACGCACAGCATCAACGTTTTCTTTGGTGACTGCAGTTTTTGGACGACGTTGAGGGGGATCATCACTGAACTTGACACGTCCACGTTGAAATTCAGCAAACCAGCGATAAATTGTGGTTTTGGATGGGGCTTCATCACCAAATGCAGAAATCATCCGGTCAACACACTGTTTTTGTGTTAAACCACTTCGAAAGTCATAATAAATCATCGCTCTAGAATTTTCTCGACTCAATTCCATTTTCTCAACGACTAAACAAGTTTGACAAAACCTTGTGACAAGACCGAGAATCATTTATTAAAATAAATAAATGGTATTCGATTTTTAGAACCAAGGAGTTTTCAATTAAAAAGATTTTAATATGACAGGAACAGTGGAAATATTCCATTCCCGATACTTTTAGTGCAGCCTATGTGTCGAAGATTGGGGATTAGAACAATAATTTATACAAGTAGCATTGCTCTGTCTCTTAAAAACGGATGGTCATAATATTTTTTCAAGCTTACGATTTATTTTTAAACGAATTTGTTTTTCATTTAAATGTTCCCGTTCAACGAGCACTAACTTGGTTGTATACCATAATGAAATAGTAAATGCAGTTGATGCTGGTGTACAAGTAAGCGCTATTTACATGGACTTTGCAAAAGCCTTCGATAGAGTTAGCTATATTATTTTATTGCAAAAATTAAAGTCATATGGAATAGGCGGGACACTTTTGGAATGGTTTAATTCCTACTTATTTAACAGAACTCAATACGTAGCGGTGAAGGGCTTCAAATCCGACATTTACGCAGTGATCTCACGAGTACCTCAGGGTTCTCATCTGGGGCCATGGCTGTTCAATTTATTCATTAATGATATTGTATCTCACATCCAGCACAGTAGCACTTATCTCTTTGCAGATGACCTGAAGTTATGTAGAACTATAACAAGCCCTTTAGATTGCGATTTATTACAAGAAGATCTTAATGCAATAAACAAATGGTGTGCTAGTAATAAAATGACATTGAACACAAGTAAATGTTACTCTATCACATTCACTCGCAACCAAGATATACTCAGAACTCAATATAGCATTAATGGTTTAGTTCTAGAGGATAAAACTGATATCAGAGACTTAGGGGTTTCTTTTGATAACAAATTAACGTTTCTGCCTCATATTGATAATGTTATTAATAAATCTTCAAAAATGCTAGGCTTCATCATCCGTAACTGTAAAAAAAACCGCAATCCAACAACTAAAATAACCCTGTATAATGCTTATGTGCGCAGAAATCTAGAATACTGTAGCATCGTTTGGTCTCCTCAATACAACATTCACCAATTAAGAGTTGAACGCATTCAAAAACGGTTCTTATGGCACCTTGCTTTTTCTTGTGGGGTACATAAGCAATTGCCATCGTACTGCGATAAGTTGAGACACTTTAACTTGAAAAGTCTTTCTGTTCGACGACAAATGCTAGATCTAATATTTTTATACAAAATAATTAGAAATCAGCTCGACAGTCCATCACTCGTGCACTCCATCAGCTTACGAGTTCCCCGCCGAGTACCAAGGCGTGCGCAGGTCGGAGCTGGCCTGTTCCATCAGCCATTTGCCAAAACTAACCTTAAGCAATTTTCTCCCATATGTCTATCAAGAACTTTTAACTCCATCTGTGGTGAAGTAGATATTTTTAAAGATTCTTTACCTGCTTTTAAAAAAAATATTACGAGATTGTTAGGCGCCAAAATATGATTAATATTCTTCTTCTTCTTTCTTTTTTTTCCTTCTTTTCAAATTCGTATCGTGATTTTATAATTTTTGCTTTATTTTGTTTTCTTGGTGTCACGAAAGACTGTGCATGTTGTGACATCTTAATTTTTAGAATGTTAAAGAGTGTAATTATTGCCTCAAAAATAGTCGTTACTAGTTTAAAATATAAATAGTCGTTGTCTAAATTGGGTAGGAACTTAATTCCAATGATAAATTATCTGATAGGAGAAGATACCTACATACCTGGAAGATATTTCGAACTACTATTTTAAAGCATTTTAAAGGGTCTAGTCTTACATTTGTTTCCGCTGAGCCCCAACTAGATACCGCAAGCGTAGTCGCAAACTGAGGCAACTAATACTACGCCCAAGTGGACATACTCGAGCCAGTCTCGAACAATACGTCACGTTGACATGCCAAATGTTCTGTTAAACTTTGCTTATAATTGAAATTAAAATGCCAGATTGCGTAGTCAGATTTTAATCTAATATATGTTGTAATAATAGTAGTACGGTATCTAGTTGGAGCGCAGCGGAGTCCAATCCATAATCTATTATGTGATGGGTGCTAAGTTGTCCATTTATACATCTACAAGGGCAATTAGCATTGCAATTAAAGATAATATTAATCATCGATTTATAATTACTCACTAGCTTTTCCCCCCATGATGTGATACGTAACAATAAATAGAAAGGTTTCGTTTGAATATTTGAAAGGATAATTTGCATCTTAACCCACAAATAATAGATCGAAATTTTCCACGATAAGTGGTACTTATAAAAGTATTTCAACAAAAAAGTAAATAAGTAAGTTTATATCTTTTGCTAGTAATTCACTAACAGCCGTTTTCAGTAACGTATCTCTAGTAACGGATACATTGCTATCACCATTTAATGACAAGATCTTATCTATCCATAGTAATGTACAATATAGTTATAGTCCAATGCTTTCTGTCGATAGGTTATTGAAATGTTAGTAAACGTAAAAGAATAGATTTGTCAACCTCTAGTTAGTTAAACTAAGGATAGATAGGTTATTGAAAACGGGCGTAAGGGTACCTTTTTATAAAGCAAGATTATAGACATGATTCGTCATATTATATGTTCACATATCATATAATAATATTATGATATCAGCAATCAATACAAACAAAAACCAAATACATGCCACATTTCAAGGTAATATAATAATGTCAAGGGAATAAATTTTCAAATACTTTTAACAAATTATATTTGTTGACACTCTGATACAATAGAATCAATAATTTCTTGTCAAAAATCTGTTAAGAAGTTATTATTTGCAATTTATTTTGAATGATTCGGAGATTCACCGGTTTTATGTCGTTAAAACATGTCATTTAGGGTATTTTCCGATAGGCACTGCGACCACTGTACAGTGTGGCGTCAGTTTAGTATACTGTGATGCCGTTCCTTTACAGCCAGTTATACTGGTTACTATTTAAAACGAACGCAATCCCGTACACTGTCAGCCGCATTGACGCAGCATTCAAATGAGTGTATTAAAGTTTTCTAGTTCATTAAAAAAAACTGTTGTTGGAGTACTGTCAAATTAAAAATATTTGGGATTCAACGTTAGGCACTCGAGTGGTTTTGATTGATCATGTGATCAAAGTACTGCGAGTACCTTACCTCGGAAATGCCAGTGCTCACAGTAGAATATGGCGGCGATTTATGACGTCATATGTTTCCCTCGGGTGCTGCGGCAGTATACTGGAAGTCCATAACGGAACGAACTTTTCTATGGTGATAGCACTGTGCAGTGCTCGTAGTGCATATCGGAACATACCCATAGAATAACAAGGAGGTACTATTCCGTGCGTCACAATCTCATTTAATACTCAACAAATAAAGAGCACAGCGCGCTTTAAGAAGCTATCATTTAAAATGGTAAAGAGTCTATACGACTTGCACTAGCGATAATAACGTAACTATTACATTACACAAAGATGCGTAGATTATTGTAAAAAATTGTTCCAATTTACATAATTATCTCATTTGCTAACTATTAACTTAACTGGCCTCTAAGAAAGTCGAGAAAATAACATATTACACAATACTTACACTTAAGCTATGTCAAGTAAAAGGAAAAGGTTTGCGCTCTCTTATATGAAAAAAACATACGTAACATGAACGTTAGATTACCTACTTGAATTTTATATTAATTCAAATTTTAATCTGCCACTGTCTCTCTAACTGTTCCCTAAAAGACAGAGGGGCAGATAGATGGCTAAACCTTATAAGAATCAATCATTCGATTCTTATGATGTAATATGTACGGAGCTAAATAAATTACAATATATGTTTCACTGAATTGCAATATATTTTACCATATAAAGTTAGCACTACGAACTTCAACTTTACTAATTGCATGCCTGCAACTACTCAACAATTTCCAATCAAATAGACAGGGAAACATGAACACACAAGATATCCTTTGACTCCTCTAGTTCTCTGTCTGGAACTAGAATCAAATATTAGTCAGATGAAACTCCCTCGTACACACATATATATTTTATTGATGCTTCATGCCGTATTCTATAAGCTTTTGCAGACTCTAATATTGTTGCGTATGGATTAAATATAAGTGGCACAGTTTATCAAACATATAATTTTTTATTAGCTTGTGTCTATTTATACATAAGTACGGATAGAATTCGCAAAATTCGACAGCAAAAATGACGTGAAGGTGATATCTAAGTTAAAAATTCGCTTTAAAAATATTATGTATAGCGGACTTTTTCTTCTTCCAAAGGCATAAAATCAATGCGACTATTATTGCCTTTTTTGGGGGATTACAATAATTGTGTGTTCTGTTGCTATGTTTCCTGTCAGCAGCTGTGAACATTTTAAGAATGGTTTCCGTATTTGGTTCAGTACCTACTCAATCTGCCAATCATCGAGATCATTACAGGGACTTTGGACAGGACAGTGGGAGACAACGCACGAAATATGGAAGTGATAATAGTATAAACTATAAATAAGATAGTTTTGGCATATATTTATGTTGTGTGTATAGACTATATAGTATATATTTTATATGTGCGTGGTTGTGGCTTGTGTAATTATATTTTTAATCAGACAAAATAGTTCTTTACTTTTTGTAGCGAGCGTACTTCCTCCATATTATTGTAGTACACACGAGATCGGGAACAACTAACGAACAAATAAATACGAGTAGGTACTACTACGACATGCATGTATTACTTCTATATCTAGAGTACACTTGCTATAATTTTGGCAAATAAATTATAATAAAAATAATACTGACTTACTCTTATACAAATTATCTTACCCCAAACTAGGCATAGCCTGTACTATGGGTGCAAGACAACGATATAATATTTAATATAATATACTAACGTAAAAATACATAAATACTTATAAACATCTATGAATCGGAAACAAACATTCACATTCATCTTATAAATGTTTTCAATTACCGGGATTCGAACCCGGGACCTCTAGCTCAGTAGGTAGGGTCACTCACCACTGGGCTATAGGTGTTGTCAAAAAAAAACAAAAAAAGTTGAAAATATCAATTTTATAATGCGAATTCGACTAAACTAAGAACTATTTGAGGTCTTTCTGACACCTTTATGCAACAATATTAATTTAAAAGCCTTAAATGACACAGTTTCGACCCAGTTACGAGTATCACATCAATGTAATGCTACTTTCTAAGGTGACATATTAATTTCCACCAAATATAATACTTTTCGATCAAAGCATTCAAATACATTCACAATCCACGAATCAATCAAGTTCAATTCATAAACTAAATGAATAAATCAGACGCACATTAAAAGTCAACCATTGGCCGTTTCAAATTGTATTTTTAAATATATGCTTAAACAGAAAACACTTTTGTGTAGCTGATTAATTATAACTGGTAATATACCAGAATCTGCAACTCGTAATATGAAGACTTCGAAATAAATTGAAGTAGACAGTTACCCCCTTATTCATAATAGTCCACTAACTTTAAACAAACGCTTAGGAGTGTTTTTTCTCATTCTGACTTAGGTCAATAGAAGAAGACAGAGCGAGAATTAGCAATCCTTTAAGTTAGCAGACTATTATGAATAAGTCAATCTCTATTCTCTATTTTGAGCAATGCACGCACGCACACAAAGTAATCGCGAGTTTAAAACGTAGCTTGGCACGCACAGTAAAATAATAAACCTGGCCTGTTTTCATCAGTTGTCTAACAACAAGAGACTCTATCTAGACTAGATGATTGCATTTGCGTGACAAACAACTCCATACATTTTAAATGGAAGCTAATATTTTCCCTCATCCAATGCATATTAATTTTTGCAAACAGCGGCCTTCGTTTTAATTTTCTACTGAAACTTTCTTACATTAATTCATGCATGACTTTCTTCTTTGTTTTAACGTAATTTGAAATGAAATACTTAACCAACCCCAACGTTTTAACAATGTAACATTACGTTTGTTGCAAATCAATTAATATCTAGTGTTTTTCTAAGGTCTCGTACCGTTTCTAGTACCGTTCTAATATTACAAAAAATCTTCCGTAAAAAGTATTTAGAATAATATTTAGTCCACTTGATTGAACCAATTGTCAAATTATCTAATCAATGTTGTTTAAAGGTGTTTGTTACCAGACTCCTTTGAAAGGGCTGAAAATACTTGTATGAAATTTTGTGTGCATATGCAATTCGGGTAGGTCTGACAGTCGGCCAACATATTCTATTATTGATAAGAGTTAGAATGCGGCCCTATAAATATAAATTAATTAATATTTATAACCTATAAATATATTTTAATTATTTCTTAGACATTTTTTTATTTTTATTTTATTATGATTCAGTATTGAAAAATACTTACAACTTCGTATTTTCGCCCTTTACGATCTACAACTACATATTTTTGTATCGCAATTTTTATATTACTGTATTATTTTTAATACCGCAAAAATTTTAATTATTTAATTTTCTTTTTATTTACTTTATATATGGCAATACAATGGTTGCTGGGTCAGCTAGTATTACTATAGAAACTTACGTGGTGTTAATTACATATAGATAATTAAGATATTTATTTTACAATAGCATTGATTTTATAACGCCTCACACATATTTCATAACTCTCAAGGAGCACAGTTAACAGCAATCATTATAAATTGTTAGTCATAATGTCATTGTGTATCAAAAGTACTGTTGCAGCCTTGACACTGCAACTTTTTATATTTCGCAGAAGCAGAACAGGAAACTTAGTTATTCCTGCAATACTGTATTTATTGAACTAGCAGATTTTATATAAACGTAGCATGAAACAAACTTTTTTGTTTTTTGATCGCTTGCAATGAAGCAACGAAATGCTAACTGCTAACACTTTTTTTTATGAAAGTTAGGGACGAGACGAGCCGGACGTTCAGCTGAAGGTAATTAAAATGCTCTGCCCGTTACAATGCAGTGCTGGTCAGGATTCTAGAAGACCTAATAATTCTGAGCTGTACTAAAACTGCGCTCGTCAACTTGAGGCGTCAGATCTTAAGTCTCATTTGCCCATTAATTTCAGACCGAAACACAGTAATGCTTACACATTACTGCTTCACGACAGAAATAGTCGCCGTTGTGGTACCCATAATCGAGCCGGCATCCTGTGCAAAGGAACCTCCCATTGATAACCACTTTTGAACATAGTTTAATTTATAATCATTGATGTATGTATATAAAACGTAAATGTAATATTCCAACAGTACATTCTAAATGGATAATATCACAAGAATGGCTCTCTTTATATTCATAATATCAAAATGGATAAAATACTAACATAAAATATGTAGTAAATGTTCTCATCACGTTGCCTTTTACTAAAACTAGGTTATATTATAAGTGCTGCGTGAATATTGTGGAGTATGAAATAAGTGCTTTTCTTAGACAAAGGAATACTTTATAAATTCATAAATATACCTTTTCTGCAAGAAGATAAAATGCTTTGAAGTGCGGAGACTCAAGGACTCAACAAGGAAATGTTATTAAATGCATTTTACCTGAAAGCGTCTAAACATCCTATCTTTTATGTTGATATACAATGGACGGAAACTATGATACCTACACAATATATGAAAATAAAATAAAATCAGATTAAGTAGATTCAAAACTATTTGTTATTAAATTTCGTAGCGCGGTCTATCAGGAATTCTAAATATTTTAGGTATAAAATGTATCCTATATTATTAAGTACCCCTGACATCGTGTGTACAAACATAATTTAACATATTAAACAAAATTACACTCATATTTATTATTATTATAATATTTTACATACATACATAAAAAAAAATTGTAGTTCGATTGTTATTTAATTTCACAGGTCACGTACCTGAGATTGTCACAAAATTTTGGAACCGTTTGGGAATATTGATTTATTTCTCTACATAACTTAGCCGCGGCAATGAGTCCTCATGGAATGACCCTGGTGGCTTGGGCACGGGGAAGGGCACTGGTGTAGGACGCGACTTGCGTCAAACGTCTGGCTCCTTCTCATGTCCAAGCTACGTCAGTTGGGGCTGGGGCTGTTGCTACTACTGTCGAAGACAGCAAGCGTCGTAAATATGTCCGTCTCATGTTTCTCCGACATATTTGCTACTCTCTGCCAAGTGGTTGATGCTTTACATCTTTGTGCTATTTGGCGTTGAGACACTTGGCCTGTACGTCCAGATGCGCGAAGAAAATACAAAAAACCCAAGCACTGGCCGGGATTTCGGTCAACGGATCAGTCTCAATCTGTGGTATCATTAAGAAAGTCAAATATAATTAACAATATTTTCGAATTTCTAAAAGCATATACATATACATCGCCCCACAAAAGACTTACTAACTCAAATAAACCAAGTGGTAGGGATAAGGAGTTTATGTATGTTCCTAGTGTTACATCCAAAAGCAATTTACGTAAGAGCTTTATTCTTTTTTGTTTAGTGTATATATTGTCAATAACCATATTATAATATCTTAAAACTGGACCAGTAAGTACACTCCTCCATGTACTTGCAACGTTGCTAGCCTTCAAGGCCTCAAGACACGTTTTGAAGGTTAAGGTGCATAATGACCTGGTTATATCGCATAATAATTATGTTTGGTTGTATAAGGAAGAAAGTTACTTGTAAAACCGCACTGCGACGGATGCACATGGTTTTGTTTTATTTGTTTTATTTTATTAAGAAAACCAACAGCATATTACAGATTAGATAAATAACTAATAATATTTTACAATAATAATGCCAATAACAGGTTTCCCTTATATTATATTATATTAAATTACGGTTTCCGAAAAATTTCAACATGGTGCGATACCTACTAAACAAAAATGAGATTTATCTTGAGATTATATAGGTCGTTTCATTACATAAAAAAAACTGTTACTAAATATATACATAAAAGGTAATACATAAATATGTATACTATATGTGGTAAAATAAATAAACATATTAATATATTATGTTAGTGCATCAGTTACTTAGATGTATCATTGAAAGTAGCTATGAGTTCTGATTTGAATTTAGATTTATTTATGCTGAAAAGATCTACGTGACTGAAGGTTGTGTTGTAAGTATGTATTGCCCGTGATATGAAAGTGTTTTTGGAATAGTTTGTATAGTGTAGTGGTTCATATAGTAGATTCGTGTGCCTCGTGCGGGTTGACGGTGTACAGTATGATATTTTAGAGGTCAATTGGGTAATTGTGGTGATTTGGGTAATAAAAGATGAGGCGTGTACAACTTTTTTTTTATCAAATCAATCACTTTATTCGTGTAGGTCGAGGAGATGACACTTATGAATGTCAAAAATTTTACTTACTATTTACTTACCATTTCGGATTTAGTTGAGCTTTAATGAGAAGAAGTCACTAGAAACTCATTGCCACTCTTTCAAATCAACATTAACAGCTTCATCGTTTTATACATTATTTTAATAACAATATCTTAATATATATAAATTACGTGACATGTTGTTTGTCCGCGATGGACTGCTAAACTAATGAACGGATTTTAATAGGGATTACTGCATGGAGTGCAGTTTGGTCCAACTTGAGAGACAGGATAGTTTTTAAATCGATTTGAGACCCATAATTATTTTTATTTTCAATATTTGTTTTGTATGGACATATGTTCTATGAGAGAATTTATTGACGCACGGTTTGACAGTTCTGCTGTGAAATAATCTCATTATAGTTAACAACAGGGAGCAATGACGTTCTATACATAATATAGAACGTGATTAGTCACTGAAAGGGAGCATATTTTACAAAATAATTCTTGGTCTTATGAAATATAACTGACAACTTCATAAAAAACCGTATTTTATTTACTATGCACAGAACAACGTCTGTCGGGTCAGCTAGTAGTATATATTATCAACGTGAAACAGTCAAAACATTACACGAGTAAGTCAAAAATGTATATATCAATTAATTCTTAAAGACACAAGAGTTATTGAGTATCGAAAATTAAATTTTTACTGGCCTACATGATTTAAACCGCATTTGCTGGATTTTTCTTGCTGACCGTACCTCCTAAAACTGTCATTCGAGCCAAGTCCCGAGTTAGGCATAAAAGCCATTTTCTCAAAATTGATTCCTTTAGAATTCTTTTTGATGTTATTTCTAATATACTAGATACCGCTTCCGAAACAAATGGCGCTCTGAGAGAGAAAAAGCGGGGCAAGAAACTCTCCCTGCATTCTTTTTTTTTGCGCTCTTTTTAATGAAATATACAATAAAATGAAAATATATACAAATTATCATAATCTAGTCCCAGGCTGTCGGATCACTTAGAATTGAGATATTCAGCTGTGGACTAGTAGGATTTACGACAAAGCCATTTTTTACAAGGAATCCACTATTTCTAGTGTTATAATAATGAAAATCATTATTAAGAGCAAAAAGGTGATGTTTTTGTGAACGTATATTAAATTTTAAAGCACTGTCTTTGAGATTGTAAACCACGTCATCAATATCTGCACGTCACTACTTTAAAAATAAGTTAAAACGAACCTACCTATACCTACAAATTTTCTGTACTTTTAAAAATTAATTTACATATCCAAAAAAATTTCATCAAACTACCATTTGAATTATATACATAAGCATAAGTACCCTTTCTGCTATCATCAGCTATCTACAGTTATATCATAATAAATACCGATAGTTTATCATTTAATTTGATAGGAACCTACGTACTTCCCAAGTGAAAAACAGGCTTTAGTTGTCGCGTACTGGACGCCCTTGTGTCCACGATAAATACACACGCGCACCTTTCAATGTCAAAGGTCATGTGTCCGACAGTGTGATATATTCTTATTATATCTTAAAAAGCATTTATTTTCTCGAAATTGATTCCTTTACAATTCTTTTTGATGTCATTTTTAATATACTAGATATCGAGTTTTTACCATAAAATGATAAGAAACTCAACAGGCAGCGGACTCATTAAAAGAATGAATGAATGAACTCATTCAAGATTTTTTTTATCATTTTATGGTGAATACTCGATATGATATGGCACAATTCTGTTTGTAACTCGCCCACGTTCTCGTATCGTTTTTTGTATAGCATATCTTTCACATATTCCCAAAAGAAGAAATCTAACGGTGTAAGGTCCGGGGATCTGGCCGGCCATCTAATCGGTCCATTCGTACCAATCCAAGTAGGAAAAAATTCATTTTACGTTGTTCCTTTCTTTTAAAATACTATGTTACTTAAGAAGAGTTATTAGTTTTTGGCCATTCTTTCGATTGGCATTCTAAAAGTAGGGGTGTGTTTTTTTACATTTCAGTCGGTTCGATTCCCAGACGAGGCAAGTAATTTTTAGAAAATCTTTGAATGCAGAAGTACTAACAATAAGTAATAACATGAAGTCTTCTTTCAGTAAAACAGCGTATCTTCGATATTTAAGGTACTTTCCCTTCATGTCCCATAACTTTGGGACAGCCTGTATATCTATATATACTAGCGGACCCGACAGACGTTGTCCTGTACACACATCTTAAATTTGAATAATCCAGCCGTTAGGAGGTAGTTCAATTGTGAATCTAAACCATTCTCGACTCCACCAGAAGACACACAGAAAGTTTCATTAAAATCGGTCCAGCCGTTTAGGAAGCACTTCGATTGTGAATCGAAACCATTCTAGAATCCACCTGAAGACACACAGAAAGTTTCATTAAAATCGGTCCAGCCGTTTAGGAGACGAAATATATATATTAAGATTTAAACTCTAGATATTAAACATGCCATAAACTCACGTTAGCACTGGTTTCTTGATTTTGTGTATTGAGTATGGAAATATAACTTAAAACATTATTATTAATGATAAAAAATATAAAGTCTGTGTAGGTACTTCTCAAACAAATTAGGTAATTTGAAAGTGGGTTTCTCAAGTCCAATGAACTTGAGAAAACTATTGTTAGTACATTTTAGCATGTTTTCGACTATGAAGTAGATCTTATAGATAGACTCGTGTCTTGAGAGTTGAAAAAATTGTCAAATGATGCAACACATATTTTGGTTAGCCGGTACTAAAACAAGTTTGTTATTGCTATACCTACCTACTTAGTTGGTGCAACCTAGCCTTAAAAGTTTCAACATACATAATATATAGTATAAAACTATTATAAGGATGTTATGTTACGCTTTAAAACTAACTTAACTATAATAACTTACTCTGTAAGAACTTATTAATTTATATTATACTAGCTGACCCAGCAAACGTAGTATAGCCATAAAGTAATTAAATTATTTTAGGGTAGAAAAAAGTAGATGCAACTGATTCTCAGACCTACAGAATTTATCGTACTACAATTATTGAATTAGATTGCCAACTTGCAACCCTATAGCGGATTTATGGATGGAACGGAATGTAGTTGTAGATCGTAGAAGGGCGAAAATTTGAAGTTAAAACTATTTCTGAATGCTGAATCATAATTAAATAAAATTAAAAAAAAAGTGTCAAAAAAAATTAGGGATGGACCCTTAACATTAAGGGGATGAAAAATAGATGTTGTTCCATTCTCAGACCTACCCAATATGCCAACAAAATTTCATGAGAATCGGTCAGCAGTTTCGGAGGAGTTTAACTACAAACACCGCGACACGATAATTTTATTAAAGATTTAGTTTGATGCTAGATGTAGAAAATATATCAAAGTCTACATAATTTACCAGTGGGAGGCTCCTTTGCACAGGATGCCGGCTAGATTATGGGTCCCACAACGGCGCTTAATTCTGCCGTGAAGCAGTAATGTGTAAGCATTACTGTGTTTCGGTCTGAAGCGCGCCGTAGCTAGTGAAATTACTGGGCAAATGAGACTTGATAACACATGTCTCAAAGTGACGAGCGCAGTTGTAGTGCCGCTCAGAATTTTTGGGGTTTTCAATAATCCTGAGCGGCACTGCATTGTAATGGGTAGGGCGTATCAATTACCATCAGCTGTACGTCCTGCTCGTCTCGTCGATTATTTTCATAAAAAAAAATTAAGATAACAAGTAGTTGTAACTTCTGCAGGATCTAGCGATGTAGCAATTTGCACAATAGTTATAATACAGTAGGTATGTATGATAGCTATGGTACATAGTTATCATTTATATTCTTATGCCAAAATAATAGCATGTGGAATAAATACTAAAAGTAGGTCAACTCCTTTATTTGTCGAGGATATATTTAGCGATGCATTCTCGTCTAGACGCTCAAAATATGAAATAACAAAAACTTGTTTCAAGATATTGCCTACATCCATTTGCAGCAAGTAATACGCATGTTTTTAAAAGTTAAAAAAGAAATCATTCACAAGTAAGTCGCAAAATCGAGTTACAGCATGAGCAGCTTTTAAAGAAATACCTACCTTAAACGCTCGTTAAAAAAGATTCATTTTGTGTCGTATTCACTTGTAACTGCGTAAATTTCAACAAGGATAAATTATTAATTCACGCACACTTCGATCTACTGGTATTTACTTATGGAGTATTGAGTATGAGGCGTGAAAAAAAAGACAGAAGACACCATTTTTGTGGTATTTTGCCTGTTTGACTACTTGTGGCCGTCAACTACGACCAACTTGATAATGCCAAAACGCCAAGGCGCCACAACAAAAGAAAGAATTTCCTACTATCCGGTTACATTACTTATATAATTTAAATTTGTCGTCGATGACGTCATACCGGTGCTTTGTTACGGTGTGCAAAACAAGCATTGCTAATTAATAATATCCTAATATTATTACTAATTAATAAAATACGAATTATATTTTCTGTATTATTGATTGATGTAAAGATGTTGTGTTGTTATGATTATTATTATTAGAATAATGATAAAAAATCAAGGAAAGCATAAAGAGTATTTATTTTTCTGGTAGTACTATAGAAACGACGACGAACAACAGAAACTACAGAACTATTAACGAAAAAAGGCTAAACATATCAATGAGAACTTCAAAAACATAGCAGTGATACCTAGCACGAAAACATCACAACATGTCCGTAACGGTAATGAAACTGCAAACCGTACTGACGCAACAGGACATTGCGCGCAAGGGGGTGAAAGGGGAAAGAGAGGGGTGCTTCACATTCCAAATTTATCTCTAGACCTAGCTTGTCTAGAGATAATTTGGCCATATAGTACTTGTATCATTATGTTATTGTTTTTATACCTAAGTGTAATTAGTTTACATTTATCTTCATTACCAAAAAAAATTTTTTTTATCCATGTTTAAGATAACTTTTACTTCGATCAAATAAACAAATAAAAAGTACACACGTGTCAAGCGATTGATAACCGACCGAAGAGGGCTATTCGAGCTATTTATAACCTACATTCTAAAGAACTGACCTAACTGTTGCCTCTTAATATATTCTTGACAATATTTTCTAGAAACTGTTATAACCATAATGTTATCGCAAGGGACAAGCGTAAATAAGTCTTTTATTGGGCGATGTATAAACTTTTACTTTTTAATGTTCAAAACAAATGTATAACAAAATTCAAATGAACTGTTTTACAGCTTACAAAAGTTATACAGCTAAAAGTACACAACAAATTATGCAGATAATTTAGTATGTTATAATATAATATATGTATGTTATAAAACCTTGTATTGATGGTCAAATAATGTGTATTATAAAATTTGTAAATACTATATAAGTGTCGGGTTCTCGCGGAAAAGTAAAACATTACGACAAACATGACAGACGTCATTTTCACCTGAGGCAAAGAGTGAGACCGACTCGTCATTAGTTCATTTTGGTCCAGTATTCCGAGACATCATAAATAGATACATACATCAATACATACTAACATTAACCTGTGAAATCTCAACCTTACCTTACTTCTAAAGTATACTTTTATTTAAGTGTTGGCATATTTTTCAAATTCAAACATTATTAAGAAAAATAGGATTTTAAAGCACTAATGAACATCAAAAACCCATTCGAAAATGATGCCTCAGACATGAGATGAACGCACAAGGGACACAACGGACGTTTTTTTTTTTCATTTTCTGGAATCATGTTGTACAAGACTTATAGACTCAACTTAACAAGTTATTTAAGTGTATATATAATATATAATATATAATTTATTAAGTTTTAATCGATACAAGTAAACGTATCTAAGCCAACTTTAGACAGTTCCTTCAAATAACTATAACCTATTGATTAGTGTATGATCTTTTAAGAAGAATAAATATTATAAGTGAAAAGTAAATAAAATAATGCAAGATGCACTTGCCCAAGAAAACTCGCTTCCATAAACAATACGGAAGACAAAAAAGTATTTTATATTGTATCTGTCTGTACGTCCAGGCAAAACGAAAAAACTACGTAAAAGATTTCTTATTTTGCATGAATAAATAATAAGAGATCGGGACAATATAAAGGCTATTTTTTATCACGTTAGGATAGTATTTGTGCTGCTTTATAGTAGGTATGTACGCGGACGACGTCGCGGGGAGCACCTAGTATATATATTATATATTCAGTTTATATTTAATGATGCTATGACTCGACGATGAGCAAACGATATCAATTTGTGTATGAATACACTGTGAATGTTAAATATTAAATATAGATATTTGTGACGTAAATACAAATGGGTGATAGATAGGTACTAGATATGTATCAATATTTAAATATTATATATTATATTAAAATGCGCAATCTCAAACCTACCTTGCTAATACAATGATATTCACAGAGTCTTTATAATAGATCTATTTACTCTTTGAACACGAGGATTAGATATTGTTATGTAAAATTCAAAGCTAAAAGTTTCAATAGATCGTATATTCATAGATTTTAAGATATCTTATTTTAGCAGAGAATAAGGAATAACACTTTGAAATATTTATTCACTAAACTACATATTATATTCTTTGGGGGTTTCTTTACGCAAGTATATACAGACTAGATTGGTACCACAACCCTACTGCTGTATACAGGGTGGTTTTTTGAGAAGGGCGGTGATGGCCAATGGGTTACTAAGACTTAGACCGAGATCTATAGAGCGTACTTAAACTTTGCTCAGACTTTACTTATGTAAAACTTAGCCGAGTATCAGCTTAGTTAATCTTTGTTTTCGTTTTTATGCCACTTATTTTTTAATTTAATTATATTTTATTACCAATGCAAAAAGTCAAAGTTCACGTTTTATCACATTAGCTAGTTTCATGTAAGTAAAGTCTGAGCAAAGTACGGTCTATAGATTTCAGCCTTCAATTCAAAATTAGGTATTTGTATAGTTTTTAGTTTATATAAAATCTTTTGGATCTTCAATTACATTTTTAATATTGTCGAGAAAAATCAGCACACAAATTAAATTACTGATACTGCTCTTTCTGAAATTAAAAGAATAATTTCAATTAAAATTAATAAAACTAATAATAATATAGAATTTAAATTATTTTTAAAGATTATTTCTATTTAATTAATAAATTATTCTAAAAAAACTAAGCCACCTTCGAGCAACAGAAATCACGTGTTGTTTTAGTTAAAATCGTCACCACGTGTCGCCAGAGGTTGTTAAAAGCATCACGTGTACAAACGGGTCCAGTAAATAGTCTTATCATATTGTATAACTCGATGCTGAATCAGAGACGTTTCTGGCGTGTTACTTATGTTATTCACATAACAACTAAGATTAAACTTTAGTCAAAGTCAAGTAAATGCCTAATTGGATAAACAATTAGGCTTAAACTAAGAGATTTTGAATAGTCATTATAAATATTTCTTTTAAATTACTGAATGTACCATATGTTCAGAAAAAGTTGAGCTCGTGAGAAGAACACAGAAAAATCTCAACGCCTACTTTTTTCAATCAAATAGAGTATTACAAACTAAAAAAATTATTACAAACTTTGAGCTATATAAATCATACCAAATTTGAGGAACGGCGGTCCTAAAACTGTAGTTTTATCAAATGGTATTTTTAATAAATTCTTAGTTTACAATACTGCTTTTATGTAACCAAACATCAAGAAGTATTCTGACCATAACATTTGTATGAACACCATGAAAACACCGTTCAATTTAATTATTTGTTTCAGGAGCATTCTTAGTCATGACCTACCCACATTTTCTCTTTGCTGACGACATCTACAGAAATGGTGTTCTGGGAATGCATCCGAATGTTGAAGATCACCGGATATTTGTGGATCTTGACCCAGTAATTATTATCAATGTTTTCCTTTCATATCATTATCATAACCATGTAATTACCTGCTTTACGGACAGTCAACAGAACATCTTCAAACTAATATATTTTTCGCATATTTTCTTAGAAATATGATAAGCAAATGAGTAAAATTTCAAGTAGCTTCAAAACAATTCAGGAAGATTTACATTCATTCATTCAAAATAATCAATAAGAGTTCTCCACTAATGGATACATTGATACCATTTCAAAAACATCTAATTTAATCTAAGACACTTAAAAGAAAATCTTCCAGGAAACAATCAGTTTTGTTATAATTTATAAATTTATATATGTGCATATTTAAAATAAAATTATTATTTTATAATTAATTTATTAATGATAGATTTTCTTATGAAACGTGTGAAATTTCAGCATACAGGTACCGTGGTAAGGGGAAATAAGAGAGCACAATTCAACCTCTTCCTGAAGCCTGTCTCGTCTATAGCAGCGACACAGAACTTGCGGGTCACACTTGCCCCAATATTTTGGATTGAAGAAGTAAGTGCTATCGTCCACACCTCGTCACTACTGCTAATATTGGTATACCGACAACAGTGAACACTACATTTATCACGTGGACTTTGTCACAATTCACCGATGACAATTTCGCATTGAAATAGGCTTAATAAAGGAACCGACAAAAATTCTAAAAACTCTTTTATGGCATATATTGATTACAATGTATATAATTTATTTTTAAATACTTAATGTACAGACACGATAATTATTTTATTTATTATGTGTGTAAACGCACATAACATTTTTATAAACATATTTATACTATACAAGGCTTTTACCCGAGACTTCATCGGCGTTCAATCACGCTCGCTCGGGAAGCCTTAAAATTTTAGGGATAAATAGTATACTGTTATTTAATGTACCTGACATGTACTTCATGATCATCGGATAAGTAATAATAGCGTGAAAGCGTAACAAACAAATAAAGTAACAAACAACAACAATCGTATTATGATATTATTAAAGGATGTATAATTTATTTATGTTTGTTGTTTTTACGCTTCAGACGATCAATAATAATTAATAAATATATCTGGACTGGAACGGACTGGGCATCAATATCAACGGCGAATACATCACTCACCTTCGATTCGCAGACGATATCGTAATTGTGGCGGAGGCCATGGCAGACTTAAGCCATATGCTCGATGGCCTCAATACAGCTTCTCAATTCTCAGGTTTTTAACCAGTGTGTGTTGCCAGTGATGACATACGGAACGAAGACGTGGTCGTTACCTATGGGCGTTATGAGAACGCTCATTGTCGCTCAGAGGGCAATGCTCAGAGTTTCCCTGCGAGATCGAATCAGAAATCAGGAGATCCGTAAGAGAACCAAAGTCACCGATATAGCCCAGATGGTTGCGAAACTGAAGTGGCAGTGGGCAGGGCACATAGATCTGGTCAAGATCGCAGGAATTGGTTAGATGAGGGCAGCGCAGGACCGATCGTCATGGCGATCTTTGCAGGAGGTCTCTGTCCAACAGTGGACGTCTTCCGGCTGAAATGGATATTTTATTAATTTTAACGTATAATAAATATTATTATTTTGAAAGGATATGTTCAAAACACTTTGGACACACCAAATTCATAAGAATATAAAAAGGCGGAATATTTTTACATTTAATTTGAATCATTATAATATGTGTGAGGAATTAATTTATTATTTTTGTCTATTTTTTAGGGTTCGGAGCTAACAGAGGAATTCTCAGACATGATAAAACGGCGACTTCTGGGATCACTGAATTTATTAAGTATTTTAATACCCATTATAATATCTTTATGTGCTCTCTTGACAGCTATTGGTATTGTACTGCTAGTGATTGGTAAAAGAAGACAGAGTAGCGACTCTGATCTGTCCAGAAGTACACAGTAATAACACATTAAGCGAATTTAATAACAAATATTTAATTTATGAATATGAATATTGTATTGACAATACTTAATTTATGAATGATTGCAGTTGGTGTGGTGAAATAAACTGTATTAATAAACGCTGTTTTTATTTTTGAGTACATCATTTAACTGTGTCTGTGTAACCTATATTATTCAAACAAAACAAATCTTTTAACTGTATTTACAATACTATGGCTACATAAAATTAAAACTATCATTACGTGGGAGCGTACCAAGAATACTGGCAGCATTACCGCGTTGGATAGCAAAACTGTATTACTCTATTGATTGAGAGTATTTGGAGGAGGTTCTTATTTCAATTGTTTTAGGGTTGGTTTCAGCCAAGGTAGGTTTGCTACTACATATATAGGTGAGATGTGCTTGAGTCGCAAGCGCGACGTGGCGAGGCGAGAGCGGGGCTGCGGCGGGGGGGACACCGATTACAAAAGTAACAATAATTGTAACTACATTATATTGTCGTAATACATAATTTGATTAGCTTTTAGTCAATATTCAAATATTTTTTATTTCGTGACTCTAAAAATAAGTTGAAGAATTATTGCGAATTAAATTGTTTCGGGATATTTTTTTTTTAATTCGGATTGTTTTTTTTTTTTGTTAAAAATGTTTTACTAGTTTAATTAAAAGTAAGATTAAAAAGAGAAGTAATTAGTATATCTTAGAGTGGATTTTTTAAAATGGATGACTTTTCTTTCCAGATTGTGAGAGCGTGTTGTCGAAATTGCATAGAATTGCTTGAGGTTGAAAAATTTCAGTACAGTACAAAGCATTCAACATTATTTTAAAGGATAGGTGCAAGTGCTCCATCGCCTTCTACAGTTAGGTACACTCTGGTGCGCCGAGTTAGGCGTGGAAGAATAATCACCGAAGGTGACCCTCACTCGGGTTGCTCGATAATGGTAGTGACCGAACAATTGCTTCAAAAGTTGAAAAAATATTATTTTTGCAAAACGTCGTCTTACAGGATGTTTTATAGCAAAAGAAACAAAGATTACCAATGGTAGTGTACTTTGTGCATAGTATTTAACATGAACTAGGGATGAAATCATTTACCGTGCGCTGGGTTCTCAAAATCTATGCACAATAAAAGATCCTGAACATTTCTTATCAAACGTAGCTTCACCATTATGATCTAAAAATAAAAGTACATCATCTACAACCTCTAACAAACTATAAGAGTGTAGTTCAGCCAGAAAGATCATAAGCTCCTTTGGGATAGTAAAGAAGTATTCATAATTGAATGTCTCGATGAAGCTACTAATATTGGCAATTGCATAATAATATATAATATAATATGATATAATATTGACACACTCACACAAATTATCTTGCCCTAAACTAGGCATAGTACTATGGGTAGAAGACAACGATATATTTAATACAATATACTTACTTAAACATACATAAATACATATAAACATCCATGACTCGGAAACAAACATTCATATTCATCATATAAATGATTGCACCTACCGGGATTCGAACCCGGGACCTCTAGCTTTGTAGTCAGGGTCACTAAAAAAACATGTTGCCAAATTATTTTGTTCTATCAAGGTACACCAGCGTGCATGTTCGCCGTTGGAATGACTGCAAAGATGTTGGCTTCGAAATACTTGAGCATTCCCAATATTCACCCGACCTTACCAGTGGCCTTAACCGACCTTAACGGTGCCTATTTCTGCCGTGAAGCTGTAATGTGTAAACATTATTGTGTTTGGGTCTGAAGGGCGCTGTAACAAGTGACTTAACATCATTACTGGGCAAATGAGACTTAACATCTTATGTCTCAAGGTGACGAGCGCAATTGTAAGGCCGCTCCGAATTTTTGGGTTATCAAGAATCCTGTGCAGCACTACCTTGCAATGGGCGGGGCGTATATCAATTACTATCAGCTGAACATCCCGCTCGTCTCATCCCTTATTGTCATAAAAAATAAAACCTAGCCCCAAGTGATAACTATATATTCCCACAGTTGAAGGGATAATTGATGCTGTAGTTGCTGCAGTCTAGGAATTATTAAAGTCAAAGTCAAATAAACTTTATTCAATTAAAGCTTATTTAGGCTTAAGCCAAGCGCTATTGAATCGTCTCTACAAATATTTCTTTTAAATTACTGAGTTTACCATATGTTCGTAAAAAGTTGAGCTCGTGAGAAGAACATATAAAAACTGTTTCAATATAAATTATCGTATATTTGACGCTTTAGAGCTTGAACTCAATGTTGGTGTAAGGATGCTTCGTGAGCATGATGGTCGTGATAACTGTCCCAATTAGAAATGGCATCCGACAAATACAATGACTTATTTATTAACTATATCAGGTCGACCTTGTGGTGCCCACAAGCAGTGCCCGTTCACGAGTTGACACATGGACCAGCCATCGTTTCCCTCGCACATATTTGAGGGAAGGAGAGGACCCGGCTCACGACGCCGCCGCAAGCAATGCCATTCAGTTAGCTTAGGTGTGCAGAATGTGTTCATCTTTTGCTTTATAAATATTTTAGGCGTATATTTTCCACAAGGAATCCGGTAGAATCATGAAGAATATGACGACAGGAATTTCTCGATGAACAGTAAGTACTTCTCAGTTGGCCTTGGTAAATAATATGGTGTTGCCTGGATTGTCCTTAACAGCCTGAAGTATATCCATAACCTAAAATTATTATTTTAACATTTTATAACAAATGAAATGTCAAGATAACCTTTTAACTAACAAATATAAGTAATGTTCGCGATAACGAGATCGGCCAGTCACCCCGAGCAGAATCTGTACACAAAGATGACACAATACTTCTTCACGCTGTTCTCGTCGTTCTTAGGAAAGTCATACTAATAAGTAATAGACTATGGAACCAATTTTAGCAGCCTTTCCAGTTTTCTACGATATTTTTCTTAATGAAAGAGATGGACAAAAGCGCGGCTCATGTTAAGTGGTCGCCGCCGCCCGCATTCTCTTGCAATATCGGAGTATTCACAGGAGCGTTCTCGGCCTTTTAGATAGTTGTACTCGTTTTTTAAGGTACCAAGGTAAGGTAGAAATACTGCACAGGGAAGCTCCCCAAAAGATATAACTACGTGGAATTAGCAGATATCTAGTGATCACTTGCCAGGTTCAAACTGATGTAAAAAAATAATAGTGGGAAGACTCCCTAATCATTGCGGCCGAGAAGTCATGGCCTGCCTTGTTCCCTATGCTCCTATATCTCACGGCACGGCTGCTAACACGCACAATGTGAACACTTAGGATAGTATGAAGCATTCATTTGGACTCGAGTAACGTCATGTACGTACCTACTCCAGTATAGATAAACTAAATATTATCCGATTAATAAAAATATGCCGCTATCGCTACATTTTATAAAACTAAGTCCTCCGCTGCGTCTGTCTGTCTGTTCGCGATAAGCTCAAAAACTACTGCACCGATTAGAACAAATGCCTTAAATTAATCGCCCTTTTTTTATTAATGTTGAGAGATTCTCTTGCGTAAATTACTCTTATTACAACTTTCATAGAAAAAAGACTGTCGTCGAAGTGACGATGAAATAATAAATATATCTCGGCACAAACAAAATTACAATGGAGCAATAAGAAAAGTGTGTACAATACGTACGACGTAACATTGCCAAATGATTTTAATAAATCACCCTCTAAATTGAACCTAAGCTTGTTAATCAATTTTTATATGATTCTCTTTTAGCGTATATTTTGGTGAGCGGCATATTGTTGATAAGTACCTAAGTAGGAATGTGTGTGGCGAGGCTTGTGAAAGAGAACGGAGATCTTTCTTTATATAAGGACAAGGCATAATATAAACACAGATTATTCGTAAATTTCGAACACGGTTAATGTATCAGACAAGTTATTGGATGAAACATATTTGCATCAACATATTACGTACCTATATAGATATACAGATGATAACACCAGCAATCCTCTTATTCAAAGACTAACTGGTCCAAGGACTACGGGATAAAATAGATATTGACACTACGGAGTGACCTAATTTCCATTTTAGAATAACCCGTCTACACTTGCATGGCCTTCAGGCTTCATCACAAATTTCAAACAAAGCAAATATGCTAGAACCGACCACTACAATAAATAGCTCCACTATGACTTTTAAAATTAAATAAATTTACATTTTACCTAAGTTTACTTGTTTTATTTCTTCACTTTCCAGGTTAAAATCAGAGAGTAAAACTTGACCATAGAAACAATGTAACCCTCAACTTGACTATCCGCCGATATTCCTAGTCTGGCCTATAAGCCCCGTTAAAAATAAAAATTAATTTATTTTAATGACGTAATGTAATCATAATAAAACTAATGAATATTTATTTAATTAAATCCGAACAATATAAACAATAATTCTATTCAAAATTACTACATACCCTTGGCTTTATTGCAAGCTTTTAAATATGTCTGGTCACGAATCTATATAGATATAAATATAACGCACTATTATTATATGAGAAATTGAGTTGTTGTTCTAAACATTTTTAAGCGATTTCAGCCAGGCTTTGTTTTCTGAAACTGACGATCGATCGAATCGAAGTTCCTACTACTCATTTTGTACAATCTACAATTCGACTGACACGCTATGTATTGAAAAGCGTTGGTTTGATAACTAATCAGATTTCGTTATTTCCACATCTCTCCGCTTCCGGTGGAAATGGATCAACCGGAAAGGAATGATGTTTCATTTTTCTGTGGTCGAGTATTCGTTTCGTAGACATCACTTGACTGATTTTCATCTCTCACAACTCACTTCTCCTCTCCGTTTTGGTGGAAGTAACCTGACAACTTCTCTAGTTATCTCCTCGCGTCTTCGCTTTGGTGGATACAAGGCCTACAAGCGTGATGGACACTGCACAGCTGCTGTTAGACCTTTCAAGGGCTGAGTGTTGCACGTGTGGCTACGACGTAGAAACACGTTTTGTATTTTTGCACTGTTTTGGAAGCGCCCTGTAAATACCTACCCCTGACGATACGGAAGTGATCTTGTATCGTTTGTTGATATATATATCTACCGCTCTTTGCTTTCCATTACTTAAAATTTAGAACCTCTTCATAAAATAAGGTTTTGATATCTCAATTCTATGAATAATAATAAATAATAGGACGGGAGAAATAAAAAACACGCACTCTAGATACCACATATATTTAAAAAGTATATAGCCATAATTATTCATCTTAGAAGTAAACACTGATTTATACCTTGACACTCAAATACATATAGTAAGACAGCAAAGTATGTAAATATAGCGACGACAAAGGGTATTCAGGGATTCTGTTTGTGGACATACAAGGGTTCATCTAAATGTAGTACAATGATAAGGTGTCAAAATTAACTTTAAGAACATTTACAATACAGGTGCATATGTATGAAGTACATATGTACGTGTAGGTATTCAGCATTGAAACACGCAGAAATTACGATCAATGATATGAATATAAGTTTCACTACTCTTACGTCAATCGTCTCTCGAGAATGATTATATTTATGCATAAATCTCGAAGTTGTTACCATTCTTCTAACACATATTTCAATATACTACATTACGAATAATAAATGATTACGTTATACGCTAAATTATTAGCAACATATTAGATTCCCTACTCAAAAACGGTCTATGATTGCACGTGGTATCGAAGATAATTGAATTTTTTTCAATTTCGATAAATCAGTAGTCAGAATGTCACATTCCTAATGCACAAATACGTTTAGTAACGAGGCTGATAGTTGGTTTAACTTTTACACGCTGGACTAGATATTTTAACAACAACTAAATCTTGTGAATTCACATGTAAACTGACTAAGCAAAAAAATATCTTATGTTTAAAAATAGTTAACAAATCAAGTAACACAAGTAGACAGACAGGACAAGCAGACTCCGAGATATCAGCCCCTTCCAAACAAAACCGAACATAAAAGACAATGTTTATCATCAATTATAAAACAAAAAAGATTGGCAATCACTTGTTTGTATATTGTTAATATTTAACTTACTAAAGTAGATATATTTTGTCAAATAGTTGTAAAAATCTTTTAGTCTATTATGCTTGAATGAGAATTTATATTAATATTTTATATACACACACAACATCCAACAGTGCACAAATGCATGTTAAATATTACAGAATCAAGTAATCATCACAAGTTTAATTTTGAACTTGCTGCAAAAATAGAATAAAATAATTTTGTACAATAGTTAAAAGAAACTGCAAAATTTTCATTCTAACTTCTTGGTGTTAACAATATTTCAATGAAGCTCATACTAATAACTTGATTATGCACATTCACATCTCTGGCTATTACATAATATTATTATATAATTAGATATAGTATACATATATTAATATAATAAAAACAATAATTTTACACTCAAATATTAATAAATCTAATTTTCTGCGACAGTGTATGCATTGTCATAAAATAAATCCAGTCCTCACAACACATGGGCTCATAATAATTTTAACTAAATAATCATATAAATCAATTCATTAATTCATACACATTATATACAAAACTATATAAAATAATATAAAATTTGAACCATAAGAAATCTGGTCGAAATGTCATAAAACCGACACTTTGTAATGAAATAAATTTGTATTTACAGCTTATATACAATTTAATTGGATTGGATTCAATTATATAAAGACTATCTTAATCAACGAAATGACGTCTGTCGTCATGATTCCTCTTACCCTTAGCGTGAGCTAACATCGTAACTAATTTCTTATGACTATCGCCAACGATCCAGCCGTGCTGCTCGACACGTTCTTGTTCATCATCAGACCAGTAATTTGAGGTCGCTCGTGGTTTTGGCTTCACACTTATGGCACTGGGCCTAGTCATGGGGACGATGCCCTCACTACGACTATGATAACTTCTGCTGTCTGTTTCATTACGTTTTGTTGAATTCTGGCGACTGCCTTTACGGTGGGAGCCATCTTTTTTTCTACCTTTCTTCTTTCTGCCTAGTCCAATGAATGTAGATTCAGCACTGCTCGGTCGTGGCGGAATACCGTCTGGTTCGGATTCTGAGCTCCAAGTCTCGGCTAAAATGTTCTGTTTGCCTAGTGTACAGTTTCTTCGAGCTCGTTGCGTCGCGACTCCAGCATCGACAGTCGAATCAAACATACTTTCTTTAAATTCAAAACCAGTTTGTTTTATTTCATCACTTCTTCTCAAATCATCTTTTGATTTTGGCTTGCGGTACACAATACCCTCGTCCAACAATATCTTTTCACTTGATTCCTTATCTCTCAAGTCTCGCTTTCTAACAGTAAAGTCTCTTTCATTGGGTGATAAAGAACTTTCTTTAAGCAACGAGTCATCGTAACTACTCTGCATCTTTGACCTAGATTCTTTTGTTTTATTTCTTTTGTAAGTATCCTCATAAAGCAAATCAAAACCACTCTTGTTTCCCTTCATTTTATGTTTCGTATAAAGCTCTTCATCATCATCATCAAATAAAGAATCCTCTGATTTAAATTCATATTCTCTTGACATTCTCTTACGCGAATAAAAGTCATGTGGCTCATCTGATGATTTTAGTTTATGTTTGTTGTGTTTATCTGCATCATCTGAGGTTATCTCATCATTTATGATATCTTTCTTTGATAGTTTATTGACCATCCTCACAGAATCTCCCTCACAAGATTTACGTTTTCGATGACTCAAAATATCATCACTATCTTTAGTGATACTAGATTTGTGGTGGTTTTTCGAAATTTTTAAGGGTGTTGTAGAAATAGCACTGCCATCATCACTATTATGTATTGGTAAACTTCCTTCTTCTGGATATTTCTCTTTTAAATATTGCGTTTTTTGCTTATTTTTGTTACAGAATGATGATTTAATATCGTCTTTGAAATGTGGATTCAACAAAACTTTTTCTCTAGATTTCGGTTTAATAAATATCCCATCATAATTATTATTATCAAGCAATGAATCATCTCTATTAACAGAAGAATCACTTTCGTTTGAATTTGATGATAAATCCTCTTTTGATTTCTTTTTTGATTTATGTTCAAGATTAGTTTGTTTATAAATGGTGATGTGCTTGGATTTCTTGCTCTTTCTTCTAGCTGTGAGATCTTTATTTAAATCATAATGACAATGATTTAATGCTTCTTTGCTTTTAGATGTGTTGTGGTCACTTTTCTTTTTATTGGCATGTTTTCGATGTTCTGCATGGGAAGAATAATCACTTTCATCATGTGAAATGCTTAATTTTCTCATAGGGCTCACAGATGTTCCTGTTTTTGATTTATACACTGTCATGGGCAGGGGAATTGGTGAGGGGCTTCTGTCCTTTTTTGTTTTAGATCTGTCAAGGTATTCTTTGTCATAAGTTTCCACTATATCACTTTGCTTTTTAATGTCATCCTCTGGTTTTCTTATTACGATGTGGTCATCATTATGACTCTTCGGCGAAAGTGAACAATTAGCAAGAGTTGAAGAGTTAGGCTCATCCTCTAAGAGACTATCAAACAGTTGATCTAGGTTTGCTTTTGGTTTAACTGATTCTTTTGTTATGCTAACTCTTTTCTCACTGCGAACAGCATTGTTTTTAAATATTTTTCCCATTACCGCATTCTTCTCAGTTGTTTCTTTTCGTCTTACAAAAGGAATTGTTTTTTTCGTGTCATTCGTTAGTTTTGCACTAGATAATTCACAGGACATCAAGCTATTTTCAGTTTCGGCATCACTGCACACATAGTCGTCAGACATATAAACGAAATCATCTCCATCTGATACACTTTCACTGGATTCCTCTGGTTCCTCGACAGGAATTTCACTTTTGGATGTAATTTTCTTATCTTTACTAATATTTTTGAATCGTTCCATTAATGTTGATGGTCTTAGTTCAAATAATTCAACATCTTCATTATCCATAAATTCGTAAACATCTAATTTCTTCTGAGATGTATTCTTAATATTCTTTGAATCCAAATCATATTTAGCTTGGGATAATTTTCTATCCCTTTTACGTTTTGAATTGCTTCTTTTCTTTTTCTTCTTACTCGTAATAATCGGGGGTATAATAGACGATATATTTATATTCGTCGTCGATATAGACACTCTAACACCATCGTAACCTTTGAGAGCTCCTTTTGTAGGAACTGGCATTTGTAAACTTTTCTTTAAATGTTTCTTTCCTTTTCTCTTTTCAGACTTCTTTTTGCTTTTGCAACTGAAATAGAATAGAATAATATAAAATTAAATGAATCAATTCAAAATTAAAGAACCTTAAAATTAGACCAATATTAATTACCTTATTGGTACATCTGCTACATACTGATTCTGTTTCACTGCAGCAGCTTGTGATCTACACTTTCGTTTGATCTTATCAAATTTATCTTCAAACATGTCAATGTCTTCAATAACATCCGGATACATTTTTTCTTTTACCTCATGGACTTTCATTGATGAAGTAGTAAATTCAGGATTATTAATTTTATCTTTTGAGTAAACAACGTTATATTGATTTTGAGTCGATTTTAAATCTAAAGCTTTACTAAAGTCCATTTTAGTTCCTGGATAATTTGCACATGCTGCCTCTTTCAAACCGGAAATCAAGTCGTTCTCTAAATTACGCACTTCCTCGCTTTCCATAATATTTTGAGCTGCAATGGAGTCTAGGTCAGCATCATCTAATTTACCTTGAAGGCAATCATTTACTTGTTTTTCAAACAAATCTAAACAGTCGGCTGTTATTTTATTACATGAACAGCAATGAGGGTCAGATCCAACACAATGTCTATTCACAGCAGATGACCTATCAGCTATTTGTCCATCTTCTTTATGGCTGCCATTCAAAAGCTCACAGCAATCGAGAAAAAGAGCTTCATCTCTACTTAGCTCTCTTGGCGCTAGTTGGCTTTGTCTAATTTTTTGTGTAATATCAACGATAATTTTATATAATGATGGCACCGGTATTCTCTCAAGATTTTTGCAATATTTCTTTTTCTTTTTTATTTTACGTTGTATTTTTTTTAATATTTGCATTTGTTGTTTTACGGCAATCAAAAAGTTTGGCACAGACTCAGGAGTCATCATCATTTTAAAGTTTAAATCAAGTTCGGATATTTTTAGAGCATGTGCTAGTAACATCTGATGTCTTAGAAAATTATCAGGTCTACCAAAGTCTTTCCTACATTCTTCACAGTAAGTTGTCAACATTACCGGGGATTTTTTCTTTTGTTTCCCACGTTTTAAATCTTTTCTACCTGCAGCCATACTACTGCTGCCATTCTGCATTGACTTTTTCAAATATTTATTCTTCTGCGAACAATGTCCCTCATCATTGTCACTTGCAATGTTATGAAAGGTTTCAGATATCTTCTTTGATGCAAGCAAATTTGATTTTCGGGGTTTTCTTTCCGAAAAAAATCCAAAACTCTCCATAAATTTTTCTGATCGTAACCGTTCATTTTCTTCTAATAATGAATTCCGTTTTCTTTCTAAATTGGTGCATAAGGTATCCTTGCGTTTTTTCTTTACATCATAATCCTTTTTCTTAATATTATCTTGATTTTCTTTAGAAGTGCATTTTCTTTGCTTTTCCTCAACAATTTTTTTCAATGGAATGTCACTTTTTGATGAGTCATCAGAATCACTAATAGTACCTTTAGTATCGATAATAGTTTCAACTTGTAAGCTTTGGTTGTTAATATTTATTTTCTTGTCGTTGCATTTCGTTAATTTGCTTGTTGACGGAATATTGTCATTCTCAGAAGTAGATTTTTTTTTACCTTTTTTCGTGCCAAAATTTTTAGAAAATCCTTTTTTCATACTTGGCACTGTACTTTCTGCCATATCTTCTAAATTAATATCATAGGGATCATAGAATTCTGATGACTTTATAAATACCGATTTGGATCTACCCTTGCGCATCGCAGGTTTATTATAACAAGTAAGATTCTTGGGTGGAATACGTTCGCAAAATTGTACGTTATGGACATTTTTTTCTACTTCAGTGCTTATTTTGCATTCGTTTTGTGTAGGGGTCAGAACCTCACTTATATTTTCCTCTTCTAATACAACATGTTTATTTTTATTATTATTGTGCATTTTACTACATCTGCTGATTTCTTCGCACTCACTGCTTCCAACCTTTTCGGGATTATCTGCTGTAGATATTGTATTTTTTTCATCATTATTATACAAGTGCTTATAATTTTTGTTACTAGACTTCCGTTTCTCACTCAATGTCGAGATGTCTGAGTCGTTTTGTTGACAGATTTTGAGATTACTGTCACTATCTGTATTTTTAGTTTTAGTTTTGTATAATATAGCATCATTTTCCAAGCAATCAGTTTCTACAGATTTGTCCACTTTTACCAACTCTTTAAGGTGTTCATTACATTCATTAATGTTTTTAAGCTTTTTACTGCTCTGTTCATTAAATTCATTACTTTTATCTAGAAATCCGTGGTCTTCATTTATACGTTTACATTGAACTTCATACACAACATTTTCTGTCACTCTTTCAACAAGTTCTGTGGACTCTTTTTCGTTGACAGCTGAACTTGTTATGCTTGAACTGTTAATGGATTCCGCGGGTACTTGTTTTCTATCTGATTTATTTCTTTTACCATCCTTTATAATTTGTGGAGATTGCTTACGTTTGCGTGATTTTTTAGAGAGTGTTTGATATTCCTCTATATTTCCTGCAATGCTTTTTTCTGCGCCTGATATAATATCATTTTTATTATCTAGGCTATTGGTAATTTCAGCAACGATATCATTTGTTGGTTGTTTAGTTTCCTTTGTCTCGCCATCTAAAAGCAGCTTTGAAAATATGAGTTGTTTTTTTGTAAAGGGAGTTCGTTCCACATTATCTAGTTTAATGTTTATATCAGCACTAACTTCACTGCTGTCTACAAATAGAGATTTACCACGGCGGCTTCGCCGAAGTGGCATTACTTTGGTATTTTGCCCATGTGAAGTCATGTTATTTTGATTAAAATGCGAATCACTGCTTGTGGTCGCTTGTACATTATCTGACGCTACAGGTTTTTCAACTTCAACAGTTAAGTTTTTAGTATTCATTTCATTTTCAATGTTTTTTGCATATTGTGGAATTGTCTCATTTATGTTGATTTTCATCTTTGTTTCAATTGACAAATCGGCACCAGAACTAATGTTTTCACTGTTTTCGTGTTTTGAGTTAAACTTGTCACGTTTCATTTCAGCTTCTATTTTATCGTATGTTTTTCCTATACATTCTTGTTTATCATTTTTTACTGCATTCTTAAGAAGGCTCTGGCCTTCTTTAACTTTGTAGTTGCGAACTGTGTCCTTTTCAACTATATTGTAATCATTTACATCAACTGCATGCTTGATGATAATACCTTCATTTGATACCGTATTACAGGCGTGCTGTTTATCTGGTTCATTATTTACAGTATCACAGCCTTGTTTGTTGTTGATAACTTTGAAGTTGCTTTTTGACTGTGCCTTTTCAACTCTATTGTAATCATTTTCATCAACCGCATGCTTACTGATAATGCCCTCATTTGATACAATATTATGGATTTGCAGTTTATCTGGTTCACTCTGCAATTCTATAGAACAGCCTTTAATATATTTGGAAGCATTTTCGAATTCAGACATGTGCTCAATAGGACCAACAATCTTATTACGATGACTTATGTTTTGTTGCTTAATCATTTTGTTGCGGTTTTGTTGAGAAGACAACTTTTTAGGATCACCATCTTCAATAGAGAATAAGCTCTCCTTCGAAATATTTTCAGTCAAAGTTGAAACACTCTGAGGTAATAGATTGTCAGCGTCAGCTGTTTCTTTGACATTTGATTTTGAACTATTTCGTACGACCATATCATTTTTTTCATTATTATCATCAACCAGGTCATTAACTTGTATGTTATTATTATTAACTATATTAATTGTTTTTATTTCATCGCTTTGTTTTTGCTTTACAATAATGGCAAGAGATACATCATCTTCTGAATCTTCATCTTCATTATTATCTTTAGAAACAAGGCCAGATAAAGAAGACGACGGTTTCAAAATAAGTCGATCCTCATCACAAGTTTTGTAATCATTGTTTTCCCTGCTTTTCACAACAGCAGCTGATGTACTGAGAGTAGTTATAGGATCTATTTGAAGATTGCTTGATGTTTTAGCTACAATATCAGTATTTTTCTTTATATCTTGATTGACTCGAGATTTTTCTTTGTCAGTTTCAGGGACAGCTAGAGATTCAATAATAGAAGTGTTAACACATTCTTCCTCTTTTTTAGCTTGGTTGCTTTGGTTGTCTAGATTTAAAAGTTTTATATCATTATTGTTTTCTTGAAAAGTTTTATTAATATTTATTTCTGTCTTCATAATTTCTTTATGACGTTCAGATGGTGTTTTAATGCGCACCGCACGAAGACTGGCTGTTTTTTCATTAATGGTCTTCTGGCTAGTAGGTTTTGAAATTGTTAATTTATGTTCGTTACTAGAAGAGACAGCAATTGAATTCAGATTTGTTGATATATCCACACAGTCATCAGTCAAATCAATTATATCACTAGAGAAACTAGTACCGTCCAAAGAAGTATGTTTTGTAATTTTTGTCACATCAGAAACTATATTTTCTTTAGTCGGAATACTAATATTAACACTATGAGTACGTCCTTCATGTAGGAGTTGGCTTGATTTCATATAATCATCAACTGGTGGCTTAATAATTTCTTCACCATCAAATAGAGTTTTGTTGCATTCCAATGTCTGTTTAGGTAAGTGTTTTGGGTAGTCAGACATATCAACACCTGGTCCATTCTGATCTTTTTCTTTCAGATTTTTCGGAGAGGATAAGGTTGTCGATGTTGATACGTAGTTTGGTAATACATTTAATAACTGGTTAAATTGGACTTTAGGCACGTTTCCTAATATATCAACAATTTCCTGAGGTAACATTGCAATCTTTTTAGCTGTTTCAGCATCATGATCATTACAAATATTTTTTATTTTTACAATATCATCTCTTTCCACTTCTGCTAATTTATTTGTACTTAACGGGACATGAGATTGCCTTTCTTCTAAGACTATAATATCTCTTCGTGCATTTGTTGCAGAATTATGTACTTTTTGTGTGTATGGCATAAAATTACATGTTCCAGTTTTAGATGTTCCTGCTGATGTATAGACTGAACTTAAATTACAATTGGTTAAATTAGCTGAGCTCAAAAAGGCATTCGTTATATTTGTTGAATGAGAACTTTCTTTTGAAACGGGACTGCATTTATTTTTGACAGTGCACACAAGTTTTGAAGTGTCTTGTTTAATTACAGAAACAGATCTTTCCATTCTCTTTTTAGTCACTGAATAATCAGCTGGAGATGGTTTACTTTGCTGCAAAGGGGTTGTAACAATTGCTTGTGTTTTTTTGAGATCATGAATTACAGTATTATTCTGCATGTTCACTTCACCAATTGTTTTTGAAGTGTTATAAAAATGCATCTGTTGGTTTGATTCATATTGATTTTGGTCTGTATATGTTGAAGAATTTGGTTTAGATAACCCCATTGTTAAACCAATTTCAGATCTTAATTCTTCATTTAAATATGTATTTCTTTTCTGTTGGATTGCACCATACACATTATCATACCGAGGTTCTACTGATGCAGGTTTTGGTTGATTTATTTTATTAGAAATCAAGTCATTTATAGTGGTTGATTCATTTGATTTGTAAGATAACAGAGCTTGCAATTTATTGCTAACTTGTTGCTTATAAAAACATTGTCCATTTGTATGATCTGGAGTATTTAAATTAACTGTAACATTGCTCATTGATGCATTTGTATATGGCGTCTTATAACTTGATGAGACACAGTGTGAATCAACCACTTTTGAAATAGCCCGTTTTGACAAATCAGTAGGAATGTCTTCATCTGTCGACTTAGCAGTCAAGTTCAGACACACACTAGGAGGACCTGAATTCACCACATCTATGTGCTGTGTTTCACTCCTATTTTGTGATCTATAGCTACAGTTCGAAACAAATTTTCCTTTTAGTGACAAATCAGTTGGGAGGCAATTTTCATCGCCATGTTTCAGTGATAGATCTGTTGCAAAGTCAGAGCTATCACAGTTTGTGTTTTCTGGAGCTGCGGAGCTAGAGGGAATATTCAGTGGTTTTACAACTTTTACACTAAGATCTACAACTTCTTCAGTGTATGGTATTCCATAGTCTTGTCCTTTGTAAAACCCTTTCTGTGACAAGTCTAATGTCTCAAGGGTATTAGTGATAGTGTTATTTGCAATAGGTGTTATTGTATCAAGCATTTGCGAGGAACAATGGGCAATAACGTGGTTTATATAAGGTTTTTCGGATAAGTCCAGAGGAGTTAGACTGGGTTCTACAATACTACCACCTTGGAGGGGAAGTTCACTAGCGGAATAAATATTTTGCCTTCTTATTTGTTCATTTTCAATGTGTGTAGGTTTAGAATGGGAAACCAATAGAAGACTTTCAGAAACTTTCGTTGTGGTGATGACTTGAGACCTACTACTATTCAATATTAATTCTTGTTTTTCATGAACTTTAGAGATAACTCTTGGCTGTGGTGGAATAATTTTTTTTGGGTGATCTTTAATATTTAACTGGCTGCAATATACTTTATTTGCGTCGTTTCTATACCGTGATTTATTATGTATATCATTACATACATTGTTATTATCTGAATGTATCTGTATCTTTGCCAAAGTAATGTTATTTTTATTTAAATCTGAAACATGATCAGCTGTCAAAACTTTATTCTTCTTATTCCTCAATTTTGTCCCAGTTAAATCATTTTTAAATTGCTTCTTATTGTCAACCACTGAAGAGCATTTTGATGATTCAGTTATTTGCTGCACTGTTAACTTAGGTGTATTTATTTTTTGTTCTTGTGAATTTTCAATCCTCACCAATTTTTTATTTGGTATTACAGTCACCATGGAATCTTTGGTGATATTTTTGTTTAGACTTGGACTAACAGATTTCAATGGAGATTTCTTGGTATTATCCAGACACTGACTTGTTTTGTCTATTTGTTTCACGCTTAAGTCTGGCATTTGTTTAGAAATTGATTCCATTTCATATTTTTCAATTTCACACTGAATAGATACTTCAGGAGATTTTAAGGGTTCAACGAGTTTATTTTTTAGCATGGCAATGCAATCATTTAAGCCCTTACGTGATTTATTATTTAGTTTATTGTTTTTATTGTTATGTTTTTCCATTTTATCTTCCTTGGTATCGACACTCAAAGGTGGTTTGTCTAGTTTCGTTGCTACTGCCTTTTTCTCAAATAGAACTGGCTGGCCTGATGGATCATGTTGAGTAACGTTATTACACTCTTGTTGTACTAAAAACAGATGATGGAATTGTACAGCTTTATCCTGGGTTTCTGTATCAGCCGTTAGTCTAGCAATTGAATGTTTTAATGGTATGTTTTGATTAGGCGCACCTTGCTCGCGATTATTACCATTGTTATCATTTTGTTCTGGGTTTTGATTGTCGCGATTATTGGAACCATTGTCATTGGATCTGTTTGACTGCTCCCTTGTATTGTTTGGGCCAGAATTAACATTCACCCTACTGGAGGAAGCCTCTGTAACTAACTGATCGATTTTAAACTGATTCGAAGATACAATTACACTTGCTGGTTGATCATCGTCTTTGATTTCTGTAGGTGATACACTTTCCAATATTTCCTTTGACCTAGCAAGCTTTCGTGATCGTAATCTGTTAGGATTATGTTTTGTTAGTATATCTTTACAATTGGATATTCTTCTCCTTACTCGTGTCATAGTTTTGAAGTTTCTGTTTTTATCTTGCTCTTTGATTCCATGCATAGTATGATTTACTATTTTCACATCTTCGTGTGATGCACTCCCTGGATCGTAATTCGTAGTTTTTGTTTCTTCAACTTTTCGTTGTTTTAGCACAAGTTTGTTTCTTTGTTTTATTTTAGTTGCTGACCGTAACATTGGATTTAGAGTATTCACCATAACACGATGGCGCTTAGCAGGTAAGTCGGCTAACATTTTTCTGATTGTTTCAGCTGCAACAAATAGAAATAAACATGAAAAAATGTTTTATTTGAATAATACAATACTGTAGTAAATTTATTTAAAACAAGCTCTACTCACCATCACCAACTTCAGATCTTATCTTTGGTCTTGGTCTGTCGCTTTGTCTACGAATGCTATGTATGTCCTGTCGGTGTATATTTTTACGTATTTTTTTGCATATTCTACCATCAGGAAGTCTAGTCTTTCGCTTTCGTACACCAAACGGTCGATACCGGCATTTTCTTCGCACTGTCGGCAGATCACCAGCACAATCAAGCATATGTTGATGAAGATCTTCAAGAGTTATAGATTTATTGCATTTCGTGCATTCACGAAAACCACGTAAAGGTCTCGTCTTGTTATGGATCTGACTTGGTGGCACGTACAAATGCTTGAGTATATCAGAATTTAATAAAAGCTCTCCAACTATCTCATAGTATTGAACTTGAGCATTTGGATGTTTTGTTGACATGTGAGATGTTAATCCTCTAGAATCAGTTGTCTGGAAACCACACGCACAGCAGACAAAGCATCGAGGTCTCACCCATTCTCCACTTAAAACTGATTGCTTGACTTCGTATTTAGGAACAGCAGGTGAAAGTCCTAATGACGCGGGAAACCCATATGAATCGTGGCTTGAAGATGTTGGATTGCAATTTCGCACAATGTTAGATGATGATGATGATGATGACGGCAACTCTCTGCTTTCAAGAATCTCTTTTAATTCTAATCCAATCAGATTTTGTTTGACAACACTTTTCTCTAAAGGTGTGCATTTATATTTTTCTTCAAACTTGCGTCTCATGCATAGTTGCGTCCAGATATCCAAACTTGACACCAACGTGACAATACAATTGTTAACATGATTATCGCGTTTAATTTGATCTGGATTCAGGAGGTGCCTCTCTTCTGTACTCTCCCACTTCCATTTATGCTTCGGGGCTATCGCACGGGGCATGTACCCATCAAAAATATTACGAGAATATTGTTCACAAGCTAGCAGTATTGGGAAACCTTCAACGGTGTTGATAGGGACACTATTTTTTGCTTTTCTCGTTTTAATAGTCTTGTCTGGATCCGGATTGAAATTGAAAGAGCCATCAAGAAATTTGGCTAGATTCTCTTGAACATTGCTTGCAACTCTAGAATAAAATCCAGTATCGAAACATCGTTCAAACTTCTGAGTGGGTTCGTCAATAGCTTTAAACCAATCCTTTCGCGTCGACTCTGCGGTTCTAGGGGACCTATGCACCACTCCTAATCGTGAAAGTATTTGATCAGCGTCTGTGTTGTGAAATGAAAAGTTGTGCGGTATACGTTTATTCCACTGTAAGTCATCCAATATTATAACAGCGTTTTTGTCGATAACTCTAGTGTTCACCAGATTTTTATTTGAAGGCAAAATTAGATTTGTAGTTATTTTATCTTCAATATCATTATCGTCGAGGCCGTGCGCTGGTTTCAACTCACAAGATATAACAACTCCATTGAAACCACGTCTATTTTCATCGCTCAAGCTTTTCTGAGCCACTGCGTTACGAACTTTTCGGTTCTTTCTCGGTAACTTTTGACGCAGTTTGTTTTTATACGAAAGCTTTAATTTTTCGCAATCATTCAGTTGATGTTCGGTTAATTCCGTCGTGGTCGGAAATCGAGCATAACAATCGAGGCAAGCAAAGTACTCATCGGAATGAGTGTCAATCATGTGCCGGATGATGTCAACAGCTTCGGCTTCAATATGACTACAATATATGCAGTGCAGCGGCGTACAGTGCTTCGTAGTCAAATGAGTACGGCGAGTATGTTTTGATACTGCTTGTTTAGATATAAACTTTTTATCACAATAAGGACATAGAACATCGATAACAGAAGTACATTCAGACTTATTAGAGAGATCATCTGGTATATTTAGCAACGTTTTAGGTGGGGTAGTGATAGATTTAGCTTTTTCTGAGGCAGATCTAGCTTCAGATTTGCGGAGTGATTTCAGTTTAGGGCTGGAGACATTAGATTTTCGGGGCCGAAGTCTTCCATTTATGCCAGGCGATACGTCATCATCAACCGTGCTCATCGTGTTTTGTTCGTCAATCCTAGAACAAATATATACTTTAATATCAATTCGTTAATGTTTTAAGCAAGTACTAATTAGCTTACTATTTATCTATATTATGTAAATCTGTAGGCTCTGTCTGTAATTTTGTGATACATAAATATAACCCTGATATTTGAGCAAGCTTTTCAGTCGCTGTGTAAAAGTGGTATCCTTGGGGCCAGTAAATACAGGTATTTTATTACGTACCTACCACAGGCATCCACAACCAAAACTTTTGTGTCCCCTGTATTTAAGATTAAATTGTATGTTATTTTGGTTGTCGGTGAGAAATAAAGATATTATTATTAATTCTATGATTATTGAAATTTTCATCCGTCGGTATGTTCAACTGTCTGACTGTTTAAGATGCATTTAATAACACAAGAACGGGTTACACGATTTCAATAAAAATAGTTGTGTAGTAAGATCCTTTTATATTATGGATATATCTACATAATACGATGACTATATTCTGTCCGTATGTTTAAATACATTTTATAACAGTATACAATACTTACGGGGTCAGCGGATCCTTATTATCCGCGTCAAAGACATCTATGTATTCGTTGATCCAATATGGGTCAGGAGGGTTGATATTTGGATCCAACTCTACATCATGATGACTGACATCCTTCGTCAAAATATCATCCGCGTGTCTAGACCAAAGTAATAATAAATAAATGTAGATTTATTATTAACAAACGGCTTAAAAATTCACTTCGCTTCATTAAGTACCTTATTATAACTTAGTAAAACTATTTATATATATCCAATTGCTAATGCGTATTATTAATGCATGCGCCAGATTTTATTTATATAGTAATGATATTTAACCAAAAAGAAACAAATTTTCAGGCATGTCACGATTTTACTAGTATTTGACATTTATTGATTTTTAAAATTAAATTCCAAAGAAGAAACAAAACATCCTTTATTACTGATATTTGCCCATAAGGCTACCATCAGGCAAACCTCACATTCGTCGCTAATTATCAGGCGAATGAAATGATCGTATCCTGTCATGTTGGTAGTTCAGCAGTACATGTTTTAATATCTTCTTGTTGTCTACTATTACTAGTTGTCAATATGTTTCTTGCAGGTAAATAAAATACACATTTGTATTCATTTGCTGTTTTTTATTATATATTTAATATACATTTACATCTTAGTACTACACAAATAATAAATCAACACATTGTAACATTTGTTTAAAACCCACCCTTCGAATTCACCACGAGCCACAACACCTAACGGGGTAAGCTTATGTTATGTCTATGTTCCAACTACTGGTCACATTGCTAACGTTGTCCTCCGCAAAGCAATACCAGAAAGTCTAAAAATTCTGTGTATTACATATTAATTCTTCCGTCCCACGAAAATAAAACGTATAGAACCTAACCAGAATTTAAAAGCACACTTGAGAACTGGCTTTCCCGTCTTACACTCCACTAAAGTTGTCAATAAACTTTGTGGTCCTTCGAGCCTTTCGCGTACTTCCTATTTCAAGTTTAGATTTAATTGCATTGAATCATTCATTTTAGCTATTCATTTGCAATAAACCCGCATAAATAAATCGTACCAGTGGGAGGCCCCTATGCACAGGATGCCGGCTATTTCTGCCGTAAAGCAGTAATGTGTAAACATTACTGTTTCGGTCTGAAGGGCGCCGTAGCAAGTGAAATTACTGGGCAAATGAGACTTACCTAACATCTTATGTCTCAAAGTGACGAGCGCAATTGTAGTGCCGCTTAGAATTTTTGGGTTATCACTTATCAATAATCCTGAGCGGCACTGCATTGCAATGGGCAGGACGTATCAATTACCATCACCTGAATGTCCTGCTCGTCGCGTACCTTATTTTCATTAAAAAAAACCGACGGGAGAAAGTTAATTCCTCACGCTGGTGCAACTCAATTAGTGGAATCACATGTTCCCCCAGGTGATACGCAGTGCTAAAAACAAATCATTTTATTTTTAGCAAATAAATTGCATATCCGCCCGAGTTGGAGATCAGAGACGTACAATAATTGTACATCAATAGCTCGCATATTAGCGGTTGTCACGTTTCACACACATATTATGGTATAAAATTATTGCCGCCTCAGTAACTTGGACTAGTCCCAACAGGTCCTAATTAGTCATACACACAGGTACTTAATTAGCGTTTTCATTTTAAAAACCTTTTGAAAGTTGTGCGCACACCTCCCAAAATAATCTACTTTCCGCCATCTCAATTCATAGGACCAAGTTAGATATCCTCGTAACATAAAGTACAATTCACGATTAAACTTTCTTGTTATTTTCCTCCTCAAAGATCTCCATGACGATCGGTCCTGTGCTGTCCTTTTCCAACCTATTCCTGCGATGTTGGCCAGATCATCCGTCCGTCTTGTAGTGGCCTACCAACACAGCGTCTTCCGGTACGTGGTCGTCATTCGAGGACTTTACTGCCCCACCGGCCATCTGTCCGTCGAGCTATGTGTCGTGCCCACAATACTTCACATAATCATCTCAAAAAATTAAGCCACCAAATTCAATTTGAATTGTATTATTTATTATCGGCCCGCCTAAGGAGGTCATGCGCATACATCGAACCGCATAAGGTCGTGAGTGCATACACTAGTACCCTATATAATATTATCGCGCATTCGTTTTTCGTTCATCGCCTATGAGAGATTCTCATCTACATTCGGATTCTAAAGTCGAGGTAAACTAGGAATTGATTATGCTGTGTTTATAATCTGAACAATAAGTTACATTTATGATTGCACAAAGAATCTACGATTAATCGTAGAGCTATACCTGATACTACCACTGGGGAAGGGCTCCTAGGTGAATTCGAATATTCCGTAGTCCATTAAAATTCCTCTAAAAAATCATATGGCAGAAATAGCGTTGCATATATCTGACAAACACAATAATCCTTGGATAGTGAGCGCTACATAACCCGTTAAATAGTGTCACTAATATATATTAAAATAACTACTCGGTTACAGTATCTCTGGACCTATAGTCGATGACGTCACACCGTCATGCATCACCAGGATATTATTATCAATAAATAAACTACGATATGTTTTTAGTCTTATGGCAAGGTGTGGTGAATCTGGGTTGAGTAAAAAGTATTTATTTTTCTGGCTGTACTATTATAGCGACACAGAACAACAGAAACTACAGAACTATTAACAAAAAGTCAAGTCGTAACAATGAAAGCTTCAAAAACAAAGCAGTGCATGAAAATATCTCGACACTAAAACTGCAAACCGTACTGATGCAACAGCACGAGCGCTAGGGGTGAAAGGGGAACGGGAGGGGGCTTCGCGTTCCAGCGAGGTACAGAGATAATGTGGCCGTGTAGTAGACATCTATATCGTGTTTATGGAAAAATGGTATGTACTATCGACAAAATTGAAATGTGACCCACCTTAATGTAGGTAGAAATTCGCTTGAACATACATTTCCTAAGTAGCTGTTAACCACAACCGCCATTTATATGATAAATCTTTTTCGTCCAAATATAATCCTATTTTTAAGATTTTGAAAGAATTATCAGCAATGTAGATCCTAAATCAATTTTGTCTATAGTACATTTCACATAACTATTATAATCTATATGCCTGTTTTTGGTATTTCAGTAACCTATGTTAGGATTTCATGATCTGTTGTCATATTATACTAGCCGTTACCGCCCGCTTCGCTCGGCGAATTTTAATAGGAAATTAATTAAATTTTACTCATTTTATTACAAATACAATAAAAAAATAGCCATAAACCATCTTGGAGAAATTTCGCATCGAATGGTGGTATAGTTTGATGTCGATACGATCAGTGGTTTAGGTGTGATTGAGCCTCAAACAAAGACCATTTTCATTATATATAATTTGTTTGAATGTGACAGACGATTTTATAGTATATAAGGTTAGTATTTGAAATAGACATATTGTAATACACATTCAGGATCGATTTATCGATGGCATTAAATGTTTCTGGATTCTAAATAATATTAGACTAGAGCGGCCATGAGGCAAGTCAACAATCGAGATAATTTATCAAAAAATGTACAGCAGCATTTTCGCATAGCCGCAGAATTGTTAATATATTTATATTACGACAAAAATAACAAAAAAATTTGCCATTGTTTGAGAGTGATAGGAATAATTTCCAGTAAAGTCAGTGATATTTTGCTAGATTTTTTTTTTATATTCGCAGTCTATGAAGATTCCCCCCTCATTCTAACGCAATGAAGTCACGCATACTATAAATATATACATTTTTTACAATTCAACCAGTTCCCAAACATTTAAAGGATCTGATTTTACAAAAAAAAAAACACGAACCAAGATGCCTGTAACGCCGAATACCGTTTTAATAGGCCAACTACATACAACACAACCAAAAATTTCGTTAATGGAAATAAACTACTTAAATTCATCGAATCATTGAGGTACCAAATGGTTTTCGGCGCTGTTGAACGTTGAAAGGAAAGATTAAATGAAAACAAAAGTGCGCTGCAGTCGTATATTGAAATCTCGCATGGCAGAGACAATGCAAATATAATTATTATTATTATGTATATAATTAATGTTGTATAAGACTTAAATTATTACATAAACATAATATAAATGAGACATTACTCACATACGAAGGTGTGGGGCGGCGCTAAGCGCCCGCCCCCGGTTGAACGCAGGCCCACACGTGGCGCCTTTTCCTCGGTGTTTCTTATACTTAAACGAGCGCTGTCTAATTTACAACAGCGACACGTAATGACAGCCACTTCGATGGAGGCAGTGGCCCTTATTAAACAACACCTGAAAATTAATGATTTTTAATATTATAGACCTGCTGGCCCAGCAAACGTTGTATTGCCGATATTAAAATCGCGATACAAATGTAACTGTTGATCGTAGATGGGTGAGTTTAAGTTGTATGTATTTTTTAATGCTGACTCATAATCAATTTTAAAAAAATGTCAAAAAAATTAAAAAAAAATAGTGTGGACCACCCTTAACATTTAGGGGGTTTACCCTACCCGTTTCGTCGCCGCCCCGCACACCGTGACACGAGAATTTTATATATTAGTTATATACTAAGTACATAAATATTGTCGATATAACATTTTACTGAATGGAGACTTTATTTTAATATAAAAACAATTTAAACTGTATTCATAGATTGGAGCGCGAATCGAACATGATGTGAGAGGATTTCACTTGTATTTCCTGACGGCAATGACAGCTTTTCATTTTTGTTAATCATCAAATGTTAAAATTCATGGAATCCTTTTTATTTTTGATGCTATGTTATGTAGCAAATATAACGCTACAGGGTATTTTTTTTTCGTGTATCGGACAACTATTTAAAATATATGGAAGTAGTTTTGTTTTTTTAAATGACAATGAAGTCTTCTTTTAGTAAAATATTAGATCTACAATAAGGTTTAATAATTCCCCTCCGTGTGACATAGCCGTGGGACATAAAATAAATATAGAACACAAAAACCCTTTATTAGAAAACCGAACTAAAAAGTTTAATTTTTCTACTGGATTATCAAGCCTGACTAAATATTTTTTTTTCTCGTGTTATAGTCTCGAAAGAACAACAAAAGTACGTATCTTATAACTAAAAAAGCTGAATTTCTTCCTTTTAGTATATGTCGATGTTTTTTCTTTATGTAATAAAGTAATTAATATTATACAATCTCATTTTGTATAAGTATAAATCGACATTGTATAAAATAATTCGACTATAAACAAGGGCATTTTAGCAAAAACTCGAAAAAAAATGTATACTATTATAAGACTTCGTAATCAAAGATCGACTGTCCGTCCATCTGTCAGCTGTCTCACTATTGCGGAGATACTTATTATGTCCGCAATAGTGAGACAGCTACAATTTTACTTACTACAACTGTAAATAATATAAAAACAATATGTTGGAAATCGAACCGAAAACGATGGCGTGACAATCTGGATGCCTATAATAAGACCTGGTCGGACCTGGCACAGAACCTCGATAAATGGAGTAAATCAGATCTAAAAAAGCAACAGTGCGGTTTTAATGAAACTACGATGCAAGTAAAATAATAAATAGAAAATAAAAACGTATATATATCATATATATTACACTTAACATATTCGTAAAATAATAAAATAATGTAATAAAAAATCCCGCGTGCCTTTCGGGAACCAGACCTTAAACCATGCGCTCAGCCAACTTGACATATAAGCAGTAAGTAGTTGAAAATAATTTATTTTCAGAAAACAAACAGTCATATTCGATCAAAATTTCATAGTATATAATTGAAATAGACCTAGCAGTTCCATTTACTATTAGACGAGTGCAGTGTGGCTTTGAAAATTATAAAAAAGTGAAAAAAAAAAACAGTAGGATGAAACCCATTGGAAAATAAGAGGCTATAACAAAAATGAAATGAAAAATAAATTACGGGCGATGTGAGGTCAGGAAGTGGGAGGGGGGGAGGGGGGGAGTGGGGATCTCCATTTCCGGCGAAACTACAAGTCCTTTTTGGAAAAAAGTTGAACAGCAAAGTTGTAGGTAATAAAAAGATCGACAACTTAATATTTAATAGGTAATAAGATTAATAGGTACAAAAAGATGACATTTGTCTGGTGTTAGCAAGTGTTTAGGAACCGGACCGTTTTTATATTTATTGTGAAATGGTAACGAAATTATATCAAAGCTGGTCATTGTAATAATTTCACGATCTTCTTATAAATGTGTTTTTAGCATAGTTTTGAATACAATGTGGAATATAAAAGGTACGTTAACAACCTGGGGAGGTTCGGGGAACATTAAAAGAGATTTTTTTTCTTCATGATGATAATGATTCCACTTCACACCTACTACGCGGACGGTTGTAATTCGACATGCTACAGGTGGACAAAAAAAATTGAGGCGTTGAATAAAAGTTTCACTTTAAAACTATTTACTTATAAGTGTAATTCTATCGTGCTACATCTTCTATTATGATACGGAACTCCTTTTGAGTCCTGCAGTACTCCCATTCCCGACAACGTACACTACGTTGATGACAATGGACGAGTTCATCACATTAAAAGGAATGTCTAATCCAATCCAACTGGATTGTATTCACGAAGGATTCAATCGCAATTACCGTAAGGTACAGATTCACTTCTTCCCAACGAGCAGAGGAAAGACTTGATTGTTCGTTTGTTTGCAATGAGTAGGCTCCGAAACTACTGAACCGATTTCAAAAATTCTTTCTAGACTATATTAAATTTTCAAAAAAATATGTATTCGTACTAATAGTCCCTTAACGTAACCCAAGGTTTAAAAAATGTACGCGGACGACGTCGGGGTATCAGCTAGTACATAATAAAATCGTTAACATATCAAGTCGGTATAATCTTTTTTCAAAATATCATTTTATAAACGTTGCAAATATGTAAATAGTACGTGTATGTATATGTATTCGAATTTTTTTAAGTGCGGTTAATACACAAGAAAATAACCAACCACTTTCAGATAGGCTAGTTGGGGTCTGCACTCTGCAACCAACGGGTAACTGCAGGAATTTTATTAATTTATATAATATAATGTGTGAAAACATCTAAAGAAAAAAACCGAGAAGGGGAAAAAAATCATTAAGTCACTTATGTAGAAATGAATCTAATGTGTGTCAAAAATTTTACCACCCCTTCGGAAAAGTTGAGCTTTAATGAGAAGAAGTGGCAAGAAACTCTATGCCACTCTTTTAAATGTATATTTACAGTTTCAGCATTACACTTGCAACATTTTACTTGTGTAAGTAAAAAAAAAAGAAAAAGTGACTAATTAAAAAACTCAAAAGAGTGCTGTTATAGATGTATCAATTTGCATAAACTGTAAATAAGTAAAGGTGTGCGAGAAATTATGTATAATGTAGGTATATATTCAAAGTAAAAACTTAAAATGGTATATTATCAAATAAAAAATAAAAGACCCCGAAAGCAGCATCGAACAGGCACCACAAGCAGCACCCGATGACAATCATGACGCACAGACCAACCTACGCTTCCCTCGCACATGCCCTTGTGAAGGTAAAGACCCGTCTCACGAGGCCGCCACGAGCCATTCAAGCGAGCATGACAAGCCTGGTCCCTATAGTAACAAATAATAAAAAACCAAGTCCAAAATGGTTGACATGCAAATAAAAAAAAAATCTTCTGCAAAATTAAGTACAGGTAAGTATTTCTTTTCTGAGCCCTTAATATTTGCAACAGGCGCTTCACCGATTTTTAATGTATTTCGTCTATACCTACATATTATAATAAAATAAAAGTAGTCTTGAGGTGTAATTTTCATGCAGTTTCAGACTTACTACACGGCTACATTACCTCTGGTCCTCGCTGGAACGTGAATCCCCCTCCCGTTCCCCTTTCACCCCTCACGCTCGTCCTGTTGCGTCAATACGGTTTGCAGTTTTATTACCGTTACATGTCGTGATATTTTCATCTTATCGCTGCTTTGTTTTGTCATTATTATAAAAATGAAAATCAGCATCACATCACAACACCATACAGTACTGACAGAAACATAAATAAGTAAAAAACTTAATCTAGATTCACAACACCTCGCCATCAATCTATCCTCCTATATATAATACCTCCTATCTTAATATATATAAACTAGCTGACCCAGCAAACGTTGTATTGCAGATATTAAAATCGCGATACAAAAGTAACTGTTGATCGTAGATGAGTGAAAGTTTGAAGTTGTATGTATTTTTAATGCAGACTCATAATCAAACAAATTTAAAAAAGTCAAAAAAATTAAAAAAAAAGTTCATGTGGCCTTAACATTTAGGGGAATGAAAAATAGATGTTGTCCGATTCTCAGACCTACCCAATACGCACTCAAAATTTCATGAGAATCAGTCAAGCCGTTTCGAAGGAGTTTAACTACAAACACCGCGACATGAGAATTTTATATATTAAGCGATTACGGGACACGTTGTTTGTCCGCGATGGACTCCTAAACTAATGAACGGATTTTAATGAGGATTACTTCATGGAGTGCAGTTTAGTCCAACTTGAGAGATAGGATAGTTTTAATTTCGATTTGGAACCCATAATTATTTTTATTTTCAATATTTGTTTTGTATGGACATATTTTCTATGAGAGAATTTATTGACGCACGGTTTGACAGTTCTGCTGTGAAACAATTTCATTATAGTTCTATACATAATATAGAAAATCATTGACAGGGAGCATATTTTACAAAATAATTCTGTGTTATGAAATATTATTGACAAATTCATAAAAAACAGTATTTTATTTATAATGCACAGAACAACGTCTGTCGAATCAGCTAGTAATATATATAATATTCAAGCTCACCCGACAGACGTTGTTCTGTAGATAGTAAAAAATATACTGTTTTATAGGAATTTGCCAATAATATTTCGAAACATCAAGAATTATTTTATAAAAAATGATCCCTGTTGTTTTAATGAAGTTGTTTCACAGCGGAACTGTCATGTCCAAACAAAACAAATATTGAAAATAAAAATAATTATGGGTCCCAAATCGAAATAAAAACTATCCTATCTCTCAAGTTGGACCAAACTGCACTCCATGATATAAACCCCATTAAAATCCGTTCATTCGTTTAGGAGTCTATCGCGGATAAACAACGTGTCACGTATATTAAGATTAGATATAATATCCTATCTATATAATAAAATACCGAAAAAATAAATCATAGTTATTAATAATAAGATCCTAGTGATGCTTGTTACCGTAATAAAGCGACGATGTGACGTCATTGACGATAGGTCCGGGGATAATGTTACCGGGTAGTAGATTATACTAACGTATAGACGACCTGGCAACAGGATAACGTCTCACCTATTAAAGGGAGCAATTTTTGAGCTCGCTGATTCTTCATAACATAAGCAGCTTTACCCATCGCATCGGTGGTAGCGTAAAAAAAAGTTAATTGATTGAATTGTTTTTTATACCAACTTGAATAAAAATATTTTACTTAGAATTGAGTGAAATCTGATCTAGAAAAAAAAGGGTCATCATTTTGTTTAATTTCACGCATTATAATGTAATTTTAATAATCGATAGTAATAATACACTCAATGCAGAATACCACACTGTCAAAATAGCGGCCAATAAAGCCAGTTATATTCGTCGTAAGTATCTACAACACAAACTAGATTAAATTGCGAACTTTAAAAAATACCGGTCCGCACAAAGGGCTCCGCGCCATCGTACCTACCTACCTACATAATATGAGCTCTTTCAAACACACCTGTACAAGAAATATTTTTAGGTTCCTCACAAGGTAGTTAGGGTACCTCAAATGGAATAATACGAAACCCTCGTAGGATCATTTTAAATTATATATACTCAGGTTTATAAGTATCTTGAATCTATAATTTGTATTTTTGTTACTTGTATACAATTGTAATTAAATCATACAAAAACCATCGATTGGCGATTCCGACTCGCACTTGACCGGATTTTTTTAATCGCATGGCAACCGTTTTGCTATTTGTGATTTTTTGTTATAATACAATTATTTTTTTCTCTGTTAAACTTTCAGCTGTCCAGCCTCAGCTGTAAAATTTAATTTCTTAACAATTTATGAGACATATTTGTAGTCCGGATTTGGACTCCTAAAATAGTCAAAAAGTCGTGTTATTCAAATTTTCAAAAATAGTAGTCACTCCAAGAATGATCTATATACGAGGCTCAAAGAAATAATTTAATAGTACGCTGATATCAGAAATGGCAATATCAATTTGATGCAATTTTCGCACATATGTATTGAGGCAAAATCCCCAACACATTATGTATTGTCACATTACATTCGGTTAAAAAAAGAAAAGGTAGTCTTTGGGGACCGCCGATGGTAGTGAAAACTAAATAACTTGTGAATTATAATAGCATTGAATTGTTTTATTTTATGTAGATATATACCCTTTCTATATATATATATATATATAACTAGCAGACAGACGTTGTGCTGTTCATAATAAAAAAAATCTCTTGCTGTTGGTATTTCATAAAATCCGTTCTTAACTGATTCAGCGAAAGGAATATTCCTATCAAAGTTTAAGTTCCTACACCATATGGTTCCATAGATATCGTGATGAGTCAATAGATAATATTATATAGAAATGTATACTAATAACGCACGGAGGTATATATAATATATACACACTATACATATAGCTCATGGGAAGCATGCGGTGACGATGGCGCGAATTTTACGCTTTTTATTCACCAAAAAAAATGTTCAACGCATCTAAAGAAGTTAACACTTCAAAAAATGACAATATTAAGCAGAAATATACGCGGACAAAGTCGCGGGCGACCACTGATTACCAAAATAAAACGAAACAGACATAAAAAGCGAGTCAGTAAAACAAATATCAAACTTGCATAACATTTTGGGTACTTTACCAGGTAACTGCACTCGGTGTTCCTGATGTCACCTAATCACTGTGCGCGAAGTCCCTAATCTGATCTAATTAACACAACAATTTTGGAAATATGGCATGATAAATAAAAATTAATAAAAACGCGAAATCGAAATAGGAATTTTGGGTATTATTTTTTAAAACGGGTTAGAGACAAAACAAAATATTATAGTAATTAAAAAGTGTTAAATAGGATAGTCGAAAACATAAAAGGACACAAGGGATTCCCACTGTTGTAGATAATTAAATAAATTCACCAAGTCAATAGCGACTCGGCAACACGTATTGCACCGGGACGATGCGCGCCGGTACTGCAGCTTCGAATGAGATGGCCGATGCACAGGACGGATAGCTCCCGACTAAAATCACTGACTAACGACAGCCCTGCGAGCGACCAACAAGACCTGCGCCATATATGCATTCAAAGAGTGAAGAACTACCGCGCCCTCTGACAGATTGCACTGGTACTAATTTATCGATTGGACAAATGAGTTTGTAATTAAAACCGCACCGTTCGCGCTACGTTCCGTCTCAGTGCGAGATGCGATCCTAGCGATCCTGTCCAGGGCACTAAAGTGTTATAGCTCACAGCCAGCAGCCCGTTAAATATCGGGTGCAAAGCACATGCGTACATGAAATAGGTGCTGTGTGACGTACGATAACGGACTCTTGCATCGTATAAATAACATACATTTCTGAAAAATGCTGCCGCCTCTACTGAATTGGATTGAAAAGAAAGAATTATTTGGACACTATTTCAAATTTAATAACATTTTTCATAGAGTACTGCTTCTACAAATAAATGACATTAGTACTTATTTTGAGTCAGTCGAATTGGTTATAACGAAGTGCTTATTTATATAAAGTAGTAACTAGCTGTTTCCCGCGACTATTTTTTTCGCATCTATAGTGTTACCATATTACAAAACAATCATATTATATCTCGCAAAGTTAAGACAGTGTACGTAAGAAAGATTTTTGTATGCCTGTTTTTTGCCCGGCTTACTTTACAAATGCGACTATATCGAAAATGTATTTTCATTTTGCGGGTTAATATATAGTCTTTACACTCACTTGTAACAGAATGTTCAAAAATCGGTTCAGTAGATCCAGAGATTCATAATATTAGTGTAGATAAATGAATGAAATGATTACTTTAGTAGTTTGCAACACTACGGACAAACAAACTTTAGAAATAATAATTTATGTTTTATAAAGGAAAAATTGAATATTTTCTTTTCTTGGCAACGGAACGAAAAGGCTATAAATATAATATATTTAAATATGAGATTTCCTCCTTTGTATTCACTCATCTGGCACAATAAGGCGCAGACTTGATATTTGGTAGGAATATTCCTTTCGCCGAGTACCGGTTAGCTAAAAACGGATTTATCGAAATCCATGTGCAAGCATTTTTTTTTATTATGAACAGAATAACGTCTGTCGGGTGAGATAGTTCACATATAAGTTTACACATAAAGTATTGTCTTGATGAATTTATGAGCATTAGTGTCTTTTTATATGATAATAAGGGAATAGACGAGCAGGACGTTAAGCTGATGGAGATTGATACTTGGGCAAGGTCCATTACAACGCAGTGCCACTCAGGATTCTTGAAAAACCCAAAAGTTCTGAGCGGCACTACAATTGCGCTCGTCACCTTGAGACATATGATGTTAAGTCTCATTTGTTTTCCCATCCCATTAATTTCACTAGCTACGGCACCCTTCAGACGAAACACAGAAATGCTTACACATTACTGCTTCACCCCGGCATCCGGTGCAAAGGAGCCTCCCACTCGTGAAGACTGGCCCCTAAAATCCTCAAAATTTGCTGATTTGGCAACATCAGATATCCATCCTCCTTTACTAACACACATATTACCCCGGCATGTATTAGAAAATACAGTTCTTTAGTTTTTTAAACAACATTGAATTTTATACTATCACAAAAAAAAAATTTAAGGACTTCTTGGCGAGCGAATCCGCGGGTATAAGCTAGTTAAATTTTATTACGCCGATCGAGCGATGTCACTTCAACTCTTCCACCCGGTTACATTATCCCTGGACCCGACGTCGATGACGTCACATCGTCGCATTACAGTGTGCAAAATAAGCGTCACTAAGCTATTAATAGTTCCAATAAATAAAAAAAGGTTTATTTTTTCAGTAAAGACTGAAGTAAAGGTGTTGTGTTGTGATGCCGATTATTATTATTATTATAATGATGAAAAATCGATGGGTTGAGTAAAAAAGATTTTATTATTCTGGTAGAGCGACACAGAATTACAGAAACTACAGAACTATTAACAACAAAAGTCAAAACGTAACAATGAAAACTTTAAAAACAAATCAGTGTATCACGACATGTACCTAACGGTAATGAAACTGCAAATCGTACTGACGCAACAGGACAAGTGCGAGGGGTGAAAGGGGAACGGGGGGGAGCTTCACGTTCCAACGAGGTCCAGAGATTAAGTGGCCATGTAGTATTGACTTTAGACGAGTCCACATTCAAATTCAAACTAAATTCCTTTTTAGATTTCCGGCTTTACGCAGTAAACATTATATGTACGAATACGATGTGCTAGCTACATAACTCTATCAAGCCGCTAACGAGCGCATTGGCAGAGTGGTACGAGTGTCATCCTTAGAGCTTCGATGCAAGATGCTTGTTTTGCGAACGCCTGGGCTGGGCCTCGAATCGCCCGTGTCCCAGTTAAGCTATGACGTATAACATAATAACAAGATTGTATTAAAATTATATGATTCAATCATTGTTTAGTTCTAGTATTGCTGTCCAAGAGAGGAGAGGAGACGAGAGGAGATAAGCTGTCAGGTTATTTCCCACAAAACGGAGAGATATGAGCTGTGAGCTGTAAGAGCCCGAAATCAGTCAAGGAAGAAGTCAAGTCGTTACAAAAGTTATATTTTAACTTGCTTGAGGAAGAGGAATTGGAGGGTGAAGAAACACAATTAATTATTCAATATTTAAACTATGCCACCCGCCTACACGCATCTCCACTCATCCACGCCGCTTGATAGCTCTACACGGCACTAAAGTCTATAGAAAATTGAGATATCTTCTCTCCACTTGATCCATTTCCATCGAAGATAAGCGGAGAGGTGATGTGGATATAACGAAATCTGATTGGTTACTAAAATGCCTCTCCTCTCCGCTTAAATGGATACCGGGCTTTAAAGTGGTTATGCGTTATTGACCAAATATGTTATAACTTGAAAAATTTATAAACTGTCTTCTAACTGCGGCCTTTTGGCGACCTGTAGGTAAAGTAAAATTATATTTTCAACTCAACTTTTTCTCTTAAGACGTTTAGTCTACTCTGTCTTTTGTTATTTTACCTTTGACCTTATTTACTGTTTTTATTGTTTGTTTTTTCTTTTATATACATTTGTATTTGTATGTTTTCATAATAATAATTCTAAAAAATGTAATTTAACAACCCTTGTTTCGACCAAAATCTACATTATCTTTTTAATTCCTACTAATCCAACACACAAAATTAAAATACGTCCAGATCGATAAAATAGATTATTTTGTGGCTATGTGACCGAGGATCTTGAGCGATGCCGTTGAATTTGAATTACGACATGCGCGGATCGAACCCTGGAGGTCTACTCGCAAAATCGACAACGATACATTCGGAACGATACGATAATAACACGAATATATCGCACCTACCCTACTCTAACAAATGTTCGTATTCCATATCGTTTATCGTAACAACATCGTAACCATAGACTAATATTTTGATTTTTTTTACGATGTTAGAGTGAATGAATTATGCGCAAATTATTGTTTATCGAATTCGAATATTCGTCTCTGACATTTTCAACTAAGAGTAGGGCTAGACCGATAATATCGAAAAAATGTTTCGTTCGTTCAATCATCGTTTCAACATTGAATACGATGTAACTAAGAGTAGGATTCGACACGACTAATGCCACGAAATATTGAATATCGATTTTAGGGGTAGGCCCCCTGCGTTCGAAGCGCATTGGCGAGCATTACAATAAGTATAAAATATATAAACGACGAAATAAGGGCGCGAGAGGGCGCCTATTAAAACAGGTATTAAATTGTCTTTTAACTAGGGATAAGTTAATAGTAATATTTTCCAGTGCTAACTCATATGAATATATTCCATTATTAAATAATATAAATTAATAATTATTCTCACCTTTGGGCAACACGTTTGTATATTGAGATTCATCTAAATAATGTTCTACTGAAACTTCATCTGCTACAACAAGTGAAGTACTTTGGATTATATGGAAATAATTTTTTTAACTTCTTCTTTAAACCCTTTTGAAATGTTTCTAAGCGATACCTGTAGGTAGCAATTTAGCCACAGCTCATAAAAAATGTAAGAACACATGAGGTTTTCAATGCTTACTAGCAGATAGAAATAACTCAAGGACCTCTTTAATCGTTAACGCTGAAAAACGCTGTTTCAAGCTTTCTGTTCGGGTTCACATAACGTATATATTCTAAAAATCAATATTATAATAAAACTGTAATGTCGACGTGATGTACATTCGATATTTTTTTTATGAAAATAAGGGACGAGACGAGCAGGACGTCCAGCTGATGGTAATTGCTACGCCCTGTCCATTACAATGCAGTGCCGGTCAGGATTATTGAAAAACCCCAAAAATTGAACCATAAGATGTTAAGTCTCATTTTCCCAGTAATTTCACTAGATACGGCTACAGACCGAAACACAGTAATGCTTACACATAACTGCTTCACGGCAGAAATAGGCGCCGTTGTGGTACCCATAATCTAGCCGGCATCCTGTCCAAAGGAGCCTCCCACTGTTATGTATGTATGTGATAGAGGGAGTTAAGTTAAACACAAAAATTAAAATTTATAAAGTATGTCTGTGATTCTTTAAAAGCTAATATCTGGAAGTACTGGACAGACTATTGAAACATTCACGAATGCCTTCAGCGTAGACTGGAACATCATTTCGGCTGTATTTGATCGAAATCGATGAACGAAAAACAAAATTTTTGTTCGGAACGCTTAATTGGTTGTATTAGTAGTAATTACAAAGGCATTCATACAAATGCACCCTAAATAACATGAACGAAGTTGCGGGCACGGCTCGCTAATTATATATCAAATAAGTAGCAGGTTTGTTCTGTGTCAATTTTGAAGTTTTCAACAGTTGACAGAAAGACAACACAAGAGCACAGATTATTTATTCGAATTGTACAGAATAAATTCCATATAGGACACTCGACTAAACTAAATACGTTCGTATTCGTTTCGTATTCGAACGTCAGAGTTGTCTAGTGATATTATGCGACCTCGTAAAGTACTTGTGTTAGAATACAGTGAATATTTAATATTAGCATTTCAAAATTATAACGGTCTCACCTCTACACTCGAGACTCTTATTCGCTTTGTGATGGACGCAAGTCCTTTTCATTCGCGTTACATAATAGCAAAAGCTCCCCTATATTGCCGAAAACCTAGTGACGTGAGAGTGTATTATGTGATGGGATGGAATGACGACACAACCTTCCAGCTATAACGTAAGTAACCTTTTACACCGTACAATATTCAAATTGATTCCTATAATCCTTTAGAAATTTAGAACGGCGACATTTGCAGGTTTGATATGGGTATTGTGATTATCAATTAAGTTTTATTATGAACTTGTTACAGATCATGTTTGTCGCCGTAATCTGTAACAAGTTAAAGAGTTGAACAGTCTTACTTTCATTTATCGGTGGTGTATTTAAGTGTTTGTTAGCCTCGACAGATTTATATACATATTCAATTTAATAGAATATTTTATTTACTAATTCATTATTTTTTCAACTTATAAGGGTGTATATGTATGTATGGGTGTTTATTGATATCATACTGTAGATCTTATATGAAACAAGCTTTACAATTTTACATACATCGACTGTTATTATTTCAAATATACACACACGTAAGTAGAAATATTATTATTCGTTTGTTTGTGTACCGTTATCAAATAAATATATGTCTACCTGCATATACGTTAAAATACAAAATCATGTCTATAAAAATAATTAAAAACGTTTAGAACTGCAATAAAAACTATTCTCCTGCTTACTAAGTACATAATATATCTGTTGATTTTTTCTTGAAATTAAAAGATCTATAGTAAATATTTTTATGATGTTCGCGAACTCCGTGCTTCTTGAATCACAATTTATATTGATACGGCAAGTGTTCCTCACATACTGATGTGGAAAGATTTCATTACCAATATCCTCTTCCTATAAACGAAAAACGGATCTTACTCGCTACCCTCAGCAATAATTTCCTACGAACCCTTTTTTAAACTCTTTCTAAAATAATAAATAATTAATAACAGTATTTTAACCAATTGTTCATCAATGGAGGGTATAGAGAGATACAGCTACCAACAACTTACGGTTAAATTTTGTTTTTGTCTGTGGCAAATGCATTGTTATTATAATAATTATATTATTATTAGCTGACCCAGCAAACGTCGTATTGCCGATATTAAAATCGCGATACAAAAGTAACTGTTGATCGTAGATGGGTGAAAATTTGAAGTTGTATGTATATTTTAATGCTTGTTTAATGCGTCAAAAAATTAAAAAAAAAAGTTTTGGCGTGGACCAGCCTTAACATTTAGGGGGGATGAAAAATAGATGTTGTCCGATTCTCAGACCTACCCAATATGCACTCAAAATTTCATGGGAATCGGTCAAGCCGTTTCGAAGGAGTTTAACTACAAAACACCGCGACATGAGAATTTTATATATTAGATTATAGTTTTTAACTATTTTATCTTAACTATCACTACCTAGATAAAGGTGCTTATTGGTGCCAACAATGGGGATGTTTAAAGTATAAATTACATCAGTGTTAATTACACGTAAAGTAGAAGTATATTTCAAACCGAGCTAAAAGTTTCAAACTAAATAATACAGAAAAAACTTCTGAACCTAAAATTTTCAACCAGCTACGAATTTCTGTTACTATTCTGTAGCCGGGCTGAGTTTGTATCTTTTCAGAGGTCGTGGTTTAACTAATTTGAATAGCGTTGATTTGTTGCAACATTTAGTCATATTCGGTAGTGGGCTGGTTAGGTTTAAAGAAGTGTTGTTAACCACCTAACTGGCTGGTACTCCATCTGCACTAGACAAATAAGTAATTTTTTTAATTAATAGGTTAAGTTTATAATAATTAGTGCTTTTCTTTGTTCTTTTGTTTCTTTTTTGTAATTTTTATGTTCGCCATAATTGTCACAAATTTTAGAACAACAATTTGTTACGTATTACGATGTGGATAATTGTATTGTATATGATGTGGTGTACTTTACCAATAACAATTTAACAAATAAATAAAATAAATAGTGTCAACCGCATTGGGTCATCAAGAAGTGATCTGGACTATGTTAATCAGTAATCAGATAAATTAAACGTAAGACTTTTTTTACGAAATTAATGGACGAGACGAGCAGGACGTTCAGCTGATGGTAATTGATACGCCCTGCCTAAAAATAACCTAAAAAACCTAAAAATTGTGAACGGCACTACAATTGCCTTGTCACCTTGAGACATAAGATGTCAAGTCTCATTTGCCTAGTAATTTCACTAGCCACGGAGCCCTAACAAAGTAGTAAGCATTACTGCTTCACGGCAGAAGTAGGCGCCGTTGTGGTTGTGGTTGAACCATGGTTAAATATTTTTTTTTGTAATAACACCATTAGTGTTTAGAATATAGGTTTAAATAAACATATATAAATTGAAGGCGGTGAATACGGTAAACGTCGAAATATTTCAAACTTTTGCCGAACATATTATTTTGTATCGTTCGGATGCTGTTGAAATTCTGTTCTGACGGTTCAAATCGCAAACCAGTTGATCAATTAAAATAGCTCTATGAGAACATGTTCTTATTGCGTTTCAGAAATAATTTATTTTTAAGTAGCCATATGTCGATCAAAATTGATAACCTTTAAATAATTTTACTAAAATACTTATCATCATTCCCCATGAAAATTATTAATTCTCATTATTATTATAATTTTACTTAAATTTTATTTTATTTAATTTCAAAATGTATATCAATGCTTTAACCTAGTTATGTTCTTTCAGCTATTATTGATATTATTATTTATACCTATTCATAATCTCATAAACACCCTACTTTAATATTATCACTCAAATGCATTTAAAGTGTAAGTTTTAAACAATCTTCTTCGGTAAATACGGATTTAATTCATGTATTTTTTTTAATTTACGCAATACATTTAAATTAAATCGTACTAATTAAAAAAAATTCATAATATAGACTGAGACTCATAATCTGGGTCAAAAACTTTACGAAGTCGATCTATATCTGATTATCATTACTGTATTTTGTTGATTTTAGTTATAAGTAAAAGAAAAGTGTTGCTCTTTAAATTTCAGTTCAGCCGCGGAATTTCATCATGACTCCATTTTGATTTCAGCCATCTTGTTTTCTAACATGCGCACTAGACTCTTAACACCACACCCTTAGTTCGTATCAATAATTTGAGTCACAGATAACTCTCATAAATAAAAAACTACTGCATTGATTTTTTTAAGTCATCCGCTTCACGCTATTGATGAAAATTAGATATTTTAAAATTATAATATACATCTTAAACAAAAATATGCATAAAAAACCTTTTTGGTGTGTTGACATTATAAATAAATAATAATTTATTGTAATGTTAATATTTGTTCGCTTTTCGAATTTCCATTGTTAGCTTATATTACTGTTTGGTTTGATTTCGAGGATTAGATTAGGTGGCACACTTTACAACACTGCCCGATAGCAACATGTAATAGATATAATAATAAACGCTCAGAAATAAAATTAAATAATAAACATAATATTTTGCTAAATACATTGAAATAATTAGGTAGTCGTTTTTGCTCATTTGTGAAATACAATATTTTGTGACTTGTTAAATGCTTACACAAACACGTGTATAGTTTACCTACGAGGTTTGGATATATTGAAACATGAATTATTCTTTTTACACAAACTGACTTCAGACAACCATATAATATAAAATAGAAATAGTTTAAGAAAAACTAAAAAATACGCTTTGGTTGAAAAGACAATGTTTGAAATTTAAAATGAACATCAATTCCTGCCTTATCGAAGATGAAAAATTTGTACAAATTAACAAAAAAAAAATATTTTGCAAATTGATAAATAAAATAATTTTTATCAAATTAATGTAATGTCATCGGTCCTCGATAAATCTACGAAGTTTGAACGAAATCTGGCCTTTTAACGTGGGTCGAAATCGCGCCCAATTGAGTCGGTTATAAACAAACATACATACAGGTGAAGCTAATATCAAAACCGTGTAACAAGGTAACTAAAAAGTAAAAAAAAATGTACAACATTTCGAAAGATCTCATGTTTTTGCGGTCGGTTTATTGCTAATTCTATTGGTAGCTCTTTCAATTGTTATAGCGCCCAAACGGACGATAATGCGAAGTGCCGATAAGAGTAAGTATTAACTACAATTATACATTATAATACTATCTGGTAGCCGGTGCGCTTCATATCACCTAAACAAATGCATATTCATATTTGATTAGATTGCAATTGGTGAAAAATTATATGTAACACGGCGTTGTATAATATGATTTAATTTCACAGTTTGAAATTTATCGCACCAATCATTTTATTGTCATGATCTAGGATGATTTATGCGTCAAGATAGACTGTGGCAGCTGTGAACACGTCGGTAAAAATAGAGGCTAACTGTGGGCCTCTATTTTCAGACACTCACGCACATTGTAACAAAGTGACATACGTATCGCAAGTGTAAGACGTACCTTGTCATGCAAGCAACAGTTATAAACGTTTTGCATTATTTCAATACACCGAGCGCGTTTGTTATTGCAGAATCCAAATTTATCTTTAAGCATAACAAAGGTCATGGTAGATAGCCGCGTAGTTTTGGAAAATACCCAACGCAGACCGGTATACCATATATGCACAATACAAAAGTAAACAAAAGTAAAAAAACAACTGGTTATGTGTAGACTATTCTGGAAGTTTCCACGAGCAAATAATAGGTACCGATGGCACTTGATTGGCCAATACCACAACAATTCGTAAGTGGTCCACAAAAAAACTATCCCGTCTGCTGCGTCGTATTGCACCTACTTGTGCTACTACTGCGTTGTTTTTGGATTTATTTAATACCAAAGTTGACGACGAAATTAATGATGATGAAACATTACTCACCATAGACTTACAATAGCTTATAGACAAGCACAGCGTGCGAGACGGAAGAACATCCCTGACGAAGATACAGCAGGATAGACAAGGAAAGCGAAGCTATTGTTTCTGATCGATTTTAATTGACAAGTCGTAAACAGTCAACCACGATTGGCATTAGCTCATTATTATTTTGAATATTAAACTAGCTAACAGACACATTAACCAATCAAAATGGGTCACGAGTTATAAGACTGTCTGGTATATTTTAAGTCTATGTCACTTATTAACTTTTTTGTCATATGGCTAGGGATGAGTACGGCACTTATTTTATGATATGTGATAACCCATTATATAAAATGATGATAAGTTATCATTTACACTTCTAGCACTGGGAAGATGCCACGAGGCCAGTCCACTGATAAATCAAATATTTTTTTCTAATCTCACGGCCCAAAATTAATATCTATATTCCTAAACTTAGAAACATATTCTGAATTAGTTAAATAACGTGCCTAGTTAACATGTTAAACTGGGCAAATTATATATTTTGTCCACTGTGTTTTGTTGCTAATATTTGCTGTTATTTACTTGCTACAGTTACCTATAGCAAGCAAAGCGACCAACAAATATCCTTCCGAAGCCACGTGTGGAAAGCAGTGAGGTTAATATATAGTAAGCCTCTATAGGAAACGCGCTAACATCGCATTTGTTTTACAGCATGCATAATGCTTAATGAACGGCCCCGTTCTCATTGTGACATGTGACTGATAAAGTCAACTGTCGGGAATGTATTATTTTTTTCATATTATCTTTGCCAGACTGGAAAACAACTGTTCCCCATCCCTATATGCTCAGACCAAGAGATTCAATGAAGTTGATTATGTCCTCAGTTGAGGGCGTTATTGTGAAACCATAATAGGCCGGCTCCTGTTGAATGGACTACATTGATTCAGGATGTGGCTGAGTGTCACATTTATTTCTCGACGAAAATTCGGTGACTAACTGAGCTCTATAATATAATATGTATGAGTTTATTTTATCAGCAAACACCAATTACTGCCTGTTTATAATCCCGGCCGGGTCTCAGTATACAGGGAGCGGATAATTGGAATGATGTATTATTTAAGTTGAGGTAGATCACATATTGTCTGATTTAACTTTTTACTAATAAACATTCACTAGGGGATAAAGACAAACCCAGCTAGATGGTTTTATCACCTCCCCCACAAAATCCCGTGTCCAATAAATTTCATCCAAATCGTCTATACAAATATATATATGCATGTGGTAGAATTGCTCGTCTAAGTATATAAGATTAATTCTATTCTGACAACTAGGTTACATATCTCCACGATCTTTTAACCTTTCAGTATAGAATATATTTGTCGTGTTTCTGGCTGTTATTCGATGTATATTGCGTCTCTACTAGTAAAACTTATTGTGAAGACAAATGAAATAGAAGTTTGTTGTAACGAATATAAAAAAAAAATCTCTTGCTATATAGTAAGTACTCACTGTCATCAAGTTGTGTGATTAGTCTTTAATCATCCGTAATAAATTATGATCCCATCAAAACAGAAACTGACTCATTTATCTTTATTTAAACCGACTCACCTGATAATCCAGATGATGTCTCAATAATATTGTCAAGTTCTTTTTTATGCACAATAATTATGAATGCATTGACTACAATATATTATTTCATCTTTTGTTACGTAATCAGATGCATTCTCGAGAATATGAACGTTATTTATACAACAATAACTAAGGAAAATTTCTCTTATCAAATTAAGCATACGTACTCGCTAAAAATAAATTGACCTTGAACCTCTGACAGTACGGGATCTTCAAAGTTACTTATATTGAATGAACATTAAGTAAATAATATACTGTTACTTCATAATCAGGTCCACGAAACTAAATTTGCCATTGTAAGATTGTACAGATTGTAATATCCATATACATATCATGTACTACAAGTAATTTATATTTCTACAAGTAATTTATATTTCGTATCACTGCTCTTCGACAACACTTCCTTTAAAGCCTCGCCTAGTATCGGAATGCTGGGTCTCGAAATCTCGAGCGATTGCCAATTCCGTGGCCATCTGGAGGGCAAAGCCAAATTGGCTTCGAAGAACCTGGGCGTCATCAATAAAGCACGTCAATACTTCAAGTCGGCCCACATTCTAGCGCTCTACAAAGCGCAAGTCCGGCCACACATGGAGTATTGCTGTCATCTCTGGTCTGGCGCACCCCAGTATCAGCTCGATCCATTTGACCGCGTGCAACGCAGATCAGCTCGAATTGTCGGGGACCCAGTGCTCTGTGAACGGCTGGATCACTTGGCGTTGCGTAGAGACGTCGCTTCATTGTGTGTCTTCTACCGCATTTATCACGGGGAGTGTTCCGAAGAGCTGTTTAACCTGATTCCTGCCGCCGAATTCCACCTTCGCACGACACGCCTAACGAGAACTATGAGCTTTTCCCATAACACTATGGGCCTTATGAGAAAGCTCATGGTCGCTCAGAGGGCAATGGAGAGGGCTATACTTGGAGTTTCCCTGAGATATCAAATCAGAAATGAGGAGATCCATAGGAGAACCAAAGTTACCAACATAGCCCAAGTGATTGTTAAGTGGCAGTGGGCAGGGCACATAGTTTGATGGGCAGACGGCTATTGGGGTAGTAAGGTCCTTGAATGGGGACCACATAATGGAAAATGCTGTGTTGGTAGGCACCCCACAAGATGGACAAACTGACCGATAGTCAGAATGTGTTGGATGAGTGCATCACAGGACTGACTGGATAATCAGTCCGAAACATTAGCTCAAATTGTATTCTAGACAGATATTAAATATTGACTAGAATATTATGAAAATGTCATCAACCTTAAAAAATATTGGAGCTGTTATCAAATTGTTGGGGCCAGTGTGAAGATCGGCTGTAAATCCATTGTTTTGAATAAATAAAGAATACAATGCCTTAATTATCACATATATTTATTATTTACAAAAATGAATAATCATTTTTATACACTATTGATCAAATTATCTGGCCAACATTCACTATTGATTATGTGGCCTCATGTCTAGGACCCTGATTTGAAAGAAGATGTAAAGCTTGGAACCAGTTTTAAATTAAACATTTAATCAAGGTTCAGCCCCATTTCTTTCTGAGTATTTCAAAGGAATGTTTTATCAATAGGAAAGTGTTCTGTAAGAGTCAATATGAGACAAGTAACAAACAAAGATGCACATTGTCATGCACTTGTCTCATGTGGTCAAGTGATTATAAATTAACTCTCAAATTGAAATTTTGCTTGAATTGATACAGTTCTTAACCAGTTTATATTAACAAACCTTTATAAGTAATTTAAAATCTGTAAAAATGTAGTTTAAGGTAGAAGAAAACCAAATATAATGTTCTTTATATACTTATATATATTATACTAAAATTATGATAATTTAACAATATAAATATTGTTTCAAAGTTTCTCAGGGTTGCAGAGAATGAATATAATGATGAATGATAATATTTAAATCCAAGATGGCCGCCACTCTAAATCCTCATAAGCTTAGTGTTAAAATTAGATCCTAAATTATTATAGTATATTAAAAAAAATTCATTACATCATGTCAATATCAATAAGGGTTTCATATGTCCAAATGAAAAAACCATTATAGGATCATCCAAGTCTTCAAGATCAGGCCACACCAGTGATATACTGATATTTTTTTATATTTTACTTCATATTATTAAGTTAGACTTAGCCGTCACACTTTATTTCTAATGCTGACATAATATATAAGTATACACTGAGTTCACTTGTGTTGTGTGGTCTTAAGCCCTCAGTTTTTATTTTTCAAGGTGGTTAAATTTATTTGTTTTTAACACTTAGAAAAAGTTAACATAGCAAATTAGGTATGTATTTTATTTAAAATGATAAACATATTATGTAATTTATACAAAGTAGGTAACAAAATAACATACACATTTAAAACTTTTTAATTAGGTACAAATCATAATCACCATAAACATGCATACAAGAAATTCTGTCATGCAGGTTCAACCAAAAATTGCAGTAAATATATATGTACATAATCTATATTTATATGTTTCTCCTGTACTCATTGAAGCATCCATCCTGTACAATCACTGCAGCCAAACAGCTTAGTTGGGTGCACTAGAAGTAGTAAGTACCTAATTAAAATAACCACAAAAGAATGGAGCACATACTCCACCTCTGTTACACAGATCATTGTGACCAAAGTGGAATAATAAGCAGGTCAAAATGAAATGGAAAGAAATAGCGACCATGGTTAATTCCTAATTAAAATATTTTTTCTCATATTTTACAAATTTTTTTAATTAAGTTTATTTTATCAACTAAACAGTTCTAATAATTAACAGAATCAATTTCTTCTTATATTGTATTTGTGTTGACATGTTTTTATTGATCTGGTTAGGATAGCAGGTGAAAGTTATTAAAATAATTGTTGTCGGGTGCTTGATACATGAAAAATTTAAAAAATTATGGTGAAAGATTCTGTCACAAATTTAAACACAAGTTAAGACTATATAAGGCATATAAAAAATATTTTAATAATTTTTAAGCTAAATGATTAAAATTATGTCTGGTGGTCAATGACCTTTAGAATGAAAAATGATGAAAGAAATAAGTAGGATAAGTAAATTCTAAAAAAAAAATGGTTTGATAATATCGATTTCTCTGTAATACTTTCAAAAATTGTACGAAGGTACCTGTTCAACCCTGCATTCCTGTATGGCACGCGCGGAAAATTTCTGGTTTATCGAACAGTACCCCTAAACAAACTGTTATATAAAAGTGAAATTATAAGTAAAAATATATCAAATGTAATAATATAATGTCGTAAAAACTTAAATCTTTTGCAATTAAAAGCAAAATCAAATTTTTTGTACCTATAGACAGTTATATATATGTAGTTGGTACCATGCACGTAGCAGTAAAATATGGAGGATGGCTTACACCAAAAAATATCGAAGTGGATCAAAGCAGTATATCTTCGTGCAAATGAGTAACTTAACATAAGTTGTTATGTTTTTTCATCATATACGGCTATTTTTTTTATAAAATACACATGTTACAGTGAAACAATAGAATTTTGTACGAAAATGCACCGCCCTAGACCGATGTTGATATAGCTTATTATTGTTACTTACCTCGTTGAAGAGTGACATATTCCACACAAAAAGCGATTAATATTTAATATGAATGATAAAAACGTTATAGTTTATGTTTAATATACCACCGTTTAGTTAGATTTCACAATTATTTCAACAAAACAATAACACTACGCGCAGAACCTATTACTACCGCACCACCACTCTGAAGTTGTTGACAGACGAAATCAATACAAGCAACATAATCTGAATGTACCTACATAAAAAAAATGAATTAAATTATGTACCGTATCTACTCCTAAATCCAATTATTTCACCACAGCAGTTCAGTTTTTATAGAATCACACACAAAAATCTAGCTCATCCTGATCAAAATAATTAATTCTCCACATTATCAGATAGAGAAACCGTCACGACGACGGACTTCACGTTCACGGACACCGACATCTAATTTTTCTATTTCACGCATGCCTATACCATTCCCCGTATTGATTTTATATTTTCAGTAACAGTTATAATCCTCTTATTGTAAAATGTTTTACTAATTTTGCAAAATGTTATTCTTTTAAATATTTAAGAATAAATTATACCTATTATATCTTGTGTTTTTATAATAAATTCAGAATCCTTGTATATTACTGAATTTCAACTACCCTCTTCCTTCCTACATTTAAAAATTAGCTTAATTTTTTGTTAACCTATCAATCCATCTAAATTGAAAGAACACATCATGAACATAGTTGAACACTAAAGCGATTAAATGAATTAATCATATCCGTCCCGGTCCCTATTTGACTTCAACCTGTCTTTTGTCATATTTACTTTTATACATTAAAAAAATCAATATGACTGGTCCCTTCCTATACAACAATTCAAACGGAAAAATCTTATACCTGATAGGTCTACAATAATCTAAAAAAAAATAAGTACCCAAGCATTATTTATTAAAACATGAGCTCTTAAATATTTTATTTAACGATAAACTGGAGACTATCAATTATGATAGAGATGAAGTGTTGTAAGTACTTACCTACCTTAGTATTATTTTATAATTGACCGAAAAAACAAAAAAAAAATTAAACTCTTCATTTAATATATGACGTCATGATTGTCAAGGTAATTTTTTTTTATTTACTTTGATCATTGATAGCGAGATCATCTGCTCAAACCAAAATACCTTCAATAAAAGAAGAATATTAAAATCAATCCCGGTACGTAAGTATATGGCAAAAAATGTTGTTAAAATGGTTGTATATAATATATGGTAGTTTTTCACGTTCAATAAGTGATTTTAAATCCTATTTTGAATAAAAATATTTGAATTTGAATATAATCTTAAAGATTGTCAAAGTACCGAAACCTTACAATTATAATCCTACTAATATCTTCCCTAACTTAGCGTGCGTCCGTGCTGAATGGGATGTCGATATGCCAACTTAATGGCTGACAGGCATGTCCTGCATGTACATACATACTCATGATTATTCTCATATTAAACATTTTATTGAGATAGAACCACAAAGCGATTCCACCAAAACTGCGATGCGATGGTTCAACATATTTAATCGCGTTCAAGATCGGATAAAAATGTCTCGTGACATATCGATTAAAAAAATTAGTAGTTACTGATTTAGTAGGTAACTATGTCCGCGAGTGCAGATCAAAGCGACTAAGCATGATGGTTGGTCGGGTCAACCCGTGTCGCGTCGGTCAAGTCATCTGTTGTGGCAGTAGCATACCGTGGAAAGGAAGGGGATAACAGTATGCCCCACGCTAACGGCGTTCGCACAAAATAATATCGTCACAACACTGTATCTACTACCTACTATAATAATACAATAATGTTGCAGCTGACTTTTTTAAAATTATATTATACACGTAAGCTGCAACGAACAGATATATCATTATAATACTTTAAAAATATGGTTTTCATGATGAGTGTTGGGATTTCAGTCTAACCTAAGGTACACAACTAAATAATTCAATGAGTACAAATTCTCTTCATTATTAAAAATACCACAACAATAGTTTTTACAATCGGATTAGTAATACTAATTAGTATCGTCATTCGATTATAGCAATCATTAATAATCACCAGGGGTGGGACAGACGCCTTAAAGTGACGTTTTCAGAAGACTGTAGTGCCAGATCTGTTAGTTGGCCCGAAAATGAAAGCTTTGGCAGCTGTCACTCGCTTTGAAACCTTTCAACTTTTCTTTATTTGTGTTACTGGCCACTGGTCATAAAATGGCGGCTACGCCTAGCGTTTGCACATGTATGTAGCTCTCGTGTTCCATTTTGCATATTTACACTACTAAATTTTCAAATTTATATTTAAAATAATGAGAGTTTCTTGCGCCGCTTCTTCTCTCTCAGAGCGCCATTTGTTTCCGAAGCGGTAGTAGTATCTAGTAGTATAAGAAATGACATCAAAAAGAATTCTAAAGGAATCAATTTTGAGAAAATAAATGTCTTTTTATGCCTTTTTTTTAAATCTATCCTTTATGTTCCATTTTGTGACAAAATTAGATAACAAACTCTACGTGAAATTTCAACATAGTAAAAAATTGCAATACCTACATTAAAAAGTAGAGTTAGTTATTTAATTGCGTCAGAACATTAAAATGAATTTTATAATTTCGAGTTTATATATAGTTATTTTCGGGGCCAATCTCCAGATGGCGCCAGCTTTCAAATAGACAGCTCATAATGCGTAGAGAGGGCTCTCTTTTCCCCATATATTATTATACTCTTTGATAATCACCCAACGGTTCGAGAGTCATTGTCACTGTCCTTATCGTAATAGAAAAATTAACATAATTTACAATTTTGATTTTGTTCATACTTATCGATGACATTTTTGACAGGTATTTGAAACATTCTTTTGTTTATGACGTGTAAACTTAATTTACGTCAACACGCTCAAAAGGTATTTGTGAAATCGCTTTGTATTAATCGAGATCAAGACTGGGATTTCAACTCGTTTACGTAAAACTGAGTTTTATTTAACTCAGTTTTATCATTGTATCACAGTAAATATCATTGGTGAAATCGGGGCTTATTCAACATGTAAAATATTAATTCTTAAACTTTAAATATTTTTGAGATAAAAGTATTTAAACTTACCAACAAAAGCAACCTTTTAAAGGACTGTTTCGACCAGTAACTACATACGGCTAAGCCACAATGAAGAATCGTGATCAAAACTAAATAATAAAACCAAAATTGTATATAACTAGTTACGTCTATAATTCGATTTCCTGTATACAATACGTCTTAAGCAGTGAACTTGATAATATGTTAACATCATAACATGTATTAATAAAAAATTAAATAAAGTTCGTCTACTACTTACAATTGCCGAATTAACAATTTGAGCTGTCTAATCTAAGAACGCTAACCACGTACTATATTTTACAATTTATTGTTTTAATCTATCATTAGTAACCATGTATCTACATATTCACAGTACATAATATTATAATGTATGTACATAGCTTTGACTGTTTTCAAAATACAGCAATAGAGCGCATTATGCGGCATAATACTCAACGTTGAGTGTTCCAACTGCAGCAATGCTTTGCACAATCGAGCACTCAAAAGTACTGCTTTCGCATGATGCGTAGAATAGATAGAACTCAGTGGTAGAAAATTAACGTGTATGTTTTCTATAAGTTGGCATTGATCCAAATTTTATTTACTATCGGTAGAAATATTGCTTATTGTTGAAAAAAATTAGAAAGTTTTCGTATCGTCGTAGTTTTTTAGAATTAATTAAACTTAATTCAGACTATGTTAAAAAAAATGTAAGTTTGGATAAAGGTACAAATTTATCGAAAATGATTAAAATATTCTTCGTTTATTGTATTTTGGTTTGAGCTGATGGTCTTGTTACCAATACTCTAAATAAATAAAACTAAAACTAATGAAGGTACAAACATTGACTATTTAATTTTTTATAGCATATTTAAAATATGAATACAATTTCATTTTAGAATTCTAAAGTATGTACAAATTTATTGAACAGAAATATACTTTTTTCAACATTGCAATGGCTTGATCGAATCATTTAATGAGCAGACATCATAAATGTTTTCGTGGAAATAGACATTTTTATCAAAATGAATAAGACAACATTTTATTTTCTTATTAGATTGCTGCCTCTATGAATATTTTTTTTCAACACTGAACTTAGTACACACGCACTCTGCTGGTGCATTTTACAACTAATTAATGTTCCAGATCTAGATCAGCGCAATTCGGCATTGTGCGTCACTGAGTCGCATTATGCTCTGTAATTGGAAAACTAACTTTATGAACTACCATCAAGCGATGGAACGGCAAAATGTCAAAGAAGCCTTGTCAAACCTCATTGACGTTTATTGGCAATTGACATTAACCGAATCCCTCATCCGTCGAAACTGGCATTCTGTTTATTTGTAAAATTGGAAACTACAAAAATCAGTTTTACGTCGGAACTCAGATCTAACTAGCATAGTTACTAAATTTTATGTAAGCTGAAGTACATGAATAATAATCAGATTTTAGAAGTGAAGTAATAAGTATTGCAGTTATGAGTGATGATGTACTTCAGAATGTTAAGAAATATTTACGCAATGGTTATCGCGCTTAGTATTTTGTGGTTATTATTTATATGGGGTGATGTTGGTTTTTTTGGGTAAGCTTATTATAATCATAAATATGTAATAAATATACATATTATATAAAGGTTATCAAAAATCAATAATGTTTGAGATAGAGATGGAATGAAAATATAGCTACTTATTTAAATATTTCATTTTAGCTTAGCTTCTCTTGATCCTCGAAAGATTCCAATCACAGTGAAAAATAAGCTTTGCCATGTTAATCACAAAGATGAAAGGGTGCACCTTAATAATGATACTGACCTAAAAATGATCTATTATGTCACTCCAACTTATCCGAGACCAGAACAAATTCCGGAGTTAACAAGATTGGCTCATACATTAATGCATGTGCCCCGATTGCACTGGATAGTTGCTGATGATCAACCACTGTGCACTGAAGAAGTGGCTAACATTCTAAGGTATAATTATGTTACATAACATTGCTTATAATAATTTATGTTTTCTACTTAGCCAACTGAATAATCCTCTCAATCATGTGTGCTAAGTTGAAAATTATATGCAATAAATTCAGTGTTACCAGCAGTTTTCTGTAGTATCTCAACTAACACAATATATAAATATTAATTACTAGGTGTAAGTCTTGTTATGTGTTGAATAGGCAAGAAATAAACAATTGATTTTTCTTTTCATTTGAATTATAATGTACCATAATATCAAATTATAAAGTGAAGTGAATAATGTGCAGATTCACAAACAGAGTCTGAAAAACGCTCATCACACTTAAAAGTCTTTACATTTGTAAATTGTTGTTTGCTGTTATTATTGCTATAGCTGATTTGAAATATTATCTCAAATACCAACTAATGATCTGATTTATTTATTATTTTACTCCAACCCTCAAAGCTATTGTCAGTTTCATAGAAGCAATGGACCTGGCAGGTAAAGCTGTGTGGGTAAAATTGCCAAGGAAACAATCAATCTGAAATATCTTGTTGTGTCCATGGATATAATTGGTTGCATAGCCCAAAATTTAAAGAAAAAATAGTTAATTCAAACTAGTATTTGTGTATCACCATTATAATTTAAATAATGTACTTAGAAACTTGTTCCTTGTTATATATTTATGTTACAACATAAGGAGGGACAGAAATAACTTCATGACAGACTTGTATGAAATAGCAACAATTATATTATGTAGCTGTGTATGAGCCAGTTACACAACACAGTGTGGCAACAAAGGTGTGTATATGAAATTCACAACATGACCTAACAACACTACTTTTAATTTGATTTATACCATAAAATTAGAGTGTGTAAAAATACATACATACACTCACAACTTTTACCCGTCAGCGTAGGAGACAATAGAGCACCACTTGCTTCCTTACAAACCTCAGGCGCTTCCTCTACATTCATTACTCTTTTCATATGTGCTTGCCGGTTTCAAGTGTTTTGAACCTTTACTATTTTGCAATACATCCCCAATTTGGTATATGAGGTGTTCAGCGAACAATGTCCCATACACACTTGCCTTATGCATTTTGTTTGTCAGTCTTTATTCACTCATTTGCCCCACAATGTCAAAACAATTTCAGCATTTCTTTCTAAATCCATGTCACTATATATTAGTTCCGGCCACAACACGCTCATATATATTACTGCTTTTGGAATTCTGTCAATCAGTCTCACTCCACATGTACTACGCAACAACCAAGGTGAGGCTACACAACCTTGTCTCACACCTTAAGGGATATAAAACCAGTCAATATAGGCATCATTAATCCGAACATAGGCTCTATAATTCCTATACAGAGATTTCAGAGCTGTCATCAGAAAATTATCCACCCCATACATAGCGCTTTCTATTCACCCTCTCTTAAGCCTTTTCCAGGTCTATAAACACACAATATACCATCTGGTTTATTGCCATATAATTTTAGTGTGCTTTTGTATTATATGTATTGACTGAGGTTATATTGTTTTGTAACAGCCATTGTCACTTTAATTGTTTTCAATTACAGGCGTACTGGACTACCATATACTCACATATCCAGTCCTAAGCCATATATCTATAAAAATACCAATTTTCCACGAGGTGTTGCAAACCGCCGGGCTGCATTGAAGTGGCTGCAGGAAAATGTAGCTGATGGTGTTTTGTACTTTGGAGATGATGATAATACTGTTGACTTGCAACTGTTTGCTGAGATAAGAGCTACAAAAAAAGTATCCATGTTCCCAGTAGGCTTAATTGGTGATTACGGAATATCATCTCCTATTGTCAAGGACGGAAAGGTAGGACTAAAAATAAAACACTAAATACTACATATTATAAAACAAAGTCCTCCATCAAGTTAGTGTCTGTCTGTCTGTTTGCAATAAACTAAAAAACGTAGTGTGCTTTTCAAGAAAGGTTTTTAGTATATGATTTGTTAAGTTTTTGTATACATTAACCTTAACCATGTTGAAGGTGTCGTAAAAAATAACATCAACAGACATCTGGAAGGTTTCAACGAGAACACTGTCTAAACCCTTTGAGATATAACAAAGAAATTTATGGTAAAATTGTGTATCTTATAAGAAAAATCTGTGATGGCATATGTCTATTTCTTAAGAATAACATACTATATCAATTTTAATATAAAGTTGTAATGTAAAAGCTCTTTACACAAAAAATTTAAATAATCTTTATCATTTTATTACTACATATTATTCAATGTCATTCTGCCGCGACCCACTCTCTCCTCTTGCCTCCTCACTACTCAAACACATCTCACCTATAAATATGTATATAGTTACAAACATTTCTTGGCAAAATTACTATAATAGTAACTAGAATTCAATTAATTAATTAGATTGTATAAAAACACACAATTATTTTTTATTTTTAAGTGCATATTAATTGTAGTTTTGGAATAGTGTTTTTGAAGTTGATTGTTTTTTTTGTTAAAATATTTTTTAGCATTTGTCAACAACACTCTGTGTCCCTTCTCAATGTCTGTATTGTCTTTAAAATTATCTACTCTTTTGAGTGGATAACTGTTTAAATTCATTAATAGTATTTTTTTAAGGCATTCACTCATCCCTAAATGAATATGTATTTACTTTCTTTGATATTATTCAAACTGTGATCAGTGATCACTTGCATATTTTTCACTTATTCCAAGCAGCTTTGACAATATTTATGCAGCTGCACTCAGCAGCACTGATTTTATTGATTCAGAAGAAAAAGTAGAATAAATTCATTTACGCTTTAACCAGCATGTAAATATGAAATGTTTCAATGATATTGTCATGGTTTGACGTGTATCATCACAAGATACCTTGTGGTACCACCTATATTCTTTTACTACTTCCAAATGGTCCAAGAAGTATTGGAGTTGCAATTTGAAGAGTGCAAAGTGACATTTTGGGCTTTTTGTCTCAGTTTGTCTGTTTTAAATAATTAACCATTACAGTTTATTAATGTTACACATTTGCTTAAAAAAAATAATCATGTACATTACTTTGTATATCAGGAATAATATTTAATATTTAAAGTCTAGTGAGCAATAAAAAGGAACACAGGTTTTAAAGAATAATGAGAAATATAAATATATTTATTTACCAACTACTTATATTTATATATAGTGGGTGACAAAAACATATATTTGTCAAAGATTACAATAAATTATTACAAATTATTTTTTGAATTTCTGCTCATTAGAGTCCGTAGTAAGTAAATAATAATAAGATTTAACACCATTTTATAATGTGTTCTAGGTTGTGGGTTTCTTTGATTCATGGCCCGGTTCCAGACTGTTTCCTGTAGACATGGCTGGGTTTGCTGTGAACATAGAGTTCCTGAAGCCATCAGCTAGTATGCCTTACATTGCAGGCCATGAAGAAGACAGATTCTTAATAAGCCTAGGACTCAAATTAGAAGATATTGAACCACTGGCATCCAATTGTTCCAAGGTACTAGTTTGGCATACAAAAACTGTTAAATATAAGAAGCCGGTTTTAAGGTTAGATATACAAAAATTAGATAGGTATTCTTCATACAAAAATTTTGCAAATCTACTCAAAGAAACTTGCAATCTTGGTATGGCAAATCTGAGTGAAACGGATGGAACCAAGACATATATAACTCGTAATCGTAAATCATATGAAACCTTAGCAGGTCTATAATAATATTGATTTTCAATTATTTTGAATTGCTTGTAATTAGATACAATTTTAAGTTAAGACATATACCTACATAGAGCAATCTTTTATGGGTATTTAAATACTTTCTCTGAGAAAAACAGTACATCACATTATGTATTATTAAATGTAAAAGTACATAAATTGTAACATAATAATATTTTAATTTAGATGTTGTAAGCCATAAAGTTACTATACTAGCTTAATAGACCCTGTTTGAAAGTGAGATAACTATCCTTACATAAAGACCATCAAACCGTTTTTAAACAATTTAGTGTCCATTAGTCTCCTGGCGAATTGGACCGTGTGTGTAATAGATTGTGTTGTTATATACAGCAACAATCCAAATAAAGAAACATTTCACAGGAAAATAATGATTCTTACATACTACTTTCGTGGTGTTTATTTACGTAGAACATATTCACTTAAATATTTGGATTACATTTTAAATACGGAGTAAATACCTACTCTATTTTGTAAAGATTATATTAATTTTAAAAAATATGTGTAAGATAATAAAATATTGTATCCGTGAATATGACGCCGTTTATCAATATTTGTCATAGGGATTGTCTAAAAGCAAAATACTACACAATTCACTAACACATCTGTAAAACTAGCACACATGAACATTTTAAATTTAGTCTCGCCGTAATGAGGAGAGTGTTTGTCTATTACGCCAGTATATTAAGTTTATGTTATACGCTAATAGGTAAACAGAGTTACAATTTTTTTTCACATTGTACCTGTAAAATGTTTTCATAAATCCTATAAACTTCTTTATTATCTATGATAATCGTTATTTATTAGATGATTTTTTATTGATGAAATTCTTTATTCTATGTACTTTAAAATATTGTATGTAGAATGACTCAAACAGTTGTATATCATATTCCACGACAAACACATCTCATAATATAGATTGTTAGTTATTGTAAAACTTAAATTAGCAATGTTTTTGATTGCAATATGATGACAAAGATTTGACTTAATATGAATTTAAAGTTTAATTATCTATTGTATGTTTAAGTTTAAGAACAAATTATTTTATGGTTTATTGCAAATCCAAATGCAATAATCCTTTAATCGACGAAAGTACTCATTACAGCTAGCCATAAGATATATTTAATATATAAATATTATAATCATTGTTCCTTATTATTTTGTTTATATGGAGGAATATACGATATGGATACATTCCTGTGGTGTTGCAACTACCATGAGCGGCGGTGATCACCTAACATCATATGATTCGTTTGTCCTTCTTTTTAATAAAATCATTCCAAACGGTTTGTGTCTATCTAACCGGGTCGCAGGTTCGATTCCAGCTAGATACTTACATCATACAATAATTTAATGTATAAAATGAGCTACCATTCGCGATTATAAATACAGTGAAGGCTTTTTATACCTCGCTAAATATGAATCACCTAACAAATGAACATTTTGCATGTCCGTTGAAATAAAACTAGCAGCTAGTAACATCTAGTACTATCGTTGATTGAAGGACAGTGTGGAGATTGTTTTAATTTATATAAATATAGTGGACAATATAGATATTTATAGGTCCTGACTTGGTGGCCAGTTGTCTTTCTATAATTCTCTGTCTAACTGGTATTTACCTAAACAAAAACCTAAGCCTAGTGGCCCTTAAAAAGGGTACAATATGTACATATTAACACAATGACAATAAGTAAAAAGAACAATATGTATATAACCATATACAAACATTAGATTTTTTTTTTTTTTAGTAATTTGCTAGCAATATAATATTACTATCTTGTTTTATGATAAAAAAAATACTCTTTGATAAACTACAAGTGCAGTAGCTTTTGCCAAACATATTTTCAATATTATGTAATTACTGCTTTAGATAGTAAATTAGTAGATAATCAATTACACACCGCCACATAACGTTATATAATATTCCCGATATTTTATCATTATGAATACACTCCGTTACCTTGACATTCTTCAGGGGCGATCACACGTCTTATATTTACCAGTCAGCTTCTTCAACGCCGCCTATTTTTCTGCCTTCCTGTGTTTCGGTCTGAAGGCCGCAGTGAAATTACTGGGCAAATGAGTTTAACATCTTATGTCTCGAGGTGACGAGCACAGTTGTAGTGCCGCTCAGTATTTTTGGGATTTTCATGAATCCTGAGCGGCACTTCATCGTAATGGGCAGGGCGTATCAATTACCATCAGCTTACCCAGGGGCGTGCATTCCATATATGTCTTTAGGCATTGCCTACCTCGTTATGAAAGTATTATAAAAAATAAATAAATACAGTTACTCAATATATAATAAAAATAAAATATTAAATAGTAAAGTTGATTAAGTTTAATTTGCTTCCGTTATTCTATAACCAAACTTTTATTGAACACCGACTCATTCAATATTTCCTTACGCTATATACATACTACATTCGTACGGAAGGCAGTACCAAAAATGCCTATACGACACAACGAGTAGGTATTTCGTAGATCGTATTTAGAAAAGTATTGGTCACAGTTAAACGATATTCAGCAATGTATGGGCGGCTAGGTAGGCATGCCTATTTACGATGTGTAGCGAGATAAACCGATTACCCCACATCTGTCTCACTCCCTCCATATTAGGAGTTTATGGCTATTTCGGTTTTTTGTCTTCGTGAGAATCATTGGAGTAAATAGGTATATTCATTTATTAATAAATAGTATTTTATTTTAATTATAGTTCACTCCGTCATCCGTGACCTGTGTTAAGTTTTACTGTGATAAAAAGTTGATGTGTGATTTGTGTTTAAAATAGGTATTGGGTTTTAAAAATATAAGTAATAGAGAAATTAAATTAGTGTGCCGGTTATGATATAGGTACAGGTTTCAATAATAAATAAAATAAAAATTGTTTCTTTTAATAGACCCGTACTTTTACGAGTAGGTAATGTTTAAGCATTTTTGACATATTTGTGTTCGTGCCGTCCGGCCCATAACTAATGGTATTGTTATTATATATTATTATGTAATCAAAACAAGTTACAGCCCGAAAAAACCGGCAAAAGAAGTGATAAGAGAATTTATATATATATATATCAAGTAGGTATAATAATATTATCTAGAAAAGCTAAAATAATTATAATATGAATTATGAAGCCGACAGCGCTGTGCTATTTTGAGGTCATAAGTTCAAAAAAATTATATAATTTGAGGCTTTATACAAAGGTCCTCTGTGATTTGAGTTTAAAGTTATTTTTCGAAGCCACAAACGTTTCAAAATAATATTACTTTATTTAGAGTTTTAAATAATAGGTAATTAAAGGTATAAATATTATCAATAAACGCATGAAATTTTAGGTTTGACAGTAAATGATTGCAGTATGGGTGTTTACCGCTAGATGGCGGTAAAATTGAAAATATGTGTAATCTTAGAATTTTAATAACAAATAATTTTTGTTAAATAAAAACGCATGCTTAGGCTATTGAGATAAAATAAGAAAGCAGTTTAAGGTATACTTGTTCCTCGAATGACACAAACTAAACTATCAGGTTGACCATATGGTACGGAAACTACATGCGAAACACAAACAACTCCAGTATGTAGGTTTCAAAACCTAGTACTGTCAGACTAGAGCGCGGTTCTACGACTAGTTAGATCTACAGTGCTTACCTTACTATAAAACCAATGCACGCCACTGGCTGAACGTCCTGCTCGTCTTGTCCCGTATTTTCAAAAAAAAATGTATTTATAATATTATTTAGAATGTAATTAAAAGGACATTATTTTATTAAACTATTTCGTTCGAAGCTATAGCTTTATTATTACAAATTAATTCTGTATTCGCTGTAGTTGGATGCATTACTTACCATTGGGTCTTGCTTCTTCTTTAAATGAAACTAAATAAATGAAAATTGTACATTGTACATCTGTTATTATAATATAAATTGTTTTATTTAATTTGTGTAATTATGTTTTATTTGTATTTATGTAATTTGTTATTATAAACAACTTGCTCATGAGTGTCAAAAGCACATTTTCGACACACTTGCATGGAAAAGCAAATATGTATTGCATAAATCGTTCAAACAAAATATGAAAATTATGGGAAATGGCGCGCAAGTTTATTATTTCACGAATGAATGATGCATGATTGAACCGAATGAAGGGTTTTTGGTTACATGTAGCCAAAGGTACAGTACTAAACTCCTTCAAAATTATAATTTTAGTGATAAAATGCATGATATATTTATAGCAAATTGTCAAGAAAGTATAATATGTAAAGTGATGCATCAAAATACTCTAACGTCAAATAGTCAATGCCTTACACGAGTAAGTCAAAAAAGTACATTTAAATGTAACACAAGAGTTATTGGCTACAGTAATCCACCCACACTGTAAATAAATAAAATACGTGAACATTATATCAGCAATCAAAAAGAAAATGAAAATATTAACAAGTATATGTAAACGTTATGTAAACTTTCACTTTAAAAGCAGAAGCAGAGTGTTTGGTAGACAAGATTTTCCTTCTACCATAAGTTGTGCCAGTTCACGAGCACAACGATTATTAATTTAGATCTAAGCGACTCTCTTAGTCTCATACTATAAATTGCTTGAAAAGCTTTTTTCTGCAAAATAGAATCAATATCAGCAATAGAATCAATATCAGTAACATTTGACATAATGCTTTGAAAGTAACTAAAATAGAATCTTGCAGATTCAATGTTCGTTAGAGAAGGAATCTTTTTTACTGTGTATGCAGCAGAACTAAGTCCGTTCGATAAGTTGTCTATATGGGGGGCCCCATCGCCGGTTGGCATCTAACGTTATTTGAAGAAAAACAGCGGTATCATACTATATACTCACTACTATAATAATACAAATATTGAAATTAAAAAGTTACTATTGATGCTACAGTTGGTACATTAAAGATACTCATTAACATGCAAATCATTTATGCCTTTTACATTTTTTTATTTTAAATTATCATATCAACTAGCTAAACCACTAAACTAAAGACAACATATTGTAAATAATCACTGAATCGGACTGCATCCTTCTCGGAATCCAAAAACGGATGCATAACTAATATTTATTAATATCATTAAAAATATATCGAACTAAATATATAATAAATTATTTTGCATCGTATTGAATAATTTTTTTGGTTTCGATGAAATTAGAAACAATTTTTAAATTAATCACTTATTCATGTCAGATTGATTGAACTTGCGCGATGTTTCCACATCAGAAACGGTGACGAGACTAGCGATCTTCACCTGATGGTCAGTGATATGACCTGCAGATTGCAGTGTCGCTTAGGGTTGTGAAAAACTCAAAATTATGAGCGACATCTCGGAGTGGAGTGGGAGGCACAGGTTGCCAGCTAGATTATGGGTACCACAACGGCGCCTATTTCTACCGTTAAGCAGTAATGTGTAAACATAATTGTGTTTAGGTCTGAAGGGCGTCGTAGCTGGTGAAATTACTGGGCAAATGACACTTAACATCTTATGTCTCGAGGTGACGAGCGCAGTTGTAGTGCCGCTGAGAGTTTTTGGGTTTCAAGAATCCTGAGCGGCACTGCATTGTAAAGGGCTGGGCGTATCAAATACCATCAGTTGAACGTCCTGCTCGTCTCGTCCCGTATTGGCATAAAAAAAGTGCGGTCGTCACTTTGTGACATTAGATGCTATTGCTCATCAGCTCAGTAATTTCACTAGCTTCGTCGCCCTTCTAACACAATAATCTCTGCACAGTGCTGGTTTACTACAGAAAAAAAGCCTATGAATGGTAAACTGGCGGTTAGAACACTAAGTCCTTGTTAAGATGAAGCTAACCTAATTGAGCAGCTGAAATTTTTATTGATTATCTTTGAAATTCAAAATTTATCACAGATGTATTGCACCATAGGTATCATAAAATCCAATACTTTGATGAACTCATGGTATCTCACTATTGGTATGGGTTTATTAATAATTATGGTAATTTGTTATTTATAGCTAGGTTATTTCATTCATCTATCTGGCCTAGATTTATTATGTTATATGTCATCTTAGTTGAACAGTTTCCTATTGAGTAAGTCAGTAGTTAGTATAATTACAATTGTAACCATAGAAATCTAAATGAGAAAGTAATAAAATTAATAGGCCACTTAGTTGATTAATGGTAATGATACTAAGTCTTGCTATAATAATAATACAGACACAATTTTTACACAAATTAATGTCTTACCCCAAAATAGGCATAGCTTGTACTATGGGTACAAGACGACGATATATTTAATTCAATATACTTACTTAAAGATACATAAATATATACTAGGATGCCGATCAATAAACATTAATGACTCGGAAACAAACATCCATATTAATCATATAAATTATTGCACCTACCGGGATTCGAACCTGGGACCTCTAGCTTAGCAGTCAGGGTCACTAACCATTCGGCTATATTGGTCATCATAAAAACAACATTTAAAACTCTGACTTGGCAATACTCTTCTAGAACATAAATTACTTTGGCCTATGGACTTGCATCTCATGCCAATAAATAAATTAAAACAAATCTTAAAGTTTGAATACCTTCTTGTTTAGATTTCTATGTTAATATACCTATAATATATGTATTCGTTAATACACAGTGAAGTCCAGTGTGAGTTAGATAGATATATAACAATATAATATAATAATACTATGATTATGTGATAAATTTCTATAAATCTCCATACCTAGTCATTTGATGTAGTTCTTATTTGGTTGCACGGTGAATGACTTTGTATCGTTACTTATAATGAGATTATTTAAAAAGTGATCTAATGCAAGTTCCGATATCAATGTAATCTTAAAACAAGAAATTTTTAACTATTAATTATATTATCGTGTGATATCTTTGTACCTAATAAAAAGTATATGCTTGATATTTTGAGTATGGTATAAGTAGTTTTAGGTTCTGCAGCTACAAGGTGAATGAAGTCCTTATAACATATACATATTATTATATTTTATCTACACCCATGCTTTAAATCCTCTATTAAAGATTCTAAAACAGTTAGCTTATTGCAAACATTAAAACACCCTATGTCCTAATAACCATTACATCATCCAAACGAGTGTTGTAATGAAATTCAGTACAACATTATATCATCCGTTTTCATAATAACAATCCTTTGGATGATATTATGGTTACTAGGACTGGCATTTTTAATGTTAGCAGTAAACAGTTTCAGAATATTTTATTGAGGATTCATATTATGCGTGTATATAAAGTCATGTATGCAACTGTTGATAATTAGGTATTAAAACACTCATCTGATAAACCCACATTCGTGTTTTAATACCCCTTATTACACAACATTTGCAATAATAACTATTACACACCAGTTAACTATAAAATAAAATAAATAATAAAATAAAATAAGAAGATAAAAAAAATTAAACAAATTATTGTCAATAGTTTGTGGTTAAAACTATTTTTAGTTTTAAATGCTTAATCAAGCTGTTGTAGGAATGTTTAACTTATTTTGAGTATGGAACAAATCATTTAATAAAAATAACGACAATAAGAGCCGCCCCCGTGCCTCTTCTTGTATTTGTTTTCTTTTTTATCTTACTCATGTTTTTGTAAAATAACCTATATATATATATATTTACATATTACAGACGTGTTACGCCATCGTAACTTTAGCCAATCAAAAACATTTACCATGACTTTCTAACTCAAATTGAATTGCTTAACGTAAATTGCTAATAAAATTTATAATATATACGGGTGCTAATAGATAAGTTATTATTTTTATACCAAACAAAGAGACCCTCAAACTAAGAGCGCATATTCCGTAAATACTTTTGGACGAAATATTGACCAACTTCAATAGCAAATAGTAAATGTACAATTAGTAAACACAATTTGTAATATAAATGAAGTACTTCAATGAATTTATTTGATAAACTAGGTTATACATTATATCATTCTACGAAATATCATTTGATAAATAATCTCAATTTCAGTATCGATACAAACCTGTCGCATTAGATAGTTTCAGATCTGATATTAAAATATAATATACTAAATGATTGTTAAACTAAAGTTTACCAATTCACCACTTACATATCAATATTTTGAAGCTTGTAAGTTGCCTTTATATTGAATTTTTCAAAACGGCTTTCAGAAATACGAAAAATTATTATCTAACAGTGTGTGATTTGGTAAATTTTACAATCTTTTGTAAAGGAAATACATTTTCGTTGCTTAAGTACTTAAGAGTACATTTTTAGCTGTTCATTCTCGATAAATACTTTACGCTTACAGTGAATAATAAATATATATTATTGGACAGATGTATTTTTTATTTCTTGTGACTCTGAAAACCCACTGACTTCTCCTATACAAGGTTAATATGTTTTTAAGGTTCCGTAGGCAAATGGCAAAGAACGGAACCCTTATTCCCTTACCCCTCTGTCCGTCCATATGTCACAGCCACTTTTTTCCGAAACTATAAGAACTATACTGTTGAAACTTGGTTAGTAGATGTATTCTGAAAACCGCATTAAGATTTTCACACCGAGAACTGAAACTCAATTTTTTTTTTCATTAGTGTACGTGTATTGAGGTTTCTTATATATTTTTATTTATAAACTGAATAGTTTGCGCGAGAGACACTTCCAAAGTGTTAAATGTGTGTCCTACCCCCTGTAACTTCTAAAATAAGAGAATGCTAAAACTAAAAAATATATATATTACTATGCAAACTTCCACCGAAAATTGATTTGAACGAGATTGAGTAAGTAGTTTTTTTTACTACGTCATAAATCGTATTATCAATAACTTAATTGAAACTATATGAACTGTTATATTCTGTTACTTGCTGATACGGAACCCTTCATGGGCGAGTACGACTCGCACTTGGCCGCTTTTTATTTGATTTAATTATATATTAATTCAAAATATACTATAATTTATCTGTAGGTGGGTCTGTGTGACCTTTTATAATTAATTAATGCCTCGTCCGATTGTGATAAAAGTTTGTTTTTGGTAAGAGTATGTGATAACACAAATTATGAGCTGTTTGATGTTGAATTTTATTTATTGTGATGACCACGAGCACACACAGATAACTTATTTGTTATTTGCAGACTAACGTTATGATAAATGTGCACTTGCGTATGTTTTTTTTTAATGAAAATAATGGATGAGCCGAGCAGGACGTTCATCTGATGGTAATTGATGCGCCCTGCCCATTACAATGCAGTGCCGCTCAGGATTCTTGATAACCCCCAAAAATTCTGAGCGACACTACACCTGCGCTTATCACCTTGAGACATAAGATGTTAAGTCTAATTTGCCCAGTAATTTCGCTAGCAACGGCGTCCTTCAGACCTAAACAGTAATGCTTGTACATTATTACTTCACGGCAGAAATAGGCGCCGTTGTGGTACCCAAAACTGTCATGAAATTGTACATCCACGTTGGCAGTGATACAGGAATATTATATCCCGGTATTTTTTTGTTTTTTTTCCATTCTTAGAACTTTATGTATTACGTTATTTAACTGTTTTTAAATGGTTATAAGTTAGATGTTCATCAACTACATACCTATGAACAAGTCAAATAATTAGCTAAATGAGTTTTTTACAATATTTAACCTGCCTTTTGGTATTCGTGCGAAAACAATTTATATTTCAATATAACAATGCACCATTTCTATGAAAGATTATAGTTTTGGAAAAATATCTTCATCTCCTTGGCGTTATCACTAAAGTGCCGACAGCCGAAAACAATATATTATTTTAAAAATAAAATAGATGCTCCTAACAATGTCTATTTGAAATCAGTTGCTGGAACTAAATATTAAATTATGAGGCCAATTCAATCTGAATTATCATTTGAAGTAGGTACAATAACAGTTACGCTATAGGCTATACCGAAAACACTAAAGCAGTACGAAACGAAGTCGAAGCGTAGACACAGGAGAGAAGAACATCTCTAACGGAGATACGTCAAGATAGAAATGGAAATCTATAATAACTGTAACCGATTTTGATTGACAAGTCGTAAACAGTCAGCCATGCTTGGAATGCGCTCCTTAGTATTTTGCATATTGATCAACTAACGCACACATTGATAAAATCAAATTTGGTCACTTACTATCGGGCTGCCAGGTTGTATATACGCTAGTATATTGTAAGTCTTTGAGTTCGACCATTCTAAACACAGTGACATGTTTATAATTTATATGAGGCTATAATTCTTTGACCATTTTTTGACAGTTTCCTTAAACTATTGCTACAAAAAAAGTACATTGTTTTTATCAAAGTTCACCAGTGGGAGGCTCCTTTGCATAGGATGCCGGCTAGATTATTCGTACCACAACGGCCCTTATTTCTGCCGTGAAGCAGTTATGCGTAAACATTTCTGTGTTTCGGTCTGAAGGGCGTCGTAGCTAGTGAAATTACTGGGCAAATGAGACTTAACATCTGATGTCTCAAGGTGACGAGTGCAATTGAAGTGCCGCTCAGAATTTTTTGGTTTTTCAATAATCTTGAACGGCCTGCATTGTAATGGGTAGGGCGTATCAATTACCATCAGCTTAACGTCCTGCTCGTCTCGGCCCTTATTTTTATAAAAAAATCTAACCACAGCAGAATCAAGAAATGAAAAGAATAGAGGCTAGATTTCAGTAAGTTTAATAAACACATTATACAGTAACAGTTTATGCACGATAAAATATTTGAAGATTGAAGTTGAAAATTTTCAATTCACCATCAATTTTGGTTCTGAAGTTCATTTAGCTTGGCTTTATATGCCGGCAGTTCAACATCATCCCAGTGCAGAGTAATTTTGTCGAAAAACCTGAAATTATAAATTTTGACGTTAGGGCGGAAACATAACAAGCATTCACGATAGGCACTGAGTAAAAAGCTGTATTTTTAATATTAAAATAACATACTTTTAAGTATATAATTTATGTATATGTTACCACCACATTACATACATAGCACATATTTATGTATAGTTAGTATAGAGGTTAATTTGTAATGTATTAGGTTCTGTATAGTAAATAGTTTGATGAATTAAGTGTGTCAACTAAATCTCCCCGCACCCCGCCATGTCGTGATGTCACCGAGTATTGGGTGATCGGCAAATCTCGCAACGCAGCGGATTCCTGTGTGCCTCGGTGCCAGATTTAGAACACTTTTAACTTGTGCAGTGAAATAAATGATACAGTGTAATAAAAATAATAAATTATCTGTACCAATATTATAAAGAGGTAAAGTTTTTGAGGATATAAGAGGAAATCTCATGATCTACTGGACCGATTATGAAAGTTCTGTTACCAATGGAAAGCTACATTATTTGAAAAATGAAAAGTCATTTTTGTGATACTCGGATTTGCAACGTTAGTCAGAGAAAAAAATAGTCAAATGAAAAACGTACGCTGCGTTAACGATGAGAGATATATTATTGTTTTGTATTTATGTAGCATTTTAGAACCAACTAATATGGTTACACTGATGAACTGAAGTTGAGGGCAACAGCTTGTAATACAGGAAAACGAAAACTACAAATGTAATACGGACAATGTGGAAATTATTTAATAAAAAAACAGAAGATAAGGAGGTATTGCTCACACGAAATGCAGCAGGGGAAACAGTGGTAACGACAATACGATGAGAAGATTTAGATAACTCGACGATACATTCTTTAATTAAAATATCCAAATTTAAATTTACCACAATATCTTTCACATGGTGTTAATATTACTGTATATAAGTAATTATTCCTGTAATATATTATATTTATTTTAATGTTATTAAATTGAAAAAATGGTTGTTGTTTTATTTACTACATTTAATACTAACATAAAAATAGTTGATGTATCAAAATTTAATAAATATACCCAATGTTTTAAAAAAGGTAAGAAAAATATAAAAATATATTTTTTATGTAATAGGAGGACAAACGAGCGTACGGGTCACCTGGTGTTAAGTGATCACCGCCGCCCACAATCTCTTGCAACACCAGAGAAATCACAGGAGGTACCCATGTCGTATCGTCCCGGAAACACCGCACAATGAAGCTCATTCCACAGCTTTGTAGTACGAGGAAGAAAGCTCCTTTAAACCGTACTGTGGAGGACCGCCACACATCATGGCGATGATATCCTAACTTGTGGCGTGTCTTGCGAAGGTGGAATTCAGCGGCAGGAATCAGGTTAAGCAGCTCTTCGGAACACTCCCCGTGATAAAGGTCCAAAATCCCCGGTAGAAGACATAAAATTAAGCGACATCTCTACGCAACGCCAAGTGATCCAGCCGTTCACAGAGCACTGGTTCCCCGACAATTCGAGCTGCTCTGCGTTGCACGTGGTCAAAAGGATAAAAGGATCGAGCTGATACTGGGGTGCGCCAGACCAGATATGACAGCAATATTCCATGTGTGGCCAACCCTGCGTTTTGTCGAGCGCTAGAATGTGGGCCGGCTTGAAGTATTGCCGTGCTCTATTAATGACGCCCAGCTTCTTCGAAGCCTATTTGGCTTTGCCTTCCAGATATCGACGGGATCGGCAATCGCTCGAGATTTCGAGACCCAGTATTCCAATGCTAGGCGATGCATTAAGGGAAGTGTTGTCGAAGAGCGGTGATACGACAAATGGGGTTCTTTACTGGTAAAAATTGGTTCATTTTACGACCTTCGGCGACCTAAAAGAGGACTCGATAGAAGACACGAGTTTCTTCCGGTACTGGTTGAAGATTTTCCGAGGGAGAACTGCATGCCGGTGTATACGGCATCTCTAATACTGCCTCTACGTAATCCGCATAACAATACATGTTGGAGACGACCAATTAGTAATGCAAAAAAAATGTGTAGGTTTGAGACTGTTACTCGGTATTCCCTTCCGGAGTACGCCGAGTAGACCGGGCATCCATGATCAGGTACAGGATGTCCCTAGATGTCTTCTACAATCAGGACCTGATTTCGGACATCCAGGGCTGTCTCTGTAAATCTGTATTGTCCAGAATGCTTTGTCTGGTACCGTCCTGGAGCAGTCTTTTTGAAATCTATAGTGTAATGTGTCATTTCAGAGGTAGTAAATGAAATACAATGGCATAGCTGATTTTTGACGACTGTTTTAAGTGGTACTTCCTCGGGCGTACCAGAGATATTTGGATGTCCGTCTCATAGGACGGTGTGGTGTGGTTATAATTGGACTTAACAATGTTAAAAAAATACTTTTTTTTAATTCTTTAATAACCCATTCTACAATACCACGATTTTTCGATAAAAATAATATTACAGAGTGATCCATACATTTAATAAGGCTGAATAAATAACTCAGTAATACTTCTGTATATAACTCATTAATACCATAATTTCTGACCATATCAATACACTTTTACTATAATGACAGACCATAAGCGATTCGATAAGCATTAGAAAGATATGATAAATGATAAAATGGTATATGTAAGAAGAACAGTTGAGGTGACAGCAGGCCCTATACTGCGAGTAAGTCAAAGTCATAAGGTTCCCAAGAATAAAAAAAGATTAATGGCAGTAGCAACAAGTGCGCTTGCTAGGAAGTTCAGAAACGATATATCAAATATAGAGTCAAACGATTGGCCTTATCAAATCAAAAGTTGTGAAAATACTTTTATACCGAGTGGAGCAGTTCAACTGAAAAAAATCAAAGAGAAGAAACAGATCAAATCTAAATGTTTCACACTTATTAACAATAAAAAACGATTATTTATTATTATGTAAACTTTTTAAAGCACATTATAAGCGTTCTAATATGGTTGAAATTGTAAAAATGTCAAAAATGAAGCATTCAAGATAGTATATAAATGAACCTGAAAAATAATAATATGGTTATTACAACCACAACAAGGACTACCTTAGAAAAAGTTTATCTAGACGCAGCTGGCCTAGAATCTATCGATTTAAAAGATAATAACATTAATAATATGGTATTCAAAACACACTGAGTTCGATAAGAGAATTCGATCCTTGATTCTAAGAGAAAATTAAGCCACGGTTTGTCAATCGGTTTGTATAGTACCTTACTTTAATTATACAAAAGTGTCGTGAATAATTTCATTTTAAGGTACGGGATCCCAAAAGTCATCTGCGGACATTGGAGGAGGTAGGTAAATTGCTTAACATAGAAAAAAGTTCTACCGTTTAAACATACATAAAAATCTGCTTATTTTTGCGAAAATAAGGGACGAGACGAGCAGGACGTTGAGCTGATGATGGTAATTGATACGACCTTTCCATTACAATACAGTGTCGCTCAGGATTCTTGTAATACCCAAAAATTCTGAGCGGCACTACAATTGCGCTCGTCACCTTGAGACATCATTTGTTAAGTCTCATTTGCCCAGTAATTTCACTAGCTACGGCGCCCTTCAGACCGAAACACAATATTGTTTACACAAAACTGCTTCACGGCAGAAATAGGCGCCGTTGTGGTAACCATAATCTAGCCGGCATCACGTGCAAAGGAGCCTACCAATGGTACTACTTCCACAAGAATATACGGTTATTAATTTCGGTAAAAGATATGAAATGCTTAGAAGAAAATCTCCTGGCATACAAACATTGTACAATCCAGATAATTATAACTCGGGATTAAAATATAGATTACAGCAGGGATGTAAAAGAAAACTTCTTAAATTCAGCAGAATTATGATAAAAATGTAAGTCAAACAAAATATAAACCAATCGATTTGTTACTAGTAAAAAATGAAAATGGATGTAAAGTACCTAGAAGCGTTGTATGGCCTGTTTTTATTTGTACTAATTATTTTTTATTATGTTTGCCCCAGGTATAAAGTGGGCTACATAGCATTTATTACTACTCAGTTACAATATCGGTTAACCTGTAAAGGTCTGGACTGAATAAATCAGACCATTATCCAGAGCACTTGTATTTAAATTGAATCTTTCACACTTCTTGTCATTTTGCACACACCAGAATTATCGGAAAACCGTAAAAACCTGATTCACGTTCGCCCATGTTCTCTTACAACAAGAGAGTCTTCAAGGTAGAAGACGCACAAGCCACAAACTTGACGTTCCGACACACATCTATCTCTTCGTATTTCAGTACAAACCAAAGCATCATCATGGAAAGAAAATATTAGTTGAAATATAATATTTTTATGAGAATGAGCAATGAAAAGCATATCAGCTAAAACATTGTCGACAAAATTGATTTTTCAATTTATTTCCTAAAATCATAACAGTTTTTCTATTGTTTCGTGGTAGGTGTAGTGTAGTATATGTATCACTCAAGGTGCGAATACTCGGGTTCATCGAGGATAATCTGCTGAACTCGTGCCCTTAAATGATACCGTCGTTGGAATCGCTAACTTTCTCCCCTTAGTGAATAATGTAGTATTATTGCTTTTTCATAATGTTATTACACACCTCGCCTGGACCTCGGCGAGTACTTCCTGTTCCTTATCTGTTAGTCCCTTATCCAAAACATCAAGCGTATCCAACATCTGATGTGTGTTGTAGAAGCCGCAAACGTTCGTGTCGATTCCTGGTTGATTCAGCGAATACCAAGTAGCTATTCGCGCTAATTCTACATTCCTTTCCTGAAAGTTAATTCAATTATTCAGGGTTACCCAATGCACACCAGTGGGAGGCTCCGTTGCACAGGATGCCAGCTACATTATGGGTACCACAACAGCGTCTATTTTTGTCGTGGCAGCAAATATTACTATGTGTCGGGCTGAAGGGCGCCGTAGCTAGTAAAATTACTAGGCAAATCAGACTTTTATGTCTCAAGACAAGACATTTAATGTCTCAAGGTGACGAGCACAATTGTAGTGCCGCGCAGAAATTTTAGGTTTTTCAAGAATCCTGAGCGGCACTGCATTGTAATGAGCAAGGCGTATCAGTTACCATCAGTTTGACGTCTTGATCGTCTCGTCCCTTATTTTCATAAAAAAAATGCTGACTGTTAGTCTCTTTGATTCGATTTAGGTGGAGTGACTCAGGTGAAATTTATTTTATCATCCACCCACGAACTAGAACGAAACATATTATTTGACAGTATTTAGTAGATTGGATGTACATTTTACTTCGAATACAAGTAATGATTAAAATTGCCACACATTTTTATTTTGTGTAGTGGCCCAGATGTTTCAGATCTTATCATTGGAGATGCGGACCTCCTTGTTCTAACAAAATACATAACCAAGGCCGTCTTTCATGATTTTCTAATGAAATAGAAAAACCAATGAGCTAGCAATTAGTCTAACAGAACAAAAGTTATCACCCCTACCCACGATTTCTTGCAAAATTCTGACAAGAACATTGTTCAAGCGTCAGGAAAATACGAAGTCTTTTATATTATTGAGTTCTGCATCGAAGAATTTAAGTAGTGAGTAGCGATGAAGGGTGACGTTATGTGATTCAAATAATCGGTGGTCAGAGTCAACACAAATAGCATTTCGGAATCATTTCTTTCACATGTGATAGAAACGTATAAAAATTCGACATCTTTTATTAACGCTAAGGGAATTTGCGCATAAACCTGAATACGATCCATAAACTTACTGTTACATGGACAATAGAGGACTGAGGGATATGTGCTGATATAATCACAAGTTCCTCACTATGGCTAAGGACATGTGTTTAGTGTGTATGCTCATTGGATACTATCAAGTCAGATCCCACCGTGTTGATTATCCTATATCCATGTAACTGGATCGAAGTATCGCCAAATATAAATGATAGATGTGCTTGCTGTACGTTATGTATAACACGTTAGCTAAGTATATAAATCGCACCAATAGATTGCTTCAGTTGTAACAAAATAACAAAAAAACAACCGACTTCAAAAACACTATTTCACAACAATAGATATAATGTGCACTAAAAAGTAAAAAAAAATAATTGTGTATTTTTATACAATCCCATTAATAAATCTAATTCTAGTTGTGATAGTTATGATAGTTCTAGTTTTTGGAATCGATATCGGCCCTCACATGAGTCAAGCACATCTCACCTACCGTATGTAGTACTCCAAAAATAACAATGTTCTTTGGACAAACATGCGTTACACCACAGAACAGTATGTTAACATAGGTATAATTATGTTTTATATAGCTAGTTCATCAAATCTTACTTCTCATACCTTGCAAAATTCGGAGGCTTGTTTACAGATAGCCTTGATGTCGTCACTAGCAGGGTGCCAAGGTTGAGGGCCGTGGTTTGACAGCAGGCCCATACCGGTTGCAGCTGCATTAATAACACCTATGCCTTTATTCTGCAATGAATTACCACCTTTTTATTTATCACAATTATCTATATTTATTTATTTAAGTGGCAGTGGGCAGGGTACATTGTTCAACGGTCCATCTTTTGGAGGGCCTACCCTCCAAAAGATGGACCGAAGATCTGGTCAAGATCGCCGGAATAGTGTGGATGAGGGCAGCGCAGGAGCGATCGTCATGGCGATCTTTGGGGAGGCCTTTTTCCGGCTGTGGACGTCTTCCGGCTGAAATGATGATGATTATAATAATAATATAATATTTTGATAATGTAATAATATTCCCATAATACCTTTATTTATATACAGTGTGTGTGATTGATTTATGCATTTACTGAACTCAATAGTTAAAAATTTATTTAGAATTTACAGATATACAATTAAATAAATAATTTACTCTTCGTGTAAGTGTAATAATGAAGTTTGAGTATTTTTAACCGACTTCAAAAAAGGAGGAGGTTTTCAATTCGTCGGTATGTTTTTTTTATGTTTGTTACCTCTAAACTTTCGACTCGGTGAACCGATTTTGATAATTCTTTTTTTATTTGAAAGCTGGTTTGGCATTGTAATTTGGTCCAGATCTGACAATGGCATCCATGAGAAAACCATAAAACTCTTAAATTTGCTATACATACGTATAGCAAAGTGGATGTTAAATTTACGAATAACTCAATATCGCGCCAACCGATTTCGATGATTTTTTATTGGAAAGGATATACTTCAAAGATAGTTTGGTGAGAGTTTGGATAGGTTCTGATAACGGAATCCATAGCAAAGTAACGGAACTCTTCAATTAAGCGCTTACGTTGATTGCTGCATTGAAAAATATAGTATATCTACACATATTTAGAGACCCCGCAAACTGCAGACTTTCGATCGGCCGATAGTTTGGTTGAGTTCGGCTGTTAAGTGCGCACACTGGCCCGACTAAACAGTTGGGTCTGTGATGAGTGCGCATACTAGACAACTATCGGCCGACAGTTTTAGGGACGATTCGCTATTAGTTTTAAATCGGCTATTGATGAGTCTGGCCGACTAAACAATCGGTGGTGTGCGCGCCTAGAAGAGCGCTGTACTGATTTAACAGTCGGCCGATAGTTTGCTGACGGTTCAGTTTGAAGGCAATCGTGTAGCCCATCAAACTTTTTTGTCGGCCAATACCGAATCGTATTGTATAAAAATACGCAATTATTTTAATACTTTTTAGTGCATATTTGGATCTATTGTTTTGGAAGTGTTTTTGAATTCGGTTGTTCTATTGTAAATTTTTTTTTTTATTGTTGCATCGCTACACGTAAATTTTATGAAGAGAATGTAATATAGAGTGGTAACAAGATCCTTGCTGTTTCTTCTCATTAAAGATCAACCTCTTCAAAAAGGTGATGAATGCTAAAATATATAATTTTTGATATTCTTAGTTGTAATTTTTGACTAATTCAATAATTCTGATTTGATTTGATTTTATTTGATTGCTATCTCTCAATAGCCAATTCTCGTAAAAGGATTCAAATTGGCTCAATTGTTATTTTTATGAACATGCTTTTTTGAGTTGATAAGTTCTCGTTTAAATTCATTCCAAATTAATTTCAAGTTATAAGACACAAGACTGGTTAATTTTCACTGGTAACAAGAATCTGCTGTGTCGTATTTGTGCCGAATATGAGCGATGGAACGCCACACACGATTGTCTCGTTTCATCGCTGTTACATCATCATTACTGTATACGGGTCACCTGGTGTTAAGTGATCACCGCCGCCCACATTCTCTTGCATCACCAGAGGAATCACAAGAGCGTTGCCGGCCTTTAAGGAAGGTGTACGCGCTATTTTTGAGGTACCCATGTCGTATCGTCCCGGAAACACCGCACAATGAAGCTCATTCCACAGCTTAGTAGAACGAGGAAGAAAGCTCCTTGAAAACCGCACTGTGAAGGACCGCCACACATCCAGATGGTGGGGATGATATCCTAATTTGTGGCGTGTCGTGCGAAGGTGGAATTCGGCGGCAGGAATTAGGTTAAACAGCTCTTCGGAACACTCCCCGTGATAAATGCGGTAGAAGACACACAATGAAGCGACGTATCTACGCAATGCCAAGTGATCCAGCCGTTCACAGAGCACTGGGTCCCTGACAATTCGAGCTGCTCTGCGTTGCACGCGGTCAAATGGATCGAGCAGATACTGGGGTGCGCCAGACCAGAGATGACAGCAATACTCCATGTGTGGCCGGACCTGCGCTTTGTAGAGTGCTAGAATGTGGGCAAGCTTGAAGTATTGCCGTGCTCTATTGATGACCCCCAGCTTCTTCGAAGCCAACTTGGCTTTGCCCTCCAGATTGTAGGTACATAAGTCGAGGTAGCCACACTTTCGTCCTGAGTCGCGCCAACTTAGTTGAAGCCGCTCTCAATCGCGATATGTGACTATATTATCACTTGTTGCGACACAATTGACGGTGATAGCATATACTTTTGTTGATGCCACGGTTACTCCGTGTAAATAATATAATATTATATTGAATGTGATCTTGATATTTTCAAATTATAGTTATTTAGTTCATTCCTGATAGAATGATAACTTTTCATTCAGTGATTCCCCTGTTGACCCATGTTGGAGAGATAGAGATGGTATCCATCTGTCATAATTATCAACCGTCATATTTTTAATTTCTGTATGGTATGATGTTTAGGCACCGAACAATTCATTCGATTTGTAATCATAGCTAAAGTATATTTATTCAAACAAAACAAATCTTATAACTATATTTGCAATACGAGTACTATGATTACATAAAATTAAGACTATCATTACGTGGAAGCGTATCAAGAATACTGGCAGCATTTCCGCGTTGGATAGCTAGGCTGATCCGTTGACCGAGATAGCTGCCAACGCTTGGGTTTCCAGTAGCCTTATTGAGGCGCGAAGATAGCTAAATATGTCAAACCAATGTGGGTCTTAAGTGAACTTAAGCGAAACTCTTGGCAGAGTGAACGCAGCTTGCTCGTGAATATTTTACTGGCGACGTCGCCAACTCCAAGTCTCCAGACACCACACAGCGCGCTGACGCGGAGGTGACTAAGGTTCTAAATTGGCGATGTTACCAAACCGTCGTCGCCAAGTGAGTTAACTGTCCTAAATTTTGATATGAATTATATTATTAATGTTTATTGCGCTGGAGTCATTGAACGGTTGCCTATATTCGACATGTAGCCAAGATCATCATTAAATATCTTTTACTAAATATTTGAACCATAATAAACATTAGAGCGAAATTTTTCATTATGATACGTACCACAAAATTTACATTAAAATCAAGATCAAGTCAAAATAGTATAACGGACATTTAGTGGTAAATATATTATGACGATACGACTCGGCCTAATGTATAGCTTTTTTATGGAAGAGGAGGACAAATAAGCTTACGGATCATCAACTGATGGTAAGTGATCACCGCAGCCCATACTTTGGAGTAACATCAACGGAATCACAGGAACGTAGCCTACCTTTTAAAGCGTCGTACAAACAAACGTACATATTATGAATTCGAAAACCGAAAATACTCTAGTTTTGTCGAATTGTGTGGACGACGGTGATCATGTAACATCTCCTGCCGCTACCATAAAAAAGCAAAGAAAAGCCTGCACTTTTATGGCAGGAACAGACAAAAAAGAAGAATAGCAACAAATTCTTTTAAACCTATATTTAAGTACGACTTGTTAAAATTCACTCACCTTGAAATATTTGGTGTAGTTTTGAAGACGATTGTCACAAAGCGTCGATTTAGCGTAGGACAATATAGTTGAGATCTTCACGTCAGACTCTTCAACGATTTCCTTCATCAAGTCAATGTCATAATCGGCTATGCCAATGAAACGCGCTTTTCCGTCTTTCACCGCACGCTCCAAGGTTGGCAAAGTTTCTTTTAACACTACAGATAAGTCAGGGGCGAACGTAGGATCATGGACCTGGTTGATAAATTTAAAACTGTAAATTATTGGCTAATACTTCTTCTTCTGGGCCTGTAATAACGTTCCTATAGGGTCCCTGGTTTTTTTCTAGTTTAATGAATGTATTTATGTAGGCACTTTCAATCAACCAAGAATCATGAGGAATGAAGTAATATGCACTCCACCAACCTCCACTCGAAGCAGCTCCAACGGTCCTGACTCTGGTATTCCGAGGTGAACGTCACACTGGCGATCGCAAGCTTTCAAAGTTTGTACGAATAATAACGTAAAGACACTAGCATTGAACGTCAACAGTGGTGGAGAGTCACGAAGCTTGTGGTAGACTTGATGACCACAGGATATCACTCGAGTTAAACACAGGATGTGGTCAGCCTCTGTACGCTTGTCAACCCAAGCGGGGTTTGTGTTATCGGCTAACGGAGCACTTACAACTACCCTCATGATTCCTAATAAAATAAGCAAGTACCGTACACTTCTCTTTTATACAATGTGTCCTCCCATATAGTTATAAAACTCACAAATAAAATTGGCATAAAGTTATAACTAAGCATAAACCAGGAATATGTAAAATGTTTACAAATAGACATTTTGCTTACGAATGGTTTGTTCGGTTGTATAACGTTTCCCGCGTTTATTTGCTAGGCAGCTTGTCATTAGGAAAACTTCAGAATTATGATTGTATTGACAGTTTTGTGAACGATATTGTAAACATTTTGCATTTTTCTTTCTTTATCATCAGTTATAACTTTATACCAAGTTTCTTTGTAAGGCCGTAGGAGTAGTAACTATATACTATTTCATCGATGAGTCCACAAAATCAAAAAACAATATCCACGCGGACGAGTAGTTACTATGGACAGCAGTTTTTATTTGTTTTGATACTTTACAAATAATACACACACACTGCTCACGTTCTTCTATCATACAGCGGATATTCCTTGTCATTGTAGACAGTCTCTTTAATAATATTTCCAAAAATACTTCAGAGTATTGTACGTTCCTTCGCAGCCATTTGTATTATACGTCAAAATTAGTTCTCTGGTCGCTTGCGAGTGGCGCTTCAAATAGGCACACAAAATTTGCTGTCAAATATATGGAACAGCGTGTCCAGTGGCATTTATTTTATTTTTACAGGTCAGTGCGCTGAATGATATAACCTGTAAAACAGTGACAAAAACAAACGAGTGTAAGGAAAGGAAAGCTGTAAGCAGATCATACTCGCTTGTAACACCAACATTGCTTTATTTATCTTACCTGAATTAGATCAACGTACTCCAAACCGAGCAGATTAAGGGTATTATCTAATCCTGCCTCAGTTTTCTCGGCGGAGAAATCAAACATTCCTGCTGTATCCTTCTCGTATCTCCCAACTTTACTTCCAATGTAATACGATTCCCTTGGAATGGATTTTAATGCCTAGAAAAATGTGAAAAATTATTATATGAGAGGGCGCAATGGAAGTGAATAAACAGCCACACTGGACTTCCTCAACACCTGAGGTGAAGCGATGCATTGCCGGCCCTTAAGGTTGGGATAAGTGGCTTGAAGGTCTTTAAGTAGTATATTTTCAGGAGTACGATAGCTGGGAGTTGATGCTACAATGAGGCTGTGCTGAACAAAAAGAATTCTTCAAAACGTAACGTAAATTACGTAATTCCTCTGGTGTTACCTGAAAGAGTAAAGATCGCGGTGATTACACACCACCAGGTGACCGTTAGGTATGCTAGTTTCTGTTCCTTACGTAGAAATCTTAAATTTGTCGGTAAAGGTTGTGATAGGGTATCTTAGTTTAAAGTACCTTTCCAATGGTCCTTTCTGAACTGCCCTGTCCATACCATGGACCTGTTTCCAGGTAAGTGACACCACGCATTAATGTTTCTCGCACAAGCTCTACTCCTTTTTCTTGGTCGAATTTTCTGGAAAGTTAAATGCATTGAATTTTCAACACACATTTTTTTGTTATATTTTAGATACATACACAATAGCAATACGAGAATTTTATTAATTTAATGGCAGTCAGTATTGCTAAAGGTAAAAGTTTCCTTTACTTGTGGGTGCAAAATTGAGGACAAAACTGACAAATACAAACTAACTTACAGAATAAGGAATTGTCTATGTTCAAAAAGGGTTTAATGTTTCATTTGACAATCGACCGCTTATCTACCTCGAGGGTTCTTGTAGGTACCTAAGCCACGGCGTGATAAACACCCAATGTGATACTACCTTTTAATATTATATTAGCAAGTGTGTGTGGTTTCCTCACGATGTTACTGTTCACCGTAAAAGCGTTAAATAAACGTACAGATATCGCGCGAGTTGAATGCAGTCGGGGCCTGAGGGCCTACTATGAACTGTTATTGCGATTCAATTGACGACCTAAAATGACCTGCTTTGCTATGTCATATCACGACGTCATTAGAGCTATCCAATTTAGGTTGACTTCAAATCATGTCGGAAATCGAATCGTACCATGAGGTAACGACTGTACAGAGGCATCTCTATCTCACACCGCGGACCACAGACAAATTACTTTCGTTCATTCCACCATAAGTGATTCTGGCATTCACTTATAGGCACCTCATGGTACGAACTTTAGCGATTCAGTTTAGGTACCTTGACTGAACTGCATCGGAATTAAATCGTTATCTGTTATCGCTTTACATGTACATAATATAAATTCGGTAAACTGAAAACACATTAGTACGTGATAAGTAAAAGTGTGTTGGTCCAAGGTAATCAATACAATTATCAATGTGTGCGATAAACTAATCAGATTATGCTCAAGTCAATAGCCCTATTATTTCTTTAAACCAAAAATACCAAAGTTTTTAATAAATTATTTTTGCTACTGGAAACTCAACCCAATTTCGGTCAACAGATCAGTCTGGCTATCCAATGCGGAAGCGCTACCAGTAATCTTAGTACACTTCCCGTAACGACAGTTTTAATTTAATGTAATCATAGTATTGTAAGTATAGTTTTTAAGCATTGTTGTTGCCTAGTCGAACAGAATAATATAGTTACTAAGTAAGTAGACTAGTCTACCCAGCAAATGTATATGTACTGAGTAACATATATAATTATAAAGTAATTTAAAAAAAAATTGGGGTTTAAAAATACATGCAAGCGATTCTCAGACCTTGGTAGGTCGTTCTACAATGATTGTATTCGATTGCCATCTTGTGGATATTTTGTGGATGGAACAGAATAATATAAAAACCGCGATACAAAAATAGTTGTAGTTCGTAGAACGGCGAAAAGTTGAGTTGTATGTATTTCTCAATGCTGAATCATAATAAAATAAAAAAAAGTCAAATAAAAAAAAAAATATATTTAGGGGCGGACCTTTATCATTTAGGGAGATGAAAAATACATGTTGGCCGATTCTCAGACTAACCCGATCTGCACATAAAATTTTATACAAATTGGTTCACCCGTTTAGGAGGAGTTTTGGTAACTTCAACTTTTCACTAAATCCATTCAATTTCACTTATAAGATATACCTACACAGCAATAATGTCGCACAATACGTCAGCTGTATAGCTACAGATACACTGCTATAAGCATTTCGGTGACGCGAAATCACGAGATTTCAGCAATCAAAAAGTGTCTTACTAAATATATTTATATTTGTTTTTTAATTATTTATTTATCGCGTGCTCGTCATGAGCATGTCGGTGACGCGAACCCATAAGATTTTGCCCTACCATAAAATGCCCATCGCGGCTAAGGAAGTTTTCACTTCAAAAATTTGTATATCTATATATTTTGCCGAGTCTCCTTTAAAAGCTCTACATAAACGGCGGAGATACGAGGTGACAATCAAACAAAAAATACAGTTGAATTGAGAAATTCTTCCTTTTTTGAAAGCCGGTTGAAAATAACATAACAGTTGGGTAATAACAGTTTCTACTGCGTCCTAACAATTATTAACTTGCTGACGTATAAGATTAATTTGTCATTGAAGACCTTCCAAAGTTATTGCATTGTTCCATGTATTTGTGTCATTTTAGATAACTTTCAGTTCTTAGTATTTACTTTTACAATATTACCCCCGAGAATGTACATAAAAAAGTGTTACGATATTCAAAAGAATTGTTAAAAAATGTTTGTGGTAAATCTATATATATAATGAAAATGGTCTTTGTTTGAGGCTCAATCACGTCTAAACCACTGATTGTATCAACATGAAACTACCACATTTCGGTGCGAAATTTATCCTAGATGGTTTATGGCTTCTTTTTTTATTGTTTATTTTTATTTCCTTTTAAAATTCTCCCAGCGAGGCGGTGTTATACTATAACACACATGACTTTGTATCTTGCGCCCGTTCTTCTCAGGTCTGAAGCATTTTCGAATGGATGGTAGTGTTAGATGTTCAATAAGTGATTTTACATCCTATTTTGAATAAAACTATTTGAATTTGAATTCAATTACCTGGCTATAACTTATTTCTACGCTTATTCATACAGGTACTAACATCAAGTGAGTACGATCATTACAAAGATTTGTCGGAACTCGAGAGAGCTCTACATTGGAGAAAAAATTATTAATTACGAGCTGACCCGACAGACATTGTTTTGTATACAAAATTAAGATTATTTTCTATCTCCTGAGAAAGTTAGAAACATATAAATTCTAATTAGTTATTTATTTTAAACTATTCTTTCAATTTAATTTCTGAACGACAAACAAAATTGTTGTTTTTAATTAATTCTGAGCATTTTCATATTTATTCACACTTTAGTCCATCTCTAGACTTCCACAAATAATCCAAGATTATCGCGATTGTCGTAATTCAAATTCAAATTAAAATATTTTAATTCAAAATAGGATTTAAAATCACTTATTGAACGTCAAAAACTACCACCCCTTCAAAAGAGACTGCCTCAGACCTGAGAAGAATGGGCGCAAGAAACTCAGCGGTTTTTTTTAAAAAACGTAAAAACAACAAAAAAACGTAAAAACTTATATTAGCGGAATTATTTCATAAATTGAGTGTTCTCAATGTTTGTTTATATCCACGTAGTTGATATTTTTTTTCAATGTGAAAGATTTCTTTACTTATATCATTTGATCAAATTACTAATGTGTTTTTATAATAATGTTTACGATTTTCTCAAATATGATAACAAACGAATACTTACGTAAACAAAAGCAATATTAGATAAAAACATCATGCGCATACATATATTTAATGTACGATAAATACGACTTTCGACAAAATAATTGATAATCTGCACTATACTAAAAAAAAATCATTTAACTGTGATTCGTACACATACCCATATATGTTACTAAATGCAGCACCACCTAAACTAATGTGGGACACTTTTAGCCCGGTCGTACCGAGATTGTTGTATTTCATCGTGTATTTGTTTCAAAAGTTCTTCAACTCGCGTCTTTTACTCTCGCGAACAAAGCGGCTACTAAATTATTATATTAACTAACCAATTGGCAATAACCAACTGTAATCCGTACACCAATTGCAAAGCAAATTGCAGAGTAAACTGATTATGTTCTCAGTTTCTCACTCTGACATATTCACAACCGGCCTCTACACTGCTCGGGAATTTGACCGACATCGAGAAAAACGATGTTTCAAACATTCATTTATAAGTTTTACATGGAACATCTCTATTTAGAAATTCAACTTTCACCAAGCTGCGTTTATTATATTCTTTCTAAATCGGAATTCTGACAGTATTGAATGTGAAAATAAAGTTTTGAATGTAAAAATGTTGTAGAACCTCGAACGATTTTTTTTTTATGATCTGAGTGCAGGACCTTGAGACATAAGATGTTCCTCAAGCTAGGTTAAGGATAGCCTTAGCTTCGAATACAATTTGATTTGGATTTTCTGAATAAATATTTATCTATATGCCAAGAAATAAGCGTTATGTAACTTTCTTCTGTGTCTCTGAAATCTGCATGTTTTTTTTTTCATTTTAATCATATTTTGAAGAGAAAGTTATTAGAGGTGCTTTGAAATTCTGATCCGCAAGCTCAATCGGGAAAATCGGCTCGAGTTGTCTAAAAGAGTTCTGTTCCATCCATAGATCCGCAATAGGATTGCAAGATGTCGACGAATACAATAATTTTAAATAAATACAGGGTGGCGCAATAGAACGTGCATATTGCATCATCTTTTTTCGCAGGGTAGAAAGTGCGCGGGCGGGGGGAGTCTGCATCGTTGGGTAGGCGGGCTCATGGAGTTTTAGTCACTATGAGTCACTTTGACGGGAAGCGTCGCGCATTTTGCGTTCGCGCATTTTACGAGAACTCTCGTTCATACATCGTTACTAGGCGTTTATATTGTTCCGAATTTGGACTACGGCAAATTAGTGAAGCTCCGAGTGCTAATTTAATTAAAATATGGGTACAGCGTTTTGAAGAGACTGGTTCAACTTTTAAACCACAAGCAAAAGGTCGTCCAAGAACATCTAGGACCGACGACAATATTGAGAGAGTTATGCAGTCTGTACGAGGAGATCCACAAATGTCTACTCGCAAGAGATCGTCTGTCTTACACTTATCGAGACGAAGTTTGCAACGAATTTTAAACTGGGATCTTAAACTGCATCCTTACAAGCTACAGTTAACACAAGAATTGAAAGAGTCTGACTTCGGAGCAAGGCTCGCATTTACTAATGAAATGCTTAATCGATTTTCCAATTTTGACAATATCCTTTTCTCAGATGAGGCCCACTTCCATATCAATGGGTTCGTAAACCGTAAAAATTGTCGTTGCTGAAACAGTGAGAATCCCAAACTCAAGCACCAGAAACCACTAGTCCTAAAGTGACAGTATGGGCAGCAATCTCTGGTAGAGGAATAATTGGACCGTTTTTCTTTGAAAATGCGCGGGGGCAAAAAGTCACTGTTAATACCGAACGCTATGTTGCGATGTTGGAAGGTTTTTTGGCTCCAGAGCTTGAAAATTCAAGAATAGTGAATTCTAGGACTTGGTTTCAACAAGACGGAGCTACCTGTCACACATCAAATGACTCCATGGCGATTGTGAAACAGATGTTCCCTGGCAGACTGATTTCGAAAAGAGGTGATATCCCATGGCCGCCACGTAGTCCAGACGTGACGCCTCCTGACTTTTTTTTGTGGGGATACCTCAAGAACAAAGTCTACAGCAATAATCCGAAAAACATCGATCAGCTCAAGGAGAATATCCGTGGTGAAATGGCAGCAATTACACCAGCATTACTGAAGAAAGTTTTCAATAACTTCCGTTTGCGATTAGAGGAGTGTCGTCGTCGAGAGGTCATCATTTAGACGATGTTATTATTAAAAAATAAACTTCAGTTATTTCTTAATAATACCTCAGTTTTATTTTAACTATACCTTTTGTATTTATTTTTTAATCAATATTTTAAATATGCACGTTCTATTGCGCCACCCTGTATTATGTACGATATATTTGGTGGGTCTGTACGTCAAAACCTTGCAAAACAACGTTTGGTGGGTTTTCTAGTAATGATAATATATTATACCCTACCCACTTTGCGCAATGGAATCACAGCAATTCAGTTTTATTTAATGTTCTCAGTCTCTGATGATAATCGCGTACCAAATTTAAATGTGTAGTTTTTAAGTTGCAACAATATTTATGACCAGGGCTCGTTTCATACGATTGTTTGAAATATGAAATAAAATAGAATAGACTTTGAGAATATATAAAAAGAATATAATACTTGGCTCAGAAAGCAGGAAAGTAGATATTATCTCCCCAGGACTAATAAATTACTAATTACTGATAAATTATTGTGAATCGAAGCAATCCAGGAAGACATGGTCAAAGTCATAGTGAATTAAACTTTATTTAATGAAGCAGCGACATCTGTGGCGTGGTTTATTTAATTGTTCGTATAAAATTCTTTGCTTACGTGAAGAACATTTTAATGTTGTATAGGTTCGGTAGATGACACTTTATCTAGAAATTGCAATACAATGGTATTTTGAATTCCATGAAATGTGATGAAAACCTTTTTTTCACTTTATGCTTTTTATATTTATACTGGTATATGTTTTCGAAGTTATACTTATTTTGTCTCGGTTGATGCATCCTCGCGCATTAGTGCTATTGCTGAATTAATAAAATTAAATGATGATTCTTATAAACCTTCGAAAGAAGCTTACTAAACCTCACATTATTTACTTATAAATTAAAAATAATAATTAGTGTTTAATTTATGAAGTGGTAGGAATTCATTTTAATAGCAGATCATGGTGGTGCTTGATTAACTGATAACTTGAAAACTCAACAATTCCAGTCGTCGGTAGTTTGAAGTTTGAACGATACTTTGACCCTGCAGACTACCTGATACTGGGAAAAATCGATTCTGGGTAACCCCATTTGACTTACATGGCGGCTATACGTGTACGATCATTTTCAATTGGTGGAGCTTTGTTAGTCATTCTCCTTTCACTAACATAATGAGCGGATAGCAAAATTTTCCTGCCAATGCTTTTTATCCTTTTTGGCATAATTAGTAATAATAACGGAATAGATTAGACTAAGGATTGCACTCCACTGGGCTCCTACCTAAGAACGATAGCTTTTTTACTACGGCAACTATTAAATGCTTGTGGGCGTAGCATCCGGACACATGATGGCATCCTTTAAATTTTGTAACATACACTTCGAGTTATTTAAAAAAAAAAAACAAAATACTTACTGATGATATGTGACCCCAGTGTCTTTTTTATTTCTTAAAGTGTATTATTATGTGTTAGTTAGTATTTTTAGTGTGTATTTTTACAAAGTTTTACTACGCAACCATTAGCAAAGCTTAACAGAACATGTCAACGTCTCATGTTGTTCGAGACTGGCTCTAAGCGCCCGCTTGGGCTTCGTATTTGTTGCCGCATTTTGCGACTAAGCTTGCTGCATGTAGTTGGAGCGCAGCGGAGAACAATACTTAACCTAAGGGTAATCTGACTTCTGAAAAGTAGTCTTACTTTATGGGAAGTAAAAGTGTCAGAGGCAAAATAACTTGTTTTATTAAATAAATTATACAATATAAAACATAAAATAAAAATTGCGGCACGAAAAAACAATATTCGCCCCTGAGATAATTTATTTCAGGAACACACGCACACTAAAACATATTTACTGACGTTTCGCGGAGTTTAAGACAGCACACTAAAGTAATAAACCTGGCCTGTCGTTCTACCTTGCCAAGTTGAATCTACACAGAAATGAAGGGTTTTTGGGGAGAATTGTGACGTGTATTAAAAAGTGACTCATCATACCTTATCAATGCCTTAAGCGAAGCATCTCTATAGAAAAGTGATGGTAACTGAATGGTGCACTTCATAGTGTAGTTCACTACATTTTCCTTATATCCAGTCCAGCAATAACAGCATGTGTCTATTTTACTCAACCTGGGACAACGATATGACAAAACTCTCAGAAATACAGCCCCAATGGGTCTACTATATTATTGCTTCATGATAACCAGAGGTATCACAAGGCTCGAGAAACCATTTTAACACTGCAGTACGTAGGTTCATATTCAAATATTATTATTCAAATAAGGATTTAAAATCACTTGAATGTTAATAACTACCACCCATTCAGTATATTGAGAAACCTTCCGACATGCTCCGTATTAGTTAGACCTTGCCCAAGCAACTAAATGCTTTCCGCTATTAATTTTTTCATGGGTGAATAATATAGCACTTGAAATATTTCGACTAAATTATTATTCAAGAGTCAACTTGAAGGTCTCAATACTCAATACGCGGATCGAACAATAGTTGATAGTAATATAAATTAATAACATAGTAACATATTATATTCATAATAACATGTGTAAATATAATAAACTCTTTCAAGTTCTAGTTGAATGAAGCACAATATGCAAAACAGATTTTTTTTTCTTATGATAAGCAAAACCACTACATAGGCAATTGAAATACAATAATTTCTAGGCATAACCTTAACTCCGTAGCTGTGGCCGTATTCCGTACCAATAAATAAGCATTAAGCAACAAACAGTGACATAGAACATAATGACCTCCCTAGACTTAGAATTGGTGTCATTATTTTAAGTCCCTAGCCAATGTAATATTTGACATTTTGTTTTCTGAACACAGTTGTCAAAGTCTGTCTTGACGTTTTCTTTACTTAAGTTATACGTCAGCTGTCTTTTCTGTTTGTCTAAAATGAATTTGACATTCGGATTTTTGACACATAACGGGATGCCATACTCGTAAATGTTGAAAATATATAAATTTTTGTATTATGAACAGTGTTTTAGTTTTAATCACGTGATTTGTTGTATAAAATTCAAAAACTTTTGTTCATTAAGATGTTCTTTCAAAGAAGACACGGAGTATTTTGTGATGTGTTATCCCCATTGCGCTATTATTCCAATCGGTATTCGGTATTACTCGACGACCGCTTGCTTTTGACTAGCGTAAAGCGTCGCTATTGCGGATGCGAGTGTTTTTGTTATTCGTGATATAAAATATCGTCAAATCGAACTTAAACTCCGTGAAAAATGTCCAAAAGTGAAAATAATTACTAAAGTAATAATCTTTATGTAAGTAATAATTTTTAAACAAATCTGAAATAGTTGTTTATTCCAATGTTTACAAGTTTCATGAATCACGCTGGAATCTTTGCGGTGTTTCTTCAAGATTGTGATGCTCTTTTTTTGTGAATTATTATTTTTGTATGTTACACAATATAAAGATTGGCTTTTTATTTATGATTAAATGGTATTATATTATTTGTAGGGCAGCGAATGTTAAATTACATTTAGAAACAATTCACTTATCTAAAATTAGTAACTTTACGATATTTAAAATAAATTCAATAGACAATGAGATTTTTAAATTAATTATGTTTATTCACAATAAAAGCCATACTGTTTATACAATTATTCATAGTAGGTATTGAGTGACTTTATAAGTTTAATAATTTTTTAAAACATTTACTTATGTATTAAATAGTCATTTAATAATAAATATAATATAACTATATTTTTATTCTAAGTTCTACAATCGCTATGGATAATACAGTAAGCTTCTATTTAAAACTTTACTAAGTTAACTTTGTACTTTTGAATGACATTTATGTATTACTTATAATTATTAGTTAAAATTAAGTACCAGATGTTTTGTTAATTTTTTTGTTCAAGAGCATTTCAATTAATTTAAATAAATTTTATAAAAAATGACTGTTTAAAAAAAATATTCTTATCAGGTAACAAATTACTTACATTATTTGAATCTTTAAAATAAAGCTCAGTATAAAATAATTATTATGTGCTGCTTAGGTTGTCGGCTGTATGACTATTGTAAACTGTTTAAAATTCTATTAAATTTTGTTACATCTATTCTGGTAAAAGACTGACCCTTTTTGTATACAATCCTTTGATTGAGCTCCCCTCATCATTGGCTTAAGCAAAGTATATAGTAACCGAATTGTACTTGAACATTCCCCATCATACTGCGAACAAAGTACTTATGCTTGTGAAAAAATGAATGGAATTACATTCTTTATTGTTTGTGTATTTATTTAATTGACTATTAAACAAAATTAAATAGTTAAATGTTAGTACATGGCTGATTATTACATCTGTTTATAGTGATAACCGCTAATACCACGGGGGACTATTCTCAGATAATACCATAATGAGTGCCAATCTCAATATTGTCAATGATCTTTAAATAAAATTTGCTTAGGCTATTTCTTATTAAAATTATTATTTATATTACACTAACTCAAGTCTTCAGAACTTTTATATTGAATATAATATTTAATACATCTGCACTTGTTCAACAATGATTTTTCCATAATTTCGCTTCTGCGAATATAATATAATTTCGCGAATTTCTGCAGCTCTTATGCCATAAATTATGACCAATTGGTCTAACACAGTTTTTTTATGGTGAGATGGACAAACAAGCGTCACCTAATGTTAAATGATCACTGCTGGGCACACTACTGCAAAACCAGAGGAATTACAGGAGCGTTGCCGGCGTTATCGTTGGTTAGCCTCTAGCCTTAATTAGCGGTCAGCGACCGTAGTTATAATCAGTCACTTGAAGACTAGATTTGAAAGTTTTAACACAAGACCCATAACGTTTTGGATATGCTTTCGTAAGCACCTTCTTCACTAGCAATCCTAGCTCGCGGTTAATTAAAAAGTATCTATGTATCACGAGTTTTTATGTAAAATATGATTGCTTTTATGAAGCAATCGAAGAAAAGCCCGGCCGTCGGTCAGAGTTTGAAGTAAACAACAGTTTTGAACAAAAATTAAATATTAACGCGTCTTGTAAAACTTCAATTGAGTTAAACTTTCATATTTAATTTACTTGAAAGTATAACAATATTTTAGTTCATGCATGGATTTACAGCCACTGGGAATTCCATTAACATTATTTTAAAAATAACTGTAACGTTACATATTAACATGCTACCTTTAATTAACGAACAGGAATTAATTATACAAAAGCATGCCGCGAAATATTGCGAATTGTATCGCGTTAACATTGTAATAAAACTAACTAATTTAAATAACCAATAATCAGGTACAATAACATTATTCACCATAAATTGCGTGACTGAAATTTATGTGAGAAAATAACATTTCAACATCAATGTCGTGCGATGCAGAATAAGAACAAAAATTCTAGTTATATTTTTGTCGATATATTAATACATCACTAGCGGACCCGGCAAACGTTGTATTGCCATATTATAAATTAAAAAGAAAAAATACTTATTAAATTTCATACAAATCGATCAAACCGTTTCGGAGGGGTATGGCAACTAACAGTGTGACACGAGAATTTTTATTATATATATATAGATTAAATATTTCTCACAGCAAGTGGTTTAAAGACGTCTATGTTCGGGCTTCAATAATTATCTCTCTTATGTTGTGGCAATCGTCAACGAACACGGGAATTAAGTGAAAATGGGCGATCACACCTCACCAATACATCATTAATGGACTGCGAATCGTGTTCTTATTTTAAATTCGAATGCAGTTTGAGATATTCAAATGCTAATTAACTTTATTAAAAAACCAAGGCATTGAGGTCCTAAATGAAGTACTTTAGATGCTGTTTTTATTTAAAACACCAAAAAATACGCTTTGAATTTTTATATAAAAATTTAACCAGTAACATTTAAAGTACTGTAAGTACAGAGATACGTTGACCAGCCGTTGTCCTACTTATGCCATGAAAATGTTTCATATTTTTTTATCATTGTTAAATTTACAAATATCTGTGGCAAGACAGTGGTAAAATTAACTGTAAATCACTACAACTTTTATATAAAGAAAATAAGAAAAAAAAATCGCACAGCTAGTTTTATATTATAAAACTGTAAAAGCTTTCTTATGAGTTTTTCATTTTTCATGACATAGGAGAAAAGTTGGAGAATACAAAAAAATCCATTTAAATTCATAGTGAAACACCCTTTTTGTTTATAAAGATGCCTATTTTAATTAATAAAATGAAAAAAAAAATGGTATACGACTTCAATCCATAAACCAAACAAAAATAACTGTTGTGAAATATTATTTTAAAAACGTCCAATGGAAATCGACAGGTCACATTAGCAGAAAAAAAAGACAATTGGTCGAAAAATTTTACACAATCGTATCCTATAGACAACATAAAAAGAAAAAAGGCAAAAAATAAAAAGTACGGCATGGTCGAGAATAGCGAGAGACCGCTCACTATGGAAAAGTTTGGGGGAGGCTTATTCCGAAAGGCACGACAACCGGTGTAATATTTTGTAATAATTACCTACGAAAAAAATATATAAATGAGTTTAAATACATGTTATATTAGATTAGTTAGGTAAGGAAACATTGTACTTAATTAAGGATTGTAAATAAAGCCTTTTATTATTAAATTAAATGAAAAATCCAATGTTTATAAACATCGAGTATGAGTACTCTAATTCCACTGTCAGAAAAATAATTACAACTGTGAGGTTCGACAGAGTTGGTAGTGTCGTATTTTAGGTGAAACTCATACAGAAATTGAAGTTACACATAAACCTATCCAAAATTATTTATGAAATAAGCTCCAAGAACGGGCAATTTTGATTTATTTATTTATTATGTAGTACTTATACTACTAACAGTTGTAAAAGGGATTTGATGCAACATAATGAAATATATATTATTTACTTGATGTAAAAAACACTTTTTTGGGCATTAAGTCGATCTTTATTTGCTTATTTTGATTTTAATATAAGGTTGGTTACTTCAATTGAATTTCTCTTTTATTTATTAAAAGTTACAAACAATAAATTAAAACATGATAATATCGAGTGTGCCCTACACTGGCTGAAATAACTACTGCAATTCTTCGTCGCACGTTTTGGACGAGGTTTTTTCTGAGTTTGTGGGGTTGCGCTCCCTTGTTGGCTGGTTGTCCAGCTCTAACGCGTCGTTATATATTGATATGGGACTACCTGTCCCATATATGCTCAATGGGATTGAGGTCAGGACTGCGTGCTGGCCAATCTATATGGCGGATCTCAACTTCACTTAAGTAAGCGTCTACGTCGCCTGCTTGGTGTGCCTGAGCATTGTCGTCCATTAACACAGCAGCACTTCCTGTAACAGCGAACACTAGCTGTACAGGGGGGATTAGGAGTTCCGTGATGTAGCTTTGTGCATTACATGAAACAGACTCTGTACGATCTTAAGAAGTTATGCCAGCCTAAATCATGACAGAGCCCCCGACGTACGGCGTAACTTCTTCAAAACATACCTCTGCATAATGCTGTCCTGGTCTTAGCACTATACGACGGTGATCCTCCAAATAAAAAAATTCTGGCTTCAATACAAATATTATTTTATTTTGTGATAGATTAGAATTCCGATGATATTGTCACTGTCATGGATGGATTTTGACTGGATACAGTGGATTTTTATTATTAAAAACAAGGGACGAGACGAGCAGGACGTTCAGCTGATGGTAATTGATATGCCCTACGTAATGCAGTGCCGCTCAGGATTCTTGAAAAACCCAAAAATTCTGAGCGGCACTACGATTGCGCTCGTCACCTTGAGACATAAGATGTTAAGTCTTATTTGCCCAGTAATTTCACTAGCTACGGCACCCTTCACACCGAAACATAGTAATGTTTATACATTACTGTTTCATGGCAGAAATAGGCGCCGTTGTCGTACCCATAATCTAGCCTGTTTCCTGTGCAAAGGAGCCTTCCACTGATAATCTGTTCGTTCTGTCACATACTGAAAAAAACCAATTATAATTACAATTAAATAATATACAATTATACCATGTTCAAATATTTTCGATATTCAAAGACCTTCCAATTTTATCGCATTCACTCGTAGCGAAAAAAACATTAGGAAGTGAATATTAGTCTAGCTACAAATAAAAAAAAAATACGTAACCTCTCCATTCTTCGTCGATCTTTGTTCAAAGTCAGACCGGCGACGTTGCGTTATATCAGCATTCAGGATCCTAGATGCAACCGTCCGACGCGAATCCGTCATTCTACAGGCGGTCTCCACCGAGTACACACGTTCTTCGGGACACGGTGGAAACTCACGCCGTAAGTGCTGCGAAATCCCGTTTAATAATTTTCTGCTTAACTTTTGTTTAATAAGAACAATTTAAATACTCGTTTATTGAGATATTATGCATATTATCGCGGGCGATGAATGCGATTGCTGAAATTTTTGACTGTCTAATAAGCGACTTTTCTTATTGTTTATGTGCGTCTTTTTACAAGAATTAATTGAATATTGTCGGAGTATGTACTTAGCTCTCGTAACTAGTGTTTTTGATCGCAGGTTAGGATGCGGTCACTGCGACTGTTTCGCTGTAGGCCGTTTTCAAAGCGCTGTTTAGCACTTCTTCTTCTGCTGCTGGCGTTTGGCGTGTACTGCTACTACTACTCGGTGACACCTGCATCGTACCCAAAACCAAGTAAGTGTACATTTGATTTATAATGGGGATAATTTCTTTGGAGTACTTTTATGTAAACGATAGACTTTGAGTTATTCTTTAACTTTAACGTTCTATATAATGCCTTTCCTGCAGTTTTACTAACAGAAACAAATGCAGTAATTTGCTATACTTGAATTCAATTTATAGTATGTATTGGGAGGGTCGAGTGAGATGTATGGCAGGCACCTATTGTATTAATTAACTTACCTTATCTATTATAACTGTATTAAAATGATAAATCTGTTGGAGAATAATTAAAAGATTGACCTGCAATAATTATGTCAATGTTTTTAAAGTTTTTTTTTGTTTTTTGAGTCTAAGGCTCATTTTAATGATGATCCGTCCCAATAAAATAATAATGGACTGCTAATGAAGCTTTTAGGCTAAGCATAGATTTGTATCGTACAGCAATTAGACATTCAAAGTCGCCGCTCCGGTAATTGAATAAATATTTTATATTTTAACCGGATTATTATAATTTAATGTCATTTTTAATATACTAGATACTACTACAACTACCGCTTCGGAAACAAATGGCGCTCTGAGAGAGAAGAAGCGGCGCAAGAAACTCTCCCAGCGTTCTTTTTTTTCCGCTCTTTTTAATAAAAATGTACAATATTGTACTGTCATTGCTATTGCTATAAAATAATCATAATCCAGTCCCAGGCTGTCCGATCACTTAGATATTCAGCTGTGGAGTAGTAGGATTTACGACAGAGCCATTGTCAAACACACATTGTCTTTATATTGCTTTTCAACAAATTATCCATATTTGAGAAAACAAATATTTTTTTTTTGAATGAAATCTATTGTTAGTGTTATGCACCTAAACTGTAACCAGACGGAACTATTAGCGAGAGTGTCCTTCGATCCGTTTGTCTGTATGTTGGTGGGCTAATGAGTTATAAATGGCAATAGGTAAGACAACTGGAATTCGGCGCCGTGTGTATTGATTAGCATTTTCGCCATAACAACTAAATAATTATTTAAAACCAAGATTGCATTTCCAAATGGTCGCTACTCTAATTTCAACAACATAAATTATTGTTTTACAAAATATATTTTATTTTTCAAAGCATCTTTTTGAATGATACAGAAACCTTCATAAGCTTATGTGACTCGTAGTTTACCGGTTAATAGATATAGGTACTTATTTTATTTTTAAATTTCAAAAATTTTGTGTAAAATGCAATTATCTCCCACTGCTGTCTGTAACTTAATATTGCAATTATACATGTAACGTAATCAATTTAATTCATTTTTTTTGTAAAGCTTTTAAATCACTTAATGGACGTGAAATTTATACCTCACTCAAAGATAGGCATCAGATCTGAGAAAATCCGGCGTAAGAATCTTAGCATTCACCCTTTGTTTTAAATATAATTTCGTTTTAGGTACCCTAACTGGGTAATATACCGAGTAGAATATCGAACAGAATAGACATCTTTGGATAAGGGATTTACCTAACCTGAGGCTTTTGTATATAAATAACTAGTTGACCCGATAGACGCTCGTCTGTTGATAGAAAAAAATATGATATGAGTATTTTGGGAATAATGTAGTCTAAAGACTAAAGCCATAGGCTATGTGTTATAACATTTTTCTAAATCATTTTATAAGATGTACTAATAAAATGATAAGTATTAATATCGTATTTGTGTAAACAGCTTTTACATAACTTTATAATTGCCAATTTTTAAAAACATTAACAAGGATTTAGTATCTTCTCCTTAAGAGATAGACATATCACGGAGTTTTTTGTATTATTTTGTTAAATCTCAATGTTTGACAGCGTTTTCGTTGAAAGCTCCAAGACGGCTTATTATTAATGTCGTTAATGTATGCAAATATGTAAACAAAAACCTTACAAACTTTATACTTCAACCGTTCTCGAGAATTGGTGAAAACGGCACGAAAATCGGTGCAGCAGTTTTCGAGTTTATCGCTTTTAACTTGTTAAAAATCAAACGAGAAGTATCCTAAATTGTGATATTAAACAATCCCATACATTTGCCCCCGTATTCATAATGGTCCGCTAACTTTAAACAGCCGCTTAGGAGTGTTTTTTCAAATTCTGACTTAGGTCAATAGAAGAAGACAGAGTGAGAATTAGCAATGCTTTAAGTTAGCAGACTATTATGAAAACGGGGGTTAATGACTACACATTGTATAGTCGTATTACTCAATTCTTGATCGCTAAATTTTATTAATAAAGCTCTGGAGTCTGGCGTGAGCTTGTTGCATTGTCGTACGGTAACCAACTTGAAGTTGACACATAAACGAGGCAGAGAATTGAAACAAGGACTGACTGCACTAAAATGCGTTATGTTCTTAGAATATTGACACTAGTTATGTTCGTGAAGGGGCGCTGCTAGCGGTGCAAGGTCGATGCTGTCAAATGCTTTTTTTTGTCAAGATTGTTGGTATAGAGATAAAGCATTCCTTTTAATATTCTTTCATTTGTTGGTGAAATACTCGCACGACACCTTTGATTAACAACTTAGCCGCAACATTAGAAAATGGTGATATATTATAGCATTGACCATCATAAATGTTATTGTTTGATCTACATAAATAAAAGATTTGTAAATTTGAATAAAATTTATGTGTGGTACACTGGTTGTACGCTGTGCCATAATTTGTTCTGTTATGCATTGCATTGCTAGAAAACCAATGCACGCACGGGTTTATGTATCCTAGGTTATTATATATTGTCGATGTTATTAGTTGTCAAATTTTGATATGATATCATATTTAGAAACTATTTTGTTGATATACCGGCATCTCATCAAGTGCGAACATTGTAACCAATTTAAGTGTATATTAATTAATCCCTTTGCTTTAAGATAGGGACAAGACGCCACCTTAGTGAAGTCAAAGATGCAAAAGTTTGCTTTGCAAAGTAGTCTGTCTATGCGAGCAAATAAGACTAAGCGTATGCTGAGACGCAGGTAACTCAGCACAGAAAACAAATTTGACATTTTGCTGGGCGGGAGAGGCAGACGTAGGCCACGCAGCAAGACACATTTGCTTTGTCTAGTATCACGAATAGACGTGTTCGAGTTGACTAGCAAAATGAAATCATAGAGTTAGAATGGGGTCAGCGAGATATGCTTTTTCTGTACGGGACACTTAAAGATTATTATAATACACAAGGTGCAGTTTTTTACCAAGCAAAAGAAGTCGCTTCAAGGATATTTTTTTCAATATACATAATATGAAAAACGTTAAATTTCTCACCCATTATAACTATTAATGTCTTATAATAATGCGGAAATCAGTACCTGCTGTACAACGAGACGCAGAGCAGGACAGACGCAAGTCTGCACCTCAGCGTACGTAGCTCTTAGAACGTCCATGTATTACAAAATCAGCTCTGTCCTCTGCTTCGTGGACCTACGTCGTCTGCATGACGCGTTATGATGTCATGACCGTGACAAATGGTAATCTCTGACTGGTCTTTTGGCTAAATATAAGGACGTCGCGTCTTTGTGTGTTTAATACCAGCAATTGCCTGCTACTTTGTCCGCGTTTCGTCTCGGGACATCTGAAAGTATTCGGAATTCAAAATATTCTCTTCAGTACCCCTGACAACTCGAAGTAAAAAATTTCATGATGACGTGAAAGCGTAACAAGCCAACAACTGAACAGAATTTATTATGCTAATCATTGTATCAATCGATTAACACGTTGTATGTACTTCCTCTAGCATAGTTGTAGGGTCCTCGAGGAATAATTGTTTTCTTGCAAACTCAATTTATTTTGAAACAATTCTTTTATCTTGAATATTTTCAATTAAATGAGTTTTGTGTTTGTTTTAAACAAATTTATCCTTATATAAATTTATACTTACAAATTCAAGGTCGAATTGTTATTCGACGACAGTGCCCCGGCGGGCACTGGCAAATGTACATCAATTAAATATGAAATTCACATTTTATTTTTCCTATTATGGGCGACTTGACAATCACGACGACTGTAATCGTGTCTTATTTTTTTTAATGAAAATAAGGGACAAGATGAGCAGGACGCTCAGCTGATGGTAATTAATACGCTCTGCCCATTACAATGCAGAGCCGTTCAAGCTTATTGAACAACCCGAAAATTCTGAGCGATACTACAATTGCGCCCATCAACTTGAGACATACGATGTCAAGTCTCATTTGCCCAGTAATTTCACCAGCTACGGCGCCCTTCAGACCGAAACACAGTAATGCTTACACATAATCAAGCCGGCATCCTGTGCAAAGGAGCCCCCCACTGGTAACCACTTTTGAAAACAGTTTAATTTATAATATTTATTTAAGGACTTTGGCCACAGCGGCTAGTTCAGAATTACAGAAGCTATCTACAGCATTTATTGCACAGCGAGCCTTTGAGGCCGACGAGTTTATTTGCATTTAGCCTAGCCATTTTATCTGTTTCGGGGGGTCGGAGTAACAGAGGCCGACATCCTTCAGTCCAGTAGTTATTTATTAGCGTAGTAAGGGATAATCTTATACCATTACCATAGGATTCTATTTAGTTAGAAAAATGGTCAATTCTATCATTCAAGAATATATTTCATCGTAATAAACCTATTTTAATGTATAATAAGGTTTTCCGAATGGCCGAGGCTTTCAAATGTGCACACTATCCTAAAGCAATTAGCAAATCCGATTGCGCAAAAGTGCTTTCACTATGTTGTATGTATACTCGCATGTACGCATTCTGTTTCACTGCAGATCTGCTCAACAATTAAGTATTTCTATATTGATTAATCATGTATCGTTGGAAGTGTCAACCAACTTCGCGGATTAAAATTCGACTTCACATAAATATGTAAACGGTACAATATAATATTCTGAATATATTGCGAAAAGGTTGAAATTTGGTTGTCTATTCAATTACGCTGAACATTATTACATTCGGAACAGTAACAGGTGTGAATATCAGGTATAAAGATTGAATTATGGTTGAAATTATGGATGTTTATTTAAAAAAAATACGAATTTTCTTATGAAGGTAGTTTCTGGCAATTTTTTCTAATAAAATTATTTCTCTTAGGACTTGTTAGAACGCATGGAATTAAATATAAAAAATACAAGTAGGTTAAGGATATCTTATTATTATTGATAAGTATTTAGAAAAACAACTTTAAAACAAGGTAAAATTATATATGATAGGAGAGGACAAATTAACATTATGTATATACATATACATACATATATAAAATGTAATTTTGTACTCTCTATGGCGTACTAGGTATAAAAAGATTGTTATGAAAAAAATTAGTCATATAATTACTTATTAGAATATCAAATAATTAATTTAGAAGTAAGAAATAAAAACAGCAAACAGCAGATTTATTTTAAATAAGAATATACAATCTGATGCCAATATGCACGACCCACTCTTCACGGTCATGTATTTACGAACGATAGTTCGTTGACCTAAATATGACATCGCTATATTATACGTAGGTCACACTAAAAGTTTGCGTAACTTAAAAAAACAACATGTTATAACCAAAATATTATGTTTGTTGCTTTTCAAAATACTCTCCTCTACATATTAATAATTTTTTCATGCGATTGAACCATTTTGTATAACAGGAGGACCACATGAAAAAAAAAAAAAAAGAAAAAAAAAACCACTGAAAACATGTATAAAAACGTGCTGATTGAACGCTATCATTGTCTCTTGGGAGTTGGTAAAAGTGAAACCTCTCATCAAATCTTTGATTTTGGGGATTTTACAGAAATCACAGGGTGCTAGGTTGGGGCTATGTGCAGGATGGGTGATGAGTTGAACTTTTTCGGAAGCTAAAAATTACTTAGTTTTGTTGGCCGTGTGTGAAGAAGCGTTGTCATGATGTAGGAGTTCGCGGCTTTTTTGATCATCTTTCGTGAGCTTTTTTTAACACCCTGGGTAAACAAATGGTAGAATACCACTCGGCATTAACACTCTTTTGATTTTCATTTGGAATTGTGCAGATGGGAGCCGTATCGGAGAAAAAAATGTTTACCAACGTTTCTCGCCTGCCTCATTTTTGTTGGCCTGTTCTCATTTTCAAACACCCATTCACAATATTGCTTTTTTTGTTCGGGTTAAAAAAATAAATCCACGTTTCGTCTCCTGTGACAATGTCATAAACAGATTAGAATGTCCGTGGCCGTACTTCATTAGCATCTGTGAGCACCATTACACGCGAGCTCGCTTCTGCTCCGCTGTGAGTTCATGAGGTATCCAACGACAACAATTATTCGTGTAAAATTTTCTGATTTTGGCTCATACCAATCCCCAATAGTCCTCGAATTGTCTTATAGCTAATCCACGGGTTTTCTCCAATTAGCCGCTTAACAGGAGCCACATTATTTTCGTTGACGGCAGTTGAAGGCCGCCCTTCTCGAAATTCGTCATGTAAAGAAACCCGACTTCTCTCAAATTCAGCAAACCATCGCCTCACGGTGCTCAAGCCAGGTTCTTCTCTCCCAAAAGCATTTTGAAGACACGCGGCACAGTCTTGCAGGGAGAGAGAACTTTTAAAATCATAAAAAATCATCGGTCTAAAATCTTTTCGACTTTATTCCATTTTCGTTGCGTACGTAGAACTTTGATGTGTGATAAAATACAATTGACAAATGATTTTTCGCCTCTTGTTTTTTTTTATTAGTGAAAAGGTTGCAACTTTTCAAAAAATATAACATTCGAAATTCAAATAGTTCCGATTAGCTAGAAGTGCAAAACTTTTAGTGTGCCCCATGTATAACTATGATATAATACGTTAGGTACGAAGCGCTGATTGACGAATGTGTCGCGTATATTTTCATCTTAGATCATTTATAAGTCTAGATAGACTGTGACAGCTGTGAGAACGTCGAAAAAGAATGAGGTTGACGTTTAACCTCTATTTTGAACGATGCACGCACACTAACACACAGTGACGTACAAATCGCGAGTGTAAGACTGAGCTTGTCACGCACACTATAGTAATAAACCTGGTCTTTTTTCATCGGTTGTCTAAAAGCTATCTACACTTTCTGTAGACGTATAAATTGTGTAAGGTTTTTCATATTTATACGATGAAACATCTAATGCGGCGAGCTAGACCATGTATTGACAAGACGAACTATTAAAATTTTGCGAATGAATGATTCCATAACAACTCAATTCTGTCAGTATAAAGTATTTTGATAGTAATCTATAGAACCTCATTGGTAATCTTATGTATAAATTCAAATTCAAATATTTTTATTCAAAATAGGATGTGACATCACTTATTGAAAGTCAAAAACTACCACCCATTCCAAAATGAATGCCTCAGACCTGAGAAGAACGGGCGCAACAAACTCGGCAGGCTTTTTTTTTTACATCGAGAAAATATGTAAAACTTATTATTTAATAGCCTGAGGGCGGTCACTCCATTACCAATCTGTGGTATCATTAAGAAAGTATTTTATGTTATAGTATCCTTTACCACACAAACTACCCTTTTTCATACCCCTAAATGATTTTTATTGATGTTATTTTGATTCAGCATTAAATATACATACATCTTCAAATTTTCACCCGTCTACAATCAACACCTATTTTTGTGTCGCGATTTTAATATGTAGTACATATGTATTTAATACAGTAACGTCTGAAAACTATAAGATAATATAGTTATTATTATCAGAAAAGCTTTATACAAATAGTGAGAAGTTGCTATTTTAATATCAGAAAAAGACACTATCTATATTACTACTTATATGTTGCCGCTGAAGTGTATAATCGGGTATTCCATAAAATACCTAAACGTTGGGCACTTTTTGTATCTAAATGTTATGGGTTCGCGTCACTGAAATGGTCATGACTGGTGCACGCGATAAATAAATAATAAAAAAATAAATATCAATATTTATAGTTAGACACTTTATTTATATTAGCTCAGCATAATTCCACCTGTCAAATGACTATAAAAACGAAATAAAAGATTTTAATAAGCTTAACTACTACTAAGTTTTATGTAAGTAAAGTCTGAGCAAAGTCTAATTACGCTCTTTAGATCTCAGCCTAAGAACAGATTCGCTTTCCTTTTCCAATTTGCTGTAATTCAATTACAGATGTTCTTCTCTCACGCTATATTATACGCTAGTATATTGTAACCCCCTTATTCATAATGGTCCGCTAATTTTAAACAGCCGCTAAGGAGTGTTTCTTCTCATTCTGACTTAGGTCAATAGAAGAAGACAGAGTGACAATTAGCAATGCATTAAGTTAGCAGACTATTATTAATAAGAGGGTAAGTCTAAATCACCGAACAGTTTAAATGTCTTTTACCTGTCCTGTGGTTGAAACAGTCTTGCAGTTGTATGTAAGTTTTCGATTCTTTCAGCACATTGTAAATGATTTAAATAAGAAATAAAACTAAAAATAATAGTGTTTAGTTTACACGTTTGTGGTGGACCAGCAGGTATTCTTTTATTTATTTTTATTTAAGTGTATCATTGACAATAAAAATTAAATGAATTGTACAAAATCACAAATCGTGATTGAAAGTTTCACATCTATCGATTAGTTTCAACCGATGCCAGGTATTTATGAACAACTAGCTGACCCGACAGACGTTATGTTCATAATAAGTTTCTTGCAGTGTGTTTTTTCCTTCTTCTCATTAGTTCATGAACTACCCCTTGTTAGCCCTTTACGAAGTAGCAGTAGATTCATTAAGAAAAAAATTATTTTTGACATTGTGCGTCATTTCCGCGATCTACGTGAATAAAGTTATTTTCTATTTTATTTGATTTTGATTTAATAAAAAAAACTCTCCGGTTGGAATTTTGTAAAATTATTCTTAAGTGACCGCTACTCGGAAAGGAATATTCGTATCAAAGTTCAAGTTCAAATTCAACGCCTTATGGTTGCAGAGATATCGATATGAGTCAATATATATATATATATATGTATGACAGCCAGACATCAGCTCGTAATAAATGAATAAAGTAATTTGCAGTTAGGTAGTTTTCCATGTTTGAAATAAGATACGTTCTTTTGTTACTGTAATCTATACCATTTAGTGAGGCGATTACCAAGATAGTAAGGTTCAATTAAAATCAAAGGTCAAGTGACGTTCACATGTTCGTAACAAAGGCTATCGTTGGATCTCTCAAATTATTCAATTTTATTACTAATGGCGATCAGCTGATGAATAAAATAACTGTGTGTAACACGACAAACTTCATTAAGCCGCGGCTAATACTACAATAAAGAACTATTGTTAGGGTTCCGTAGCCAAATGGAAAAAAACGGAACCCTTATGGATTCGTCATGTCTGTCTGTCTATCCGTCCATATGCCATAGCCACTTTCTTCCGAAACTATAAGAACTATACTGTTGAAATTTGGTTAATAGACGTACTGTACATTTTTTTCTAAACTGAACTCGAGAGACATTTCCAAAGTGGAAAAATATGTCTGTCCGAAAAAAATAAGAGAACGATAAAACTAAAAAGAATATCTGATGTACATGCCAACTTCCACCGAACATTGGTTCGAACGAGGTCTAGTAAGTAGTTTTTTTTATAACGTCATAAATAACTTTATTAAAAAAAATACACTAATAATATATAAATAATCACTCTTTATTAATATCACAGAAACGCAGAAGTACTGCCTGCAACTAAATTAAGTACGTACTTAATTAAGAATAAGCGGGCATTAAATTTTTAACAGCTGGCATTTGTGAGGAGCTGTGTCTGACGTAGGTTGACCCTGTGTTAAAGATGACCAGGGTTTCACCCTTAGATTTCAGGATCAGAATTTGTAATACTTAATTACACAAGTTAAAAAAGCAGTTTAAAATATCAATATTTATGCAAAAATATATTAACTGTACTGATGAGATTGCGAGTATTATTTATTACTAAGCCGCCATTTGAAATTCACCAATTCTATACTTTACCACTTGCCAGTACGGAGAACACAAAAAAAACCTTGCAACCTAAAAATTACTCCAATATTTAAATTACTTAGCATTGTCTCTGCAACGTCAAGTCTTTGGTGGAAATTCTATTGTATTTTCTTTATATTATAACGGTGTAAAACGGTAAGACAATATTATGTACGTTATAAATAACATAGCAATGACAAATGTGCTAAGGCACCGTTACTGTACGAACTGCAAGAAAGGTCACGATAATTTTCTAAGTTCATGTTCATGAATAATATTATGCAGTTGGTGATTGGACTAAATTGGTATACTTTGGGACTTGTGTCTAACTAGTGTTTGCATTTTACATGGAATACAATCAAGTTGCAACCCAGCGATTTCATTTCTATGTGGAATACTTTTGATTTAAGGACATATACTTCTTTTGGCGCGTTCAGGAAAAATTATTGCAATTAATAATTATCACAGTGCGCGCGCACACAGACACCCGGATTCGACAATCTGACAACAGTTGGTCAACTAGACCATTTGTATCATACTTCAACTACCAAGCCTCTTGTAACTCATATGTCTACTGAACTATAACCAATGGTCGAGGATTATATAAATTTCAATATGAATAAGTTGTAAAATATATATAAATAACCATTTCTTTCTGATTGTGTAAACTAAATTTTAATGATATTTAAATAAATGTTTTTTAACTAAATTATGCGGTATAATAATATTTAAATTAGTTGTATTTAATACCTTCTTTATTACAATATTGTTCTTTCTTCAAACGTAAAATAGCATGAGGAATAATCTCGTTTAAGGATTTTTGTTTCATTATGCCAAAGACAACTTGCGTGCATACATAATAAGTACTCACACTTTTTAACTTATAATATAGAGTTCCACACAAGTCAGTACTATAAAAACGTTATAAATACATTTAAAGATAGTCATATACCATATCTTTTGATGGTCTTTAATAAATGTATTAATCGTGGTGTTTTTCCTGACTTTCTGAAACATAGTAAAATTACACCAATATTTAAGTCAGGATGCTCTTCTGACCCGAATAATTATCGTGCTGTGTCGGTTTTGCCGACCCTTAGTAAAATTTTTGAAAGAATAATTTTAAGCCAATTGCTTAGGTACTTACTTTAACTCTCATAAGTTACTTTATTTGAAACAATTTGGCTTTACTAGGGGACGTTCAACAACGGATGCAGGTGTTGAGCTAATCAAGAATATTTTGATGCCTGTCAAGAATGGCAGAATGCAATTGGCATCTTCTGTTATTTATCTAAGGCTTTTGATTTTGTTCAACATTCAACGCTGGTCAGTAAGCTATGTCACTATGTCATAAAAGGATCTGCGCTCGATCTTCTGACTTCCTATCAAAACAATAGTATTCAGAAGTCGACGTGAACGTCGACTTCTGAATTCACCATTCATGGAAGGATATCTCCTGGGACTTCTCTCAGTAATGGGGGTCCCACAAGAGTCTTTTCTTGCACCGTTCCTCTTCCTTACCTATTTAAATAATCTTCCTAATCTTATAAAGAACAAACATAAGATAGTATTATTTGCGGACGACACTTCACTGATTTTCAAAGTGAAAGGAAACGGAAACGAAGTGAACGATATTTTATCTGACATCGTGTACTGAGTTAGCGCTAATAAAACATAATATATGAAATGTAACGTACCAAATGTCAAAAATGTAGATGCAAGTGTTTTGTTAAACGGAGAGGTGATAAAATCGGTAGAATCTGCTATACGAGGTGTGTTAAAAAAATAACGATAATTTTTGTTTTATGAAAAAATCTTTATTTATTCATCAATATCTATTTTGTCCCCTTCAAAGTAACCCCTCTCGGATGTAATACACTTGTGCAAACGCTTTTTCCAATCGTCGAAACACTTTTGAAACTCGATCTTTTTAATAGCTTTTAGCTCTTTCAGCGATTCGCTTTGAATGTCATCTATGCTTGTAAAACGACGGCCTTTTAATGCAATAATAAATTCATATCCGTAAACCCATGTTTCGTCACCTGTTATAACACGTTTTAGTAGTTCTCCATCGTTATTAACTTCATATAGCGACTCCTGAGCAACTTCCATTCGCCGCTGTTTTTGTTCGAAATTTAACAATTTTGGAACGAATTTTGCTGCCACACGTTTCATACCTAAAACATCCGAAAAAATTTCATGGCATGAGCCAACTGATATGCCAACATCATCAGCGACTTCTCAACCATTTCTTTCACTTTTTTCACGTTTTCATCGGTTGTTGATGTGCTTGGGCGTCCGGGTCGTTCGTCATCTTCAACGTTTTCGCGGCCATCTTGGAAACGCTTATACCACTCGTAAGTCCTTGCTTTACTCATAGCGGACTCACCATATGCATTTGTTAACATTTTACAAACTTGACTACACTTTATTTCATTTTTACGCAAAATTGAATACAAATTCTTTGATCCATTTTTTTTCACAAACGAAAATCGCCGAGCTCGAAAAACACGTCTAACGTTAGCGGCTGCCACTCAAAAAGTAAGCAATGAATATTGCTGAAAATTTTATGGTTTTATTTTATCTAAAAATTTATACAGGCGGACTCTCCAAACCCACGAAATTTAAAAATTCTCGTTACGTTTTGAACACACCTCGTATATCTTGGCATTACTCTGGATTAAATCCGAATAAAAGAAATTTGTTCGTTAAAACTAAAGACTTTGAGAAAACACACAAAACTGGAGAACTGCTGTGAACAACTGGATTTTCTTTCAGTTTTGTGTACAGAAAACGCTTGGGCTCTACCGTACTGAAGAGTGTGTTCTTGATTTTCTCTTTTAAACTAAAAGGTACGTAATCATTTAAAACTAAAGTAAAGTAAGTATTTATTCTTGACATACAACTATGCGTTCACTGGTTACAACACATAACAAATAATATTATACATAATTAATTTAACAAAATATGATGTCACAAAAAGGACACCCACTCAGCTATCAAACTACATGGACTCTAGAATAATATAATTGAATAAATATTTATTTAAATCAGAACGGAACTACTGGCAATTAATTTCCAGTCCGTTTGATCCGGTCGACATAAACAAATACCCTTTATTGCAGATATTTTTCAGTGTTGAGTTGAGTTTTTAGCTTATTTACCTTTAATATTTCATTGTTCATGATTAAAAAAATACCTTAGTTAAAAATATCAATCCTATTTTGGAATTTAATATTTTTTAAATCTTTGTCTTTCTCCTCGATAAATTCATTGGCATCAATAATATTAGTGTTGCTTCCACAAATTTTGACTTTTTATCGACGTCTTATTCAGCGCAAAGGTCGTAGTGAGTTTATTCAAAATAGGATTAAAAATCACTTATTGAACGTCAAAAACTACCACCCATTCAAAATAGACTGCCTCAGACCTGAGAAGAACGGGCGCAAGAAACTCAGGGTCCTTTTCTTGTATATAAAAATATGGATTACAATGTGGTATCGTACAATAAATATTTATAATTTAGGAGCCTGAGGGTGTTCGCTTCATTCCCAGTCTGTGGTGTCATTGAGAAAATCGTTTATGCTATAGGTACCTTTCCCACACAAACGCTTTTTAACGATTCTTTTACATTCCGTAACACATATTTTGTGTTGTACATTTTCTGGGATCATACTGTAGAAGCGTATACATCGAGTAATAAACGACTTGCTAAACTCGACTTAACCGAGTAGTAGGCATAAAAAGTTTATGTTTGTTTTTCGTGTTAACATTATGAATGTTACAGTTTGTAGCAAATTCCTCAATGTGCTTATGAACATACAGAACATCAAGAAAAATATTGAGAAGCAACAGTCAAAATGTTTGTTTCTTTAAATTTTTCTCTAAATGATTCTTTAGGACCTAGGTTATAAATTTCATCATCATGCAATCTTGTTGCAAAATTGTATAGGTGGCCCTAATCATTTACAATACGGGTGAACACTAGGTTCTTTTGTTCTTCTCTTATATAAAAGATGTCTCAGATATTTAATGTAGTTATATATATCACAAGAATACGAGAAGTGTTGTTATATTCAATTTGTTGCGAACGATAAACTGCTGCGACGTAGATCCATACCCTTATTATTATATGATTTTGATAGGTTTTTCTCGTTCGAGTGCCTCTTGAAGCACTGCTCAAGGTATTGAAGGGTTATTCACTAGGTCTGAGTGCTTACGAACAGGATTTTTAATTATATTCACGATTAATATTAAGTACAAGACGCTATTTAAAAGGATTTCTTATTTCATTTAATATAAAGTGAGATTGTAGATTCCATGTATTTTGAAGTTGTTTTATTACCAGTGCTATTTAGAATATGGTGTGCTTTCGTATAGTTAAAAGCTCAAATGCCAAGCTAGCTAGACTGGCCATTAGTTCTGTTACAAACAAAAATACGTTTTTTTAATGACGTAATGTAATCTTAAGAAAAACCTATAATATTATGTATTTATATATTGAAGTTTCATAACTAAATAAAAAGAATTCTATTCGGACTAGCTACAGCTAGATTTAATGCAGTCTTTTAATTTGTCTGGCCGTGAATCTATATGTTTACTCACTGTTTCCATGGGAAATTTAGCCACTGCTTGTTTTAGAGACTTCGTAAGCGACTCGATGTCGGCGTGTCATTTAGAGCAGTTCTTGTCTTCTAGAACTGAACATAATTTGTAGTCCAACGGTTTCCGATTTGGGAAGCAAGCGTGGTATGTTGACTTTCAGCCAAGCTTTGGCAGTTCCGATCTTGTCTTGCTGGAATGTCCAGGTTGCATTGTCAGAAAGCGTATTGCTAAGAGGTTTCACAACACGGTCTAACACAGTCTCTTGATACATTTTGGCTGAAGTTTTCAATCCTTATTTCACAAAAATGAAGCTTTGTGACACCTTGATAAGAAGCATCCCAACAAACCATGACTAGTGCAAGATGATGACCACCCACAGGACGTTGCACACTTGTCATTTTCCTTGTTGTGGTTGCCAGGTATAAACAGGTATATTATTGTTAATTTCTCTCAAAAACTTGCTGGATACGTTAAGTACTTACTAAAATAATTTTATTAATGAGAGAGTTGGTATGTTTGTAAGGAAATCAATTATACTTAAATGGCTGAATATGAGTATAGCCGATAGAAGTTACTACTTAAAACTTTGAATGAAGAGTGGGTTTTAAGATATTCAATCTAATTTTATTGTTGAAATTTCATAATTCTTATCTTTTATCAAGGTAAACTTGTGTCTGGATTTGATTAATTATCATAAAATATGTCACGCTTTTTTATTCAAATTTTTTTCTATACGAAAACAAAGTGTACGCAAAATGAGCATAGCTGATAGAAGTGTATACTAAAAATTTTGAATGAAGTGAGTGCTTTGTGATGTTCCAAACGAATTGTAGTGTTCAAATTTCATAGTTTTTGATCAATTAATTCAGTTAGAGCCGCCTCTCGGTTTCATGTTAGCTGTACAGATTGCAGTGCAAACTCTTCACAATATATCTCTCCAAATTTTTTATTGTAAAGTTAACAAACTATTGAGCTCATAACAACAACGCAGATCTTTTTTCGAGAGCTAATCATGAAGCTATCATTAATAGATAAATCCCTACTAAACTATCTCCATACTAATATAATAAATGTGACTGTATGTTTGTTACGCTTTCATGCCGAAAGTAATCAACCGTTAACATGTTATTTAGTATGAAGATAGACTAAAGCTTGAGAAAGGACATAGTCTATCGCAAAAAGAATTAGTATAGGGGATGAGAGTTTGTACCTATGGAAGTTCGTCAGAAAATAAAATAATGAAAACAATTTACAGTTAACCACAGCAGTTTGTAAAGTAACTATTCCATATGGACGAAGTCGCGGGTAAAAGCTGGTATTTCTATAAACATCTTGAATTGGTATTCTTCTCCTGAATGTGGTCATAGTGCCAAAATAAGTTTTTATAAATTAGTTCAATTTAGGAACCTCTTGAATCGTCAAACCGTATTAGTTATGCATAAAAACTAAATAACTCACATAATCAGGTTAAAATACACCCCCTCATAGATAACTTATAGACCATCAGCGAGAAATTTGTCGTTAAGCAATGAGGACGACGGACGTGGAAAGACGTGTAAATAATAATATTATGATGTTTCACTTGCACGACCTAAAATTATACCAACCGAAGTTACATTTCATCGGTTAGTCTTTTCTTACTGTTTTTTTTAATTAAATATATGGCGACCATTTTTCATTCTGGGTTTATTAATTTACTCGTATTGCCTTCATTTTGCACATCATTGCTGCACAAGTGTTTCAATATTCGAAACGTAGCAAGAGTACGTAGAAGCGTAATGTACTCGTATCAATATTACTTTGGCGACGCTTAAATAATAAAAAAAAATATTTTTACTATGTTTGTTATGATTTACATATGTAGTGACGCCGGGCTTATCAGTTGCCGTGTGCTAAGAAAAATATGAAAAGCATGAGTGAATGGCAATATTGCATTACTATTGTCTATTGTTATGTTTTTGCTTCTGTATGTACTAGTTCCAAGGTTTTATGTTTTTACTATAATCTAATAAGAAAGCAAATGTGATTAACAGATTTTCCATGCTGTCGGTCTCCTCATCATCATCAATCATCATCATTGCAGCCGGAAGACGTCCACTGCTGGACAAAGACCTACCCCAACGACCGCCATGACGATCGGCCCTGCGATGCCCTCATCCAACCTAGTCCGGCGATCTTGACCAGATTGTCGGTCGTGTAGTGATGGAGACATCTTAGAATTCAGTGTATTGTACCTGTTCAGAATACAGACAAACTCGTATTTACAACCTATTGTACATATTATCTAAACATTACATATTGATCAATTGAATAATTGCGGCGTGGCAAGCGTAACAAACTCGCATCCTCTTTTATAATGTAGGTTAATATATACATTGAAATAGATCAAACCAAAACCTTATTTCACCTTTTAACTCATTAATACAGAGTGCAGAAATTACTGAACCGTTATGATACTTTAACGTGTCGGACGTGGGTCCTTCCTTCACACTTTGATCTTAGAATAATAGAACGGTTACTGTAAATGCAGTATTTTATTTAATAATCTTCGCTTAATATTGATCGTAAACACGATTCTTTCTTATTTGCGTAATCTAGTTCATAAATTTCATATAATTTTTTTTATTATTTTTTCACGAATAAGATCTCCTTGTTGCAATACTTTCATAAAAATAAATACGTAACAGGTACACTATAGGTAACCAAATACTCGTAAAGCATATCGACGGACGGTGAGTGCTGACGTCGGTCAAGTGAAGCTATAACAAGGAAAACATAATATTATGATCGCGTACAGTCGAGCGCTGATCATTTGCTACACGCGTACAGCTACGTTGCGCTGACGAGAATCGTCGGCGAGCTTGTCGGTCCCCTGACGCGCTATGGTAATAAATTTGTGCGTTCATCATAATCAAAAATCTTAAACATTAATTCGTCTTCTGGCATGATCGAAAATATTGTATAAATTTCTCCATCAATTTGACTTTACTAATTCTAAAAAGGTTAAACATTGATTTATTTTTCTTTTTAATTGAGCTTTCTATACGTATACATATAAACATCGATGACTCTGAAAAAGTATTCACGTTTTTAATATTTGGGAGAGATTTTAATCTTTGCACATCTCTATACATAAATGATTCTTTTCATTTGGAAATATAAAAAAATGAAGGTACATAAGTTAAGTTACGTAACTTAAGGAACAGATTAATTTAGAATGACGATAAAAAACCCCTAATTATGGGTTCATGCTATAATATTACGTCAGGAACCTCATCAGACACTCTTCGTGACTTATAAATTGTGAACAATTATTGAAACAAGTCTTCCAAAGCAAATAGATAATTAAAAATTGTTCCTCTGGAGTTGGAAGGGAGTATGGGCGTCGATGGTCACTACTGATCATCAGTAGACCTTTTCTCGTAACAAAACGAGAATATGATCGAAGCGAATTTATGTCAAAAAGTTAAATTTCCTATTCTTGTTACACAAATTGACGGTTCAGTTCTGATTGTGATGAAGTTATGTTACGATTTAGGGAAATCGTATGATGCGTCTTCTCGTGACAGGATCGAATGTCAATTGTTTGGAGATGCGTATTTTGGTAAAATTTTAACGTTTGGGTGTCATCAAACATCATAATTCATAATAGATAATCCTTTAGTAGAATTATTTTAGATCTGGTAGAACAAATATTGGTAACTTCTTGTCGTTCAGATGTTGTTGAAGCGCGTCTCCGTTTCAGTTAACTTTCTTGGGAAATGATAGCAGAATGCGAATCTAGAGCTGATCGGAAAATACTTCGACTTGAAATTTTGAAATTACGAGAATAGCACCGCAGGTCACTGTTAGTATTAATCTGAATGGCGGACGTGAAATTATTGGTATTGCCCTCATTTTGCATAGCATACTGACGAATCCATCAATATCGGGATCGTTGCAATTGACAGTCAATTGACAATCAGGAATTAACGCTGACAACATTTCTATGACCTTCTTATGAAGATATTCATCTTGTAATATTCGATAGGGTGGTACAAATATGGTCTTACAATAGCTTAAAGTATCCCATTTAGCCATTAACAATAGCATGCAAACTTGGTCTTGGTCGAAATTTTTTATTACAATATAAATTAACTAATTTTATAGTGACACAAATTTATAATTTTATATAATATATAAAAATATTAAAGTTATGATAAGAACAATCTACTTAGAATGCAATGTCAAAATCATTTACTCTTTGTGGTCTAAAAACTCTTCTATAGAATAAAATGTGTTTTGAAAAAGCTAACTGTGTAAGGATATTTTAAATCTTGAAAAGGCTATAATGAATACTATATGTATGAGTATAAGGCAACAAAAATACTAAAAAAAATCCTTTATGTATGTTCCCAGATATAATGTTGTACGAAATAGTGTTAATTAAAATGTATTACATTAATGAAATGGCTCCTTCACACCCATCCTCCTAAACTTCAGAAAGCCGAACTCTCGGCATCAAATGCTTTATATCAAGTATCAAAACGATGCTCACAAATGAACTTCAACATGTTTTCACCTCGAAGTTTACAAACGGAAACATGTGAGCTGCACTAAGTGGTATTTACATTTGTGGTCGTGCGAAATCTCTTGATATTAAATACAGTTCAAAATATCATGTACGTACAGTGCCATCAAAACATTATGTTTACTAGGAAAAATATGCATTAATACAAAGACCAAGTATAGTAACTAGACATCGGCTTGGCGTGGCCAACATGAGACAGATAATATCCTATATATAGGCACATAATATAACACAAGTGTTCTTTCACTATCACTTTTACATCGTAAAACAAAACATCGCACCATATTTCCTTCGATTCTACTTAAAATTGTCACTGACGTTGAATAAATAGTGGATATTTCACACGTTTCACAACAATTATAGCTTATTTTTATAGACGCAACTAAAAGTAAACAAAATATCTGTGCACCGCTGTCAAGTTTGTTTAGCACACCGGGTGTGCTGACCTTGAAAAAACCGGCACGCATGGTGAAACAAAAAATCTAATCATTCTATCTCATTTCTTTACATAAGGATCGCATAAGTATTTCTTTATTATTTTATATCTTTAAACGAGCAATTCTTGTATATATATATAGACTCGAGATTCAGATTATATATATAAATATATGTATATATGCGTTAAATCGATCTCGCTAGAATTGAATTTAAAAAAATGTAGTTTTATCCGTGTTTTAATGGGAATTAGCTACAATAACATTTGAATACAAAGGTAAATTTCGCTACTATATAAAAGACTATAATAGCTCAGATTTGACATTGGGTGATCCGGAGAACAGAAGACCCCGGTTCAAATTCAGATGTCCTATTAGATTTTTGTGCAAGTTTTGTACATTCTTAAAAATCTGTGAAAAGCATCGTCCAGGTACTACTATTAAAGACTATATTGAGGATGAAGAAGTTTGGCGTACGGTTCTTTGCATATCGCGAGTCTCGGCGACCGCGTAGCATCCACTAATCACCAATAACCATCCGTAATTTTAATTACTCAGATAATTAACTTTATGACGCTTTAGCGCACTTGTTTTTTTATATACATTTTATGACTATTTACAAAAATGCTTGTACAAGTTTATGTAATCATTTCATATTTGCATGAGGAATAGCATAATTTTTTTATATTTTATATTATGACTTATTTTAGATTTTATGCTTAACTCATAAGACTTAAATTACTACGGCGGCAGGAAATTTTGTATTATGTATCTAACAAAACAGGTCGGTTCACAGAAACATATTTAGCTAATTTATTTTTCATAAATATTAATTTTATTGTTGTGCGTGTTGAACATAATAACTGTACGGTGTACTTACATCTTCTGACGACCCCTATAGCTCAGTGGTTATTGACCCTGCCTATTGAGCTAGAGGTCCCGGGTTGAATTACCAGTAGGTCCAATCATTTATATAATGAATATGAATGTTTGTTTCCGAGTCATGGATGTTTATTTGTATTTATGTATGTTTAAGTAAGTATATTGTCTTATCGTTGTCTTGTACCCATAGTACAGGCTATGCCCAGTTTGGAGCAACATAATTTATGTAAGAGTGTGTCTATTATTATTATATTTCCGCCATATTATATTTCCAACAAAAAAATATTTATAAAGGTAGGTTTACCCATTGGTGAATTTCATAAAACTTTTTATACTAGATAGTTACACACTGGAGGCAGCTCAAAGCTCTGTACGGACAAGAAGAGCTATTTGTACACGCTATGTACATACTACACATGAAAAGCACACTTAAATGTTTGTTGTTAGCAAATATTACCCACGCTAATTTGCAGTCCTGTCCAGAGTCTAGTCTGCTCACAGCTTATATCAATAACGTATTTCGTCAACATGCAATAATTAACACAAAATATTACATGTATGAAACATCTCTTATAACAATCAACACTAATATAGAGGTAAAGATTGTGTAGTTGTAGGGGGTAATCTATGGATCCACTGAACTGATTTTGAAAAATTCTGTTACGAATAGATAGCCACAATATTTGTGAGTGCTATGATTATGTCAACCCGAAAAATGAAAAGACTTTGTCGTAATAGTAGGATTTGCAAAGTGGTCGGAGGAAAAACGATCGAACAATAACGTTTCTTAAGAACGCTGCCTTAACGATGAGAGATGTATGATTGTTTTTTTATTTATGATGTGTGTGGCAGCATTGAAACACCTACTATATGGCTACCCTGGTAAATGACGAAGTCGCGGGTATCAGCTAGTTAAATATATTTTAAGGCAGCTATGAGCCGGTTTCAAATAACTTCTATTTTAACTTCGAGCTTTAGAGTTAAAGAAAAGTGCAATTTCATTTATCAATCGAATTATAGTATAATTATAAACACTCAAACTTCGAAAAGTCTACAACGTACCCAGCGGGGATTAAACCAGTTCAAATTCAAATATTTTTAATCAAATTAGGATGTGACATCACTTATTGAAAGTCAAAAAACTACCACCCATTCCAAAATGAATGCCTCATGCCTGAGAAGAATGGGCGCAACAAACTCAGCGACCTTTTTTTTCATCAAAAATATGTTTTACAATTAAAGTAACATTTACAAAGTAACATTGTACAATTAAACTTATTATTTAATAGCCTTAAGGCGGTCGCTCCATTCCCAAACCATTCCAATAACATAATAAACTAACTAAATAACATGATAATTTGTGTGGTAATACCACACCACAATTCTTTTGAATAACGTAATACTTTTGTTTTGAACATTTTCTGGGAGCCTGTTGTAACAGCATGTACACCGCCCCACAAAAGACTTGCTAACTCGCATTATAAGCTTATGTCTGTTCCTGGTGTTAACATTATGGTTATAACAGTTTCTCGCAAATTCACTTATGTGCCTATGAACATACATTACATTATCAAGAATATATTGAGAAGCAACAGTCAAGATGTTAATTTCTTTGAATTTTGCTCTCAATGATTCCTTAGGGCCTAGGTTATAAAAAGCGCGGATAGCCCTCTTCTGCAGCACAAATATTGTATTAATATCGGCAGCGCTGCCCCACCGCAATACACCATAGGACATAATACTATGGAAGTAACTAAAGTACAAGTCGCGCCGTATCTGTGTCAGTAATGCTTAAACCTCTACGCAGGGTTTTCTGTGTCGTGTATTGATTAATGCCAAAACTAATTCAGAAGGAAGCTATTTTGGGAAAATAAATGACTTTTGTGACTTCACGACGTTCGAAGTGCGGGCCGGGCCACACTTAACAAGTTGCCAAGTATCAGAGGAGGAACTATATAATGAAAGCCTGCACCAAAGTTGCTTAAGTGCTGTTTTAACGTTTCAACAATGTTCGCATACACTGACTGGGTTATACGTTGAACTGTGCACTTTTCAATAGCAAATTTCGCCATTAAATAATACACTTTTAAAGGTTTAAAATGCGTGTGATTGTAACTGTTTTTACATTAGATTTTTGCGTAAAACCATCTGTGTACAGCAAATACAACCTCCGAGGCAATAAATCGCGGTCAAATTTGCACGAGATCTGGGATAGTCTTGCATAGCTTATATCGCGGGCCTTGAGCGTGGAGACCGAATCCAGAAATTCCGTAACGAAAATAACCTAACACTTACTTACAAGATCTATTTAGATATTTCGGCATGATCATTACAGTTGCTGTGGAACAGCGGTTATCACGTTTGCTTTTTGTGCAGAAGGTCCCAGGTTCGAGCCTTGATTTTTTTTAATTTCTTTTTTTTTTAATTTTTATTATTATGACAAGCATTATTATGTAGTTTCAACTGTCCCGTTGTCTGTCTGTAATCAAATCTTGCAAGTTAAATTTTACTCGCTTCCCGTTTGCTTTTTTTTAAATTAATTTTATCAAAAAAAAATACTGCATAAATAATATAAATAAATAATTATAATTGCATAAGTTGATAAAAAATGCCATGCAATAGCTTTACCGCGGCAGTCCCCGAGTGCCACACGTCTTTTTTTAAATGTGTAACACTCGCGTTCATCAAATAAATTAGGCCTATTAGCAACCCACCACGGCATCGTACGATTAGCAGAGCATACTCGTACATATATACCTATGTATATATGTTATAGTGAAATCATATTCCCCAACATTTATAGCCCTGAAATTAGCACCCGAACATCTTTCCTTGGGATAACTGGCTCATATATAGATGTATACTTTCCTCAATAATATAAAACATATATCGTCTAAGATGAAGTTATCCCTTTCCTTCAACTCTCTTTCTTTCTGGTATCTATATATTTTTGTGAACTTAAATAATGTAACGAATAAAATAAAAGACTAAGTTGATATTTTTACTATTCAGTTAAGGAAAATAACATTGGTTATACAAAATTTAAATCATTTTCTACAGAAAAATTGCCTATAAAAGAAATTATAATCGATTTCTACAAAAAAAAAATTGCAACGAACGTCACCAAGTTATAATACATTATGCAATTATGAAGCTATACATTTAGTAAATAAATATCTTTTGAGTCGATTTTGGTGAAATAAACTCTAAATTATGTATCTAGATATTGATAACGAGTTACTTTTCTGTGATGCCCACACTATATGAGGGCCGGAGCCGGCTCTCGTCACATACCAATAGGAATATAACGTGACTTGGCCGCTACTTCACGCCCGTTTTTTTATAAAAGAGGGGGCAAACGGACAAGAAGCTGACGTGATGGCATTTGGTGAGTTTGAGAATCTGGTCGAGTATTGCCGGTAACTTGACTTTCTTCTACATTAAAAGATAAAAAAAAAGTTTTTTTTACTAAAATTACATTGTTAGTATGACTCGTGTGAGTGTCATAAGTTTTAATTCCAATACACTGCATGTGTTAACATTTTATTGCGAAGCAGCATTACTTCATAAATTTAATTAAAAATCTATGCGTATTGAAATTTTTTGTTTTTGCACCACTAAGTTATATATATATATATATAGCTGGTTCAGTTCTTGTGGCATTCCGATAAAATTATAATAAGTGGTATGAGCCTAGATGTGTGGACACATTACAGTTTATAGGTAATTTTAAGTGTCACCACATAGTGTCTGTTTTTTTTAATGAGAGAAACAAACGAGAGGGGCAACACGTTCGCCTGATGGTTGGTACAACGCCCTGAGAGAGACGCCCCCGGAGCTGATCAGGATTCTTGTTTGCGCCCAAGATTCTGAGCGGCATCCCCCCATTCAGAATAAAATTCAACATTGCTCGTACACGACTGCTTGAAGGCAGAATAGGACGCTGCTGTGGTGGGTACCACAAGTAAGATGGGTACCTCGCCGGCATGCTGTGCAAAGAAACGTCCAACAAGTAAAGTCGGTGCCATAATAGGTAGTGATGTCAGCACTCACCACGGAGCCCCGGTATGTTCCTTGGTGCACCGTGGTGATAGTCAACAATACTACTTTTAGTATATCATTATCTGAGTCGAAGATGTACACACAAATATGCACGAAATATCTTCACGACGGTTAGTCAAGCGTTGCGCTCATCCAAACTATTCCGGTGACCTTGACTAGATCATCGGCTCATGGTGTGGGGCCTTCTTGGCTTTACCAGTACTTTATCTTCCGGTACGTGGTCGCCATTTGAGGACCTTACTAAGAAAGAAAGTGAGAAAAGACCTTATGAAAGTTATGAGAAAGCTCATAGCCTCATAGACGGCAATGGAGAGGGCTATACCCAGAGTTTCCCTTTGAGATCGAATCAGAAATGAGGAGACCCGTAGGAGATGCAAAGTCATAGCCAGGATGTTTGCGAAACTTTAGTGGCAGTGGGCACATGATTCGAAGAATACATGGCCTTTGACATGAAACTTGGTAAACACAACAGGAATAAATGAAAGTAACTACAAACATTTTGCAAAACAGTACAATTTCAAAAATTAAATTATTAATTAGCCCTTGTAGTTTGTATAAAACCAGCTAAACTGAGCAACATTTTATCTTGGCTCATTTTATATTATAAAGAGCTAGCAGGCGGGTGGTCGCGAATTCGTTCGCTAATAATTCTATTTCTTGGAAACCCGTCCATGTTACGAAACCAACATGCCAAACGCCACTTTGTTTTGAAACCGAGCTTTGTAGTTAAAATTTGTAAGATATTCTTCGTGCCTCTCTTAGCTTTTATAAAAGGATTTACTTTCACAAACTTGACGCACTGCTCATTAACTTATAAATTTAAACCCCTAAAACGACCATTCGAGCAGCTCTGCGTTGCACGCGGTCAAATGGTTCGAGCTGATACTGGGGTGCATCAGACCATATATGAGAGCAAAACTCCCACAAGCAAATGGACCTCTCATGGAGAGGCATAAAAGCTTTTTTAAGATAATTTGAGTTTGCCTTCGACCGCGGAATTGGCAATTCCTTAAGATTTCGAGACCCAGTCCGTATTCCAATCTAGTATTGTTGCTTAAATGTTATCGAAGAGCAGTTATGCAACGATTTTTGATTGATATGTTGATTTATGAATGAATAGTGATTTTCATTATTATAACACTAGAAATAAGGGATTGCTTGTGACTAATTCTAGTAGGCTTCATAAGATACATAATAGCTTTAAGGGTAAATGTATACACTTCTACAATAAAGTCCCAGCCACTGTTCAGGCATTATCTATAAATAAATTTAAATGTTTTATAAAGAAATGGCTCTGTCGTAAATCCTATTACTCCACTGCTGAATATCTAAATGATCGGACAGCCTGGGACTAGATTGTGATTATTTTATAGCGACTGTACAATATTGTATATTTTTATTGAAAAGAGCGCAGAAAAAAGAATGCTGGGAGAGTTTCTTGCGCCGCTTCTTCTCTCTCAGAGCGCCATTTGTTTCCGAAGCGGTAGTAGTATCTAGTAGTATAAGAAATGACATCAAAAAGAATTCTAAAGGAATCAATTTTGAGAAAAATAAATGCCTTTTATGATATTTAGATAATACATGTCCCTCGTTCGCTACTAAACTCTCGACCCCACAACAGTGCAGCGGAAAATTGTTAACACGTTTCCATCAAGTTTCCGTACGAAGTTTAAACGGTCGCTCGGTCCCGAGACTATTATATTTTGAAGATTGCCGTTATTCTCATAAGTAAACACTCAAAATTAGATTCTGTTTCAAGTAGCTATTCGGATGTATTGATGCTCTGTATAATAAACCACCGGTGATTGAATTTTGCATTGATGCATGTTGTATAATATACACGTATCCTAGTGCGGATATACGTAAATGCATTCATCCACATCACTATGTGATATATCTTTCCTTTTAAAATTTATATATTTATTAAATTTTGATTTTTGTTGGCAGTAGGATACTATGAATATTTATTTACTAATTACTGCCATGATAGCTTGCACGAAAAAAAAATCATATTCATCAATTAAGTTTTCATAATATCATTCAGTGTTAGGATTATTCGTCCTAAAGTTTGCTGAGAACTTTCCTGTTTGCGAATCGGGCTGATGCCTCGTTTATTATCAATCTAAGTTATTAATCCTTTCATGTTTGTATAGCATTATTAACTCTTTTTTTATTGGTTTTTACTATTTGTATTGTTATTTTTTCTTTTATTCATATAATGTTAACAGTTCATATCTATTGTATTTGTAAAAAAATTGGTGCCAGTTTTCGGCAATAAAGATTAGTATTTCTGAAGTTGATGTATTACATAATAAATGTAATATTATGCGGTATATACATAGAAATCTATATAGCAATGAAATACAAATTAGGAACGACTCATTCTTTCATTGATTACAAAGCTACGGATATTGAGGGACGTGTGTGTGTACTTTATTAATAAGGTTGCTCATATAAGAAAATAAAACAAGTATATCCGCAAATTATTAATAGTGACTCAAAATAAGGCTTTTAGTGTATCGGAAAGAGATGTTTATGAAACTGGGGTCATTGGTATTAAATATTTGTGTCTTGTGAATACTAAGGACAACATATAAATTAGTAATTTATAGATAAAATTCGCCCTTACCGGGTCTTACTACTTGAAATAAAATACTTAGGTAAGTGAATATACACATCTCAATATACTATCTACAGATAGAGATAAATTACTACCTTCTACTGTCATTATAATGATAAGTCATGATAAGTTATTGTTATGGCCTTATATTGGGACGCGTGAATTGTTATTTCCATACAAACTTTATATCGCTGGTAAGCTATACGTCGTCCCATTGACAGACAGCATGTACGGATAAGGTGAGTTACCGTCGATAAGTTTATTGGGTCAGAAAAGTCAACGATAGTTACGATTTTATCTCAAGTAAGAGATAGACTGAATATTGGGAACGGCCGTAAGAGATTATATTGTAAACGGAGCAAGAGGAAAATGTCGGGCACGCCAAACCGTCCAGTCGAGTTCACGAACACAATATAAATACTTAATCCTCGACGCTATAGAAATGAGAACGATAGGAATCTAACTCCTTTATTCAATACGAGTTCACGTTTGGAATATAATAATTCTATAATAATCATAGCCTTAAGATATTTTCATCTCGCTTTTGTTATTTCATAATGCATTTTCTGGTTCCGTGCTTTGCTCTAATATAATTTAGAGTAAGAAAATGTGCTCTAGTCTCGAGCAACTTGAGTTTTAGTTAAAATCAATATACTAATTATTATATATATTAGTTATTTTGTCACAAACACATACGTAGTGAATCACAAGTTATTAGTTCGATATTGGCACGCCTCAAACACGTATCTCAATTAACATAATTGAAATCGCATTCATTGTAGTACCGTTTGTTACAGTATGTTAATTCAAACAGTACCTTTGATCCAGACATGTCAACAGAATTGTGATGTTTACTATCTTTTATCTTTTTGAAGTTATACTTCTTTAGGCGCGTTATGAAAAAATGATAAGAGTGAAATTTTACAATTTTAAAATTTTCTGACGTTTTCGTTATTCGTTTATTTTTTTTTTGGTTTTTTCGTCCATTAGACAGGAAAAGGGTTCAAGCCCATACAGCCGTATTCATTATTTAATAATTAATTGTCAAAGCCATCTTTACAAGATTTTTACAAAATTGTTCTCTCTAGAAACGTTGAATAGCACGAGGAATAAATCATTTTAATGATATTCGCTTCGTTAGGCCAAATAAGTATAACTTCTTGCGTGTATACATGGGTACACACACACTTTCACATGATGGAAAGTGGTGAGGCAACCGGCCCTGGACATCCTTAACAATGACAGAACACAGATAGATACCATCTTACTGTGTTCTGTGGCATTACTATTGCTATTGCTACTATTGAGTATGCTCTATTCTTGAAGGGCCCTGGAGTCGTATAGGTTCGGGAAAACTGCATTCGGTAATTGATTCCACAAAGTAGATGTGCGGCGCAGGAAGTTCCTCGCTAAACGAGCGGTTATAGAACGCCAGACGTCAACATGGTGCGTGGAGAATTTCCCATTTTATTATATTCTTATTACACTGCAGGTGGCCCGAATAAAAGGCATTCTCATAATTGATCCCCTTAGAATTCTTTCTGATGTCATTTCTAATATACTCGATACTACAAAAACATTTAAATTTATTTATAAAAGTGTATACACTTACTCTTAAAGCTATTATGTATCTTATAAAGCCAACTAGAATTAGTTATAAGCAATCCCTTATTTCTAGTGTTATAATATTGAAAATCACCATTAACAGCAAAAAGGTGTCGACGCATAACAACGGAAACTTAACTTCATTGTAAGCCTATCGCTTTAATAACAGCCTTATCCTTGCAGTTCATAGAGTGTAATTATATATTTATTTTTTGATTAAATAAAAACTTAATTGATAAGATCTATATTATTAATTATATTAACTTGGCATGCTATGTAATGCTTGAGCCAAGCCTTTTTTTATGGAAAAGGAGAAGCCAGCACATTCTCAACTGTAACACTAGAATTGTAATCACAGGAGCGTTGCCGACCTTTGGAAGTCTGACATCAATTTTAATGAATTTAAAAAATAAAACATACATTTATACTTACTATGTCACTTGTGATCTAAAATGAATAAAATGCATTGCTTTTCATATCCTAACTTAATTAGTAGGTGTATATTCTGTCTATGACTGTAATAACCTAGAAGCACCTATTTCTCTTTATTTAATATTTAAAACTTCCTGGTTTTATTCCCGAATTGAGTATTAGTTGCAAAAGCTTGGTCTACTGGTAAAGTGTATCACTTTACTACATGTCAAGCATGTTGCGTAAAGATGTAGGTTCTCTCTGCATCTTCAACCGCATGTATCACCGGGAGTGATCAGAGGAGTTGTCCAGGTTGATATCAGCGGCCGAATTCCACCACCGGACATTACGTCAAAATGCTAAATACCATCCAATTCACGTTTACGTCTAGCGTTCCACAACCGCGCGTTTTATAAGAAATTTATTGCCTCGTACATCCACCTTGTGGATTCAATTACCGGCTGCTGCTTTCCCACACCCATACGTTTTAGGTATCTTCAAGAAAAGAGTATACTCCCGCCTTAAAGGCCGGCAACGCATCTCTCGACACCTGGTTTTGCGGATATCCATGGGCGGCTGCCTCACCACTCCATATCACGTGAGCCGTTTGCTAATTTACCCTCTCTTATATATAAAAAAAATAACGGGTTAAATTTAGAGAGTGCCGGCAGAAGTAAAATCGTTGTACATCTTTGAATTGCTTTATTTAACAGTATAATTGCATTTATTTGATTAATTACAATTCGTTATTATTTATATTGTATGTCTTGTTCAAGTCTCAGGTTGTGGCTTCATCAACAACAGCAGGTTATCATCAGTAGATCCTGTAGATGGAGCCACAAAGTGAGAGTTGAACAAGACCAAGATTTATGAACTCTCGATGTCACTCGATGAGCGCTCGGATGTAACTCGAGAGGTCGCGGGTTCGATTCCCGCATCGTTTATAAATTTTGTTTACAAATTTAAAACGTATTGATATTACATCGCTAAGTTGATTTTAACTTTATATTACTTCCAGTTGAATATTTATGCTTTAAATGCTAGTTATTGCACTGTTTAATTACAGCATGTGTTTATCATGGATCAGTAGCCAGTCCCTCCCTCCCCCCCCCCACCCACCCTCTATCAACCACCTACCTACTGCGTATAATGCAAATACTCGTCGAATATTTCGGTGCAATTTGCGTCTGCTTTTATGACGAACTGACATTTCATTTATTATCTCACAATCGATCATTTTATTTGAAGTGCCAGTGTATGATGTAAAATGAAAATATCCAACATCGTTGGATCCATATACTCACAATATACTAGCGTATAGACAAACGAAGCGTGTGGGAGAGAAGAACATCTCTTAAAGTCGATTTTAATTGCCAAGTCGTAAACAGTCAGCCACGCTTTGCAGAAGCTCTTTAGTATTTTGAAAAAAAAAAACGCTAGTTAACGCACACTCTGAGAAATCAAAACTGGTCGTTTATACGCAAGGTAGTATATTCTAAGCTCAACCACAGGGTTGGATCGGAATCATTGCGACTGACATGGTGCCGAATGAACAAACATTTTTATCGCTCTGATGAACATTTTAATACATTTAAATAAAACACTTTTAAAGGATTAAAACGCGTGTAGTTGTAACTGTGTTTTTACATTAGATTTTTGCATGAAAGTTACATTTTTATTTTAGTTATACCGACGTTTCAAGACCTTTCCAGATCTCGTTTTCAGGGGGGCTGCAGATGAAATGAGTCAAAGATAGTATGACAAATACTGTCTTTGACTCATTTAGTGGTACGGACGGTCTGTTATTTGTTCACATACAGCTGACTTAGAGTGACGTCTGTTTTTGATATCCACAATGTGTTTTTTAAGTCGGTTTAATGAAACACAGACGTCACAGACAATTTCAATAGAGAAGATGGTCTTAAATTATTTAATACCTAGGATCCAATAATCTCTAAATTAAAACCACAACTACACATACCAAAGAAGAAGAGGACACTGTCAGTAAATTTTGCTAAAAACCTGTCTACAGCAAATACCACATCCGAGGCAATAAATGGCGCTAAAGTTCATAATGACAACTATGACAAATATTATCCTTGACTCATTTCATCTACAGTCCCCCTGAAAACGAGATCTGGAAAGGTCTTGACATCGGTTTAACTAAAATAAAAATAAAAATGTAATTTATACGCAACAATCTAATGAAAAAACACAGTTACAATTACACGCGTTTTAATCCTAAAGTGTTTTATTTAAATGTGTAACACTCACGTTAATCAAAGATTTTAATACATCTCCGTCGCCATTTATGATAATTTTTTCTTCGAGCACTCGAAAGATTAAATACTGAAGAAGTGTGTAATATGCCTTTCATTCTTATTCACATCGGTGACCTGTGCAGATGGTTCACTATAAAGCCTGGAGTAAGTTTTAATGTCCCACTGCTGAATGCACCACCCTTAATACCGATGTTCCTATTGAGTTTGCTTATGAACCGCTTAGGATCGTCATCGATATCAGACCAATATTTAACCACCCAATTGCAAATTGGGTAAATAAAGTTTGACGATAAACTTTGCTGATAACGTTACCTTCAAGGTCCAAAAAAATTGATTCTAATTTTAAGATTACAAATAAATGTTATATTCTATTGATTCATTGATGATGGTAAAACAATCTGAATATGAAAAACATAATTACAGTAGGTACATAAAGTACATACAGTGAACATCTGTTCACTTTAGACTGAAGTGTGCTAATTAATCGAACCTGGTATACAGCAACTTAACTCAAAAGAGTGATAAGTTTCGTTTAATTATTTTGCCATATTCTGTAGCTACAAGCAATTTCTCGGTTAATAGAAGTCGTGATATCAACCTGAATTAAATACGTATGTTTAGAAGTGAAGTAGTTCTTCACGAGGTTTCTATGCAAAGGTTCGGCTAGACTATGGAAACCACTCGCCACTTATTTCTACCGCTTGTGTGCTAGTACTATTTGTGATTTATTTAGAAGGATGAGATAGTTAGAGAAATTGCTTGAGTACTTCAGGCTTATCACAGAACTTTTTTACATGTGTCGGACGGTAATGTGACTGACCAGACGGTAACGTGTGTAACCACTGGGTTACACACGTTACCGTCTGGTCAGTACCTGTATACCACTATACGATTGACAGGCTGTTCCATATGTTTGACAGCAAATTTTTTGTGCCTATTTGAAGCGCCACTCGCATGCGTCCAGAGAACAAATTTTGACGTATCATACAAATGGCTGCGAAGGAACGTACAATACTCTGAAGTATTATTGCATTTTGAATTAATTTCGTTTGTTTTCCGTGTTATTTAAATTTATACTTCAAGATTCAACGTAATAAAGAACTCATTTTTTTTGTTAACTAGTTTCTTCTTTGTCAAATAGTCCCCCACCATCTAACAAGGTTTGCTGGGGTTGTCATCACTAGTTTTAGGACCATAGACTCTCGCTGCATGGTCAACAGTGCCAAAATGGCGAATATCAAACAGGCATAAAAACACTTTGACAGCCGCCAGTCCAGTAGTATATAGTAAAGCTCAGTGCGTGTAACAGATTCTTCAATAATATTATTATCAGAACTTGGCCATTTATATACAAACAGCGACGTCGCAGAAATTTCTCCTTTCTCAATCGTTTCGCTACATATACTATATCTTTATCAATCAATATATATCGTTCGTTATATGTGGAACTGTCATAAGAGAAATACCTTTCTAGTCCCGCACACCTTATCATAAAAAAAATCCTTCTCCCCATATTAACAGTATCAGCCCCCTTACAGATTTATTCCGGGAGTCTGCTTCCATCTGACAAACCCATCTAAGCAATCCATTCAAGAACTTTTGTTTTTATTATTGTTGTTTGTGATTGCATTTCCCTGTAGGATATGTCTGTGGTCGCGAATATTCATATTCAATATTTGATTAACCGATACACATATTGGTCTTTATACGATGACTGCCCAGCCATTCAATTCCGTGAATATAATTGAGATTTCATTTTTATTTGAAGTCATATCGCTGCGACTAACGAGTTCAGCCGTTCTGAATAAAAGTGTATTTTCGGTGTAAAGTCAGTTAGGATTTTCAAGCATTTGAGGATCATTATTGTAGGATTTTAATTAATCGTTTTGTAGATCATATTTATTATGATTAGGTAGTTTTTTTTTCATACTATTATGTCCTATGATATATTGTTATGGGGCAGTGCAGTCGATATCAATACGAATATTAAAGAATCATTAAGAGCATAATTTAAAGAAATAAATCAATATATTCTTGATAATGCTATGTATGTACATAAGCAAATTAACTATGTTGTTAGAAACTGTAATAATCACATTAACACTAGCAATATAAATAAACTTGTTATGCCTTCTGCGCGGTTAAGTAAAAGTTAAGTTAGTAAGTCTTTTGTTGGCCGATTGTACATATGTATATGATTTTCAACATGATCCTAGAAAATGTACGAAACAAATTTGTTACGACTGGTTGCCGTAACATTAATGATATCACAGATTGGGAATAGAACGACCGCCCCCAGCTTATTAAATAATAAATTTTAATATTCGATATTACATTGTAACGATATTTTGTGAAATTAAAATAACGGGTCGCACTCCGGGAGTGCCGGCTAAAGTGAAAACTTGAACATTAACGTTGTGCATTTTTGAATATCTTGTATTGGTTAGGGAATAATTTCGCACGAATTGCTTTATTTATCTGTTGAAAAGAACTAGTATTTATGTGGTTAAATACAATATTCATTTATTGCGCTATCGTACACAGGAAAGACAATTTATATAACATAAAAATTAACACTTGAATATAATTTGGATCTACTCTACCTATTAGGAGTTTTGGTAATAAAAGGATTTTAAAAAAATATAGAAAAGTATTAAATTACAACGCTTAAAAACTACCATAGACTACAATATAACAACTTAATGACTTAGAAAGGAACTTGTCTTTTCATTATACAAAATTGTCTGTTTTTAATTAGTAATATACACAAATACATCTTGATAAAGGCATGCTATAATATTCGTTTGTGTGCATAGGCGAGTGGTGATGGACATCAAAGGGAAAGCATAATTTTGTTTCTCTAAAGCAAAATGTTATCAAAAGATATTGTCGCTTCCTTAATTACTTGTATGCCTGGCGTAGTCTATTTGTGCATAGAGTAATACACAGTACAGAGTGCTGAAGGTTCTATACCATAGACAATTTTTTTACGGAAGAGAAGGACAAATAAGTTTAGGTACGGGTCACCTGATGGTATGTGATCGCAGTCATACTCTGTAGTATCAGAGGAATCGAGAGAGTTCGAAAACCGAAAACACATTGGTTCGTGGCGGGCGAGGATCGAACCTATTTCGCAAACGACTGGTGTGGAAACTGGCTGTGTGTATGAACTGTTTTTTACAGAAAATTACTCGTAGTAAAGAGGGAGGTCAAATAAGAAGTAAAAAAGAAACTTACCTATTCTATTTCGGATGATAGAAAAGTTTTACTTACAAATTTCGTCGCATCAACGAACCACCGTTCGCCTATGATATATCTCGGTAGAAGTCTTGAAATAAAGATGTACAGAGTATAGCCCAGAGTGTACAAAAGTAAATGTATTACAAACAAATACAATATTAAGAAGAATTTTAGAAATTTATTAATTCACTATAGTAGCTGTAGATTTTTTTTTAATGATGATTTATGATGGCAGTACTCAACCTCGAGCCGTTGATCGACTGTCAAATGACAATGAATAAAATTTTTAAATAGGTACATACGTTGTAACGTATTCGCGCCGTCCGCGCCGGTCGCGTGTATTTTTAGGTATATATAACATTTACATTATAAAGTGTCTGTATATGTCCGGATATATTATGATCAATATGCCATAGTATAATATACAAATGAAACAAAATATGTTTATATCCAGTAATCTTACAACAATTTTGCCGTAGTTATACAATTTCTTTAAACCTTCATAACTTTTGTCCACCGCTGCTGAGCAATATGCATCTTTATTACTTTTGTTCTAGAAGATATCTTCTTTTTGTCCATTTCCTTTTGACGCGGCAACAAAATATAATTTTCATGAGTACAAATTTTTACTTAATAATCATTAATTACTTTCACAGCTTTGTGGACCAATAAGAAAAACACAAAGGTATTAAATACTCAGGGTATTCAAAAATACATAATTTTTAAAATAAATAGTTTTCGAAACCGTCCTTCCATACCGAAAACTATTTATGTTTTGGTTTTGTGGTGCGCGGCAGCTGCCACTCAGCATACTTATATATTTCGTGTAACGGTCCTAAATCTGACGTTCTCGTGTAACGCTATAAAATCTGACGTTTTCATTTAACGCTAGAAATAGACAGTTCGAGTAGACAGGCCGTGCGGTGAGCGGCCCGAATGTCCGTATAAGAAATTCGGCTAGAAAGTTCGCTTCAAAAATGAATAACGATTGACATAAAAATATTGTATACTTTCAATATTTCAGTCATATACTAAACATAATATTTAACAAAATGCAAATAAATATCAGCAAATAATATGAAAGTAAACGATGAATGTCGACGCGACTTCTCGCATCTGTGAGTCCTGATTAAATCTCATATCATTCGTATTGGCAAGCGAGATATATTATAACGAAGCCTTTTCACCGCCTGCAGTCGAGATGCTGACATAAAAAGAGCTCGATAAGCAACTCTCTACATAACATAAATGCTAGGCAAATGTATTGTTAGACATCACAATTCAGCTACAGGTACAAAGTTCAGCCTGCAATTTTGTCTGCCTGGATTTCAGAATTGGGTCCTGAGAGAGATAAAAAGTGTAATTCTATTTATGTATGACTAACTGAGGATTCTGACGTTAGACGCCTGAGGAATAACACTTAGCGTTAGAACCTAAATGCTTATGCATTTCTTTTGTTTTTAACAGAATTAAAATGTAATAATCTTGAATGAGCTTATGTTTGTACAATAATTATGATATTGTATATGTAATTTGTTTATAATAACTAAATAAATGAAACCGTCGCTGGTTTAAAGTTAGGTTAGGCTTGTTTTCGATTTTCGAATTCATAATACGTCTATTTGGCGCTCTTAAGGTGAAGGTAAACTGCGTGAGGAACGAAGAAAAATAAAACAAGTTAGTAAAAAAATTGCATAGAATTGCCGGCCCCTCAGGTGTGTTTCGCGCCTTTTCGTAGGGATCGTGCTACATTGACCTGTAGAACTTTGCAAGTAAGTTCATATCCGTAAGTCATCGAAGACATTTCCTTGAGAACCACACAATATATGGACGCTACAAAGTGAAAATACTAACTTGATAAAAAAATTAATATGGTGCTGAGTTAGTTGTGCGTATCGTTGAATTGTATAGACTATGATGTTATTTTAACCTTACCTTACCGCAAATAGATATAGAATGAACGCATAGAAAGAGAAAAGGCTATGACAGTTAGAATAACCTTATTATTATTTACTAGGGGTCGCGCAGGGGTCGAAATTCGACCATAAATCTTTAATTTTTTGTTTGAACTCTAAAATAGATGTATGGTCTGTATCATTCAAGCAGTAGTGTGTGTTATAGTGATTTTAACTAATTTAATGTATTTATAAGGCATTTTATGTAAAAAAAATAGTAGATTGATGCAATTGATGCTTACACCGGAGCTAACTACTCTGCTTTACATCTTGATTATGAGGTAAGTAGAAAAAAACTGGCATTACATTAACAAAATATTGTTAATTCCTGCTTCAGCTTCCATTTTCATTGAATCGCGAGTGCAGCATATATCTTCATCACTTGCAAAAGTCATGTCTTTTTCTTAATTAGCTTGTAATTATAAAGAAATCCCAAAAACAAACAATATTTAAAGTAAAAGTTTTCTATTCCCGCCTTTTTTTAACTTTTTTTTTAATTATTTTTTCAAGAATGAAATTGAGCTTCGCCGTTCGATATTTAAAATTGATGACTATTATACTCATACGAAGACAAGGCTGGATAGCGAAGCGACCTCTTTTGTCATTGAGCTGAATGCATGATGTCTATTGCCAGTATGATGGTTAGATATACGCGAACTTTTTGAAAGAGTGAAGAGTTTTTTTAACTGCTTACCGCCCTAGGGCTTTTCTAGCTACATTATTAGCCTAGACCGATAATTGAATTTAGTAAGGACCTACTTACCGAATATGAGGGATGTAAAATAGTTTTATGAACTTCTCTCTCGCTATAAAAATTTAACGTGCTAAATTTCAAGTTCATCCGATCGCGCTTTTTTTTTAAAAAGGGGTACAATTTAGCTGACGTATTAATATTATATAGATTAATATACATTTTAAGTGTGATGTGTTTTGTTGGTACGGTGAGTGGCCTCGGAGTTACAATAATTACTAGGGTGTTGAATAACTAAGGTTGGAAATCCTCCACTGTATAGGAAAAAGTGATGACGAGTGCCACGCTGGGGTATTGAACTTTAAACGTGTAACGGGATTAGTGTAGCTAATGCAGGATTACTGCTAAAATGAACGTCCGTTCTACAAACCTAAGGCTGTTATAGAGTACAAGAACAATATTTACTTTATCTTTCATAGGAAGGGTAACCTAATTGGGAATGGAGCGACCGCTCTCAGGCTATTAAATTATAAGTTTTATTGTACGATATTACATTGTAATCATATTTTTTACCAAACCAAAAACAAACCTGCTTAACTAAGCAAGAAACTTCTTGCGCACCATTCTTCTCAGCACTGAGACATACTTTTTCGAGGTAGTTTTTGTGATATCATATCCTATTTTGAATAAAAATATTTGAATTTGAATATTCGATTTCATTCGAATACGTAATCCGTCATTGATGCTGTGTTCTGGTGTGAGAAATGTACTTTTAAAATAATCTTTAATCTTGGTTCTCCATTGGTCTCAGCTCACAATAGCAAAACAATGCTGCATTTCTCCATTGCACTCGCTAATTGTTAGCTTCATTTGCGACTCGGTACAATTTTATTGCAATGATTAAACTGGAGTTTCAAACTTGATAAAACAGCATTTATTTGATAAAAAACTCTTTCAATAATTATCACCGGAATGCAATTTAAAACAAATTTCAATTATATTCCGGAATGAACTCTGGAAATGTGAAGCTGTAGGGAATAGAAAGATTTATATTGGTGTTGTATTACAGTGTCCCGAGTCGATTTGAAGTAACTTAAGTGATAGCTGTGCGCCCGGCTTCACCCGACTATACATTTTAGTCCGTCTACCTAGTTCTGTAGTTGTTCACTGTATTGAATGAATTTCGTAAATATTTGGAAGGATACTTTTTTTCGCCATTCTACACCTAGTGATTACCCCTTTAATTTAACGTAACTTTGATTAAACGAGCAATTGATAATAATAATAATATTGACACAATTTTACACTAATTATCTAGTTATTATACGTGGGGTACACTAAAAGTTTTGCACGTCTACCTAATCGGAACTATTTGAATTTCGGATGTTATATTTTTTGAAACGTTGCATGCAACCTTGTTTTTTATCACACATCAAAGTTCGTACGCAACGAAAATGGAATTAAGACGAAAAGATTTTAGAGCGATGATTTTTTATGAGTTTAAAAGTTCTCCCTCTCCGCAAGACTGTGCCGCTCGTCTTCAAAATGCTTTTTGGGAGAAAAGCACCTTGCTTGAGCAACGTGAGGCGATGGTTTGCTGAATTTGAGAGAGGTCGGGTTTCTTTACATGAGGAATTTCGTGAAGGGCGGCCTTCAACTGCCGTCAACGAAAATAATGTGGCTACTGTTAAGCGGCTAATTGAAGAAAACATTGATGAGACAATTCGAGGACCATTGGGGATTGGTATGAGCCAAATTCAGGAAATTTTACACGAAGAATTGAAAGTTCGGAAACTTTGTTGTCGTTGGGTCCCTCATGAACTCACAGCGGAGCAGAAGCGGGCTCGCGGGAATGGTGCTCACAGATGCTAATGAAGTACGACTACGCACATTCTAATGCTGTTTATGACAATGCGATAGGAGATGAGATGTGGATCTATTGTTTTGAACCCGAAAAAAAAACAGCAATCTTGTGATGGGTGTTTGAAAATGAGAACAGGCCAACAAAAGTAAGGCAGGCGAGGAACGTTGGTAAAAAAATTATCGATTTTTTTTTCTCAGCTTCCCATCTGCACAATTCCACTTGAAGATCAAAACAGTGTTAATGCCGAGTAGTATTCTACCATTTGTTTACCCAGGGTATTAAAAAAAATTCGCGAAAGACAACCAAAAAGCCGCGTTCTCCTACATCATGACAACGCTTCTTCACACACGGCCAACAAAACTAAGTAATTTTTAGGTTCCGAAAAAGTTCAACTCGTCATTCGACCATTCTGCACATAGCCCCAACGTAGAACTCTGTGATTTCTGTTTTATACCCAAAATCAAAGATTTAATGGGAGGTTTCACTTTTACCAATTCCGAAGAGGCAGTGATAGTGTTCAATCAGCACATAGAAAACATACCTTCAGATCTGTGGTCCTCCTGTTTTAAAAAATGATTCGATAGCATGAAAAAATGTTTAAAATGTAAAGTATGTAAATGTAATATATTTAGAAAAGCAATATTGTGGGTATAACATGTTTTCTAAGTTACGGCATGACCAGTGCTATGCGTACAAGACAACGATATATTAAATACGATATAACATCCATGACTGGAAAAAAACATCCATGTTAATCATATAAATTTTTGCGGGATTCGAACTCAGGATCTCTAGCTCAGTAGGCAGGGTCAACCAGTGAGCTAAATGAGTCGTCTCAATTATGTACTTTTATATTGAATATTTAGTTCTAACAATTTGGATGAAAATTTGCCACATGGCGGTTTATTTGGGGTGTAATCTTATCTCGAAACTCTTTTCCGAGTTTCTACACCTAGTTGTGATCCATGTCCTCTTATAATGTTACAAGCAATTATTTACTTATTATGAAATAATGAATATTCTGCTGTAAAACTTTCGATTAATTCACTATACGGGGGTTTCTGGGTCCAATTTACTGGGAAAACTCGGAAGAGTTTATTAGATAGTAAATGACACAGCAAACAGTTCACCCACATCATGAATGACATCTTCTTGACATAAAAGTGACAATACATTAGTCGCAGTGATGTACCGCCAGGCTGTATTGACTACACCGAGATTATTTGAAGCCGATTTGACATTGCCTATAAAAATAAATATAAAATCTAGATGGCATAAAAACAATAAAATAAAACCTTAGAAACATTTTTATTCATATCTAAAACTGATTTTAAACGCCATTTCAAAAACGACTGCTTCAGTTGGAACCGACATTTCAAATCAAAAATGTTGCGCGGAATCCACGCGAAAATATTTCTGAGCGTATCGTAATATTTTTAAAGCAGAAATGTTGAAATGTGACGATTGATTTGTGTTAGGCTTTTTGTTGCCATCTTTTTATTACAAAACAGTGAATATTTTTAGTTACCCGGTATATAATTGACGTACATATAAAGTCATAAACTTAGATAATTTTATACGTGTCCCCTACACTCTCCCTTGCTGTTAGGCGATGTATGACTACAGGACACTACTTTAGTGTGTATGACAGCTATGGCTTACATACACGATACGTCTGTCACTTTGTATTGGTGTGAGTGCGTTTGCTGAAAAAAGAGGCTGACAGTTCGCGGCTATTATCTTTGAAGTGTTCATAGATGTCACAGTCTATTTTATTTATCAGCGGGAGGCTCCTTTGCACAGGATGCCGGCTAGATTATGGGTACCACAACGACGCCTATTTCTGCCGTGATCTAACGTGTAAGCATCACTGTGTTTCAGTCTGAAAGGCGCCGTAGCTAGTGAAATTATTGGGCAAATGAGACTTGACATATTTTGTCTCAAGGTGACGGGCGCAATTGTAGTGCCGCTCAGAATTTTTGTGTTTTTCAATAAGCTTGAGCGGCTTTGCATTGTAATGGGCGGGGCGTATTCACTACCATCAGCTGAACGTCCTGCTCGTCTTGTCCCTTATTTACATTTAAAAAAATTATTATCTAAGGTTACAAATTACATGAACATAATTATTAATATAATACGAGCTTTTTATTTATAAAAGTAAAGCAAGGCAAGCTTTCTAGACTACGAACAATGAAATTTTCAAGAGGACTTCAATTACGCCCGATAACTTGAGAGAGATTTTGAATCTCGGAATTGCTTTTTCATAATTGATGCTAATGATAGTTAAGAATACCGCATTGTTGTCTAACAGAGCAGTTGGTATTTCACGTCGTACTCTGTATGAGTTGGTACTAATTGGGGGCGCTTGTTGTATTCGGACGTGTTTATATTATCGTATTAATATCTCCTTAGAAATAAACTATGCGGATTCTTAGATATCAATGAAAAATTCGCTACGAACTCTTTTTTACGTACGTAATAAATGTATTTAGAGTGCGTATATATAATTATGTTAAATAAATGGGTTCATAAAATTGACTAAAAAAACAGTATATTTACCAGTACCTGTATTTACATAAAAAAAATATGTTTTTATTCAAATACGTTTTTGTAAGTAAATCGATTTTGTATTTTTTTAAATATTGCATTTTTATATCTAATGGCCATATCTTATTACAAGTCAAATGTGTTACGATATTTAAAAGAATTGTTAAAAAACGTTTGTGTGGGAAAGGTTATTATAGCATAAACGATTTTCTTAATGACACCACGGACTGGGAATAAAGCGAACACCCTCAGGCTCTTTAATTATAAATGTTTATTGTACGATATCACATTGTAATCCATATTTTATATAAAAAAAAGCCCGCTGAGTTTCTTGCGCCCATTATTCTCAGGTCTGAGGCAGTCTCTTTTGAATGGGTGGTAGTTTTTGACGTTCAATAAGTGATTTTAAAACGTATTTTGAACAAAAATATTTGAATTTGAATTTATTACGCTCTGTAGTAAGATGAAGACTCAGAAGTCTCTCTTTAAGACTTATAGCATGTTCCGCTGGACAAATTAAAAAAAAAAACATAATAGCACACAATGATTGAATTCGTGAACATGAAGTTTTCGTCGCGAATCGAATACGTGCTCTCAATATTGTAAATATTTATATGTGATAAATCATAAGTCTTTTGTTTGCCACGCATCAAAACAGTGAAATCCCCGCTTTTAGGCTAGTATGTATGTATACGGGCTTCCTGTAATCGTAGTAATCAGTTACGAAAGGAATCTGAAATAAATATAAAATAAATGAAAAGCAATACGCGCGTATAATTCCTTCGTAAATAAATATCGAAGCCAATTAGTCCGGTCCGGTAAATAAAGTGTTATTTGTGAAATAAACTTTATCGCACTGTAACTGAGGCGTCGGTAACGCTTGAAAGGTTTCACTCTGTTCATTTTTTAATTGGTTACACGACAAGGTCGATCGACAGCTTCATCTGTTTTTAATGCTTATTAGAACAAATTAGACTTAGCTTAAAAGCTTAGAGTGTATGTTGGGAAACTTAAAAGCCGGCAACGCATCTTTTGGCCCCTGATGATGGCTTCGCCTTCCTTGCGCGGCTGCCTCACCACGTCCCATGACGTGAACGTATTGCTCGTTAGTCCCCTCTTATGTAAAAAAAAAGTGTGTGTGTACTTATGTATGCACGCAAGAAGTTATGCTTCTGTGGCCTAACAAAACAAAAAGTTATTAAAATTATTTATTCCTCGTGCTATTCTACGTTTTTGGATAGAACAATATTGTCGTTGATAGTTAATTATTAAATAACGAATACGGCTGTACGGGCTTGAACCCTTTGCCTATCCAAATAATGGACGAAGAAACCAAAAAAAACATCGTTTAAAAAAACCGACTTCAAAAACTGTAATGTATCAAATAGCTAAAAATTTAATTTAATACACCTCTTATGTAAACCTTTACCTTTAATATTAATAAAATAATATTATTTATATATTTGTTAAATTTTATTTATATTATAAGTTTTTAATATTATTAAAATACTATATTTATTTTATGAAATTACACTGCAGTGCTGCTCAGGATTCTTGAAAAACCCAAAAATTCTGAGCGGCCCTACAATTGCGCTCGTCACCTTGAGACATAAGATGTAAAGACTCATTTGCCCAGTAATTTCACTAGCTACGACATCCTTCAAACTGAAACACAATACTGCTTACACATTACTGCTTCACGGCAGAAATAGGCGCCGGTGTGGCACCCATAATCTAGCCGGCATCCTTTGAAAGGAGCCTCCCACTGGTAAATACATCGCTACATCTGATACATATGAGTTTTTACCTCCAAGTCCTTATTATAAACGAGAGTGTTAAAAAGTTTCTAAACGCGTGTGTATAACTTTGTTTAGATACCAGCGAATGTGTTAAACCCTTATAAGCGAGAAAATCTACGTGAGAACTCGTATGAAAAACTTGATGTAGTGCAAAACTACCTTAAGAGTAAAATTTATTGCGTCTTCTAGAACTCTCGCTTATCTAGTTGCAATAATATAAAAGGAAAAAAACAATAGTTTAAATTTATATTAAGTTTGATTAGAAATTATTTAATTGCAATCAAGCAAAGCGTTTTTAATCAAATAGCGTTTCTATGCAATTTCACCAATGCTTACGCATTATAAGAAAGTTAATAATTGTTTTATGGTGTGTAAACATATTCGTGTAACTGGTGGTAACCAGTGTTTGGATGACAACTGTCAGCAATGTTTCGTACTTCGTTGACATATGTATTCACAGTTCCTCAATACTCGCGCTTTTGAGGCATTCCAGGAGCTTGAAACATTATATACAGGGCGTCCCAAAGTTATGAGACATGAAGGGAAAGCACCTTAAGTATCGTAGATAGGGTACTTTACTGAAAGAAGACTTTATGTTATTTTTAAAAGTTAGTAATTCTACATTCAATGATTTTTCTAAAAATTACTTGCCTTGTCTGGGAATCGAACCGACTTAACGGTAAAAAAACACCCATACTTTTATGATGCCAATCGAAAGAATGGCCATAACATAAAGTCTTCTTTCAGTAAATCTACGGTATCTACGGTATTTAAGGTACTCTCCATTCATGTCCCATAACTTTGGGACGCCCTGTATATGTGTGTGGCGTTGAGAACATTTATTTAGTTCATATAAAATCGACTAGAAATAAATGCATAGGGAGTCCAATATCATAACATATTGCAATAACACTTGGATAAACATCATGAAGCTACATCAGTTCGTACATAAATGCCAATATTAAATAAATACTTTGTAAGCGCACGCCGGAGCTGAATATAAATCTGTGGTGCTTTTTCTTTGATATTGCTTACTTTATATTATTTCTTACCTTTCTTATTTTGACGAGTTATTTTTTGAGTAATGCTAAATACCCGTTAGTTAGCCTACCTATAAATTTACTATAGATTTTATTATTTTTGTTGCTTTCATTATTTGTTTTAATGAATGAGTCTCTTGGAAAAGGGTTCTTTAAATAACAATATTAAAGCAAACATTTACTATAGAGGTCAGGTTTCTAATTTACTATAGATTTCATTATTTTGTTCTCTTCCTAATTGTGTTTATTTGAATTAGTCTTGGAAACTTTATCCTTTTACAAATTCGCAATTGAACATAAAGTCGTATTTCTCGAGTCCCCGTCCGTTTGTTTTGAAAAACAATGTCTACGATCTGCTTAATTAGTTGTCTATGAATACAATGATAATACAAACAACTAATGTTTCTCTTTCGAGATCTTCAAGTGCTTGTTTATGTCTTGGGAGAGATACTCTGAGTGCTATTGCTCGCTACTCGCTTTTGATCTCGACTGCATCTTTATGAAAGAGTAAGAACTACATAAAGTTAGAAATTTGATATTGTTTTAGTTTTGTAGTCTTTAAGGAATAACATATTAAAAACGTTATGTTACCCACGGCAAAAGCGAAAAACGTATTTAATATTTAATAATAATAATTTTAACTATTTCAATGTATTTCCTTTGATCTTTGTAATATTCATAAAGAAATAACGAACCATCCATACCTAACAACACACTTATTCCTTGAATTTTTAACCCTTCCCCCCGTCCTTGGCACAACTGTCACATATTTTGCAATTTCATATCCAGAAAATATTAAAATCATGAGTTATAATACTTTTTACTATTTACCACCACTTCGGAAAAGGTTGAGGTTTTATGAGAATAAGTAAAGAAGAAGATTCATTGCCGCATTCACAGTTTCATCGTTTTAGAAATTATTTTAATTACAACAAATACTCAATGATTTACACGTTAAAATAAGAAATAGTAAATGCATAAATCTACATCAACTTAAATAAATAAAGTTGCTAACATTATATTGATAATTATAAATATTTTCAATCAAAAAATAAGAATTTCTATTTTAACAAGATGAAGCAGAGTCTGCGATCATCTAGCCACCACAAGTCGTGCCCGTTTACGAGCACGCCGCATAGACCAACCATCGCTTATCTGGATCGTATTTTAGGGAAGGAAATGACCCACCCTACGACGCCGCCACAACTAACGCCTCATTTATGTTGAGCATGACGAAGACTGCTATAAGATCTCAACCAAATAACAAAAAATAATGAGAACTTTCATGTTATGCTATTGCATAAAGAAAGGTATTTAGAGAGTATTCTCGCTAAATACCTTTCTTTACTTATTATATTATATAATTAATTTGTAATATATTATTTTTATTTAAAATCTCAAATCCTGTAGGACAAATAATCCTGTAGTGATTATAAATATTTTCTGTAAGTTTTCTTTTAATTAACGGCTTTGAACTTGTTGAGAGACATTTTCATTATGTCTTCAAGAAGCTTGATTTATGATAAAATTTATCGTAATTGTCGATAAATGACCTGTCGAGGTTATTTAGCGGAAAGTGGCTATTAACAGTTGATTTTGTTTCTCGTACTAAAATGTTGTCTTTAAAATTATTGAAATTATGGAATATTTACAAAATTTTCATATAAATATGTGAAGGTTAAAATAAACCAATTAGAATCTATATCAGCAGCCACATAATTTTTACTTACATTCTAAACCTGAAACGACTTTCGTTTCAAACCTGAGATTAAAATCCATCAAGCAATTGTTCTTAAAAGCTCTCTTTATATTAAGATAAATCTAAAAAGAAACTCCTATGTACTACTTAAAAATGTGGTAAATAAGCAGAGGTAATTCGAAATATGTTCAAACACAAGAAGTGTCTGTCAAATAGTAAAACAGGTTTTCGTAATGACAATATTATTATCCACTAAAGCTATAATGGCTTCAGTATAAAAGTCGTGAGATTATAGCCGACGAATTCTCCCTTTTAAAGTTCTGTTACAAAATTAATTCTGAAGTATAATTATTATGAAATGTTCAAACGCATTTAGTTCTCGTGGCACGGTTTCACATTGCATAGCTCTAAAATCCGCAGGGTAATTAATCAGTGTCGGTGAATTGCGGCGATTTCGGTCATTCTATGTGGGTGCCATTATTCAAATATGCGTTCGGGGTAAGTATCTGGAGATTATCTCGAGATTAGAAGCCGCAGAGTTGAGAGTTGTTGCCATACGAGTATGTAAGAGATCGCTAGTTTATCAAAGAGTAAGTAGTAAGCTTTTGCCATCGTTTTTTTTTATCAAAATAAGGGACGAGACGAGCAGGACGTTCAGCTGATGGTAATTGATATGCCCTGCCCATTACAATGCAGTGCCGCTCAGAACTCTTGTGAAACCCCAAAAATTGAGCGGCCCTACAACTGTGCTCGTCACCTTGATACATAAGATGTTAAGTAATTTTAGAGTAAGACATTTGCCCAGTAATTTTACTAGCCAGACCGAACAGTAATGCTTACACATTACTACTTTATTGCAGAAATAGGCGCCGTTGTGGTACCCATAATCTAACACATAACTTAGTATTTAGGCTTTTGATACAGCGAAGGCCTATGATCGAATATGGCACTTACTTGTCTCCAAACTTTCATCTTATTCATGAGAGTTTATTTATTTTATATATATAATCTGTAATATAATATATAATAATTATAATATATAATAATTATAATATATAGTCGAAAAACAAGGCCAAAACTGACTTTACAGAATATATGTATGAAGGAAACGATTAACAGTAACTTATTATTTAACAAATAATAAATAGAATAAAATAAGAATTTTACAATTTCTATACAAAACTATTTATAACAAAAACTAAACAAAATAAGGTTACATCTGTGTGTGTCTTATTGTTATTTACATACAAATTATAAACTATATATCTATATATAGATAGAACTTTCATAAATACGCACTATCCTTACGTAGACGTATGCCCTCGCGTGAATCGTATCCGTGACCCGATGAAAAAGGCGATAACTCCACATTTAACCATCTGTAGTCTGATTATACACTAACATACTCACAGATTCATTCCTTAAACATTGTTTTGGCAGGTGATACAATTAAAACAATTTTTTGTTTTTTACTACAACTATTACTTGCAGTTATTGTATCACCGCCGCATATTTTCACTTTCTATACCAAATATATATCACATAGCGGTCTTTTACGCGGGAGCCTAATACCTAACCTATGGTCTTATTTGAAATTCTGACAGACTTCCCTGCTCTGTTTAGAATCCGCCTGGAAAAGCGCGATAGAAAGTTTCTTCCATTGTTTCCCATGAAGGTAAGATGTCACTTTCTATTAACAATGACGAGAACATAATAAACAGTTTCTCGCCTATGCTAAGAGGCTGTCCAAGTTTATCGAGCAAGTATTAAGTAGTTGGATTAACTCTCAAGTTGTGTCGGTCAGTTTGCTATTTTGATCCACACAGTCTACGAGACTTCCCGTCTATTAAGCAATCGTTGGAACGGTCTCTTCAAACACTATAATATGAACACAACTTTGTGTAACTTTAGAGGAGACTCAAGTTTCAAGAAATGTCGAAATTGCAGTTACCTGTAAAGGGCTCGCACACTTTAGCGTCCACGCTACCTTGTGTGTATTCTACGGCATTTATAAATGAAAAACATTTTAACGTGATCCCTGCCTTTCCAGTTCAACTTTCGCACCACGATGCACTTATCATTCTCACCGTCTGAATGTGCTGTGTTTCTCTACAGTGCTGTTTTTAAGGAACTGGGTTCCACATCATCATCATCACTTGAACTGTAAGACGCCCATTGCTGATCAAAGGCGTCGAGGGATATTGGCCTCGTATTTTTTTCCTCTGACGTGAGTTTCGGTCCAGAATACGGCGAGTCAACATATTCTGAGGATGCCAAGTGTAGAGGCCAAAAAACGTGTCGAAGTGATTTAAGATAAATCTTAGCGGAATTATTATACTTATACCTTTAATATTAATAAAATACTACCTATTACTAGGGTTTAATTTGGTGTCTGCCCGCTAGGGTTGTTTGGTTCTAGACGAAGCCTTCCCGCTCAAAGTCTCGCGTGGCTTGGCACTGACTTCAAAATTTCGTTGCTTTTTAGTGTCATATATTAAATATATTTTTAAGTGACTATGCATAGGTCTAAGAAAGGTGCCGCGCACCTTAATATAGATCCCAAGAAACGGAAACGGAAAAAATGTAATCGACTCTGAAAAAATGCTTTTTGAAACTCTATTTCACGTTCTTGGTTGGCACTGAAATATCGTTAGGAACGTGTGTTAGGTATGAATGAAAGGTAGCTTAAGAGCCACTTATCGGGACACGGTAATAATCATATATGAAAGTACGTTCTACAGTAAGTTATGGGAAAATATTCCGCATAAATCTAAGGAAGAATCATGTAAATCAGATCATACATAAAGAAAAACCAATCGAATTGAGAACCTCGTCCTTTTTGAAGTCGGTTAAAACCGCTCGACGCTCGGTCGCATCAGAGAGGTGGTTGGGTATATGTCGCGCCGCAACACGCGACACCAATGTGAATCTGTCATTACGAAGCCTAGCCGCAAGGGATGCAGTTCACGTCGTAACCAGATATTGCACGGTTTTGGTTCGTTCAAGCTTATAAAAATGTCCGAATGATTGAAATGAATGAATTTATCGAGTTAGTACAGCATAAAGACTATTCTTTGATACTAAATATAAGATAATATAAGAATTACGGTATATCTTTTTTTAGAAGAGTCGCCAATAGCAGGAATTGAATATTCTCATCAAAATCACTATTCACACCACACGATGAATGATCTGAAAGTGCGCCATATTGCACAACACATCAGTATGAAAACTTCGCGACACAAGTAGGCGCCCCAACACAGCAATATGAACTAGCTTTACCTTCCTCGTCACATACAATTGATTACTATACGAAACCAATATCAATTCGATGTCCCATATTAATGAAAGACTCAATAATCATGGATCAATCAACTGTCCGTCGGACGCGATTGCAATGCGCTTATTAAACCGTCAAACACAGTATTTAATCAGGCGAAGTACCGCATTCGTCGTTAATGAAAGGAAATATGTTTTCATTATTATTTGATGTGATATTTGCTGTAGTTTGGGTATCATGATGAACCAGGGCTCATAACCATATATATTCAGCTATCAATGTATTATAAAACAGGGTTGAATAATTAAGAGATGTTCGAAAATATTCGAAATTATTCAATATGTTAGTTTGTTATTTTGAAACTACATAATTATATCAATCGATTTGATTTTTTTATATACGGTGTGTACTTAATTAATTTACCATGGCGAGGATAACAATACAATACAAGTGTGTGTGTACTTATGTATGCACGCAAGAAGTTATACTTCTTTGGCCTAACAAAGGAAAAATCATTAAAATGATTTACTCCTCGTGCTATTCTGCGTTTTTAGAAAGAACAATTTTATAAATTCCGAAGATGGCTTTGACAATTAATTATTCAAATAATGAATACGGTTGTATGGGCTTGACCTTATTACTTTTAAAAGTCTCGACCTCGAGGATATAATTTATATCTCGGCGCAGTAACACGTTTCCTAGTTAGTAGCCTCGATTCTCCTGCTTCAGTTTTGAGTTGAGGGTAGGCGCGGTAGCGCAAGCAGGGGGCACAATAGTTCCTAGGACTTAAATGCATTGTAATCCCCAAATCACATTTAAAAAAAAAAACAAAAAAACAATCGACTTCAAAAACACTATTCCAAAACAATAGATATAATATGCACTAAAAAGTATTAAAATAATTGCGTATTTTTATACAATATAATTCTAGTTACAATTATTGTTATTTTTGGAATCGGTGTCCTTCCGCCGCGACCCGCTCTCGCCTCTTGCCTCCTCACGACTCAAGCACATCTCACCATAACTTACAAACCTATCTTGGATGACACCGACTCCAAAAATTACAATAATCGTAACTACAATTAGATTGTATAAAAATACGCAATTATTTTAATACTGTTTAGTGCATATTATATCTATTGTTTTGGATTAGTGTTTTTGAAGTCGGTTGTTTTTTTGCTATTTTTTTTTTATTTTTTGATTTTCAGTGAATTTGAAGTACACTAACTAAGAATTTGTCTAAATATGTGTAGATATACTATATTTTTCAATGCAGCAATGAACGTAAGCGCTTAATTGAAGATTTCCGTTACTTTGCCATGGATGCAGGTAGGAACCGGTAGTAACCTAACCTAACCAAACTATCTTTGAAGGATATATTTTCCAAAAAAAAAGAATCATCGAAATCGGTTGGCGCGAAATTGAGTTATTCGTAAATTTATCATCCATTTTGCTATATGTTTGTTTAGCAAATTTAAGCCTTATATGGTTTTCTCATGGATGCCATTGTCAAATCTGAACCTAGCTATCTATCTATAATCTGAATCTAGCTTTCAAATAAAAAAATATTTATCAAAATCGGTTTATCCAGTCAAACGTTTTGAGGTAACAAACTTAAAAAAAACCGACGAATTGAGAACCTCCTCCTTTTTTGGAAGTCGGTTAAAAATGGGCTTGAACCCTTTGCCAGTCCTAATAATGCACGAAGAAAATTAAATTAGAAAAAGTATTTTCTATTATAACGGATATTTATAAAAAACATAAATTTTTAAAGGATGAATTTCTTGCTTGATTATGTTCTGAACATGAAGGTCCCAGGGTAGAGTAGGAAGGGTAGTTATCGGTTCGGGAATACAGCAGCGGGCAGAGGTAATTGCATAGTGGCTGTGCAAAGAAAAATTCTCTTGCGAAACGTGCAAACGATTAATTGCAATTTATCTCAACAATTCGCATGCCTATCAGTCTGCATGGCCGTGGATGATTTTAAAAGCATTTTAATAATTCAAATTGTATTGGGTATGAGTCGATAAATGGTATCGAAAACGCCTAATAAAAACGATATTTATAAACTGTGAATATTACTTGTGGATACGGACACTTTTGAAAATTAATTGCTTTTTTTAGTAGTAACTATAAATACAGTTACAATTACATGCATATTTAATACTTTCAAAAGTATTTTATTAAAATAAACGGTAATTTTATTTGCGACTTGTAGAAATAACATTAAGTTTCACTAAATGTGCAATGCAATAACAATTTTTGTGAATGCTAAGAAATATAATATCTACTTGTAGCAATGTTTCTAAGTCTGAATCGTCAGATCTTGCTCAGACCTATTTTATGAAGCTTTTTAGCTCATACCGACTGAAATGTTGTGAACGTCGATAATAATACTCGAATGGAAACGGGGTCATAGATTTAATTTTCTTTAGAAATCTATTTTCACAGTTCTCCTGCGCGGCACTAGATAACAGCGGAGCTACGGTTGGATGCCTTTCTGTGATTCAATAAACAATGCCAACTTAATGGCCATTGCAATTTTAGATCGTATTTCTATATTACTTATATTAATGATGTCACATTGTTATTGAATGGTTTATTTCTATTGTTGTTCTGTCATCAGCCTTAGCTTAGCAATGGTGTTTACAGTTCCTACATATAATAGGACTCGATAGGGGTGATGCTGTTTACAAATTCTGACCGCTCCCTACTCTCTTTCAACACCAAACGATTTTCAGCAGCGGTACCGGTCTTTTTGATGGTGTACGCGCTATTATTGTCATACCATCACTCATCGACACACACACACAAACATATATTATATTATGTTTTATTCCGCACTCGATTTTGGGGATGTTGAATTAAAGTGAGCTGTAATTCTCGGCTATGCACTCGTTCGTGTGGACCAAGAGACTCGCACGGTGGGTATACTTGTGTTATAATTATATTATTAATTATTTTCTCGCAAATTTTATTTTATTTATCATTGTTTTTGGATGTTGCCGATCGGAACATGTTATAACCTTAAAACCATTCCTAATAATCATCAGTTTGATTAATTTCTGGGACCCGCTATTCATCTTTGAATATGAATTTATTTAGTCCGACTCCATTGCAATCAAATCAAATCAGTAAATAACACTTTGCTACAGGCTAGGATACCAAAAATAAAGTTCTCGCGGAGTTTCTTTCTCAATATTTTATTCTACAAAGAAAATGTTCTTTGGCTCTCAATTGCTTGTTGCAACTTTTACGTAAGAAGAAAAACGTCAAACGGCGTTTTCTTTAGAATTAGGCAGAAATCTATAGAGCGTATTTAGACTTTGCTCGGACCTTACTTACGTAACACTTACCTGAGTGTAAGCTTAGCAACATCTTTGATTTCATTTTTGTAGTCAATTGAAAGCTGAAATTATACTGAGCTTAAGCTAAGACGGACCAATGAAAAAGTCAAAGTTCTCGTTTAATCACACTCAGCTAAGTTTCACGTAAATAAAGTCTGAGCAAAGTACGTTCAAATCTCAGCCTCAGTGCCTTTCACACGTCATGGCATACCTGGACGCGTGAAAGTTTGCATTTATTACGCCGCGCGTCGGTATGTATCTAAGCAAACGAATATTCAATTCCTAGTTAGGAACTCCGGAACCGAGATCAACCGTAAGAATCCCCAACTATAGTAACGACGTATATTGCACTCTTATATGAATAGTTGACATCTCTTGAGGCAGAATGATGCCCCAAAACATGTCACTTCGTGACGTCCACGACCGCTCTACCAAGAGTGTCACAAAAAAAAAGAAGCTGAATAGTTGCTCCAATTATTCGTCCAGCCGATTGCCATAATTATGGCTAGTCATACTCGTACACCACATCGATTCCCAATTTCAACCTTCGTACATTTATAACATTCAAAAGAGCACATTAGTTACTGATTAAAAAGAATTAGACACGTTACGTTCTAATAGTCAGTAACTCAAATTATCAATTTCATCATGTTATAGTAATCTAGAAAGCACTTTTATTTTTAGCAATATACTGATGTCTCTTAGTAATATGATTTCCTTACGAGGCCCCGTAATTTAATTTTCTACGTAAATTAGCGTCTCAGGTTATCAAACAGCAAATTGCTGCAGGTGCATCAATTAAATTAGCCTACAAGCCTTAGCGGAACTTATCTAAAGCAATATCTCAGATAGTAGTACTTTGCGTTATTTGAAATCTCGGATCGTATTACTGCGTAATTTAGCTCCTAATATCTACACAGGTTTGTATACGAAAATACTTTCGCAGTTTAGATAGTTACGTGAAAAGGAGATATTTCATCTGTAATCTAATTTGCATTTAAATTAACTTTGTAACACAGGATATGATGATGCATTTTGTGTTAATTAAGCACATTAGTGAACGCTCTGGTATTAGTAATTAGTGTGTGTGTGTTTCATAGGTCTGTTGCCATAATATTAGGAGTTAAAGTATGAAATGCCGATTTGTACTGAGAAACTGAATTTCGTTATTTTTTATTTAACATATGTATTTAATCAAAATAATTACCATTAGTGTCTATTCATTTTGCCTTTGCGATAGAACTGTGGTGATCTAGATTCGACAAACTGTGTCAAAGCATTTTGTACTGCTTCCTGAGAAGAAAACTTTTTATCACGTAAAAAATTGTCCAAATTAGGTAAAAAAGCTAGTCCGAAGCATGGTTTGGCGAATAGGGAGGATAATGAATGGTTTCTAATTGCAGGTTCTGTAGAGTTAAAACGGTTTCTCGTGCTGTTTGAGGTCTCGCATTATCATGGAGCAATAATGGTGAAGATCGATTCATGGGTTGGGGCTGTTTCATTGCTAGTTTTGTTCAATGTTCGGTGTTCGGCACAGTAAACATCTGCCGTTATTGCTTGACCAGATTGGAGAAAGGTATAGTGAATAACACCATGCGGAGACCACCAAACAGTTACCAACACCTTTTTATTGGTAAGGTTTGCTTTAGAACACTGTTGCGGCGTTAGCCATTGAATTTTTCGCTTACTTTTTTCCACTTTTCATCGCATGTCACAATTCGATCTAATATTCCTTCATTTCTGTATCGATTCAACAAGGCAACTTTTCTTTCTCAGCAGATCAGTCAAATCATGAGGCACAAATTCATCATATGTTTTATTTTATTAATTTGGCACAAATGAGTCAATATTTTTGGTAAGGTAACGTTAACCATGCCGTTAAATCCTGGGTAGTTTGGCTCGGATCGGCTTCCACCATCTCTTTCAATTCATTGTTATTCACCTGTGTGGGAGGTCTTCTATGTGGTTCGTTCTTCAAATCAAAGTTTCCATCACGGAAGCGTTTAAACCAAAATCGCACGGTGTGTTCATTAGCAGTCCAATCTCCAAACGCAACATTGATATTGCGAGCTGTATCTGCATCGTTAGTTCCGTGTGGCAACTCGTATTCAAAAATCACTCGAATTTTCGAAGTATCCATCTTTCTTGTCTAAGCTAAATAAAAAAACAACAACTGAAATCGAATGTTGCACATTTTTTTTAAAAGAAGAACTGCATAGTTACAGTTGTAAATAAAATAAAATGGCAATTTCATATTTTAACCCCTATTATTTACGTGCACTAAGATATTAATTACGCCTTACTATGATATTAATTCGAGCGTACTCGACTTCCTGCATATATTTCTATTTTAAATGTGACTATTGAATCCTAAATAATACGACTTTCCTTAATGTCTCGCTTAATATCGGAATATTCTAAATCTTGAGCGATTGCCAATTCCGTGGTCAATACTAATATAAATAATATAATACACACTCTCACATAATATATTTGACCGGATTAATTAATTAATTACTAGTATTGTCAGGAATCCAGTTCTCTCTGTGAACGGCTATCACTTCGATATCGTTGTGTAAAAAAGTCGCTTCTTTGTGTTTTTAACTGCTCAGTTCTCACTATGGCAGATAAATGCTGTTTGTTATTTTGTTCCTGTAGTATCGAAACATGAAGCATTCTTTTCCCGAACCACATTATCAAAGTCTCTTTCTTCTTATTTGATGAAAAGATGTCATCCGCGTAGCGGAAATTATCAATCTTGTAGCCACCAACTCCAACCCCATCCGTCCAATCCTCCAAAGCGACGCATTGAAGCGATGATAGAGTGCATCGTTTGTGGATGATGCATGATAGTACTGGGATGGAAATTGCTAAATAGAATGTCTTCCGACCGGGGTGAGGCTGTAACTACGACATGCCTGCAAGAAATTGGCGACGGTGATCACTTAATATCTTGATATCAAGTGACCCCTACGCTCTTTTCTTATCCTCTTCCATAAAGCAAATTGCAGTCACTTAACCGACTCAAGTCACCCGTTGCAGACAAAAAGTGAATATATGGGGTACTTTGCACCGATAGAGGAACATTGCGAATGTGGAACTTAATCGTAATCCATGGTCCAATATCCTTTGTGTCCTGCCACCTGTTCACCAGAGGATAAAATGGAGGTCATCCCGGCCTCGCCATATCGGCCCTATGATTGACAAATATTGTTAAGTTACTTTTCTAATAACATGAGTTGTCTGCAAGTAGAAGTGCAGCCAAGATCTTGGAGATTGCAAACTACATGTAGTTGATTGTTCACAATATATAGATGTATCATCCAACCCGACTCATTGCGCTATTAAATAAAAAAAAAACGGATTGTAAACGTGTTACCAAAGCGATGAAGCAAATATTAATTAAGAACGTATTTCTAAACGATAACACTAATGGCACACTTTACAAAACAATATACTAAGTTTTATACATTTTATACCGAATGTTTCGGGAATTGTTGCGAAGAAACAAAAGTTCTAATTATAAGGAAAAATAAAATATTACAACATTCACGCTCAAAGCTGCCATGGAATTGGAAAAATAACAAGTACGACACAAATGCTATTTCAGCAACATTCCGAACAATTAAATCTTAATACAACATTGTTATCAATCGTAAAACAGCATATTATTTCCATTTTGGTTTCATTATTGAAAAGTTTTAGCTTGACAGAAATTTTTGAAGTGATAACTTACTTAATAAGGCGCGCTGAGCACTTCTTGTTATGAGTATAGAACGAGACTGAGCCATCATGCTTGGCTATGTAGCTTCGTTCGGGTAAAGAGTGATTCCTGGTGTTTTCTATCTTTTTGATTTTCTTTCAATAATTTTGTGTATATATTTTAAATCCAAGGTGCTGCGCAAAATTGTATGAAAGTATAATATGTATCAGATTTCATACGCTTTGCTGAAAAAAGGCTTGAGAGTTCCAGAAAGGAGTTCCGATACCTGCCTTCCTTTTCTGTTCCTGTCTGTTTCATTAACATATACGTTATAAGGTATTCTTTCATCAGAACCTGAATACTATTATTCAAAGATGCTTAACCATGAAACTCTTTTCACCCAAAAATTGTCATTGAAGTATTTACTCGTATTAAGTGGGTTTATTTCCGTTCTTCACAGTAAATTGAAAAAAATAAAACCTCGAAAATTGTGTTGAAATAATTAGATATTCTCTTACTTATGAAGCCTGACATCAGATCTTTTTCTGTCGTTATTTATATCTTTAGTATTTTTTTAATAATGGGACTTACAATAACCTCTTTCTTTCTCAAAGTCGGTATTATTGCTTAAGTATGTTATCAACAAAATTTTCTTAATGTTGAATGACTGTTATTCGATGTGGTTTTATTATATCACCGGTTATATTCGCTAACCTCCACATCGTGACTTACAAAGAACGCCAACAAGGGATGTCATTTTATTTTATGAATCTAGAACAAAGAGACGTTGAACTAAAAATGTTCCAGACATACGCTGTTATAACGAAGCATGTATTATTTATGATTCGCTCGTACTCGTTACTATCCACGTCTGAACAGACCTTGTCGGAAATCTATGCAATATCTATTGCAAAAACTATGCTATTAACTATTAAATAAATTTGCTTATCACCATGCCCCATGGTTTGTCTCGTGTATAAAATTATTGTCGTAAAGTATCTATTGAGGCCTATATATTATATAAAGAGATATATGGATAATATCTAGAATCCGTTTTTGTTGTTACTGGTTATTATAACTTAGCTAATAGTTATTAGTATGATTAGTTTGTTAGTCTTCATGGACATTTTTTCGGGTGGAGGACTTCCCCACGTATTTTCATGTTTCATTGTTTTTGGACTGATTTGTCCTAGTCTAACCAAGTAATTTCTACAATATCGTCGATCCACCGTCCCTTTGGCTCAACCATCAATTTTACTGATGCTCCTTTCCACAAAGTCATTGTTATAGTCCACCTGTTTCCACTTAGACAAATTACAACAAGTCTAAAAAGTTATAAAAGTCATAATTTGTACTTATTTATTTGGGGGTATTATTGTGTAGAGGCATCCAACATATCAATGAAATACAGAAGTAACTGTTACTGTAAAAGATAACATAGCATATAACTTTTAACTAGATTTAGAAAAAAAAGATAAAGAATAAGAAGCCTAAGAGAAAATATCGTTAGGAATTATTTGAAAACTTTACTTGCGGCAAGGTATATATAAGATTTCATAACTAAGCTGAAAAAGTCAATGATAGCTTACAGGAAAGTTAATTTAAAGTTTTTCATCTTTTAACGCTGAATGTTCGTCTACATTTATAAGATTACGTTGATTTAAAACTTTATAAGAAACTACTACTTTGTTTTTAGCGTTTCCTGCAGATTTATTTATACTAGTTACTTAATTATTTAGTTCCTTAAACTCAATCTTCACTGTTTCTTTTATAAATTTTTATTCTCCTTTCTTATTTACCTTTTTCTTTTGTATTCCTACTGGAGCGTGTCAAAACATGCAGCTGAATTTTCTAAAAGTTACGGTCTCTTAGGTATGTACTAACGCGCCTATGTTATTCAGTTAAAAGTAACATATTTCTTAAAAAAAACTTCTCATACTGAAAATATGTTTGATATCTATTGTACTTGAAAACTGTTAGAGAAGAAAGAATGATTTTATGAATTAGTCCGCTCCAAAAGATGTCGGATCAGGTTTTAATTCTCAACCTGGTGTAGTTATAAAACGAAAAAGTTTACTGAGAATAACTATTTGTAAAATAAGATCACCCTAAATTCAATACGGCCCCAATATGGCAGATGGATTTAAAGGTTTCAAATAATAGGGCTTACTAAGAAGAATACGTAAAAATAAAAAGGGAGAAAGGTGATGATAACCTAAATAACTTTTTGTTTTTCTGCATTACTAGCCTTTGATTATTTTTTTAATTTTAGCAATACTGAAATAATAATTGAAATAAATTCTATTCGATGAAATGTGCAGGTATAAGCTGAATCTAAATATAGGAGTGATTGCGTAGGATCGGTGAAAAAAATACATTGAATGTTTAAGTATAGATAAAATAATTATTGTTTAAAGAGTTTTCTTTTTTATACATATCACCATGTTGTAGAAAACTTACTTTTCTGGGGTTTTAAGAAACACTAGTTGCTAATGTTTTAATTTAATTATTTTACTTCACATGCGATAAGCAGAACGCTATTCGAATTTCATGAAAGATGAAATCAAGAATTATTTATTTGAAATTATTCTTAGAAGATGATATCGAATTAATAATATGTTGATTCGGACGTTATAACATGAATTCGGGTGGATTTTTGTATGTATGGATGTTCTTACGATCATCTTTGTAATATATTATATTCGATGAAATGCTCCTTTGCACAGGAAGCCGGCTAGATTATTGGTACCACAACGGCGCCTATTTCTGCCGTGAAGCAGTTACTGTGTTTCGGTCTGAAGGCCGGCGTAGCTAGTGAAAATACTGGGCAAATGAGAGTTAACATCTTATGTCTCAATGTGACAAGCGCAATTGTAGTGCCGTTCAGATATTTTCGGGTTTTTCAAGAATCCTGAGCGGCACTGCATTGTAATGGGTAGGGCGTATCAATTACCATCACAACGTCGTGCTCGTCTCGCCCTTATTTTCAAAAAAAAATCTTATGTTGATTATCTTAGTCAAAAGGCATAAAAGACATTTATTTTCTCAAAATTGATCACTTTAGAATTCTTATTGTTGTAATTTCTAATATACTAGACACTACTACCACTTCAGAAACAAATGGCGCTTTGAGAGAGAATAAGTGACACGGCGCAAGTGGCTCTCCCAGAATTCTTTTTTTTTGCAATCTTTTTAATCAAATGTACAATATATCAGTCAATATAGTGCAGTTAGTGCATGTATGTAGAGCTCTTTGATAACTCTACCAGGTACTTCTAGCATCGAAATACTGGTAATAAATTTCTCTGCTATTACTTCACTAATTAAATATTTTTGAGTGTGGTAAACGACTTATATAATTTATACGATTAATCTTAGATAATTTATACGTCTTGATAGTCTCTTGCTGTTAGAGAACCGATAAACACAGGGTAGGAATATTAGTCACTTTGTGTTAGTGTGCGTGAATTTCTCAAAATAGAGTTTAAGACTGAACTCAATCTTTTCAACGTTTTCACAGCTTTCATAGTCTATCTAGAAGTATAAAAATTTACGGCCATTTTCAATAACCTATCTATCCTTAGTTCAACTTGCTAGAGGAAGACAAATCTATCATTTTACGCTTACTTACATTACAATAACCTATCGACATAACTATAATATGACGACTATATAACATGACATAACTATGGATAGAAAAGATCTTATCATTAAACGGCGATTATTGAAGTTATTGAAGACGGCAGCTAAGCGATTAATGATATTGAAGATTTGTCTGCTGGTGAAAAGACCTCAACGTAAACTTCACTTCACTTACCTCAAAAGAATGCTCCGCAGAGTTTTTTTCCGAAATTATGTGTTTTTGTCAGTTGATCCAGTGATTTCTGGATCTTTTAGAAATACTCACCTGGAATAAAAAAAAGGACGTTAAGTTATCTATTCAAATGTTTTTCTGAAGCCAAGGAAAAGCTAGACTTTTCCTTAAGCCTGTGGAAGTCAATATAAAATTTAAGTGGCAATATTTACCTTTTCATGCAGCTGTTCGAGCAATCACGTGTTGAATTGGAATAATCGGCTTATTACGTTGCTCTCGTTTACTAAAATATTTTAAAGCGGTAAATAAATTCTGTAGCTTCAATTAACATCACTTTTGAAATGTTTCGTGTCGACTGTTAAATGTTAAAACAAATTAAATTTTTTAACATATTTTATAACCTAGCGAATAGACAGACTGATAAACCTATTATGCGTGACCAGTTTTGATTTGTGAGAGTGTTTTTTTTTCATGAAAATAAGGGACGGGACGAGTAGGAAGTTTAGCGGTAATTGATACGCCCTACCCATTACAGTTCAGTGCCGCTCAGGATTCTTGTAAAACCCAATAATTCTGTGGAATCTAATTTTTGTGGAATACGATCACTCCTTTGCACAGGACGCCCACTAGATTATGGGTACCTCAACGGCGCCTATTTCTGCCTTGAAGCAGTAATGTGTAAGCATTACTGTGTTTCGCTCTGAAGGGCGCCGTAGCTAGTGAAAGTACTGGACAAATGAGACTTAACATCTTTTGCCCAAAGTGAAGAGCGCAGTTATGGTGCCGCTCAAATTTTTTGGGTTTTTCAAGAATCCTGAGCGGCACTACATTGTGGGCAGGGCTTATCAATTACCATCAGCTGAACGTCCTGCTCGTCTCATCCCTTATTGTCATTAAAAAAACTGTCGCCTATATTCTCTTCCTCTGGAATAACATGAACATTACTGACTTTTAAACGAAGAAGTACGCGGCCTATTATAGTTTTTTTATTACATAAATGCGCCCGTGACTTACTTCATATAGATTTCGATTACGATTAATGGATCAATATCAATCTAACAGTTTGCATGGTGTCCACATGTTTATGTATAATTTTATGCACGGGACATTATTCATATAATATATAGAATAATAATATTTACATCCTTTTACACAAATTATCTTGCCCCAAAAAAGGCATAGCTTGTACTATGTGTACAAAACAACGATATATTTAATACAATATACTTATATATATAAATACATATCCATGACTCGGCTTCTAGCTTGGTAGTCAGGGTCACTAACCATTCAGCTATATGGGTCGTAATCATATCATTCATATCATCTCAAAATTAAAAATAAACTTGATAGAATCAATTACAAGGCGTAACAATTTCAATTAACTCAGCATATTTGATTCTGATTAGAGTGAAATTAAAGAAACACTAAATTATATATAGGGCAAAAAAAAGAATACCGCATTGAATAGACGTATATAATAACGTTGGTATCATAAGTAGGTACTTATCTGCTACCCGTATTTAAATACCTTTATTTTTTCTTATTAATGTTCACCCTCTTCAGAAATAATGGTAATAGGTTATTTAATTTTCAATTCAATAAGTCAATTCCTTTACCTTATTCTTATTAAATAACCGCCAGTTGTAGAAAGCATATTTAAAGTTTAAGTTTCGGTACATCACATCGTTCAACGACCTGTATAGCCGAGTGGTTAACGATCCTACCTGCTAAGCTAGAGGTCCTGGGTTCGAATCCCAGTAGGTGAAAGCATTTATATGATGAATATGGATGATTGTTTCCGTGTCATGGGTGTTCAAATGTATTTATGTATGTTTAAGTAAGTATATTGTATTAAATATATCGTTCTCTTGCAACCCATAACATAGGCTATTTATGACTTATTTGGGGCAAGATAATTTGTGTATAAAGTGTGTTAATATTATTATTATTATCACATTCTATCTTTGACTGTAAAAAGATAGTGACGGTATTATGTTAATGTTAATGTGATTAATTTTGATTTAATTTGATTATAGCGTAAGTAAGTAATAACAACATTAACGAAGTAAACGTTTACTTGCGATACTAATACCGCCATAACGACATTAGTCACGTTCCGAAGATCCTAGTCGCCTTGTACAAACGTTAAGTGTAAGTGATACCGTAAGATGTAATTGTAAATAATAGGAAATAAATTCTTTTTATTAATTTGGGTCCAATAATTAACACTTGGCCCACTCCCGATAATTGCGTACTCCAACCTGAGCATCGTGATCTTCGCTTCTTCGATATCTGGATTTCTACCCTGCCATTATTCCAATGACAGTCCATGAGCTTCTGTAGATTGTTTTCTGGTTTCTGTGCGAAATGTCCGAAGTACTGTAAAACTCTCTCTTCATACATACGACCGACATGGGCGTGTACACAACTCGTAGTAACTTGTTTTGCAATATAGCGGACCGATTATGGTGAAACGGTTGCTGATGAACTCTAGATTCCAAATTATCATTGAGAGCAAAATTCAAAGAAATTAACATCTTGACTGTTGCTTCTCAATATATTCTTGATAATAACTAAATGTTCATAGGCACATAAGTGAATTTGCCAGAAACTGTCGCAACCGTAATGTTAACACCAGGAACAGACATAAACTGATGATGCCTACTACTCGGCTAAGTCTAGTTAGTACGTCTTTTGTGGGGCGATGTATATGCTTTTACAACAAGATCCCAGAAAATGTTCAAAACAAAAGTATTACGTTATTCAAAAGAATGGTTAAAAAAGGTTTGTGTGGTAAAGGTTACTATAACATAAATGACTTTCTTAATGATACCACAGATTGGGAATGGAGTGACCGCCCTCACGCTATTAAACAATAAGTTTAATTGTAAATATTACTTTGTAAACATATTTATTCGATGAGAAAAAAAAGAGCCCGCTGAGTTTGTTGCGCCCATTCTTCTCAGGTCTGAGGTATTCATTTTGGAATGGGTGGTAGTTTGTTGATTTTCAATAAGTGATGTCACATCCTGTTTTGAATAAAAATATTTGAATTTGCATTTGATGAGCTAAAGTTACGATGTAATCGCATCATCTCGCTTGTTTCGAAGATTTTATTATTTTATTTATTTTATTTTATTTGGGGAGTTTACAGCAACATTTACAAATCAGTCAAGTAAACATAATACTAAATGCCAATTACAAGCTTCCACATATAGAAAGAAATTTGCTTAGTCTAACTAACTATAACTATAGATTAAAAATAGAAACACTTATAAATACACAGATATGAAGATAATTACACTAAACTAGTCTAAAGATTTCGTAAAATCGTTTGCGAACGCACTTTTTATGCTTTTTATACTACCACTAAAAGATCAAATCGGCTATCACAATTATAATCAAATCAATCATTTTGAGGATATCAGGACAATCTAACGCACTTTAGTCTATTTATACAAGAAACCTATTATCAGTCGAGTCTCGTCTAAGCTGGATCGGTAACAGATGAAAATTCTGACAGCGCTGAGGGTATTCAACTCTAGGTACTCTAAATTTATAGGAGCGAAAACGAGAAAATTTCTTCTGAATCTTTTCTATATATAGTTATATTTTCTATAGATGTATCCAACTAACAGTCGAATGCTTTCTGGTAATCTGCAATACATATGATCGTTGGAGTGTTAAAATCGTAGCACTTCTCGATAATCAGTCGGACGATATGATCTGCTCTCTCCTGCATTTACCTTTGAGAAAGCCGGCTTGTTCTTGAGGAATTTGCCACTTTGTTAAGTACCAAAGCCAACTGTTACAAGATGAGTGCTATCACATTCCGATCACAATATAGTGACGAAATAGTTTAGTATCGTTTAGTAATTTTATTTTATTCGTATTTGGTTCTTGGTTGATTCTTAGGTATTTTTTTTATTTTATTTTTAAGTTAACTCTAATTGTGTGTTATTTGTTCATGGCACTAGACCCATCTAGTTGACTGTTACAGCTTGCTGGATCTTATAATATCTTGCCCCCTTCGTTGTTTCTGCTTTTACTAATACCTCTATTGCAAGCTGTGGCAATCTCTAAGTGGGTCTACAATTTAACAATAACATGATCCACATTTTGTTTGTAGATTGTATCCAAATATTTAGCCACATTCATTTTCTCTATATTATTGAGTTCCATTGTCTCCCATTGCCTTAAAACCCACGCAGTAATATTGTCAAACCCAGCAGCTTAATTTAGTTTCATCTATAGAATTGTTGACTGAACCGCTGACAATAAAATACCTGGCTGCAGCTTTCTTGTCCTAATCCAGTCAGGGTTGGGCGTGTTAATGAAAGTATGTGAAACATTATATAAAATAAATTATTTTCTTTGTCTGCGAACCACAAAATTGGATAAACGAAATGTAATGTGAGATTAATATTTGGCCTCAAATCAATCCCTATTATATCAATTTCAATGAATAATTGATGATTTGGTCTTGGCATTTAAGTATAGGTTATTACGATATATTAATATCAAACACACACAATGTATTCCTGTCTCTCCAACGGATATCGGACCTAATTTGGCTGAATGCTTAATATTAATTTGTATGGAGCGCTGTCAATCAACGAGCCACGTGATATTCATAGCGGTATTCCACTGGAACATAATTGTATTGAATAACAATTTAACTGGCGTCCATTTCTCCAGTCGCTTTTGGACATTTATTACATGATACCAGACAATCAGATTATACAAATGACACTACATTGAGCTCACATAATACCATTTTCTGCCTACCTCCTACTTAGACGTGAATATCAAAAACGTAACCATTAAATCGATTTTATAGTATAGATATACTTATGTAAGTATGTATCTTTTGAGGATGTTTCTTGCTAAATGAACATTATAATATCGTTATAAAAATATATACTAGAACAATGAACCTAAAATTAACACCCTTAAAATTTTTAACAAAAAACCAACCGACTTCAATAACACTATTCCAAAACAATAAATATAATGTGCACTAAAAAGTATAAAAATATTTGCGTATTTTTATACAATACTGCTATACAATCTAATGAATTAATCTAATTCTAGTTACGATTATTTTTATTTTTGGAGTCGGTGTCCTCTCGCCGCGACCCGCTCTCGCCTCTTGCATCCTCACGTCTCAAGCACATCTCACATATAACTATGTATGTAGTTACAAACCTATCTTGGATTACACCGACTCCAAAAATTACAATAATCGTAACTAGGATTAGATTAATTAATAAGATTGTATAAAAATACGCAATTATTTTTATACTTTTTAGTGCACATTATATCTATTTTTTTGGAATAGTGTTTTTGAAGTCGGTTGTTTTTTGTTAATTTTTTATTTATTTTATATCTATGTATGATTTTTAGTGAATTTGAAGTACACTAACAATTTGTCTAAATATGTGTAGATATACAAAATTTTTCAATGCAGCAATGAACGTAAGTACTTTGCAATTTGATTACAGACAGTGTTCCGTTACTTTGTCATGGATTCCGTAAACCGAACCTAACCAAACTATCGCCAAACTATCATTGAAGTATATCCTTTCCAATAAAAAAAGAATCATCGAAATCGGTTGGCGCGATATTGAGTTATTCGTAAATTTATCATCCAGTTTGCTATACGTATGTATAGCATATTTTAAGACTTATGGATTCCACTGTCAGATCTGGACCAAATACGCAATTATTTTTATACTTTTTAGTGCACATTATATCTATTTTTTTGGAATAGTGTTTTTGAAGTCGGTTGTTTTTTGTTAATTTTTTATTTATTTTATATCTTTGTATGATTTTTAGTGAATTTGAAGTACACTAACAATTTGTCTAAATATGTGTAGATATACAAAATTTTTCAATGCAGCAATGAACGTAAGTACTTTGCAATTTGATTACAGACAGTGTTCCGTTACTTTGTCATGGATTCCGTAAACCGAACCTAACCAAACTATCGCCAAACTATCATTGAAGTATATCCTTTCCAATAAAAAAAGAATCATCGAAATCGGTTGGCGCGATATTGAGTTATTCGTAAATTTATCATCCAGTTTGCTATACGTATGTATAGCATATTTTAAGACTTATGGATTCCACTGTCAGATCTGGACCAAATTACAATGGGACCACTCGGGAAGCATCAGCTTTCAAAAAAAAATTATCAAAATCTGTTCACCCAGTCGAAAGTTTTGAGGTAGCAAACATAAAAAAAACATACCGACGATTTGAGAACCTCCTTCTTTTTAGAAGTCCGTTAAAAATATAAAATAATAACTAAAATATATTATTAAAAGGAGTCCCTTTAGGTAAGCTTCCGAAGATACTGGCAGTGTTCCCACGATATTGTTAAGTGCGGCCTGTCTCGAGAAGCGGCCTGCACTTTTTTGTCATGACAGTCCGTGATGTCCGCTTGTCGACATCACTGCCACAGGGACATTTATGAGGAACGCCGACCGGAACCCCAAGCCGTAGACATGTTGCAATTCGGAGCGTGTCAAGCTCAAGAAATGTTCCTGTATTTGACGTTACGTTCCACGCGAGAAGCCAGTAGTTGGCCTCATGCGGACATAAGCTTAGCACGCGCTGAACCTGTACTAATGCTTAAAAGATTGTCAAAAGTCAATTTGCGGTTTATGTAGCTCCTCCGTGAATTTGGAGAAACTGGAAAATTTTGTCCTGGGAATGCAATTAAGAAAGCGTTTCTAGCTTCTTCCAAGCCATCAATCTCAAAGTTTGAAGGGGATGCCCTTAAAATTTTACTTATATCGATGCCACTTAACAAAAATCTAAAGGATAGTCTAACTAAGGTCATCATGTCGGAAAATGGAAGATGTTTTAAAATCCTATTTTAAAAAATAAAAACTTCAATATATTTAAATCAGATCGATTTATTTCAGCAGTAACTACTTATTTATTTATTATTATTTATTTATAATATAGCTAATAAGTAAATATAATCGTATAATTTTTTTATTTTGATAAAAATTGATGAATTATGACTTTATGTCATGTATGGCCGGATTAAGAGTACTTGATGCCCACGTCTGCGATTCCCGCTCGTGTCGCGGACAGCGGTTAATTGACTCAGAATAATTGATCTAGAAATTTTACAACGTATTTATTGCGTCATATAATATAACAATTCTTAACTTACAATTAATAGATACTAAATGAGAAGGAGATACGTGAAATTTATAATAAAAATAAAAGCATAATTTTTGTTCGCTCAATTTTGTCAGTTGCGAAGACAACTCAAGGCAATTAATACGGTTCCCTAAAATATTGTCGAGGAAGGCGACGGCTGGTGATTTGATTTAAGCCGTTACTTCTTTTCTTAGTTTTTTTATGGGCTAATACGGAAGGGGACCTGAGAATGAATTAATAAAATAATATTTGCTTATGCATGTTGCAGTAATGAATTAGTAATACTTACTAGACGTCTGAATTGATTCTGTTATAATTTATGATCTCTATGATGGACTAAGTTTAGTGTTTACCAAAGGTAACCTTAAGGCATCAAACCACCGCTCGTTATTATGCAACGGTTATTACTAACCAATCTCAACTTTACCTATCTTGGCTACTAACAATATTGTTCCGCCTTCGTCTCGTGTGAAATACGCGCCACGGGGAAGTTTACGATGAAGGGATGTCTACCCTCCGTACTGACCTCTGGCAGTAATATTGTTATGAGCTCTTTGAACTCGAATAACCCCTAGTGAAATATTTTTAGTCGCCTCACCCTAATTGTCGTGGTTCTAAACAAACTCGTTTCAATTGCTCGTTTTAATAGTACCTAAATGCCGTATTTACGAGTAGTCAACATAAAAGTCAAGAATGACTGACTAATATTGGGTTATTGGTTTTTACTTAGATAATTTATACGTCTAGATAGTGCCTCTTGCTGCTAGACACCCGATGAAAACTGGCCAGGTTTATTACTGTATAGCCGAGTGGTTAGCGATCCTACCTACTAAGCTAGAGGTCCCGGGTTCGAATCCCGGTAGGTGCAAGCATTTATATGACGAATATGGATGTTTGTTTCCGAGTCATGGATGTTTAAATATATTTATGTATGTTTATATAAATTTATGTATGTTTAAGTAAGTATATTGTACTAAATATATCATTGTCTTGTAACCCATAACACAGGCTATATATGCTTAACTTGGGGCAAGATAATTTGTGTAAAAAGTGTGTCAATATTATTATTACTTTACTTTTTTTTTGAATGACACTTTGTGTTAGCGTGTTTGCATTGCTCAACATAGAGGTTCCTCAATTTTTTTTTAACTTTTTCACAGCTGTCTATCTAGTTTTTGTTCAACCATAAACACAAAAATTTATTAATGTAACTTAATAATCAACGTGCCTCAAAATATGATTGTGTACCAGAGAGACCAGTAAGAAGTAAAACTTTTGCCATATATTTTTCCTACAATTTACAACATCATAGAAAATGGGTAGATAAGACTTATTAAAAAAATCCGTATTAAATTAAAGCTATTATAGACATTCATAAGTCTTTTTATTTATCTCTTTCAAAGTAATATATTATTCTTTACGTCACGTGACGACTATGCTATAAAATTTCTCTCATTCGTCGATAAAGAAGTTTCACTTCTATAAACTTATCGGGTCTGTTTCAGACCAAGCTTATGCGACTCTGTAAATGTAACGGTTTTAATTATGTATTTTACGTGAATTGAAATTTGTTGATAGCACGCACCGAGGTGTCCTTGAACATCATAAACATGTTAAACTATTCGCCACAATGTTTACCAACAACACTCAATTCCATTAGGGCATACTATTTACATTTCCTTTATTGAAGACAAGCCTTGTTATATATGTTAAGTGCATGAATAACCCTACATTCATTAATTGGGATTATTAGCGGATATGATTATGACTTGAGTATGACTTTTTATGACAGTAAGGGACGTGATGACGTTCAGCTGATGGTTATTGATACGCCCTGTCCAATACAATGCAGTGCCGCTCTGGATTCTTGAAAAACTCAAAAATTCTGAGGGGCACTACAACTGCGCTCGTCACCTTGAGACATAAGATGTTAAGTCTCGTTTGCCCAGTAATTTTATTGGTACGGCGGCAATTGCGCTCGTCACCTTGAGACATAAGATGTTAAGTCTCGTTTGCCCAGTAATTTTATTGGTACGGCGGCGACTGCGCTCGTCACCTTGAGACATAAGATGTTAAGTCTCGTTTGCCCAGTAATTTTATTGGTACGGCGGCAATTGCGCTCGTCACCTTGAGACATAAGATGTTAAGTCTCGTTTGCCCAGTAATTTTATTGGTACGGCGGCGACTGCGCTCGTCACCTTGAGACATAAGATGTTAAGTCTCGTTTGCCCAGTAATTTTATTGGTACGGCGGCGACTGCGCTCGTCACCTTGAGACATAAGATGTTAAGTCTCGTTTGCCCAGTAATTTTATTGGTACGGCGGCGACTGCGCTCGTCACCTTGAGACATAAGATGTTAAGTCTCGTTTGCCCAGTAATTTTATTGGTACGGCGGCGACTGCGCTCGTCACCTTGAGACATAAGATGTTAAGTCTCGTTTGCCCAGTAATTTTACTGGTACGGCCGCAATTGCGCTCGTCTTATTATTATTATATTGACATATACTTATGCAATCTATAAACCGCTTTTTCGTATTAGATTCAATAGGTAGATGTATCTAAAAATGTTACAAACCCACTATTCATTATAAAGAGACGTGCTTAGAAAACATATTTCATTGAATTCCCATTTTTCATTACGAATTTTTTTATTCAGTGAGCCGAAACATTTCGTCCAATTACAAAAAGTAAGCAGCTAGAGTTAGATTGACGCAAACATCAAATATTACGAAATTATTAAGTTTGCGTAGACATTTTTTTTTAAATCGTGCTAACTAAATACAAAACAATATTGATAACTTTTGTAATTTGAGTCAATAGTTATATAATTACACCCATGTTTAAAATCCTCTATCAAAGATTCTGAAACAGTTAGCTTATTGCCAACATTAAAACACCCAATGTTCTAATAACCATTACATCATCCAAAGGAGTGTTGTAATGTTGTACTGAATTTCGTAACAACACTCCTATGTTTTTTCTTCGATCCCTTCATGCGCAAAGAGTTTCAACAAACAGCCACATTCTTATTGCTCGATGCGTGGTATCTGTATGAATTTCAAAAAAAGAACATTTTCGTTTACGCGCGCTCCACACTCCCAGAAAGTCGCGCGCCGCTAAAAAAAGTAGGTTATTCGAATCCCGCCATTTTTCTTTGATAATTTTTATTGTTTTGTTTACAAAAAATGAGCGATTCATTTTAAACGCTGCAAAAGAACATTATATTCGAGTGAATTTTAATTATTGCACTATTCAAAATGTAAATTACTACTAAAATAAATAATTGTTTCATTAATACTTAGTTTATTTGTATGTAATCAGTAATGAATGATATTAGGTTACTACTAGGACTGGTGTTTTAATGTTAGCAGCAAGCTAACTGTTCCAGAATCTTTTAGAGGATTCATATTCTGGGTGTAGATAAAGTCTTGTATGCAACTGTTGATAATTAGGTATTAAAACACTCATGTGATACTATTATCACACTCGGCTTTGCCTCGTGTCATAAATCCACATTCGTGTTTTAATACCCCTTATTAATAAATAACTATTATGCAACTGTTGTGTAATAAGGAGTTTTAAAACACGAATGTGGAAGTAATAGTATCACATACAAGACTTTATCTACACCCATAACATGAATCCTCTATAAAAGATTCTGAATCAGTTAGCCTGTTAACATTAAAAGAGCCAGTCCTAGTAACCATAATATCATCCAAAGGAGTGTTATTATGAAAACGGATGATATAATGTTGTACTGAATTTCATTACAACACTCGTTTGGATGATGTAGTGGTTATTAGGACATTGGGTGTTTTAATATTGACAATAAAGCTGTTTTAGAATCTTTAATAGAGGATTTAAAGCATTGGTCTGAAACTCGTCGTTAGTAGTTACCTACACCGTTTTAGTAGATAGAAGTATTGAATCAACAATTGTCGATTGTTTGCAACTATAAAGCGCAATAGGATACTCGATACCGGAACGCAGCTGGATTAATAGAACTGCTTAAGGATCCTATTCAAATGACACTTAAATTGTTACCTCTGTGAAATCATATTCGATTTCGGGTTCACTTCGGATCTAGTTCTAGCCATAGTTAAATGTTGAGAGATTGATTGAAGTTTGCTAAAGGCGACAAAGTTATTGCTCTTTTATAGAATCCATATTATTTTTAGTTATTAAATTAAGGTTGAATTATGACTTTGTCCTGAATTAACAAAACACTCTATAAATAAGCTGGAAACGATGCCGGAAGAGTACTCAGCCTCCTCGAAATTATTTATTTTCTAATGCATAGAAGTTGAATAAGCACCTCCATAAGGGTGCTTATATATGTTAACAAAAGAACCTATAACCTATGTTGTATATAAAGAAGGTGCATGGAATGGAGAGCGGATTGCACTTTTTAGCATCGGTTTGTTAATATTCTTAACACTCGTAGTTTAATAAAGTGACGGTACTTGAAAAGTTAGTAAATATAATTCAAATTGAAAGTCTCTTTGATGGCCCACAAATTATTTCATAATTGGGAGAGACTTTTCACCAGTGGGAGGCTCCTTTGCACAGGATGCCGGCTAGATTCTGTGTACCACAACGGCGCCTATTTATGCCGTGAAGCAGTAATGTGTAAAAATAACTGTGTTTCGGTTTTAACGGCGCCGTAGGAAGTTAAATTACTGGGCAAATGAGACTTAACATCTTATGTCTCAAGGTGACGAGCGCAGTTATAGTGCCGCTCAGAATATTTTGGGTTTTTCTAGAATACTGAGCGGCACTGCATTGTAGTGGACAGGGCGTATCATTTACCATCAGCTGAACGTCGTGCTCGTTTCTCATAACAGTTGCTATTTGCCAAGTCTGAAGTGTAAAAACTTCCTCTTTAATTTAAACTTCGAGCAATCTTCAGTCAAGGCATTTTTATCCTCTACCACAATTATTGCCTAAGCTCCAAAGATTAATCAACTCATCCCTTTGATGTCCTGCTCTTTTAATTTTGCTAACAAATATATTCAGATGGAAACAAAAATTACGCAAATGGTGTTTTATTACTTTAAGATCATTGAGACTATAATTTAAGCGACTGTCTTTTACATCTCTGAACTCGAATAATCTTTTGGCTGATTTTGACTTTAGCATCTTCTTTACAGTTAATGTTACTTATGTTATGTTTGAAAATTGAGCAACTCACTTTGTAAAATACTAATCAAACAGTTTTTTACTGTATTACACATTAGTTTCCTTAGAAAATTGGGTATTAAATTTCAGATGCAGGCATCTAATATACAGTCATTTTGTTCCTTCAAATTATGAGTTGTTTATCTGGTGAAAATATTTCGAAAGCCTTTATAAGCTTTTACCATTTAAGACACCGCGCCCACATTACCTGTAGTTGTTCAAAACGCCCTTCACGCAATAATTTAAACACCAGATTCCTTTGATCACCTTTAAATTTATAAACTGTTTCACAAGATTGAATATGAACTTTCATATCAACCCCAATCGAATCGTTCAATAAGTTTTATTTCAATGACATCAACAAAAATGATAGTAAATCATAAAGTTAAAATGTAAATCAATTATATTTCAATACGACACGAACTTTTAAATGGCTGCCAAATTGTAAATACAAATGCCAGCTTCCCAGAGTTTATTCGAAATTCAAATGAATTTTCATGCGAGCTTTTCATGCTGGGCAATCTGAACACTTTTTTTTTCCACACCAGGATGAAAAGTTCGAGCGTTTTGTGCAAGAAAAGTATTACATTCTCACCCCGCACATTTGCTTTAAATTTTATGCATAAAGTTATCAAATCAGCTCGTAACTGAGCAACTTTATGAATTAAGTAAATATTAATTATTATGTACACAAATTAGAACGCATTAAACAAAGGCTTTCCTTTGATCATTTTTCAACAGTTCACATATTTTGCAAATCACTACATATTATAAAACAAAATCCTCCGCCTCGTCTCTTTGTCTGTCTGTTCGCGATAAACTCAACTACTGACTCTCAGCGATATTTGTTGTAGGTGTCGGAAATAATAAGCCGTCTGGGTGTTTTCAACGAAAACGGTGTCTTAACCCTTTGCGATATTACAAAATAATTTATGTTGGAATGGTGTATGCTATATAGTTCTACAGAAAAGTCTGCGATGGCATTCGTCTATCTCTTAAGGATAACATACTATATTCGATACGATATTAATCCTTATCATTTGATTACTATATAAAGTTATAAAATCATTCAGAAATATGTTTTTATTTAATTTCTAACTCATTAACTTTTACTACATATTTCCGATGGCTTAAGACTACATTATTCCCGAATATTTACATTATTTTTACAAGAGCGTCTGTCAGGTCAGCTAACAGAATTACAGTGAGGGTCTTGCAAAATGTTTCTGAAACTGTCAGTAATTTATAAAACAGTTCATAGATTCACATCACACTCATGTTAGTTTATCGCACTCGATCGTGATCGATTCAGACTTGGGTTCGGGTGAAGGGGGTGTCGTATTATCAAAGAGTGACAAAGCTTCAGTGTTCCAGTCTTACATTTAATGGACTCAATGTAAACAAATCTTATATCTTTAAACGAGCAATTCTTGTATATAAATATGTATGATCTGAATCTCGGTAACGGCTTCGACGATTTTAATGAAAACGATCTAGCTAGGTTTCAATTTAAAAAAAATGTAGTTTTATCCGTGTTTTACTGAGACACTGCTACAATAACATTGGAATACATAGATAATTGATCCGGAAAGCAGAAGACCCCGGTTTGAATCGAGATGTCCTATTTGTTTTTTTTTTGTTCAAGTTTTATACCTTCTTAAAAATCCGAGCAAGGCTCGGTCGTCCAGGTACTTACTACCAATAAAACGTGTCCTTGATTTTAGAATTAAACGTAATTAATTATTAATTCTACAACATACGTCAAAGCTGATAGGCATCATGTATAACTTAATATCCTGTTTACCATTTACCATTACAACAGTAAAATAGTGACTGCAATACACGGCTCGAGATCAATGCTTCAGACTTGAAAGGAAAGTTCTCTCCATACGCAGGGGTGTCAAGCACGTCGTCGCGTATTAAAGAAAGAGAACCCTTCTAGCATATGAGTGTGTAGTCCTGGTACTATTCAAGCGAACACTCTACCTTAAAAGAAACTGACTTCTTTCATATTACATTGAAGGTTCATTTATTTCACAAATTTCATAACTAACTGGCTGTGCCACAGACTGTTCACATAAAAATAAAATAATAATGAACTTGTTACAAATATAACAAAACCAGTGGGAGGCTCCTTTTCACAGGATGCCGGCTAGATTATGGGTACCACAACGGCGCCTATTATGCCGTGAACCAGTAATGTCTGAAGTGAAGTATCTGCGGTCTGAAGGGCGCCGTAGTTAGTAAAATTATGGGGCAAATGAGACTTAACATCTTATGTCTCAAGGTGACGAGCGCAATTATAGTGACGACGAAGAATTATTGGGTTTTTCAAGAATCCTGAGTGGCACTGCATTGTAATGGACAGGGCGTATAAATTACCATCAGCTGAACTGCTTTCTCCTCTCGTCCCTTTTTTTTATAAAAAAAAAAGTTCAGCAAAGCTCCGATATTTCCAATGCGACTCGAAACTGTGCGTCCACCAATGGCATTAAAAAAGTGGCGCAATTCTTTAAATTTTTGGTCGTAAAAGTTGTGTGCGTCGAGCTTCTTACGTAATATGTGTAGCAGCAGAATGTATATATAGCTATGTGTGTATATAGTTCAGCCAACAATACTTGTATTTTAATTAACATATTGAATTATAAATTGTATGCGTCTCATTGATTAAATTGAAATGGAACACATCATAATATTGAATCTCACGGATTTCGAATCAGTAGATTATATCCTTGGTGCATTCAATTGTAATTTCAATTTAAATGTTTTATTGCAAAAATTAATCGTCGTTATGGTAACACGAAGTGATCACAGAATGTCTAATAGAATGTCAAATGCTTTAATCCTTGCTCGTTGCCCTTTGCAGTACAAAATTGATGTTTTGTATTGTTTTTATTTTTCAGTCGGTTATTTGTGTTTCTCTTATTTTTCTCTCTGTAATTTTTTTTATTTTTTTTTAAATCAGCTAGCCGTTTCTAAGTTTTAGCATTTCAAATTAACGGCAATTGGTTTTGTTTTATATATAATTGTTTTTGTTTTATGAAAGTAAGGGACGAGACGAGCAGGACGTTCAGCTGATGGTAATTGACACACCCTACCCATTACAATGCAGTGCCGCTCAGGATTCTTGAAAAGCCCAAAAATTCTGAGCGGCACTACAATTGCGCTCGTCACCTTGATGTGACGAGCGCAATTGTAGTTAATTAAGTTAGGAGCGCAATTAATGTTATATCTCATTTACCCTGAAATTTTGCTAGTTACGGCGCCCTTCAGACGCAAATACAGTAATGTTCACACATTACTGCTTCACGGCAGAAGTAGGCACCGTTGTGCTACCCACATTCTAGCCAGCTTCCTGTGCAAAGGAGCCTCCCACTGGTAATGTGTTTATAATCTACGTAATTTGTAGAATGCGTAAAACGTTTAGTGTGAACGAAATATTATTTATTTTATACTATGTCTTGGTATTCTTTATAATACCGAATAATATGTGTCAAAGACGAGATACGAAATTATGTGATTACTTGAATACTGCTAGAAAAGTTTAATGATTGATCCCTTTTTCACCGAGAATTAAAATTTATCAATTATATTTTATTATTATTTAAAATTATTTTAATCGGCTTGGGGCGAACAAAGTCTGAGATGTAGTAGTTATGTCTGATTGCTTGTGTCGTAATCTAAGAGTAATGAGTATTAAATACAATGACAGCTGACATATCTAAGATATATATTTGTTATGAAAGATGAAGATAATCTTATTTACAGGTAAGTTTACACATTACCGCTGCACTAACATATATTCAATATAGTATCTAAGGATTGTACACATAATCGACGTAAAGTATATAATGCAAAATAAAATTAATAGTGATTAGGAATACCTGAATGAAAAACATTACCATTGGTAACATATTGATGGAAATAAAATAAATTTTACCGAAAAATGTTGTGTATAGAAGCAGGTTTTAATTGAGGCCACTAGAACCAGAGGAGGTACCCCTTAAATTTATAAAGGTACATTATAATAATTTACTTACTGACTCAGATCACCCTGGTTCTTTCACAGTGATTGATTTTAACGGTTAGAAAACATATTTATGTTTTGAAAGATTATACCAGGCCACTATTGTTCTTAAGTCCGCAATCGAGTTGCTGCTATTTAGTAACAATCATTTTATGTTGTAATATCACTAGTTTGGGTGTACTCGACAGAAAACTTTTTATAAAGCGTGGCGACGTATGATTCGGGCAATTTTGACACTAGTCGATGTTTCACAACGGGCAATACATCACCAAAAACATCAGTATGATATCTGTGGTGTTGCCAAATATCGTCCACACAACATTATTTTTACAAGCACTCTATCGCAGGTAGAGAAGAAGAAATAAATCGAGATTTATATAGATATTTATCGACGACCTACAAAGCCCAGTGGTTAGTGACCCTGCCTACTGAGTCTCGGGTTCGAATCCCGGTAGGTGCAATCATTTATATAAAATGAATGTTTGTTTCCGAGTCATGGACGTTTATTTGTATTAATGTATCTTTAAGTTAGTATATTGTATTAAATATATCGTTATATTGCACCCAAAGGTGTCTAGGTAGTCTAGCCTATCTAGGCTATGCCTAGTTTGGGGTAAGATAATTTGTATAAAATAGTCACAATCAATTAAAAAAACAGTAGTTTGTTCATGTTCACCATAATGGTCTACATAGACAAGATAGAGAACACAAGAAGCTGTTTACTGGAAATTTAAAACTGTCCAAGTAGCAAAAGTTAAACGTCAGTCAAATGGCCGTAATTCATGCTGAACCGGTGTTTTATAAAGTTGAAGCCGATGTTTATGTAGACTCGAACTTCTTAGCAAACTTCTAAGCTTATTATGTCAAGTTTAAGTTTAAGGCCGTACATTTATTATATTAGACTTGCAATATGCAGCTACTTTGACAGCCTTTTCTTTTAACATCTTAATAATTTTTATATTCGAGGTTATGCAACGAAATATAAAAGCACTAGTATTTATGTGGTTAAATACAATACTCATTTACTGCGCTATATTACACAAAAATTACAATTTATGTTACTTACGTAAAAAATGCAACACTTCAGAATTATTACAATTATTTTACATTAAAAAGTTTATCCCTCAGAATAATGTACTTTCATCCATAATTTCAACGACTGTCTTACGAATTTCCGATGAGGCCACGTGTCCTGACGCGAGTTTAGCATTTTATACCCATCCTACGAAAAGTGATCAACGCCGCTAAGGAAGTTTTCAATTCAAAACTTAAACCATATTATGTGCTAAGCATACGCAGGTTTCATTATTTGCCTTTCAGTTGTGTATATACAAAATTTTGTATATAAGTATGCTAGTATCTACTTAATATACTAGCAAAAACAAAATTATTTAGCTTGAGTGTAAAGTTTGGCAAATTAGGAACATATTAGAGCTGCTACTGTAAGCCCATCAAAGAGAATAGTTATATGATTTAATTTATTTGTGAGCCTGTTGTTCGGTACGAAAGTTTAATTATCCAACTCTACAGTGTCACTTTGACGTGCTTTTCCGTTGAAATAGAGAGCCTTTGTGAAAAACGGCACGTAAATTGAACTTTCGATTTACTGCCGCGTGAACAAAGCAATCAAAGCGCATGGCAATCAACTGCCTTTGTTATCGATGAAAAATAAGTGACAAAGCATGCGTCAAACAGCGGCTTCACTATTAGCCGGAAAATTCAAGTGTTCATATCTACCGTCTCTTTTGAAGGTTCATATGCATATAACGCCGATCCACGAAATCTATAGCGAACCTACATTTTAATTTATAAACTTTGAAAATCATAATCCATAATAAAGAGTTACTAATTAATAAAAGATTAATAAATAATCTTTGAAGCTTAGATAAAAACAAAAAGGAAATGTGTATTCTATTGCTTCGAATAAAGTAATGAATTATAAATATTACGAGGGAAGTAACTCGCATCGTGGTAAATCCATACACGGAAGGAAGTTAAGCAGGATTGCTTAATGAATAATCTTCTTAATATTTGTTATTATTTTAAACAAGTTTTTGCTGTGCAAATCCGTTTGCTTTTAGTAAATGAAAAGATAATCTTTTTCAATCTACGCCCTGTTCATTATAGTGTTCTTTATCTTTATTTATTATTTTAATGAAGTGATAACTTCTTATGGAAGGGTAAACCGCTTCGTTACGCAACTGATACTTGCGTCAGTTAAAAAATCAATTGAAATAATTTTTAACCGTTTTAATTTTTTAAACAAAATGTTTGAAATATGCTCAGTAATATTATTTTTTAATCTCCAAGTGTATTCATTTATTTATTACTTACTTTAGTAATAAATAATAAATTAAAGCTTTCAGAAATTTTCTTCTTTTATTCGTAAGTATAGATATTAATAAATATTTCCAGCCGTCGTCAAATGATAGTATTGTGATCCAATCCCAAATTTCACACTCAATCGCGCGTAATATTATTAGAAAAGGATCCGAAATTTACGTCTCAGAAATTAATATTACAATTTCTAACCGTAGTATTATTATAATATTAATTTCTGAAGCAGAAATTTCTGTGTGATTTAGTCGTCATCCAAGTGTAATAAACAAATTTATATTTGCCTTAATATTATTTAATATTATATGAAAGTAATTCTGTCCGTCTGTTTCTCTTTCAGGGCGAATCTAACCCATAAGTAGCGCTGTTTTAATGCTTCTAGATAATTATCTCAAATCTATTACCATGTTCCTGCTTCAGTATTTACTAACTCCTAAAAAGTTAAAGAATAATGTAATTATGAATTATTATATAATTACTAGCTGACCCAGCAAACGTTGTATTGCCACATAAAGTAAAAAAAAATACTTACTGGCTTAATAAATAGATGACGATTGACATTTTACAATGACATAGATGTTACCAAGTAATAGATAAAGAAATCGAATAGATAAATATATATTTTAATTAATATATTTCATTCCTTTTTAATACTGTAGTTGTTAACAGTGCATGTAACGTGTATATTTATACCTAACACAGTCGGTCGGGTGTTTACACCCGAGCCCGACATATACCCGCTTCGGGGTCTTCAATACGTAAATGTATTTTCCTCGTCTCGAAAAAAAAAAACTAACAATTGAGATGTGCAACAATATATTATTATATTATGCTACATCCAACGAATAGGTATATTTCAAACTAAACAGTATTTTAGTAACTCTGTGATTGTTATTTTTTATATCCCAAGCCCTCTGTCTAATTGTCTTTTCGTCACGCAGTTCTTTTGTGTGCGTGTCACGAGTATTATACGAGGATAGAGCTGAAATTTCACTCGGACAAATTTTATTTAAAAATTCGGGGCAATTAACTTTTATATTACCTTCGGTACTGAACTACACAAATTTATTTATAAAATAGCGTCTATTTAATTAAATTTCATGGAGCTTTACACCAAAATTGATGTGCTATAATTTACTAATTACGCCCCTTGTCCAAATTTGGTGATAAATAAAAATTTGTCAAAAGTAATCCAATAACTCAAGCAACTCAATCTACTCCTCAAAATACGAGGTACAATATATACCAATAATTAAAATATCAACGAGTAAAATATTATTAAACGTATTTCTTTTGTGTTCACATAAATACTTTGCCACATTAATTAAGCAGACATTCAGTTGCAAACTTAGTTTGAAACACCAACCTGACTCGTTCAATTTGCTGTAAATTTAATGAAAATGGACGGACAAAGTGCAATTTGTGCGACTTTCCTCGTAATTTCTTGAATTAGCGTGAGTTAATTGCTAACTATCATTGTATGTGTTTGACGAAGACATTCTCCGAATGCTAGTCTCCTTAATACGCTTTGAACATAAGGGACGAGACAAGCAGGACGTTCAGCTGATGGTAATGATACGCCCTGCCCATTACAATGCAGTGCCGATTCTTCAGACATACGCTCTCATTTGAGGACAATTTATTTAAGTATTTTATTACTTAATTATTTTTAGTCGGCTATAATTTCGGCTACATTCACTTTTTTTTAAACTGTAATATTGAAATGGGCGGTACGAGGGCGGCACTGAAAATTTCGGGAATCAAGGAAGTGACACAACATTACTATTTAAAAATGTATTTATTGCTTTTCGAAGTATTCTCCGCGAAATTTGACACGTTTTTCCATACAATGGAACTAATCATTGAAGCAACCATTCTTATCATCAGGGCTTAGGTCGGGGCTGTACGGCGGATGGTCTAATAGTTCTGTGCGCGGTGTGAGAAATCGTGATGGAGGATGATGCGGCGGTTGCAGTTCTCTTTACGGAGTTCAGAAACGACCTGTGGCAAACAAATGCTAGCATACCATTCTGCATTAACCGTTCTTTGTCCCTCAAGAGGAATAGTCGCAACATGGCCGGTTTTGGAGGCAAACGTGGCCACGATTTTTTTGCAACACTCTGTGAACGAACAATTTTTGTTGGCTTTAACGCGAGCCGCTTTTTGCTCTTCACAGAGCAAATGCGGTATCCATCGGGAAGACAACTTTTTTACATGTCTAAAGTTTTTTAAATATCTAAAGTTGCCTGAATTTCGCGGTATGTCACATTTCGATCTTCTACAGTCAGCTTACGCACAGGATCAACGTTTTCTTTGGTGACTGCAGTTTTTGGACGACCTTGACGGGGATCATCACTGAGCTTGACACGTCCACGTTGAAATTCAGCAAACCAGCGATAAATTGTGGTTTTGGATGGGGCTTCATCACTAAATGCAGAAATCATCAAATCGTCCACACACTGTTTTGTGTTAAACCACTTGGAAAGTCATAATAAATCGTCGCTCTAGAATTTTCTCGAGTCAATTCCATTTTCTCAACGATTAAACAAGTTTGAAAAGACCTTGTGGCAAGACCGAGAATCTTTTTTTAAATAAATAAATGGTATTCCATTTTTAAAACCAAGGAGTTTTCAATTAAAAAGATTTTAATATGACACGAACAGTGGGAATATTCCATACCCGATACTTTTAGTGCAGCCCTCGTATTTTGTGTATTCTCATTGTTTTATTCCCTTCAAAATCATAGTGCAAAAATATTTGCACTAGAGCGTATTTAAAAATAGTATCGAAATTTTTCGTTTGGTTTTTTCTCGTTTGGCAGTTATTTATGTAGAGGTGCTTTTGGCAATGGGTTGTAAATACAGAGATAGAATACCGAGCATGTTGTACCTGAACATATTTCATACATTGAACGCCTGTATTTATGATGTTTTCAATTTAATCTGACCAACTTACGCTTGCTCGTAATGTTGTGTCTGACTGATGTGCTACATGAGTACATAGTTTTCAGTGAAGTAGGAATGTTACATTTCGATTTAACTATGTGAATTACAGGATGTGACACCTACCATAAACGTTAAAACTTCTTTAGGCGCGACTTGAGGGTAACTCAGATTTTTTACTTACGAAAGTAAGTAACTTCAGAAAAAAAAATCATTTGAAACTATTTTTAACTGTTAAAATAAAAGGTATTTTTTTAATTAAATCAAATTACTCAGTTATAAAATTTGAATATCTCCAAGTATATAATTGTTTATTTATTACTACTACTTTTGTATAATATATATATATATATATATTATAACTGATATATATATTTATAACAAATTTTATAACTGATATATATATATATATATATGTAAATTATTTACAAAGTTTTCAGATATTTTCCGACACTAGTGACATATTCAATAACAACGTTATATTGACATGTGCTAATACATATAGCCTTCAATTTCTAATTCTCTATTATTTCATTTAATAAGTGTAATTTTTGTAAATGTGAAGGTGGCATTAATGAATTTAAATTTATTTATATATCTGTAAAACATTCCTTAAACTAATTATTATTAAGTTTAACTTCAATCGCGCGTAAAGATTAAGTTCACGCGCATACTTTTTTTATAGTAGGACAAATCGGGCCGGGTTGAAAGTGGTTATCGTTGCGGTATAAATGTATTTAATGGTATTATCAAAAGAGTTTGATTTTCGATTTGTCTATAAACAAAAATAAATAAATTGAGAATTAAAATGAGATTATCCCGGAGAAAGTCACGGGCGCCTTATACAACGCTTATCTGTCACATTCATATAAACACCTTAGATCATCTATACGTCTAGGTAGACTATGATAGCCGTAAAAACGTCGAATAAAATTGAGTTTAGAACTAACCTCTATTTTGAGCATAGCACACACACTAACACAAAGTGTTAGTTTATACAAATCGCGAGTGTAAGACGTAGCTTGTCACGCACACTAAACCAATATTCCTGGCCTGTTTTAATCGGTTGTCTAACAGCAAGAGACTGTATCTAGACCATAAACTTAGTATATATACTATATTTATGATCTAGACGTATAAATTATTTAAGATACCAACCCACCATCACATAGATAAAACTGATGACCAGAACATAACATACCCGTTATGGAAATGACAAAAGCAGAAAATCTTTCTCAATATTTTCGTTCCATTTTTCACAATGACTCTATAAAGTGCAGTGAATCTACTTTCAACCGTCCTCTATATCTGGACGAAAATACTATCGTGGAACAATTTTCTCTTTTGAATTTCATATTGAGGCGTTACGTTATTCCATTTAAAAAATTGGCCGGCCAGTTCATGCTTTTAATTAATTTAATTAAATTAAAATTTGCAGTTGCAAATGATAGCGGGTAATAAATGAGAAATTTATTTTGAAGCGTTGGAAAGTTTGCGTAAAGCTAACTTCAAGATATCTTGCCTTGCTCTAAATAAAAATAAGAATCTTTTTAAATTGAATTAATTAATTCTAAGTTGTTAAAACTATAATAGTCTGTTGCTTGTTTTCAAACTCTTTGAGTGGCAGAATTAGAAAAACACAGACTTGTTTGAAGTAAATAGTTTTTAGATACATTGAGTACTTACTTTCAGCAAGGGAAAAACAAGGTGCTTTGAATGCACACATAGATTATATGCCATTTCGTTGTTTTTAGTATGTAGTAGTTATTCATGTAAATTAAAATACTATATATGTATTTATAGGAATCTATATAAAATAAATGATGCATGCATTATTTTGACTCCTTTGTGATACTGAAGATGCATGCTGAAAGTTTTGCTCGGAGAAGAAGTGAACAACGATGAAACGAATATCATTTAGTAGAAAGTAATTAAATAATTTCAATAGTTCAATCATTTTTATTTTCTATTTAAAATTTCAGACAAGTGTCAGATTGTCAGTTAGCAAATTAAAAAGGTCATTTGGTAACTTTTCTCTCCATTATTTTATCTCACGGTGCAAGGGAAATTTTATTTTTCAACAACGTGTTTTGTTATTTTTTGCTGCTGCAAATAATTTATGTTTATTTAATATTATGTTTTATTATTCTCAGGTAATAACATCAACAGTCAGGAAGTTACGGCCCTATCGGTATCGCAGCGTGGCGGAAATCGGAACAAGGTATGTTTTTATCTATTTATAAAAATGTTATCTATTTGTTTGTGAGTAGATTTCTTCAAGTGTAATCAGCGTAAAGAGAATACGTAAGAGGTATAAAAGGCATTTATTTTCTCAAAATTGATTCCTTTAGAATTCTTTTTGATGTCATAGTACGTCATGGTACGTCCCAGGCTCGTAGGTGTCGAAACAGGTGACCACTTGTAGTCATGCTGAACACGGAAGACAGGCGTGAAGTAACAGCCAAGTTCTGCTGGCGTTTAAGGACCATTTATGCATCGTACCGGGATGTTCCTTAAGATGGAGATGTAGACCTTTGGTGTTGCAGGTATCTTGCAAGTTTATCCGCTGCATCATTACCCAACGAAGCACTGTGTCCCTTGATACATTGCAGAGTTACCCGACGGCTACCTAACATCGCACTACATGTCATAAACTTATATTCCACCATCACCATCTGGATGTGTACGTACGGTTTTACAGTATTTTTCTTTGTCCTACCACTAAACTGTAGTAAACATGTCTGCACGGTTGTCCGAGACACGATAAACTATAGGGTTACTTTTTACCAGTATGATGGTTTCTCCTCCCAATTAAGATTAAGAGTATTCGTTTTACAATTATAATATATTTTTATTTTACATAATAATTTATAGAATGAGATTATATAAAATTTCGTATTAAAAAAACATACCGACGAATTGAGAACTTCCTCCTTTTTTGAAGTCGGTTAAAAATAGGTTCGTTTTTAACCCGGATATTACTGGACATGGAAAAATGTGTTCGATTTTGTCATTTCCTCTAATAATACTATAAATAATATTGAAATAAAATCCTTCTCCCCCAGGAAAGGAGGAGTGTATTGTTCTTATAAAGTAACAGTAGTGAAATGAATTTCTATTGATTCTATATGACTATTGTTTTGGATGATTCGTTAAATAAATCAGTTATATCTACGAAATACAACTTATTTTACTTCTATATTCATAAAATATATATATATATATATATAAATAGGGCGAAAAAAAATTATAGACAGATTCTATTCATAGATTTTTCAATGAGAAAACAATACCCTGTAGCTTTATCATAGCAATCGAACGGTTTCATCGTAAGAACTATTTTTTGCTACATAACATAGCAATAAAAGGACGAATATGAATTTCAATATTTTTAATTCAAAATTAATAATTTTTTTATCGAATGCACAAAATGAGTCTCATTCTGATGAATACAAAGTCGACTCTGTTGATTATTTATACTACAATACTTAGAATAATATGTCTGTCCTGTTTGTGTTCGTGGACACTTTCATACCAGTTCTTAAAAAATAATTTTTTTACGTAAATCCATAAAAAAGTCTAACAGAGTTAGATATGGGTATTTCGGCGGCCATCTAGAGTATTTTTTCTCGTGTATGTGTAATTATTTAAAAAACTCTGAACACAGTACAAATTGCTTTTTTTTTAAATTAAAATGAAGTCTTCTTTCAGTAAAATGTTTCATCTACTATATTTAAGGTACCTGTTACATGTGGCTTTACCTTGGGACGCCCTGTATAATTGTAATTGTGTATGAGTAAATTATTGTGAGAAAGCTCATGATCGCTCGGAGGACAATGGAGATGGCTATGCACGGAGTTTCCCTGCGAGAAATGAGGAGATCCGTAGGAGAACCAAAGTTACCGACATAGTACAAATGATTGCGAAGCTGTATTGGCAGTCGGCAGGGCACATTGATTGAAGGACAGATGGCCGTTGGGGCAGTAAAGTCCTCGAATGGCGACCACGACCGACAATCAGGTCAAGATCGCTGGAATTCGTTGGATGAGGGCAGCGCAGGACCGATCGTCGTGGAAATCTTTGGGGGAGGCCTTTGTCCAGCAGTCGTCTTCCGGCTGATGATGAGTAAATTGTAAAATTTTGAATGATCGCGCTACAGTCGACTCGAGCGGACTGTAGGAAAACGAGCGTTACGTTAGCGTAACGTTTAGTATAATTCAGCGCAACTAAAGAATTTTTCACTTTAGATATTATTTCAAGTTAAATATTGTTCGTATTTAACAGTTTGTTTTTTCAGGCGAAACTGGATCAATGTCCGGTCATCAGGCAGAGCTACGCGGAAATCGACACCACATCAATTTTCTCCTTGTTTGACTTTCAGGTAATGTTTTCATAATTTGTTGTGCTTATATTATATTATCTTCAGCTATTGTCTTCTTGATTTGAGAAATACTTCTGTATTCATTTTAGTAATAAAATATTTCGGTCTTAGAATTATTATGTAGGTACGTTTATTAAAACGCTTTATTTTTTGCTTTTATTTACGATTGGCAACTCTCCTGTGATTCATCTGCTGCTACAACAGAGTATCGGATACGGTGATCATATACCATCGGATGATCCTTACGGTCGTTTGAATTTCTCTTCCAAAAAAAATGATTTACTGATATAAGAGTAATGTGGAGTTAAAGACGCAGAGTCAATCATTGAGTAGGAAATGTTGAAGTGTCCAAACGGATATGTAGGAGAGGATGGTTCAATTAAATTGACTGCACAATTTTCAAGAGCGTATCTAAACATCCGTAAGGTTTCGCAATACCAATAGCATTGCAAACGAACGTAGCAATGTCAATAGAATATTAATATTTGTGAGTGAAAAACTAAATGCTCACCTTAATATATTAATAAAAAAAAATATTCTTTTAATACATTGTTCAGTTAGATAATTTATACGTCTAGATAATTAACTGTAACAGCTCGAAAAATATCTATTTCTGATCGCGAGTGTAAGACGCGCACTAAAGTAATAAACCTGTCCTGTTGTTATGCGTTGTTAGCAAGACGTATAAATTATCTAAGAGTTTTCTAATAGTTATTCCGAATCTAATGAGCCATCAATCATATTCTTAGGGGCTTTATCAAGAATTAAAACGTTGTTGAACCTAGCCTCGTACCTATCTATATCAGTTAATTGTGTTATATTTATAACCGACTTCAAAAAGGAGGAGGTAATACATATTGATAGCTTTTAAGTCGGTGCCAAGCCAAAGGTACCTACACTCGCCACGCGTGACTTTGAGCGGTGTAGCTTCGTCTAGAAAAAAACCCAAGCGGGCAGACACGCGCGGCTAGATATCCTTTTAAGTTTTATTTTGTTTAGGGCTTGGCACCGACTTAAAACCTATCAATAGGAAGCACATATAAATAATAGTATCTTATTAATATTAAAGGTAAAGGTTTGCATAAGACGTGTATTAAATTTAATTTTTAGTTATTTGACACTTTTCATTTTTGAAGTCGGTTCTTTTAAACTTAGTTTTTTTTTATTAAAAGTATATTCTGCACCATTAATTGTATTAACCAATCCTTTAATTGTGATTTGGAATCAAGATTACTGCCAATAAATATATCAGAGACCACCGGTTTCACCAAATCTTTGGACATTTGGCACTGTTCTTCCTACTTAACAATTATAATATGGCAGTAGGTACATGATATCAGATAGAACTGTCAAATTTTATATTCATTTATTGGTTATACAAGTTGCTAGTTGTCACCGCGATAAAATGTCGTCACCGGTGAAATTGAAACAATATATACAAATTAACTTTGCTTTAAAAATAATAATATGTCGAGCGTAGGTCACGCCTTGAATTTTACTTGGATGTTGAGAGTTATGAAAACAGTATCTCAATACCCATCTAGGTATTTTAAACAAAACCCTGCACTGAAATGCGTGATATTAGTACAAACGCCTACCATAGACTAAGTGAGTTGACTACAGCTGGCCATAAATCATGTAAAAAACAATCATGGTGAAACGTCTTCTCTTATACGTAGTACATATTTTTTTTATAGAAAAGGAGGCCAAGGAGCGTATGTGTCACCTGGTGTTAAGTGATCACCGCCGCCCACATTCTTTTGCAACACCAGAGGAATTTTTAAGGAAGGTGTACGCGCATTTTTTTAAGGTACCCATGTCGTATCGTCACTGAAACACCGCACAGGGAAGAAAGTTCCTTGAAAACCGCACTGTTGAAAACAGCCACACATCCAGATGGTGGGGATGATATCCTAATATGTGGCGTGTCGTACGAAGGTGATATTAGGATATTACATCTGTGAGACCTCATAATCATTAAAGCCTTTTCATGCATCAACATTTTTATTACAACTTGCTCTATAAACGCGAATAATATCGCCAATACGGTTTCACAAAGTTATGATGAGAAAAGGAATTACACACAGCATTTCAATCTCGTTTCTCGCGAGTGAAGCCGCTGATACTACTTTGTGTCGACTTATGCATGTTTGTGAAACTTTGTAAAACTCCGTACCGACGTATTCACCGAATAATATATTATTTTCGATGTTAGCCGTAATAGTTGTTGTAAGTTAACTACTATGCAATACTTTCTTCTATCCTTTGGGGCTATGTTTTCTTGGGTCCCGTCGGCACGTATCCGCTTGGCGAGTCATATTCCGAAACCAGAATGCCCAGGTCCTAATGAATCATTAAGAGAAAAATTCAAAGAAATACACATTATACTGTTGCCTTTCAATATATTCTTGAAAATATTTTGTATGTACTTAAGTGAATTTTCAAGAAACTGTTATAACCATAATGTTAACACCAGGAACAAACTTAGTTAGTAGTTAGTTGTGGGGCGATGTTATATGCTTTTATATAAAGATCCCAGAAAATGTTCAAAACAATTATTAAAAGACGTTTATTTGGCAAAGGTTACTATAACATATAAATTAATTTCTTAATGATACCACAGTCTGGCATTAGAGCGCCCGCACTCAGGCTATTTAAATTATTAATTTGAATGTAACGATATTTTATATTTAAAAAGCAAAAAAGAAGCCCTCTAAGTTTCTTGCGCCCGTTTTTCTCAAGTCTGAGGCGTTCATTTCCGAATGGGTAAGTAGTTTTTGACTTTCAATAAGTGATTTTATATCCAACTTTGAATACAAATATTTTCAAATTGAAGAAAGTGAAAACACGTCACTTATATAGCATTTAGCTTAATACCAGATTAGAGAGATCTTGTCGTTTACTAAAACTTTAAGCTCGATGAAACAAACGAAATATCTTTAATAAAAGGAATTGAAACATTATTTGATTACAATTTTATAGTGCACTTATATTTCTGTGTCCCTTATTCGCGAAATTAAATTGGCGCCAACTTAGGGCGCCTCTCATAAATTGCTCTTTTCATCTTGAGACTTTCATGGAACGTCTAGGTTCAAAAGCAAGGCTCTCTGTTTTTACTTCCGTATTAATACTACGCTACGGTGTAAACTGTAAATAAAGAGTAGTTTTCATTTAACAGTAATTACGGCGTAAAATGCAGGCGTATTCCAGCTTCTTACATTCAATATTTGATTAATTTTTACGTGATTTTTATTTATTATTTTTAAAGTAACAATTCCTTCAGAATTTTGAGCATTGTATTTTGTTGTTATTAAACCGCCGCTCAGGACGATTGAATAACTCAAAAATTCTAAGCGGCACAACAACTGCGCTCGGCACACCTTGAGACATAAGTTTTCAAGTCTCATTTGCCCAGTTATTTCACTTTCGGCGCCCTTCAGACCAAAACACAGTATTGCTTACACATTACTGCTCCACGTCCGAAATAGGCGCCATTGTGGTACCCATAATCTAGCCGGCATCCGGTGCAAAATGCAAAAATCCCACTGGTAGAAGTACTCTAGGCAACTCATGTCGTGTGTGACTGATCTTTGTCAATTGTCAATCAGAATATTATCATCTCTTTCTCACGCTTTGTTAGTATATACGCTAGTAAATAGTAAGTCTATGATATCGCTTGTTTAGGTAATGTCGATTCGAGTGAGGCTTGCTTGGTGTGCAATGTGCATATAGTTGTGTTTCTTATTATTAACTGGACATAGTTCCTCAAAACCGTCCCAAGCCACAAAATTCACATTTTAGGGAATTCGTGTTTAAAGTTTGATAAATATTTGTGTATTCCATCCATGGGTTGGGTTGACTACTAAGTCATCATGTCATTTAAAGAGAATGAAATATTTAATGAATCACGTGACCAGTTGTTGTGTTCTTAATTCAATTTGGACATCATTTTTGGTTTGGAACGTTTTTCTGGAATTACGTCACACCTTTGCCTCTTGCGCTATACCCCGCTGTATGATATCTATAAGTCGAATAGCGGTATAAAGTGTATATAGTTAATAATATCAATACGAAATTCCTAAAAGCGGATTAAAGAAGCCGAAGAAAGGTCCATAAATGAAAGTCATGAGTGATCCTCGAACAAAAAGAAAATAAACCGTTCGTTACAAAGAGATTTACTGATATTACAAAGAAAGCAAAAATAAGAAAATAATAAGAATGTGGCAGTTTTATTTAATTGAACTTAACGCACTGTAGCCAGAGGTCTACGGTCCAACCTATAATATCGCGATCGTAGTTGTAAAACTCAATTTATATTACAATTGTCGGTACTTTCGAAAAGTGCTAGACTGCTGTGATTTCAAAAAATAATAAAAAAAAAATTAAGTGCGACTTTGCGTAGTTTTTAGAAAATACTGGAGAGGTAAGTGTTAAATTTTTATCATATTACATTGATTTAAGTATATTTTACGTTCTCACTTGATTTTGACGATTTTTTGTGTTTGTTGCCGTTGGTCTACATCAGGCGAAAATTGTTGTTATTTAGTTTGATACGCAGATTGTGTATTGCTTTTATTATGTTCTATGATGCTCTCGCAAGCGTTCTCTTCGCGACGAGGACATACCTTCTGCACTAATAGATGGTACAGAGAGTAAAGACGGGTTAGATGTCGACAATGATATCCTTGTAGACCCTGATTTTGTACCTGAATTGGAAATTTTTGAAGAAGAGGTTTCAGACATGGATATTGTTGTGGATGCCATAATTAAGACTCTACAAGACGACAATGAAAACCCATCCCACAGTACAGGGACTGTACCATCACGTGAAACTTCAGATCAACCGTCTCAAACTAAGAAACCAAGAAAATCTGCTAAAGCAAATCCAGCCAAACTAAATTTGTATTAGAAACAGAATAATCTTCAGTTGAATGAGGATCAGCGAATGTTTACTGGTAACAAATACTTGGGCCCTGATATTCTGGAGATGGACACCCCTATACAATTCTTTTTACATCTGTTTTCACAAGAACTGGTCAAGAAATTTTCCGAAGACGACAAGTTTCTATCCTAATAGTACTTTTCGGGAGTCTGAAGAGGAAGTCAGGCAGTTCGTTGTGCAATTACCTAGAGTTACACTGGTTAATAACTGGAGCCCTATACTCGTAACACCTCTTATACAGAAACCATGACATTGAATAAAACTATGCACTTCAATGACAATTCGAAACAACTTCCAAGGGAGCATCCTGATCATGACCGAATTTACAAAATACGTCCAGTGGTAGAATCTCTGAATGAGGCTTATAGCAAAGTAAGTGCCAATGGAAGAACACCTTTTTGTGGATGAGCAAATGGGTTCCACAAAACACGAAATACATTGAGGTACAACCCCAACAAACCCCACAAGTCGGGCTTTAAAGTCTACGTTTTGAGTTGTGTTTCTGGTTTTGCAAAAAACAGAGATTGAAATTGGTAAGGAAAATGTCGTCTTATACAGATTTAGGAGCCTCATCCGATGTCGTGGCTAGCAGATATGATCCCAAGGCACCAGGACTTTTAGGCTTTATTTTGATAACTATTTTATTTCCCTCCGGTTGTTAGAAAATCTAGCTATTGTGTAGCCTTATGCTACACAAAAAATAAGAATTGCTTGTGAAACTTCCACCTCGTAGAATAAGGTTCCCTTATGTTAATTTTGTGTTTGACGTGTATTTTATTTCTTCATGACACTATCGAATCCTAAATATAAAAAAAGTCCATGTTTATAAGTGACAGACGGATAATATTTTTTCATCATTACAGATAAAAATGAAAGGCTAGTAGTAAGGGATTGACTTAAGAAGAGCTAAGCCGATTTACTTAGAATTATATTTTTTAAGAAGAATAACGAGAAAATTGCTCGGATTACCTATTTTTGAAGTGAAAACTTGTTTATCCCAAGAAACTAGGCGTTGATCATTTTTCTTGGGATGGGTATAAAATGTTAAAGAAAATTGGTAAGGATAAGTTAGTAAAATAATTGTAATAGTTCTGAAGTGTTTAATATTTTATGTAATATAAATTGTCATTTTTGTGGCCGATAAGTGAATATTGTATCTGGCCACATAAATGCTAGTATTTTTATACTGATAAATAAAGCAATTCGTGCGACATTATTCCCTTACAATTCCAAAATATTCAAAAATTCACAACGTTAATTTACAAGTTTTCACTTCTGTCGGCAATGAGCTGAGTGCAACCCGTTATTTTTTTTTTACTTGGTCACCAGGGGAATCGCAAGAGTTGTTAAAAAACGTTAATGTGGTAAAGGTTACTGTAACATAAATGACTTTCATAATGATGCCACAGATTGGGAATGGAGTGACCGCCCTCAGGCTATTAAATAATAAGTTTAATTGTACAATATTAGTTCGTAAACATATTTATTCGATGAAAAAAAAAGCCCGCTGAGTTTGTTGCGCCCATTCTTCTTCTCAGGTCTGAGGCATTCATTTTGGAATGGGTGGTAGTTTTAGACTTTCAATAAGTGATGTCACATCCTATTTTGAATAAAAATATTTGAATTTGAATTTGAACTTACCGATGTTTTACTTTCTTGTACTTCTTACATGCATATACACGCCTTTGTTGAAGGTACCCTGTTTGGACTCTCCACATAAAGGGAACGGTTTTGGTGATTTTAGCAGAGGGATAATATGTAAGAACTCTGTCATGTTGTGGCGGAATTTTTGAGTGGTATGAATGCCGGTTCGCGACACTAACCCATGAGAAAAATAGTGATATAGTATGTATTGGTGTCGACAGGCGGCCGCTTGTCGCCACAATAAAAAACCTTTAGTCTCACGGCACTCATGGGTCTGGGCTGTCCCTATCATTTACCTGAACTTGTCAGGACACTATTTGGTTAAGAATAACAAGTGAATATGTAGGTAGCTAAGCTTTTGTATGATTTTATAACTTAAGCTTTACTGTGGCCACATAATTTTTGAATATTTGAAATTGAAACATTTTCTTTGACTTTATTTTGAGAACAATTAACATGCAATATATGGGGTTTAGACTCAGCCAGAGGTTTAAGCTGTTCGGTAATATTCAGTCAGAATTGGAATAGTTCGTTCCCTTATTTCTCTCATAAAGTTTCAAACACTCGACACAAAGGCCTGTCTGGTAGACGTATTTGCGGCCGATTCCCCTGCGGAATAGTATTATATTTTATGGTACAAAATAGTTATATTATATTTATTTTTTTAGTTTACCTATAATCACAACGCCTCCGTACAACTCTATTTTAACTTTGGACAAGGGTGATTCACAAAGCGAGTGTTAAACGTGAACAAACTTTACGATACTTGCATTTGTGGGCGGTGGTTCGTTGCCTTATCAGAAATTCATATTTTACTAAACATATATTCCCACTCAAAACACTTATATAAAAACCGCTCGTCAGTTTGTCACTGTTATAAAAAACCAAACTCTCGAGAATATCTTGGAAAGGGACACAATATTTTTTGTTAGTTATAATTTTATCGACTTTTCTAAAATGTTTTTCGAAAAGAATTATATCATTCAAAAGAATATATAATTTTTAAAGAGCCAAACTAACGCGACACTTTACCGATATAAACCAGACGGCAGTATATTTATCCGAGATTAGTATGGTCCTAAAACAGCTTAAAAACAACAAGACGCGGTGATGATGGAATTACAGCCAAGCCTCTGAGAGCTGGTGGTACTCCTTTGCTGAAGATACACAAGAAGCTATTTAATTCCGTCATCCGCGAGGGCAAAACGCTACAAGAATAGCACAGAAGTATATTGTTGCTGTTCTAGGGTAATCACAAATCGTCTCCTGCACAATTTTGATGACTTCCGGCCTCCCGAACAAGTCAGATTCCAAAAAGGCTTTAGCATCGTACACTACTTACATATGCTGCCGGTGGAAATAATGAAGACCGAGTAGTATAACCAGCCACTTTGCTTGGGTCTCGAAGCCTATTCGACTGCAGCGGGGAGTCAGAGAAGGGGAATTCATATCGCCGAAGCTGTTCACCGCTGCATTGGAAGATGTCTTTAAGCTACTGGACTGGAACAGGCTTGGCATCAATATCAACGACGAATACATCACTCACCTTCGATTCGCAGTCGATATCGAAAATCATAGCAGAGACCATGGAAGACTTAAGCCATATGATCGATGGCCTGAATATAGCTTCCAAAGACGAAGATCATTTCTAATGCCCATGTCGCACCTACTCCCGCAACAGTCGCGAAATGTTCTCTCGAAATTGTTGTCATGTACGTCTCCCTTTGACAAACAATCCGGTTGGGCAGGTCCAATTTCGGGAAAGAGGGCACTCGTCTAATCCAACTCGGATTAGACAACACTTTATGAAGACTAAGGTTTTTAACCAGTGTGAGTTGCCAGTGACGACTTATTATCGTTCGTTGCCACTTACCATTTGGTAAATAATATTAAAAAAAAAACACATGTCGGACGACAAAATCAGTCAGTTTCTGTCTTTATTGCTTTGACAGTCACTCAATGTAACGCCTTTTAAGTATAACCAATTAAATTTTATGTATGCAAAATGAGGGAATGGCTATTGGTGAAATAGGTAAAAGGCATAAAAGGCATTTATTTTCTCAATATTGATTCCTTTAGAATTCTTTTTGATGTCATTACTTATACTACTAGATACTACTACCGCTTCGGAAACAAATGGCGCTCTGAGAGAGAAGAAGCGGCGCAAGAAACTCTCCCATTCCCACCTTTTTTTTTTTTCAATAAAAATGGCATGTATGTATTACATACATACTTAATCATGCCAGTGCAGATATTTCGAACTTTCTTATTCACCCGTAAATCGGTTATAGACTGAAAACTATACTGAATTAGTTTTTAGGTTTTTCAGACAAAAAAAACAATGTTTGCTTAAGACAATTTAACAGAAGTGAAAACCCCATGAAGGTGAAGCAATTAAAACGAAAGATTCTCACCGAGCGAATCTCCCTTCGTCAACTCGGACCGACTTAACCCGAATAAGCGTGACATCGCCTACCGTGACGGCTTGGTCTCGTTCAATAAAGATGTATTTAGGTACCTACTTCAAAAATCAGTCTAATCGACTACAACCACTCGAGTTTGCTTGACTTCGAGTTGATGAAGTTTTTACTTGTGTCGCGTTATGCACACATTATGCGTACCGTTTTTTTTTCATATTAATTTATATCTGGTGAACAGTTATTATTTAAAGTCGTAATAGGATTTCCATATTAATATTCTAGTGAATGACTTAACTAATAATTTACGATTGAACCTCTTAAAACAAATAACAAGTAACAAACGCGTTCACCAAATAAGCAAAATGCATTTACAAATTACAAAGAGTCTCGTACTGTCGTATCAATTTTCGCAAAAGTCAACCCCTATTTTTATGAGGCTTGCGATACAAGCCATATAAATGACGTTTACCACGAACGAAGCGAGGACGTAAAGTATCGTGTTCACATTATTTCGTAAAAGTAGCTGGGAACACGAATGGTGTATTTAAGTGCGAAGCTGCAAGATAACCCAATTATGAATGTTAACATGTTAAAAAATTATTGCGTACACGTTGACATCTGAATGCAAGAAAAACAAATGCAGCATTATTGAAAATTCATTTTATGTTGTCAGCCGCGATGGTCAGACGTGCCCACAGGAAACGAAACGTTTAATAATAATTCTAAACTGGGGCTTTCACTATCCAAGTATCTTCGGGCCTATTTAACACTATCCGTGCATATTCGACCCATAGACCTACAAGTGGGAGGCTCCTTTGCACATGATGCCGGCTAGATTATGGGTACCACAACGGCGCCTTTCCTGCCGCGAAGCAGTATTGTGTAAACATTACTGTGTTACTGCATTGTAATGGGCAAGTCGTGTCAATTATCATCAGCTGAACGTCCTGCTTGTCTAGTCCCTTGTTCTCATTAAAAAAACATTAATTATTATTATACTAGCGTATGGACAAGCAAAGCGTGCGAGAGAGAAGAACATTTCTAAACGAGGTACTGTGAGGAAGAAAAAATAAGGGAATCTATAGTTACTGTAACCGATTTTATTGACAAGTCGTAAACAGGTAATCGTTTAGTATGAAATCATTACGGCCGTTCCCAATATACTATCTGCAGATAGAGATACATTGTATTTTATGAAAATAAGGGAAGAGATGGTCGATACGTTTATTGAAAAACCCAAAAATTCTGAGCGGCACTACAACTGCGCTCGTCACCTTGAGACATAAGATGTCAAGTCTCATTTGCCCAGTTACTTGACTAGCTACGGCGCCCTTCAAACCGAAACACAGTAATGCTTACACATTACTGCTTCACGGTAGAAATAGGCGCCGTTGTGGTACCCATAATCTAGCCGTAACTTCATCTGTCAGTAATTAGCTATCTGTTATCTGAAGCTGCCCCAATATTCCCGATAAGTGATTCTTATCGCCGATTCATTGTAGATAAGCTGTCTATCTGAGCCCTCCAATTCGTTCCAGCTTACGCAAAGTAACGGAGGGAATTTCGGAAGAAATTAGTCATCTCATAACTTTTTTCATTTCTACTACAAAATATAACAATACAACTTATTTTATATTAATATATGTTAAAATATAATGAAAATATACAGGTGTGATAGAAAGAAATAAAAACATTTATTTCACAAAACACTCACAGGATACACTTAATGTAAAATGATAAAAGTAAAAAACAAACCAAAAAAGAACTTATTTAAATAGTAATTGATTTATTATTGGAGAGTTCCTGTGCAGTGCAGGAAAGGGGCCACCGACTCAGGATTATCTGTGACACGGCCGTGGCTATGAAATAGCACTGATTTTCAGCGGTACCCGTTTAACTCTGGAGATACATTGCGCTCGACATATAATAAATAATTCCTAATAATAATATATACATAAATATCAATACAAAAAAGTCAATAATAAAATATTTAGATGTTTTATAATAAAAAATGTAGTATTAAAAGAAACATACAGCAACAAGCATATATCTATAATACTGAACTACACATATATTTTCACCACCAATGCTCCCAAAGCTGACCGTGTTTTTGTCGCTCCAAGAATAATGACTTACATTTCCAACGAAAATTTTCGACGGTTCGTAACTCACGAAGAAAAATTGGTGAAAGTGGAAGATTTTTCCAGCATTTGGTTGCATTGTAGTGAAAACTTCCTCAAAATGCAGCACTATGGTGTTTTAAGACAGCCATTTCATATTGCGAGGCAACAATAACAATTATTTACTGTAGAGGTAATATGGTGTTTTAAAAGCATAACTTCAAGTGGACTTTGCTGCGGCAACTCATGTTAAGAACTCCGGGATCGTTCAGAAATGAAGTTATATGGGGTCGGGCAGTTATGTTCAGCAGTAGCGTGCACACGCTTATACACGTTGCATTCCTAGAGCGAGCCAGTAATCGATCCTCATACACCACGTCTCCGAAATTCAGTTTCGACAAGATAAGTGAATCGCATAGTCTAAGGCGTAACTGAGTACTAATGTAATTTCTTATACAATAAAGTGTTTCAAGTCGATAGTAACAGTTTGCTATAGTTTTCGTCACATATTTTTCGAATCTCAAACTCTCGTCAAAAATGATGCCTAGATTGCGAGCCTGAGGAACCCGTTCTACATTTTTACTTCATCATGATGACAACACAGCGTCTTTCTATTGGCAGTAATTATTGAAATTTGACATTGGAGTGTCACATTAAATTACCGGATATTTTGTGCATTGTTGACGTATATTGTTTTTGGAGTACATTTACAGCAAGATTACATTGCCATAAATACCGATTTCACATTGAGCTAATAATAATTACTATTGAGAACCTTAATAAAGCTTTAAATTAGTAAATACAGCACTATTTCAAAATTTAATAATAAAACCAAGAAATAGGAATAAGAAGCGCCTTGTCACTCTGAATTAAATATAATGTGGCCACTAAATACATAAAAAGTAAAATTGTATCTCACACAACTTGCACATTGAGTGAAAACACCAACCTATGTTTTGAATCTGTTGAAAAAAATATTATATTTTATTAGAAATACTGTAAAATTATTATTATTAAAATTATTATTAGGTTATTATTAATCTGTCAAGTCGTCTAAATCTATGTAGGCTAGTATATCCGACTTAATTTTTCGTCAGCTTTCAGCAGTTTACCCTTTATGACTATATATTATATCAGTGATTAACTTTAATTCGTTACTACTTTTTATACTTTGCATCTAAATATTAGTTTTTGTTTTATATTAATTGTGTATGGACACAATTGCTACTTAGATGTATTATTAAGTATAAACAGATTCCGAGGTACTCCTTAACTTATATATCTCATACGAGAATTCTCGATCCGTGAGATTCGCATAGTGGAAATCCCACTTTAAGGTAAGTACAGATAGCCATAGGATTCTTTTAAGTCGTCTTCACTAGCTTTGTGTATGGTGAAATGAACAGTACCAACTGTTAATTCACCATTCATGTCCTATGAAATTGTTGATTTAAATGTATAGGGAAAGATTTATTTAGGCATATGCCAAACTCTTTCTATGTTTAAAATTTGATATTATTACTAATTTTAATTCGTTACTACAACATTAACAAAAAAAAACTATAAAACATGCTTTTAAAGAAAACCAAGCATAAATTTTAAAATAATTTTATTAACATAAACTACGAACAGATATGATTAATAAATAAATAAGAGAATCTGTACTAAGGTTCTCGGAATAACTTAAAACGAATTTGGGATTATTTCACAAACCCAACACAGCAAACAATCCAATAATGTAATTATCATTGCAACCATACTGATATCGTATCGTATATATATATATACCATATTTATTTTTAATCTAAGATGGCCGTCGCGCAGATATTGCTTTCCAGGATCTCGTTGAGGCTGATCAATATCAATATTGTCCTATTGACAATGTTGAACTTCAAATGCACCATATATATTATATACATGTATACCTATGTCTTAAGGGCGAAGTATATCCAATTCGAGGCCAATGATACCCGTGAGCTTTTTATATATTTTTACTTATTATTTTTATTGGTTTGGGATTTTAAGTGAATATTCTTTATCGGAATATGAGATAAATTTTATATCAATATCGTCACGATTTTCAGTTACGCGCCATGTTATCTTTTTTTATCAAAGTTCAGTATACTGACATAAAGAATTATGTATTACTTTGGAAGCGATAAAATAAATACTTATTTATATGCACGTCTATAACAATCAAATAGCATTATTTTAATGCTTTTTTTTTCTAAAGCTTTATCTTCCCAGTTTCCGTGAAGTAGTAAGTAGTAGAAAAATGATATGCCATATAGTTTCACTTCTTACTTGTGTACTATGGGTACACACAGATATGTTTTTTTAATTATCTCTAATCTCTAATATATAAAATTCTCGTGTCATGGTGTTAAACTTTGAACTCCTCCGAAACGGCTTGACTGATTCTCATGAAATTTTGAGTGCATATGGGGTAGGTCTGAGAATCGGACAACATCTATCTTTCATCCCCCTAAATGTTAAGGGTGGTCCACACGATTTTGTTCTACAAAATACATACAACTTCAAATTTTTACCTATCTACGATCAACAGTTACTTTTGTATCGCGAATTTAATATCGGCAATACAACGTTTGCTAGGTCAGCTAGTATTTATATATATTTTTTAAGGATCGCCCTAGTCGTTTAACTTGGTCGAAGTGGGCGGTTAAAGTTAGTTATATTTGAATTTAAATAAGGACTGTGATAATATGAGTACTTAGTTGATATATAGATTGTCTGCGGTCATTGATTACACAATCAACTTTACAATGTTGCATAGGTACCAACCTTGCATCCGGTTTACTAGGAGCTCATACATCTAGTGGAGTACGTTTATCTCGGTTTTGCGTGATATATTTTCGTTCGTGTGCCTTCGCGATGTCAACTTCGGGTCATCAATATTGCTAGTAATTTATGCGTAAGTATCTATCTCTACTGTGTGCTGTTAAGTATCTGCACTTATTGAAGTTGAAAGCACACCACCCAATTGCATCATATTTAGATGCAAGAAATTGTAACTAGAATTATTTATAAATTGTTATATTTGACCTACTAGCTGTAAGGCATCAAATACTCATTTGACATTTGAGTTTTTTGTTGTATCGACTTTTTTTTATAAAAATAAATAATATACTCAATATTCTTGAAAAACCCAAAAATTTGGAGTGGCACTACAATTGCGCTCGTCACCTTGAGACATAAGATGTTAAGTCTCATCTGCTCAGTAATTTTACTAGCTACGGCGCCCTTTAGACCGAAACACAGTAATGTTTCCATATTATTGCTTCTCGGCAGATATAGGTGCCGTTGTGGTACCCACAATCTAGCCGGCATCCTGTGCAAAGGAACCACTGGTAAACCGACTTTTGCAATACAGACAGTCGGACGTACGGACTACGGAAACTTATTAATAGAGTTCCCGTTGGTTTCCTTCGAGTACGGAAATATATAGCAATATATATTAGAAGCGCCGAAGATCTACAAACTAATTTTCGTTGCCAAGACTTTTTTTCAACTCAAATATTGCCTAACCAAGTTTGTTCAACACTTTTGATAAAAATCAATTCAATTAACCGAGAAACAATTCCACTTTATTTGAGCTTTTCCTGTGATTTCGTCTGAGTAGACTTCAAACTTATTTGAAACATTGTAGTAGAATTTTTCGACGTTTTTTTTACGTTTTATGTAAGCTTTGAACTGTAACGAGGGAAGCAAGAATTTGATATTTAGTGTTACACCCTGCCTATTACAATGTAATGCCGCTCAGGATTATTGATGTCCCTTTGAGATATAAAGTGTTATGTACAACAAGGCTACACTCTTGTAATATACAATCATCAATAGAAATTTTAATAAATAAAATATCTTGTTAGCCTACGCGTTCGATTCTAACTCCTTCAAACAATTAGTAAGTAATACTCCTTAATGCTGTAAGTAGCTTTGTACATTCGGAGTTTTATCTTTGTTATAAGTACAAACTGGACCTTCAATAGCAGGCTTTAGGTATTACAAGAAAGGATTTTATTGTTGTGTACTGTCGCGTTTCAAGCTTTGTATATTGATATCCTTTGCGTTCGACTTCGTTCGTTTCGAAACTCGACTAAATAGAGACAAAATGTACCGTAATTTAATGATCATCACTTGAGTGCTTTGCCAAATTAGCGATCCTATTCTGATATTTAAAACAAATTACTGCTTTTGATGATATCTTTATCCAATCTATGTGCTGACGTGTTGGTATATTAAGTAAAACAGTACCGGTGGAAGGCTCCTTTGCACAGGATGCCGGCTAGATTTTGGGTACTACAACGGCGCTTATTTCTGCCGAGAAGCAGTAATGTGTAACCGTTATTGTGGTTCGGTCTAAATGGCGCCGTAGCTAGTGAAATTACTGGGCAAATGAGACTTAACATCATTTGTCTCCAGGAGACTAGTGCAATTGTAGTGCCGCGCAGAATTTTTGCGATTTTCAATGATCCTAATCGGCACTACATTGTAATGGGCAGGGCGTATCAATTACTATCAGTTCAACATCCTGCTCGTCTCGTCCCTTAATTTATTACATATTTCAACAAAAAATAAATATAATAGACAGGTCGTCTGTATGTATATAAGTTTAGCTATGTGGAAAATCACTACATAAAGTACTCTCAGATGATTGCAAAACTTGTAACGATTAAATATTCGCTGACAACTCTAAATACTCATTAGGTTGTAATCGAATTGTAATGTATCTCTTCTCCGATTTTCCCAACTTTAAATTTAATGATCCTAAAATCCTTTGTAAGCGCTAATTAATTACCCTGTTCAAATTCGAGCTAGATCCATCACTTGTTGGTATGCGTTAGTTAGATGGTAAGTAATTATATTTATAGTAACGGACCCGACAGACGTTGTCCTGTACACACGTGTTAAATTTGATAAATCGGTCCAGACGTTAGGAAGAGATCACTAATATACGTAGGAGAATTATATGTTGACTGTATTGAGAATCTAAACCAATTTCAAATTCACTGGAACACTCTCAAAAATGTAACAAAGCCAATATTTTGAAAATGCTTGCGTGGAAAACGTAATATTTTAACAGGCGCAAACAGTTTATATGCTTACAATTCTCATTATTGATAACTAATCTGAATAAATGTACCTACACAAAAAAAAGTACAAGGTATAAGAATAACTTTTCTGAAAGTAGTACTTGTTTAACTGCAATGAAAAGTGGTAGTTCAAAATAGCTCTGGAGTGTTAACTATAACCAACAGCAAACATTAGCAACCTACAAATAAGACTTAATGGTATGTGTAATATGATAAAGTAGTGTTCATAGTTCCAAATGCTATATTTTCACCATAAAACTTGTCTAAAAACACCTTGTTTGAGTTTTCTGCTTATCCTTCGCCACGCCCTTATCATTTTGAAACCTTCGAATGTTTCGTGCGCCTAACAATACAATTGGGTGTTAAAGAAAGCACAATTTCAGAGATTACCTTGCACAGCGAGGCTAAGATCTATAGAGTGAACTTAGACTTTTCTCAGACTTACCTAGCGAGTTGATTCGAAGTCCGTATTTATATATATCGCTTTGAGTGCGCGCTAATCTTAAGGCGAAGAGTAAGCTGAAAACACGCAAACATGGTGTTTTTAGACAAGTTTTGTGGTAAAAGTATAGCATTTGGAGCTATGAACACTACTTAATCCTGTTACACATATCCTTAAGTCTTATTTGTAGGCTGCTAATGCTTGCTGTTGGTTAAAGTTAACACTGCCGAGCCTTTTTGAACTACCACATTTCTTTGAAGTTAAACAAGTTTTTTGGCATGACGTGACGCATTTTTTTGGTACTTCTCTCAGAAAAGTTATTCTTATAACTTGTACTTTTTTGTGTTGGTTCATTTATTCAGATTAGTAGTGAATAACGAGGAGGATTGTAAGCATATAAACTGTTTTCCACGCAAGAATTTTTGAAAATATTGGCTTTGTTACATAGATGGCGGGCCGGCAGCCGTGAACTAATATCGCTCAAGGTCGCTGGCATTTAGTGTCGCCTTAAGCTAAGCTTCCACTTAAGTCCACCATAACGACGACATAGAAAAAACTCAGACTTATAGTCTGTAGCCGAACAAAATGAGATCAATAATTACTTGAGTCATCACAACAGCTATATGTTCGACGTTTTAAAAATTCCCGTATGATACAGTCTGCTGTCACCCATCTAAATATGTATTCTGTTTCCATACCAAATAAGTTATTAAGTCTGCATTTCACATAAATCAATCATCGATTTCCACTCATTTCAATATTAATTTGATAAGTTTTGGATACTGACGTCAGCGCTGATCCTCGGTCGAGCACGAAATGCAGCCTAAATTGAAAAGTGTTGAAAGCTATAGGTCCAATTGTAAAGCTATACAATCTAATCACACCACATTAAACTTGACATGAAAATCGGGTTAAGTATTGTAGGAGAGAAAAGTTCAGAAGAATTTATATTAATCTATATAATTTGACTTTGCCTTTGATTTGACTGATCTGCAGAAAGAAACACGTGTTGTAACTTGTGTTGCCTTGTCGAATCGATACGAATTAAGTTCATTAAAACGTATAATATTTCAAGTCAATATTTATTTAGTTAAAAGAATTACGGATTATTTACGGAGTATTTCTACTTTGATTAGATTAAATATAATAAAATCAGTGCTGTTAACCTCTTTCCAAACCGATTTTACACTAATAGTATTAATTCATTACTTATTTAATCTTGTTTATATTCTAGTGCAACTTAATTATAGCACTTCAAACGTTGCAGTAACTTATGATTGGCTGGGTGTATTAGTTATGGAATATTGGTAAATCGGATTTATTCATTAGCCGGAATAACTTTGACAACTGTTACTTATGTTCGCAAAAGTTAGGATATGGCTTTGTCTATCGAACCTTGTATGTGTAAGGTCGTACTTTAATTATTCATAAATAGTAATGTTAAGACGTGGCAAACGAGGCGCAGAGCTACGATCGACGTGCTCGTTGTTCCTTGAAGTCATCATAGATCGGTAGCCCAGTAGACAAATAATAATAACAGAATAAAAGAGATATCCACTTTAAAAGAGATATCTTTGAAATGTGTCATAATCTAACAGCATTCAATTTTTAACTGATCTTTTCTTTTCAGCCGAGTTGGCTTCGCACGAAGGAATTCTGGGACAGGTCATTTGAAGATCGTTATGAAAAAATTAAAAACGACAGTCGACGACCAAGGCTAAAGGTATGTCACATAATTTAATACATAGTGGGATGAGTGCGGGCTTAATTTATTATTGCTGTTCCTTTCTCGCTCACGTCGTGATAATAATAATAATTAACATACTTTCACACGGACTGTTTAGTTCGGAAGTTGGCATGCTGGATAACTATATAATTGATAATAATGCACAAAAACTTAAACACATAAATAAATGCATATTTATGCATTTATTTATGAAAATAAGGGACGAGACGTGCGGGACGTTTAGCTGATGGTATTTGATACGCCCTGCCCATTACAATTCAGGGCCACTTAAGATTATTGAAAAACTCAAGTAGAACCATTAATGAATTTGAATTTGAATGCTTATATGCTATGCAGAAGTAGGGTTCGTTGTGGTACCAAACAGATTTATATAAAAAAATATATTTGAACCAAATGGAATTCGAATTCGGTACCCCAGTTTATTCACAGAAGGACATTAAAACCGTGTAAATCAATGTATCAATTATTAAATCAGGATCTACTATGCTGTAGTCATAATTTATGCGAACAATTTGAGCGAGACTGCAACCACAATAACTGATGAGCACCAAGAAATGCTGGTAAGAGACAGCCGAACCAGTACATGCCCAAGTATGAAACCAGGTTTAGATAGTTCACAAACTTATGTTACAAGTATGCCGTCACTAATTTAGTCGATAATTGAGTTACGTTGCCTGACGAACGCTGCAAGCTGCACATTTACTATACAAGCCAGTATTGCCATCGCAAATATCAGTTAATTGTATTACCTGACCTCACCACAGCGCGAGATTGTAATTGAGATACATAATACTCAATTTGTCACCCAGGAAGCAGGGGAGTATTCAAAATATAGCTGTATGATATTACAAAAATATTAACTAAATTGATTTGTTGCTTTTGTAAACATTGTTTCCGAGTGAAATTTTGTGAGCTTTATTTTTTTAAGTATTATATGTGACTGTATTAATTTGTCACAATTATGATTAGATGTATTAAAAAGGTTATTATTACTGACTAAGATAAACCAACAAGCGTTTAGGTCTGCAAATGAAATAATAACACAGATTGGGAATTGATCGACCGCCAACAGGCTATTAAATAATACATACCTTTTGGAATAAGTTGTAGTTTTTTACTTTCAATAAGTGATTTTATATCCTATTTTGAATAATAATATTTGAATTTGAAGATGTAATATTGTGAATATAAGTTTTGATAAGGATATCATGCCTTGCCTTAACGCATGCCGTTTAAGGTTTTCGTATCCTTACGTTGACCAACAAGAACCCTTATATGTACAACCAAGACTCTGGTGTTCGTTCGAGAGATCTGGCTAAACAGTGTCCAATTCTTAGGGGTTTTCGTAACGGCCTCTTGTTATTTGATATCTTTTATTATCTAGCTCTTGTTATTTTCTAATGATAAAACTATTTGATCATTATAATTATAACCTTAAGCAGTTTAATTTTAATATAATTCACTCAGCAAAGTACTTTAATAATGTCATTTGAGATAAGAGTAGGTCTTTTTAGTCTTATTTCTCTTCGTTCTTATTTCCATGTTCATATTTTTAATTTTTTCGCAAAATGCGGATCTCAAAAGAGATATAATATAACTTTGTTATTATTGAAAATATTTCTCTTATTAATTAATAAAATATAGAATCTATCAGTTGTAGGCATAAAACTGCAAACATGAAATATAAATTTGAATCCGCTCCTGGTTGTTGTAGTTGTGTTCGAGCGTTCCAAGTACTAACTACATTTAACCATAATAATATTATATGTTGAAGCTAGTTATAGCCGAACCTTCGCCCCACGCCATTTAACCTATAATCGAATGTTTCATTCGAGTACCCAGCTCAATTTCAGCTCATGCTGCACACACTACTGAACAGTGTTGAGTGTTGAGTGGCAAATAATCAAAAATTTATACTACAGGTTTATTTCTGTTCTGTGCAGACTTGGGTTTTATAAATGTATATCTATTACTATGTGTGTGTGTGTGCGTGTATGTGTGTGTGTGGTCGCACCAGCACAGCACCACCCTATCTCTATCTATCTTTGTGAGATCCCGGCCCCCAGTCCCCGGCGGCCCCGCTCGTGACGGCCACTGTAGCAGCCACACGCCCGAGGCCATATGCTGGCTGTCTTCATGAAAAAGGAATTCAAGATGAATTCCTTATTCGTGAAGCCAGAACAACGTAAATGGACTTGGATCAGCCCCGACGGTGCCACCAAAAATGAGAGCGACTTCATAATGTCGACCAAAAGACATATAATCAATTATGTCTCTGTGCTCAACTCAGTGAAAACTGGGAGTGATCACCGCATAGTAAGAGGTACATTGAATATCAATCCGAAACTGAAGCGGTCTCGACTGATGAAGTCTACGCTCCGACCCGCACCCTTTCTCCTCAAATTGTAAAACCCCTTCGAATGCCTCAGTGACTGCGTAGACGTGGACGAGTATAATAGCAGCTTCGTGGCAGTTGTTCAAACGGCTGGGTCTAAGTTCTTCAAGGCCAGCCGTTCAAAAAGATCCGGAAAAATCTCAGACTCTACCCTCAAATTGATGGATGTAAGACGCCACTATGACCATTCAGTCCCCAGTATAGGCAGCTAAACAGGCAGATCTCCAAGTCATTGACTCGCGATATACGCTGCTACAATACAGATTCTGTGAAGCGTATTAAAGATCACTAGGACCTCACCCTTAGATATAAGGATCACAATTTATATATTTCATGAAACTACGTATATTAGGTATGCAAAGCACCATAACAATAACTATATTATATATCAAAGCTATCAATATAACATCCCGCTGAACTTTTTTGTATTACCAATAAATGTCGGTTTATTTTTCAGGTTATTGTGGTTCCACATTCTCACAATGATCCCGGCTGGCTCAAGACCTTCGAACAATACTTTGAATGGAAAACGAAGAACATTATAAACAACATAGTCACGAAACTCAATCAGTTCCCCAACATGACATTCATATGGACGGAAATATCGTTCCTGAACGCCTGGTGGGAGCGCTCGCATCCCGTAAAACAAAAGGTACGTATTGTTAAGGTGAGCGCACAATAGGGCACGGCTCGTTACCTTACACAAACTGTCTAGCTCTTCGTATCGATCGATATAACGGAGAGAGAGCACTGACGTGAGTGAATCATCAAACTACGTCAAATACTTGATAAACGAATATTCAAGTAACACTGATAAAGAATTTACTTGTACTTATGTTTTTTCGTCTTAGTAACTTTCCCTTTAAACTAAAGACTTTTGAGTTCGTAACGGGTGATTTAATTATATATTAAATTCGTATTATACCAATTTGGCGGTAGTAATTGAAATAATCGTCGTTATAATGCCAATTTGGTTTTCATGTAGATATAATTTGCCTAAGCCATCAAAAAAAGAAAATATGAGATAGTCCAGTTGTATAGTCATATTTCACAGAGTCTCACGTGCCACCATAACCATGCTGTCATTTGAAGTTCCGACTGTAACAGTTACCAAAAAACTTGTATTTAATTTTGTATTTACTACCTCTCTCGTAGGTGGCGTAGTGTTACGCTTACCGGGCTTTTTTCGCCGCTTCTTAAAATAATCTTTGCGTACGTACTAACTGTTAGCAACCAAGACTAACAAAAGTTTAAAAATAAGGTTAGGGTTGGACTTAGTATCTCTCAGCACGAATTTGTAGGTAAAAAAAGTGAACGCCAATTAGGTAAATATCAAATTGAAGGCATTCCCCCCTCCCCATTTTGTCGAAAGGGGATTATTCCAAACGTTAAATAAAGTAACGTAACAAACGTAAGGTTTTAATACTATTTTTCTTGGTAGCGGTCTCATTACCTTGTAATGAGAGTAGTATCAGGCGAGGGGGCAACCCCTCCTTGCCCTTCCCCCACCACACCACAAAGTTTTAACCAAAATAATTATTTTAGTAACGTGACTAACTAGATTACCTCAACATTTCGCCATATTTGCCTCACCTCGGTTTGTATTTTCTGCGCCTCTAATGTGTCCGTAGCTTTATTTAACTGCAACGGTATACGTGTAACTTTTTAGCACAGTTAAAAACTCGGGAAGTCATAAAACTGTTGGGTTTCCGATAAAGTCATTATGTTGTTAAGGAGTTAAATCGCTTAATTTTTATATCTTACTAGCTGACCCAGCAAACTTTGTATTGTCATCATAGTTAACAACTGTAGTTCATCTACCAACTATAGGTAAATAAAATTAAGTTTGTCTTTACCTCCTGAGAAAGATAGACAAAGACAAAGATTCTAATTAGTTATTCATTTTAAACTATTCTTTCAATTTGATTTCTGAACGACGGGGGACACATCAAAGGAAAACCAAAATTATTGTTTTTTTTTTTTTTAATTTTGAACATTTTCATATTTGTTCACCTATTAAACCTTCTCTCGACTTCCACGAATAATTCAAGACCAAAATTAGCGAAATCGGTACAGCCGTTCTCGAGTTTTAGCGAGACAAACGAACAGCAATTAATTTTTATATATATAGATTGACTAGATTTATTTTTCAGGCCCTCAAGAGACTGGTTAAGGAAGGTCGCTTAGAAATTACAACAGGCGGTTGGGTGATGCCTGATGAGGCTTGTACACATATCTATGCGCTTGTTGACCAATTTATTGAAGGTAAGATTTAACCATTTCGAGTATATTATTTCTTCAGTAAATTCTTCTCATTCACTGCTAGCCCTAGAAAGATCAAATATATCTGTGCAGCGTCAATGACACTGCAGGTTTTTTTTGTAAAAGATAAAAACAAAATACCAAAAATTTGGTTTTTTGAATTTTTCACATAAATTTTGAGGTTATGTGTGCCAGGTTATGTTAGCCATGTCCTTTTCCTCAATACCAGTAATAGTGAGCAAGTTTGTTAAGTTCTTGTAACGTTATAGTAGACACATATTTACCAAACTTACTATTAAATTAAAATATTACGTTCTTTAGTACATAGTACCTACAACGGAAAAAAAAAGTTGCGCGCAGGTTTACTTTGAAATTTTTTTCTATCGAGAAAATTATTTATCGTCTCGTATAATTTTTGAAAAAAATAGTAAAAAAGCTTAACATGTCGTTGAACGGAAAAAGCGGAGTCAAATAGACTATTAATAGTTCGTAATAATAATTCATTTTGTATTATAAAATTCATTTAAACTATAGAAACACTTATTTATTAACCATTGATGACGGTGTTAAATTATTTATTTCTGTCTGTAGTGCTAAGAATTGACAGGCCTATTTTAGGCATTTTCTATATTACTAAGATAGAGGTCAATACAGTTATTGCCAAGTAGAGGTTTATTAATATGACTAGAAAAGTAACTAAGTCCTGTAACACCTCTTGTGGTGCATAAGAGAGGGCATTCATTTCTTACCATTTTGCACTTTAGCGGGGTTTCCATTGCTTAATGTCATATCTTGTCGTACGCCTCTTCATTTTTACCTTATACTTTATCTACATTAGCTTTCTAAATTTGTGCATGCATTCTCAATATTAAACTCGTGGTTCATAAATTAAAATATAACTTAAAGTAAGATTCTAACTTGTTGTTTCATTGGTTTCAGGTCACGTTTGGGTAAAAGCAAATCTTGGTGTTGCTCCTAAAATAGGGTGGTCTATTGATCCTTTCGGACACGGGGCTACAGTGCCGTACTTACTTGACAAAAGTGGTCTCGAAGGCGCCATTATACAAAGAATTCATTACGCATGGAAAGAGTGGTTCGCACAACATCAAATTGAGGAGTTTCTTTGGATGCCAACTTTTGACTCTGAAACCCCAACACTCTTAGTACACAACCAGCCCTTCGATATTTACTCTATAAAAAGCACATGTGGACCGCACCCCGCCATTTGTATCAGTTTCGACTTCAGAAAAATACCTGGAGAATACTCCGAATACACCGCGAAACACGAAGTCATAACGGAAAACAACCTCCAGAGCAAATCCAAAACACTGATGGAGGAATACGATCGCATTGGATCCCTAACGACTCATAATGTGGTACTCGTTCCTTTAGGAGATGACTTCAGATATGAATATGGCATCGAGTTTGATGCCCAGTATGTTAACTACATGAAAATGTTCAATTACATAAATAAACACACTGAGTTATTCGACGCGGAGGTTTCATTTGGAACACCCCTTGACTACTTTAAAGCTGTGAAAGAAAGACTCGACAGTTTCCCCACACTGAGAGGGGATTTCTTCGTCTACTCGGACATATTCAGCGAAGGCAAACCGGCCTATTGGTCCGGTTATTATACAACAAGGCCTTATATCAAAATTGTGGCACGACAATTTGAACATCACCTGAGAACCGCTGAAATATTATTCACTCTCGCATCAAATTTCTTACGACAATCGAACAAGCACATGTTTGAATCGTCTGAAAGGAAACTGGAAAAGTTTTACGAGCAATTGATAACGGCTCGTCGGAATTTGGGATTATTTCAACATCACGACGCCATCACCGGCACTTCAAAGGCAAGTGTTATGTATGACTATGGAACCAAGATATTTACAAGTCTGTATCACTGCATTCGTTTGCAAGAGGCCGCTTTGACTACCCTCATGATTCCTGATAGCAATTTACACACACAAAGTGTACTGCAAAGCGAATTAGAGTGGGAAACTTATGGAAAGCTGCCCAGAAAACTACTGGTGTCTACAATCGATAAGAAGAAGGTTATTGTTTTTAATTCTCTCGCTCAAAAGCGCACCGAGGTTTTAACCTTGAGATCAAATACTTCTAATGTCCGCGTTTATGATACGTCGAATAAGAAATACGTTCCAAGCCAAGTGACACCGAACATACAGGCCCACGAAGACGCGAAATTCAGCATCAGTGACACCAATTTTGATATTGTATTCGTGGCTACCGTAGGACCATTCAGTGCTGTAACATATAATCTCGAGGAATACACAAATCATTCGCAACGTTGCGTGGTGTTTTGTAACAATTGTACCGAAGACAAATCAGACCCAGAAAAGCCTAACAACTTTGTAATAAAGAAAATGATGCCCGGCGACATTCAGCTGGAAAATAAAATTATGAAACTTCTGGTTGATAGGAACACCGGCTTCTTGAGGCAAGTGTATCGAAAGGACATTCGCAAGAAGAACATTATTGATATCCAATTTGGCGCTTATCAAAGCGCACAAAGGCATTCAGGAGCTTATTTATTTATGCCGGATTACGAGTCTCCAGAAAAAGACGTGTTGTCACAGTATAGTAAAGGAAACGTTATGGACGAAGGAAACGTGGTCATCGTTTCTGGGCCCGTTTCCACCGAAATCACAACCATCTACTTACCCTTCCTCGTTCACACGCTGAGGATCTTCAACGTAGATGACCCGGCGCTATCTCACGGTATATTCGTAGAAAACATTGTCGACTTCGAAAATCCTCCAAAGAACAGGGAGACTGAGTTATTTATGCGAATCCAAACCAATATTCAAAATGGCGAAACACCTGAATTCTACACGGACCAAAATGGTTTCCAGTATCAAAGGAGAGTAAAAATGGATAAATTAGGTATAGAAGCTAATTACTACCCGATTACAACGATGGCATGGATACAGGATGATATAACTCGGCTCACGCTGATAACGAACCACGCACAAGGAGCGGCCGCCTATGAGCCAGGTCGGCTGGAAGTAATGTTGGATCGCAGAACACTCTATGATGACTTCCGAGGTGTCGGCGAAGGCGTCGTCGATAACAAACCAACTGTTTTTTCCAATTGGCTCCTACTTGAACCAATTACTAGCGATCGTCCTAAAAGGGAGACTGTATCACGCAAACATAAGAAAAAAATTAAGAGAAACAAACCGACCAAATACGAGCTACCCTCGCGCACTGCAGAATATTTAAGCAGAACCCTCAGTTATCCTGTGAACGCTTATGTGGTTGACACCAGCGAAGTTGGCGATATCGAGGTCAAGGAGCAGCAAGGGTTTCTTGAAGAGTTCCCGCCGGGAGTGCACGTGTTGGCTCTGCGAACGATCACAGATGAAGTGTTAGAACAGTTCCCCAGTAGTTCATGCTTCATGGTACTACAGAGGCCCGGCTGGAGCTGCGATATCGAAGTTCCAATGGCGATGCCTAGCGCGAACTTTACATCCAAAACAAAATTCAAGGGTCTTGCCGTACAAAGCTTGTCTTCAGTCAGTTTGACCGGTCTCAAGACTTACAAAAATCTAACCGGCTTAGAGGAAATATCTCTGAAACCGATGGAGATTAAGACATATCGTATTAGATTTTAGAGACTATTTACATAATAGGTTATTTACCGCTATTATTATGGGTCGTGAAGAAGAGCTAGTGGAGAAGTATACAATTATAATGTTTAAATAATAATTATAATATAACACTCTAGTATATCGTCGTTCTGTAGTCGCTTTTTATAGTGACACGCCATCTTACGATTGTTAGGTGTACTACGTCTAGAACCTAACCTATTTCACAATGGGGGTTACAATTTATACAGAAAAGTACGAAAATAAGGCTGCCTCAGCCGCGACCCCTATTGCGCTGTGATTATGAAATATTAAATGAATCTGCACTCTTGCTAAGATAATATTTTAAACTTATTATTCATTACGGGTATTCTATCTCAGTATGTCCAGTCATTAAGTTACTTGCGCTGTTTAAAAAAATATTAAATTGTTACCTGTTTAGTAAATGTTCCGTAAATATCAACGCCATATTGTAATAATAAACTTGACCTTGATTACTTTACTTAAACCGATGCCATTTTTATATTAGGTCTCAAATTCTCAAATTAAAATTTGTACTTGTTATAACACACTACCTAAACAGCGTATGTTTCTTAATAAACTTAAAATATAGTTAAATTTTAAAACTACCTCTGGACCAAATAAAAGATCTTTAGAATCCCAGATTCAAAATTATTTTAAAATAATTTATTCATAGTCAGTAGAATCTCTTTTCAGTCATCTGAAATACGAAGCATAATAATAATAATTTAATTATTTAAAATAATGAGCGATTCATAGCATTTATTACTTTTAATAATAATTATATTTTATTAACAACATTCACATGGTACATATTCAGATTTTAGTTTTTAATAATAATTTTAAATTTCATTATTTCTATTAAATTTACATCAATTGTTGTAAAAATATTTTCAAATTAACCTATACAATATTAGTGTTATATTTATCAATAATCAACCTATACAGTGCATAAACTATATTTAATCACAATTAGTGAACCTGGTATATTTAATTATTAAGAACTACTAACACTATTAAAAATGGATAAAAAATTAAATTATGCTAAGTGGTGTCTAAATATTAATCATGAAAATTAACTAAATATTAATCATAATACCTCTTATTCATAATAGTCTGTTAACTTAGAGCATTGCTAATTCTCGCTCTGTTTTCTATTGACCTAAGTTAGAATGAGAAAAAACACTCCTTAGCAACTGTTTTAAGTTAGCGGACCATTATGAATAAGGAGGAATATATTTACTTGGTGTATAGTTAGTTACATATAATAACAAAATAACACTGAATTCCTAATAGGACATAGAATGTGATGTACAATTTTCTTTACATTGTAAGCTATGGTTATTTAATAGATACATTTATATTTATTTAAATTGTATACATAATTATAAAGTTAAGTTTAAGTTCAACGCTTTGAGTTCAATTTTTGAATTATCTATTGATTAAATATTGCCATTATACCAAATATTATTTCAATTTTATAACTTTTGTGATAGACAATTATTATTGTCATATAATTTTGTTAGCGCTTCGCAACATTATGCTTGTTTTGTACATATTGTATAAATATTTTAGGCAACCAATAAACACAGTATTTTTGGTTGCAATAAGTATGATTTATAGCAATAAGATGCCCGTTTACAATTTGTTATGATAATTGTTCTATCGATGTAATAAAATCGTCAAAATTTGGAAGCAAACATTGTTTTACTACTACACATTAGTGTTTCATGTAAACTTAGATAATCTATACGTATAGTAGACTGTGACAGCTTTGAACACGGCAAGTAAAATAGCGGCCAACTATTAGCCTCTATTTTCAGCAAGGATCATCGCACGCACACTAAAACAAAGTGATTGACGTATCGCGAGTGTTAGACGTAGCTGTCGTACACACTAAAGTAATAGAACTTAAACCTAATAAAGTAACAGAAAGAGGCTCTATCGAAACGTATAAATTATCTATCTTAAAATCAATATCATATTAACGAAAATTTAAAAGTACAATAATAAACTACACATTTTAAAATGTACATTTATAATAAAACAATGGCTAACAATCCTTTTTCTTCGTGAATATTTACACTAAGAACATTTTCTATAAATCAAACAGAAGTGGATATCGTCCTTTATATTTTACTAGTGATAACAACTATTGATATTATAACCCAATAGACTCCTAATACCAAATTCGTATTACAAGCAGTTTGTAAACCAACTGAAGTGAGCGCGCGCGCGGTACTGAATGCTCATTGGTCAGGTAATGAGTAAGACTTATCGTAATTGGTCAACAATCGCTACTAACTACCGGGAGTGTATTCTCCTAATATGGTATATGAAAACGTTCGATATTTATTAGGCGTCTATGAGTTACAAGATCGATTAAACTACTTACCTATGGATGCAATAAGAACATGCAAATTAAAAACAAAACTATTTTATTAAAACCATTATTGTAAAGATGTCATTTCAAAATTGTAAAAAATAGTTACTTTAAACCTTACAATTTACCTTAAACTAATACATAAACATCACATTGATTATTGATAAACTTAAATTTTCATTACAGTAAATTTACAATTAGATCTTAAAAAATAAATCAACCTGCGTGGGATCGAGGAATGACTGACAGACAGCCATTGACCACCACAACCAACGGTTGTTAACTACAGAGGGCACGTCATTTCTTCTTTATACGACTTGCAATCCATTCTAGGCCAAGATGCAACCTAAATTAACAAAAAAAAAAAAAACAATTTTTAAAAATTTTAATAAGAGTGCTGAATAATTATCAAACTATTTAAAAGAAGCTATAATCTAGTGTTGATATTGCGAACTATCAACTCACTATACATACAATTGAGTGATAAGAAGAGTTCATATTCATCACGGCTGAGATAAATTATTGTGAGGTCATTATCAGAATATGTGTCCTCCTCCATACTGCGGTTATTAAAAAACTTTCTTTCACGTACAACAAACTGTGGTTTGAACATCGAAAATTGAAAACATACAACATTCGTGTTGAATAATATATGAACATAATAAAAAGCACTACCAGTGGGAGGCTCCTTTGCACAGCATGCCGGCTAGATTATAGGCACGACAACGGCGCCTTTTTCTGCCGTGAAGCACAAATGTGAAAGCATTACTATGTTTTTGTCTGAAGGGCGCCGTACCTAGTGAAATTACTGGGCAAATGAGACTTACCATCTTGTCTCAAGGTGACGAGCGCAGTTGTAGTACCGCTCATAATTTTTGGGGTTTAACAAGAATCCTGAGCGGCACTCCATTGTAATAGGCAGGGCGTATCAATTACTATCAGCAATTACGTCCTGCTCGTCTCGTCCCTTATTTAAAAAAAAAATATTTATTACATAAATCCCACCCAGAACAGCATTTAAAGAGCTTCAATTTAAGTAACAATATACATATTATATAAAAATTTCGTGTCACGTTGTTCATCCGCGATGTCTCCCTAAACTACTGAACGGATTTTCATCAAATTTTGCACACTTTGCAGTTTGATTCAACGTGAGAGGAAGGATATTTTTTTATTTCGAATCGTGACCAATTGACAAAAAATTGCTAACAATCTAAAGGAATAAATTAAAAAAAAATAATGTCTTATGCCTTTTAATATTTGTTTTAAATTACAAATTTTATTTCTGTAAGAATAGTTGTGAGATTATTTAGATTAGACGCAGTTTGACAGTTCTTTATTGTAATTATTGAACTTCTTAAAATTTAGTAACTAACAATAAAGATTGTATCGACTTTGCGCACCCATCTCCAGCTAGTAATAATATAAATTTGCAGTAATTAGAGTATTACTAAATTATTAGTTCTGTGCAGAACAATTACTGGCCACTGCAATCTAAGCAAGCATCGGGTTCGAATCCCGGTAGGTGCAAGCATTTATATGATGAATATGGATGTTTGTTTCCGAGTCATGGATGTTTAAATGTGTTTATGTATGTTTATTGAATTTATGATTTTTTAAGTATGTTGTATTAAATATATCATTGACTTGTAACCCATAACGCAGGCTATATATGTTTAACTTGGGGCAAGGTAATTTTTGGTAATGTTTGTGTGTTAATATTATTATTATCTTCATACTATAGGTCTGAATGTGACTCCCAGGTGTACATTTTTTCTTCCTAAGGAGCCAGCATACAAGAAAACTATGAGCGTGGTTGGCTTACGAGTGGGAGACAGGATGCCGGCTAGATGGGCACAGTACTTGTTGGGTTTGAAGGGCCCCGTAGCTAGTGAAAATACTGAGCTAATGAGAGTCAATTTTTTATATCTCAAGTCGGCGATACCTTACCCACAATATTGACTCATTTCCGTTAAAACAATTAAATAAAAAAATATGAAAAATGAGTGCCTCATGATTTGGTCTACAAACAGAAACGCTTGTTAAAAATTTGTGTTGCCTTGTTCAATCGATACAGAAATGAAGGAATATTGGATCGAATTGAGACATGCGATGAAAAGTGGATTCTTTACGTTATCCGTAAGCGAAAAATGTTATGGCTGACCCCAGGTCTAATGCCGCAACCGTGCCCTAAAGCAAAGCTTACCAATAAAAAGGTAATGGTAACTGTTTGGTGGTCTCCGCATGGTGTTATTCACTATAGCTTTTTCCGATCTGATCAAGCAATAACGGCAGATGTCTACTGTTCCGAACACCGAACAATGATAGCAAAATTTGCAGTGAAACAGCCCCGACTCATGGATTCAGATCTTCACCATTATTGCTCCATGATAATGCGAGACCTAATACACCACGAGTAACCGTTTTAACTCTACAGAACCTGCAATTAGAAACCATTCATCGCCCTTCGTATTCGCCAGACCTTGCTCCAACGGACTATCATTTTTTTCGTGATTTGTACAATTTTCTACGTGATATAAAGTTTTCTTCTCAGGAGGCAGTACAAAATGCTTTCACACAGTTTGACGAATCTTGATCACCACAGTACTATCGCAAAGGTATAAATGACCTTCCTACTAGATGGCACCAATGTATAAATAATAATGGTAGTTATTAAAAAAAAAACAATTTTTCTGCAATTTCATACTTTAACCCCTAATATTAGCCTTAACGTTTGGGACATAACGTGTGAATTGCCTAAAAATTACTGAGTACACAAAAACGTGTATTGCTTCTCAGTGACAGTCAGTATTTCAGTGATTTTTTGTGCTTTGCATAAGAAGTCACAATGATATGAAAACAAGTGAACATCAGCCAAAGTGTATCAAGAGACTGTCTTAGATCCTGTTGTGAAACCTCTTAACAATAAGGATTTTTAAAATGTGTCTTGGAATTTCCAGGAAGACTGCTTGGGTCACAAGCCTCGACATACCTCAGCTGAACAACCTCTCGTCAAGCACAAATCTGGACACCTTGGACAACAAACTTTGGTCAGTTTTAGAAGGCCGGCTCTAAACGACACGCCCATCAATTTAAATTTAATTTTGCAGTTTAGAATTGCTGTCAATGTACAAATACTACTACGAATGCAAAAACGTCTCGAAAGTAATTTATCTGTAGGTATATATTCTGACACGGCCTAGAGGGAGTCTCTTTTTTCTTGAACCCCGTATATAACTATTAATTTTATTGGTTGATTCCCTTTCAGCACATTTAGAGAAATACAAATACTTTAAGAGTAGTTCCTATTAAACCTTAGTTATTCATTCAATTTCTTTGTATAATGGATAGTGGTGTCACCAAATCAGACGAAGAAGAATTAGGCCAACACTAGAGACTGGATTTGCTGAAATAAAATACGAGACATAGTCCACACTATTAAAAACAGTGATAGCTCCTTTCATATTATCAGCAAATAAATTCCATTTAATTATTAATCCATCAAATCAATTATTTCCGATTTTTATAGTATGTCTACGTCTAGACTACTTAAGGCGCAAATAAAAATGATATCGACTCAATTTTTAATATATAATTTTAAGAGTTTCACAATACTCAATCTGTTCCTTATCTCAAGAACAATTAATAATTTATGATTGATAATTTAAAGGTATATTTGTCGTATTTATAGTAAATGCTTAATCTATTACCCTAAAATACTACAAAAATTTTAAAGATGAAAGAAAGTGTGGGTTGCACTCTGGGAGTGCCGGCAGATGTGAAAAGTTGAACAAAGAAATACAAGTATAACTATCGCCTTAGGAAGAGTCTTTGCTAGTGACAAAGCTTAAAAACCAAATGATTTAAACTTTAAAAATATTTCACGGCTGAGATTCGATGCCTCGACCTCGCGGTGTTTCGGCTTCACAATCACAATGATCGTATGATCATAAAGTTGAAATAGCCAAACTATAATTAGTTAAAAGTATAATCTTTCATTCATAATATCAACCACTGTCTTACAAGACTTTAAAATTTTATACACATCCCAAGAAAATTACTCTGTGCCTCTAAAGAAGGATCTGATCTACATGTTGTTAAGAATTAAAACAATGAAAAATATTCTTTACCCCTCTCCTGTAAGAGCACAACATGCCTGAATGTGCCACGGATGTTGCTTTATGGATGTCAAGTCCAACTGTTCAGATATTTCCGCTGCAGTCATTGAGCCTTTGACATCCTGAAATTAATATAAAAATGTGTTCATTAAAATTACTTTTTACGATAAATAATTTTTTTTCTCTGTTTTTTAAGTCTATAGTGTGAATGTCCAGTGATACACAGGACAGGTTTGTCGTTCCTCCAGGTTCTTCCAATATGGTCTATCTTCCATCCTTAGCGGTCAGTTCACAAATAAAACTTTGTCTTCCCATGGACTTTCTCCTGCTGACTCCCGTATCATATGTCTTATGCATTGCCAATTGAGCTTTATTTTTTATAAATAAAATATTTTTAGACTCCTTTCTTTAGTCAATTGATTTTACCATTTTGTGTGTTTGTGTTTGTGATTTATCATTTGTCTAAAGACTGAATGTATTTATTTGTCTTGTGTATATTATAAAAGAATGAATTACAGCAAAAAATAGAGGATGTCCTATTTGATTAATTGGTAGACAAGTTTTGTCCCGGCAAACATTGTTTTGCCATATAAATTAAGTATCCCGTGCCGCTCAACGTATGAATTGTCATATAACATCAATCAATGACTTTACATTACTTAAGTAATTAAATATCATTGACTGATTTATTTGCTTCCTGTAGTACTGACGGTTATGTAGTTGATATTCTGAGTACCGCAAACACAACTAGTAGAGTGATTTGGCCGCAAACACAACTAGTAGAGTGATTTGGCACAACCCTATCTTTTATTTTTTTGCCCTCCAAAAGATGTTACGCGCCACCAGATGTAAATCCTATCCTATACTAGCTATCCCATTTCCTTGCAACACCAGAGGAATCACAGGAGCGTGAAGCCCTTTAAGGAATGTGTACGCGCTTTTATTGATGATACCCATGTCTTATCGTCCCGGACACACCGCACAAGGAAGCTCCACAGCGTAGTGTAGTACGTGGAAGAAAGCTCCTTGAAAAGCGCACAGTGGAGGACCGCCACACATTCAGATGGTGGGGATGATATCCTAATTTGTGGCGTGTCGTGCGAAGATGGAATTCGGCGGCATGATACAGGTGAAACAGCCCTTCGGAACACTTCCCGTGATTAATGCGGTAGAAGACATACAAGGAAGCGACGTGTTAAAGTAGATCCAATCCAAGTGATCCAGCCGTTCACAGAGCATAATTCGAGCAAGTCTTTGTTGGGCGTGGTTAAATGGTTCAAGCTGATACTGAGGTGCGCCAGACTATTAGGTGCCTATTAGGGAAAACGCGGTATTTTGAGTTTTCTATTGAAATAGAAGAAAAGCAAACCTGTTTATTTGCAAATACCAAGAGGCATGCTTTAGTGAGTTCTTCGTGAGCTAGCATTCTATGCAATTCCTCTCGACTGATGCTTAGTCTCTGACGATCTGTAGAATCCACCACCATGATAACGAACTGCAAAATAGTTATGATAAAAATTATTACCTTAAAATGAATCACAAATATATATACTATTTCTCAAAGTTGTCATCAAACTTAATGATCCAAACACTAAAGTAAAGGCTTATGTTTGCCACAAAAATAGACAAAATTTAAAATCATAGAATTTCGCATATTTTTAACATGATAATCAACAGATTTTACAGATTTGATCTATGTGACAGTTTAATGAGAGCGCAGTATTCGCACAGGTCACTTAGTTATTATTATTGAACTTTGTATAAATGATTCTGCACATACGATTATGTTATAAGTCAACTTTTAAATAGTAATTTTTATTTTAAATGTGGGTTCAATATGGATGTTGTGTATATGAATTATAGATCAAATTTCAATATGATATTTTATCAATTTCGCTGCGGCTTAAGTCAGCTATAGAGCCACTATAACTTAACGGAATATTGACCTTAAAGGTTAAGGAATTGTATTTGAAGTGATCAACTGTAGAATTTATGGCGATATTTATCTTAACATAAAATTTAAGAATTATTAACACAATGAGGATAACATCTCCACCATCTGGATGTCTGGCTTTCCTTCACGGTTACGGTTTTCAAGGAACTTTCTACCAGGTACCACCAAGCTTTGGAATAAGCTTCCTTGTGCTGTGTTTCCAGGATAATATGACCTTCAAAAAAGACTTTAAACGGCCGGCATCGGTCCTGTCAATCCTCTGGTGTTGCAAGAGAATGTGACCCGTACTCTCCGTTGGTCCCTCATTAAAAAAATGTACAAGTGCGATTCAGCTAGTTTCCACTGAATCCTGGAACTAGATTTGCCAGTGATCGAAAATAATGATAATAAATGGAGGAAGAGAGGAGAGCCCGGAAATGGCAAACAAACAAAAATGTCGGTGTCGATTCACTCAATTTAAGTGTATTTTGTAAATTGTCTGAATAAAAGGCTTTAAAGTAACGTAATACAAGTACGATCACAATCCACACATTCAATTTGTCCTATGAATAATTCAGAGTTAACATTCACTTCATGACGTGTGCACTGATTTTAAAATACTTTCGCTGATGCAATCATGACATGAAATATGATCATAGATAAAAAGGTACACATAACAACCAGTTTACATGAAATTTACATTGCACTAACGATATATTAAGTCAATATTTACACTAATATATATTTATAATGGTGTATAAATTACTGTGGTAAATTCTGTCGGTGCTTCTTTATTGGAATTTAAACGAACGAGCGTTAAATACATGGCCAAGTGACGGTCATGTGTCCTTCAATACTCACAAAGTGGCTCAACTGCACAGCGCGGCGCGACTAAAGAAGTTTCCAGTTCATTAATAATAATAATATGTAATGACTCCATTTTTTATATCCATAATATTGTTCTTTATATATGTAGGAAATCATATTTTATTTTAAAAAAAGAGTATTATAATAATTTTGACACACTTACAGAAATTATACTGCCCTAAACTAAGCATAGCCTGTAGTATGGTAGCCAGACAACGATACATAATTAATACATTCTTAAACATACATAAAAACAAATAAACATCCATATTCAACATACAAATGTTTGCACCTACCAGGATTCGAACCCGTTCCTCTAGCCTAATCGGCAGGGTCTCACCACTGGACTATAGGGGGTCGCGAATAATAAAAGACCACATAAAAGTGTACTTAATATGCCTATGTAAATGAAACAGTTGCTTTTAGGACGCGTTACACAATAATCATGTGTACCGCAACAGCCGCGCGTAAGCACTAAACTGTGTCATATTAACGAGTGACATCATTGACGTGGCCATGCAGTCGTTACTTTTTAATGGTAATTCTGAAGTGAATGCCTAGAGATAACGTCATTTGGACGCAATAAGATGTCGGCATGTTATCTTATCGTGGAGGGACTATAGATTTTCAAATGGGAACTAAAGAATGTGATACGATATAGCGTTGCGACGCAACACACGATTAGCACATTTTTAGCTAATCTATCTCAAACGCTGAGTTTCAATGTAAAACAAACACAATGTGATTTAACAATACATGTGTTAAACAGTTATTTCTATTATAATATAAGATTATACATTTTTAATATTTCATACTCTTTAATCAAATCGAAATCTTTTTCACATTCATTCGAAATAATGGTACAATAAATATCACAAATGACTTTGTGAAGTCAGAAATGAATTTGCATCATAGTTTAATACAATTTATGAAGTGCTCAGTTTTCGCAAAAACTATGCATCCCGCAACCCTTATCAGCTGTTTTTCTGAACTCTCTTTGACCTAAAACAGATTAATAACGTAGATGTGACATAATATCAGAAACAACCACCAAGTAAACCAACCAACAGTAAAAACCTACTATTCATTGCAGATGTGAGGGAAATTATGTTCTCATTTTGCCATGAAGACGAAGTTATTTTGTATGTGTATCTTCTTTAGCTGACATTGAAAATCATTTCAAATTTGTATTTACTTTAGTTATGTATTACCCAATAAAGATAGGTTATTCTAATTTTATTATAAAACTATGTTATGTTATACATTTAGATTAAAAAGATTGGCCTGTCTGCCAAATACTCTTTAAATCACGATTCTCACTGCTCTGTGATTTTATAATGTGAGAAAGACATTATCCAATCACAAACACGCAAGCAGATTTATTAAACGCCGACAGCTCTAAAGGCATATTCACACTGAAACAATTTTTTATTCAAGATCCTTTGGTTATGTTGGAAATGAAATGAGAGAATAGATTATGGGTACCACAACTGCAAAATTTTCTGCCATGAGGTGTGTAAGCATTACTGTGTTTCGATCGGAAGGGTGCCGTAGCTAGTGAAATTACTGGGCAAAAGAGACTTAACATCTTATGTCTCAAAGGAAGTTCATTCCACAGCTTTGTGGTACGTGGAAGAAAGCTCCTTGAAAACCGCACTGTGGAGGATCGCCACACATCCAGATGATGAGGTTGATATCCTAACTTGTGGCATGTCGTGCGAAGGTGGAATTCGCTGGCAGGAATCGGGTGAAACAGCTCTTAGGAACACTCCCCGTGATAAATGCGGTAGAAAACACATAAGAAGCGACGTCTGTACGCCAAGTGATCCAGCCGTTCACAGATCACTGGGTCTCCGACAATTCGAGCTGTTCTGCGTTGCACGCGGTATAATGAATCGAGCTGATACTGGGAGCGCCAGACCAGAGTGAATGTGGGCCGGCTTAAAGTATTGCCGTATTTATGACGCCCAGTTTCTTCAAAGCCAATTTGGCTTTGCCCTACAGATGACCGCGGAATTGGCAATCGCTCGAGATTTCGAGACCCAGTGGAATACTGGAGATACTAGGGAAGGAATTGTTGTCGAGGAGCGGTGATACGACAAATGGGGTTTTTTTCAGTGGTAAACGCGCAAACTTGAGTCTTCTGGGGGTTAACTTGGACAAGGTTCAATTTACCCCATTCCGTGACCGTCTCAAGAGAGGACACGATAGAAGACACAAGTTTCTCCCGGCAACGGTCGACGATTTTCGTCGGTCCGTGTATACGGCATTGCCTATGCTGTCGTCTGCATAGCAATGTATGTTGTACGTTGGAGGTGTCCAACATATCATTGATATGCAGAAGAAACAGTGTGGGAGATAGCACAGCCTTGGGGCACTCCAGCGTTCACAGGCTTCGGGTTCGAGCAATAACGGTAGAGAACGCTGCGCCCAGTGAGGTGGCATCTATGTGTTAGGTATTTTTGGATCGGATGGACAAGGAATTACTTAAATGAGTCAGGGACTACACCTATTGAATAAAAGTGCCGAATAAACGTGTTAGCAAAGGCGTCAACTCAGGGGCACACGTTCTAAGCACGATTGCAGAAAGCCATCTGGCTCGCTCGACTTCCTGACGTCCAACGAAAACAGAGCTCGCCAAACAGTTTTCTGTCTAAACTGTACTTCAGGCACAGAGCTCTGACGCCACGCGATGGTCGCCGGTGTTTTTCCGTTGTCGTCAAGAGTCGAGTTGGAGGCAAAAAGAGCACACAAAAGATTGGCTTTCTCTTTTTCCGTATGGGCCAGGGTGTCATTCCTCATGTGCAACAGTGGCCATGACGGCTGGTTGAAGTTAACAAGAGCAGATTTCGACAACAACCAGAACTTGTCAGTTAACTGTAAATATTTTTGTGGCAGTGTTTCTAAATAAAAAATAATTAATAAATACACCATGTATACAATAATAAGACATAGTTAAATAAAATACATAGTTTAATAAAATGTTAGCTGCAGAGCTCAAAAGGATCTAAATTTGAAATTTGCAACTTTTGCAGATGACTTAAGAAAAAAGCAATTGATCGATAAGAATGCAATTAAAGCATAAATTACGGTAACATACATACATAAATTGGTTATAAAATATTAAAAATACACGTTAGAACACTTACATTTTCAGTATAGCTTTATCAATAGTTTTTATTATTCTATATTTACCTCGCTATTAGTATAATAAGTGTTCCAAGCCGATCTTAAGCTCTGCTGCCCACCGAGATCCCACATGACAAAACGAAGATTCTTCCAGACCACTTCCTCAACATTTGATCCAATAGTTGGTCTTGTATGAACGGCTTCCCCAAGAAGAAGCTGGTACAGTATTGTTGTCTTTCCTGCATTATCAAGTCCTACTAAGACAAGCTTGTGTTCTGAAAGAAAAATTACTGTTACAATACAATATTACTAATAATATGATGGATATATTATATAGAAACACTTTATCAGTGGGATTCTTCATTGATTTATGAATTTAATATTTTTCAAAAAGCAAGTTTATCTACTTTAGTATGATTACATAATTTGTATTAATAATTACACTAGGTGTTTGCTGAATTTGATGTCTATATATTACTAGCTGACCCAGCAAACATTGTACTGCCGATATTAAAATCGCGATACAAAAGTAGCTGTGTGAAAATTTGAATTTGTATGTATTTTTTAATGCTAACTCATAATCAAACAAATTTAAAAAAAAATGTAAAAAAAATTAAAAAAAAAAAATCGTGTGGACCCTTAACATTTAGGGGGGTGAAAAATAGTTGTTGTCTGATTCTCAGACCTACCCAATATGCACTCAAAATTTCATGAGAATTGGTCAAGCCGTTTCGGAGGAGTTCAATGTTTAACACCATGACACGAGAATTTTTTATGTTAGATTTAATTCAATTGTAATCAGAAAATGATGTCATAAAAAGGCATAAAAGGCATTTATTTTCTCAGAATTGATTCCTTTAGAATCCTTTATTTTTGATGTCATATTTTCTAATAATTACTAGATACTACTACCGAAAACCTGTCTATGGCAAAATTAATAGGCTATGGTGTTTGAAGTAACAGTTTATAAATGAAAAGGGATCTCTATCACAAAATAGCTTATTAGTTCCTGGTTAAGAGTGTGAAGTGGTTCATCCTTGTATTGCACAGTAAATATATGTCTCGTCCTTAATAGCCATGTATCAAGCTCTAAACCAAGTCAGATGGTCAACCTACCATCAAATTTATCATGCCCCCTTGCATCACTAGGTGATGCAACAGTATTAATGACAAGGGAAGGAGATACTTAGAAAAGAAATTATATATATAATTTTATACAGAAGAAATTGGAAAGTTCAGACAAAAAAGGTTAAACAATTTATATACAAAGATAAGGAAATGTTGATGCAAGCATGAGTGTAATTAATAACTGACACATGTTCTTTTGATAGTTTAACCTTGAAACATACTTTACAAAAACAGCCAATGTAAGAGATAAACCATGAGTGATATATTATATAATATTTTATTAAATATATGTAAGATTGTTTTTGATACAATACAGTCATAGTGTAGTTAATTAATCTTTACATAAGACACGATTGTATATGTATAGTAAGTCAAAAGATAAATGCCAAATATTATACTGAGATACATTAATTATAAACAAGTTAATTTTAAATCTTTTTAAAATTATTATTCCTTACATGGATAGACTTACCTTCGTTTCCGAATAAACTCCAAATTTTTGAAATAAGAAGCCCCATGGTATTTAAGTTTGTATAACTTGACTGATTGATTTAGAATAACATTTTCAAAATAACATGAATAAAACTGTAAAACGAGGGCATTATTACTATTTTATTTTAATAAAAGGCCCTATGTTGTTTCATAGTTTAACTAACAGAAACTCTTATGATGTTTAGTTAAAACTAAGTATTGCGTAAATTATGTTACGCGTCGTGGTCCGTTTCAACAATAACTATTCCATCAAAACGAAATTAGCAGACAAGTTCCTGAATACAAAACGCACTTCATTTACATGTAGTTAATTGTAAACAGAAAATTAAACGCTAACAGTTAACACAAAAAATTAAAACCATGTTTAAAATTCTCTCAGAAAACTTGTTGTGCACCTTGGAATTTGTATAAATCCACAATCCGAAACGGCTCCCAATGAGAATTAAAACACTACGTTCACCAAGGTTCACCAGTATCCACAATTCATAACTGACATCTGACAAGACGAAGACACTAAGACAGTAGTGAGTAGTGACTAGTGAGTAGACACAAATCAGTAGGTAGGTAGTTTTGATACAGATTCCAAAGTCACTTTTGAATTATCTTATTTCACGAGTCACCAGTCACATGTCAAAAGAATATTGACATTGAAATTGACAAATAATGTTATAGATACTAAATATATAAAAGTCCATCTCTCCATCCAGTCCAGTCTCCATCGATTACTGACTAGAGAGGAAGTAATAGATAAAAACAGGTACATTGATTTTTAAGAAGAATACACCTACAATTTATTTATTTAAAATTAAGTGGAAATTTACCAGAGTTTCTATCTTCTGCTTTCAGCATTGGCCGCCTTTATGAAAGCATAATCATACCGTCATTTGGAACTTTTCCGATAATGGGTTGCGAAGATGCTAGAGATGCGTGGAAAATGATCCATCCTCTTTGCAAAATTATACAAAATAGTTTATAAATGCTCATATTTGCTCTTCCGGAAACAAAATAGATAGCATGGTGGCAAGATAGGTCACCATGGCCTATCTTGCCACCGCAGCGAAGGCCGGGCCATGCTGCCTTGAACGACGATATCCGTCGGGCCCTTGTCACCATGCTGTCAAACTCAGAGCCGAACGATATTTCACGTGACGATGGCAAGAGACCCAATGGTGTGACATCGATTCCTTCGAGTCGTGGGAGGCCGCTGGTGTGGGACGCAACATATTGTGTAGACACACTTGTGCCTTCTAACCTTGAAAGCACCTCCTCATTTTTTAAAACAGTAGGACCACTGATCTGAAGGCATGTTGTGTACGTGCTGATTGAACGCTATCACCACACTATCACTGCCTCTTAGGAATTGGTAAAAGTAAAACGTCTCAACAAATCTTTGATTTTGGGGAAATTAAAGAAATCACAAGGTGCTAGGTCGGGGCTATGTGCAGGATGGGTGAGAGTTGTACTTTTTCGGAAGCTAAAAATGACACCTTATTTTAGCCACATTATTTTCGTTGACGGCCGCCGTTCACGCTTCTCTCTCAAAAGCATTTTGAAGACGAGCGGAACAGTCTTGCGGAGAGAGAGAACCTTAAAAATAAAAAAAATCATCGCTCTAAAATCTTTTCGACTTTATTCCATTTTCGTTGCGTACGTAGAACTTTGATGTGTGGTAAAATAAAATTGACAAATGATTCCCGCCATTTGTTTTTCATTAAAGAAGCTTGCAGTTGTTCAAAAAATATAACATTCGAAATTTGAATTGTTCCGATTAGCTAGAAGTGCAAAACTTTTCCTGATAGCTGACCGCAAACCTGGAATAGCTGCAGGCAAACTTCTTTCCAAGTTTTAGATTTCGCATTAACGTCTGAGTATACTTTTAAATTTTTATTGTTCAACAATGGTCTTCCTTCCACTTCTTCAATCAGTCTATTATTATCTATATTTTCTTCTACAACCGGCATTTTGAAGCGTGCGTGAATTTATCAGTTACCTATATGACACGATATCGCCGCGACAACGGTTAGTGGCAACTGGCCGATCGGCAACTTATTTTATTTTTCGCCGGGCGCACACTTACATTGAAACCAATAGAGAAGGCGATAGTTGCGTCGCGGGCTTGTCTCCGAACCCGCGGACAAAAAAGTCTCGCGGAAGTCGAGTCACTGCATGCGCGCACCTTCATACTAACCCGTAGACTTGATGTAAACAAAATAGTTGCGGAGACAAAAGTTGCTCGTGCGCGCTGATTCTTAGTGTGCCGCATGTAGACTTTGGGATAGTAGGGTCCAAAGAGAATTTAAGCACTGGTGGGGTCCGCCGCTTACCTTTCCTTACCTGCAGATTGCGACCATTATGCGGATTATTATTTATAATCTCGCGGTTTTATTCTTATTGCAGCTATAGTTAGATAATACCTTAATTTATGTTAGTATTCTTGTCTTATTGAAAACTGTTAATTTAGATCATTATAAAATATGTATGACTTGTTTAACATAAGCATTTTGAATCCAGAATTTACAATTATAGTATAGTATTATATCTTTATTAGACTTTATCACCAGTCCCTTAAAAATATTCGAAATGAAAAGACAATGATTTTCAATCTAATATACTTTAATTAAAAATTAATTAAAACAGACATTAATTCCATAACAGGTAGATTAGTATAATTTATATGAGAAACCATTGATCCTTCCCTTGTGCCTGCTAAATTGGTGTGATATGCTGTTATTCCTTGTCGAAATAGTTTACGAATATCAAAACTTCTTTCTCCACCACAATGAAGAACTGCATAATAATCCAAACGACACGAAAAACATTGTCTATGCAGTATCATTAGAGCCGCATTCGAAACCTTCTTTGAATATTTTTTAATTAGTATCGATCGAAAGTTTATTACAAATATGTCACACGGAAAGAAAGTATTAACTAACGGTAAAAACTGATAGTAACATAAGTTTGAGGATTCCTTATCCACGTAGAAGAGGTCAAACGGATAATTCAACGAATTCGCCAAACGAATTGCCAACAAACTCGGTAGTTCAACAATAGCCTTCGACGCCATACTGTCAAAGTATTCAGTTGGTTTGAAATTTTCTAACAGAATGTAATTTGTATGTGTTGTAACACCACTGTCGGCTAATCCCTCACTGACACCGCGTCCATCGTTGTATAGTACACGCCTATCCAGCATAATGAGTAGTTGGCCTTCTTCCAATGCAGTTACTCCCTGTGCATGATCTGTTATTATAGTAAGTCTGCATGTACTATCTTGTATAAATGCGATGCTGGTCATTGGATACATATTGGATTCTAATGACCGACTTATATTCAGAAGCCTAGAAGTATATTCAAATCCATTGTTGTCTATAAATATTTCAGGAGGGTTGCCGTTTCCTATAATTGTCTGCACCGACATAAACATTTCTAACTCCCTATGTTTTGGCGATACATCGTAATCTACTTTGTTTTCCACTCTTATCACGTTTGCTAATGAATTATTCAACATATTATATATTTTGACTGAGTGCTTCAATAGATTATCGTAAATGGAATTAAACTCTGTAGTTACTTGACCGGAAATAATTAATATTGTTTTCGATCTAACACCGGCTCTATATGGCTTCAAAATATCTTCCAGTGGTTGGCTACTATTTGTTTTAAACAAAAACATACCTGACTGGCTACTAGAACTTTTAAATGCGCCGAAATTAATCACTACATATTTTTCATAATTTGTTTCCTTTTCTACAACTGTTTTTAATAAGCCTGTAAATTCATCAAACATAAGACGTAACTTGTAATTTTCAAGTTGAATATCACCTTGTTTAATCGGCTGAATATTAAATGGGAAAGTGTAATCTCCATGAAAAGCATCTATGATACATCCTCCACAGAATACAGTGGCAGCGAAAGGCGTGTCATAAGTTTCCATAACCTTAAAAAGTTCAAACGTCATTGGTGGTATAGTAACTGCAAATATAATTTTAAAAAATTGTCGTGAAATTGTTATCAATTTATCACCGGTGTAGCTCCATTTTGGTTCTATTTGGATTATAAGATCTTTTTTGTTATGGTCTATGACTCGTAAGTTAGGGTTTCTTGAGGTAAATTCAATGACACCCGTGTGTTCATGACTTAAGGAGTTGAAAACGTATAGTTGATCTCCAGGCATAATCGTCTTAAAAGAGGAAATAAATTCCCCTTGTCTAAAAATATATTTATGAAGATATTTTCCATTATGCCCAGGTTTGCTAGTAAGAAGACTGGCTGCAGTTTCTTGAATATACCAACATTCTTTGGTTGCCTTCAAAATTAGATTTAGCACATATTTCTTTGCTTTAGCAGTTAGAGTACCACTAACAACATTACGATCTTGAAGTCTGGCTAATATTTCTCTAACGTTAGTTAAATATTTAATTAAATTTGATGACGATTCATTATTATTCTTAAACGAGTCCAAACTTGATGCAAAAGAAAATAATACTTCAGATGTTCGTACGGCGCCTTCTAATCGTCTTAGCAAAATTTTCAGTTGTGGTCTATTTGTAAAATATCCCGTCCAATAAGCCGGAGTACCTTTATGTATATCAGCAAAGTTAAGGAAATCTCCCTTAACGGTCGGGTATGTTTTATAATTTTTCATTATAATCTTAAAATAGTCACTCGGTACACCAAATTTTGCGGTAGCCTTATAAAGTTTATGATTACTGTTTATAAAATTAGTAATTTTTATGTAATTACTGTATTGATAATCGAATTCTGTCGGATCATCATAGCGGTATGTAGCACCAATAGGTACAATAATAGTATTATGACGAGAGATGCTACCAGTCTTAGAATATTGTTCAAGTAAAATTTCAGATTTTTCTTTTACATTATAATCGTTGATATCCAAGTTTTTATGTGCGAAGTCGTAGTTTTGACTGCAAATATCGTGTTGAGGGCCACATGCTCGAAAATCGTCTGAATTATATTGAAGGTAGTGAGTTAACACAGCGTGTTTTGGAAATCTCTGTGCATCCATCTTTTTTAAATCGTGATTAAGTTGAGTTTCACTTGTTTTGTCTTTATCCCAGCTCTGTGTCCAAATAAAATCACTATGTTGGAATTCAGCAAGATCTTCTTCTAAGGAGTAGTGTAAATTTGTTAACACTAGATTATTAATATTCAAAGCGGAGAGAATGTATACTATTGTTGGACTATGTGTAAAACTACTAGTGAGCCAACCCAATTTTGGTTTATAATTTAAATTGAAATGCAACCATTGATGACCTGAAAGTAATTTTTAATTATTGATACTATATTAATATAAGTATGCTTAGTATAAATGTGAGATTTGTCTTTTAGTTGATTTGAAAAAAAGATGTGAAAGATACACATAAATCTTAACAACTCCCTACGTCTAATTAGGTACAATTTATTTACTCTTATTCATATTCAGAAAGTGTAATAGTAAAATGCTATTTATACCTTCAATAAACTGGTGCAAAATTCCAAATAAACTTGACGTTGCTTCATCTGTTTGGACCCAACAACCAGTAGAAAGTTCTAATCTTCCTTCTCTAAGTAAACGACGTAGACTCTAGAAATTAGTACTGTTTATAATCTAATAGGCTTAAAATACGTTTTGTATTTTTAAATCAATTGTTAAGTTCTGGGCTTCCAAGTGTAAAAACACGGAATCCTTGTAGGATCTGTTATTTTTTAATATATACGGGGCAAACCGACAACTCAAGGCTACTTGATTTAAAATGAAATACAGCCGCCCATGGATATCTGCAATAGCAGATGTCAAGACATTCATCGCGGATGACGACCTATGAAGCAAGATCAGGATGTAGCTATACACATGGTCGGATTTGGTACGGCCAAACCATCTGACGCGGTCCGGTACCGGACCATAATCGTTTTTTTTATATGACAATAAGGGACGAGACGAGCAGGACAGTCAGCTGATGAAATGCAGATAATGCAGTGCCGCTTAGGATTCTTCAAAACCCCAAAACAAAAACTGTGAGCGGCACTACAACTGCGTCACCTTGAGACATAAGATGTTAAGTCTCATTTGTCCAGTAATTTCACTAGCTGCGGCGCCCTTCACACCTAAACACAGTAATATTTATACATTACTGCTTCACGGCTGAAATAAATGCCGTTGTGGTACCCATAATCTAGCCGGCATCCTATGCAAAGGGGCCTCCCATTGGTAAATATACATATGTCGCATTCTCCATCGCACAAAATTATTACGTTCCGGACCGGGCCGAGTACCTACGACGCCGCGCCCACCGATGGTCCGGTCGTATCAAATCCGACAATGTATATTAGAGTAGTCGATGTCAAGGAACACCAGTGTCCTGCCGCTTATGTACCTACAGTTAGCGCACAAGTTGAATGCAGTCGGGGCCTGTGATGAAGAGCGGTAGTCCGCACGCCTCGCCTCGCGCGCCTACTGTGTAGTGCTGTGCCGTAGTTCTCGATTACAGTATTATCGCGATAGTTCTAAAGTTGCGATCCCGTGGTTTTTTATTTATTTTAATAATGACTGATCTGTGTCCATCAGGATCTTTTCCAAAAAACAAAAAAAAATTTTGAGACTTAATTTGTTTACCTTTATCGACAAACTCAGGATTATCGTCATCAATAATAAATATAAATAGTTCACAGCACTATCACATTCGTTAACTCTGTATTCAACTCACGCGTTATCTGTACACACTCGCTCTTCAATTATATTTCATCTTAAGAACAAGAAGAGTAAAGAGCTCTTCATGAGTCATATAACTCACCATACGGTTTTTTTGATTTGTACTTTTCCACCAATAGCTTAAATGTGATACTTCATTCCATGTAAATGTGAGATTTGGATAAAATTGGAGTTTCTTGATTACGTTCATTATAATTTTCCGAACTGTTTCATTATGATTTACTTCAAATGTTTTCTTCCAAATAGAAAAAACATGTGTTGTAGGCACAAGAATGACCTGAAATAATAGGTATTATATAAAATAACAAAAATATTATTTTGCACATTGAAAAATGGAATAATTCTATCAAATTATTATTTTATTTTCACCCGTCCTTGATAAATCTACGAAGTTTGAAAGTCTGGTCGTTTAAAGCTGATCGCAATCGCGACCAAATAAGTCGCATACAAACAAACATACATACAGGTAAAGCTAATAAAAAGCGTGTTATACTCATTTTTGATATATGTACAGTGGACCCAACAGACGTTGTCCTGTACACATGTCTTAAATTTGAAAAATCGGTCCAGCCGTTAGGAGCAGTTCACTAACATAAACATGAGCAGGAGAATTATATTATATGGGCGGAATTGAGAATCTAAACCAATCTCAAATTCACTGAAACAAACAAAAAAGTCATCAAAATCAGTCCAGCCGTTTAGGAGGTAGTTTAATTGTGAATCTAAACCATTTTCGAATCCACCTGAAGACACACACCAATCTCAAATTCACTCAATTGTGAATCTAAACCATCCTCGACTCCCCTTGAACTCACATAAAAAAATTCATCAAAATCGGTCCAGCCGTCTAGGAGGAGTTCAGTGACATACACACGCACACAAGAAATATATTAATATAAAGATATAATGTAATATTATATATATATTGGACACAGTAATACAAAACGTTGTACAAAGGGTACAAGCTAGCGATAAATTTAATACGATATAAACACTTAAACATACACAAAAACAAATAAACATCCATGAGTCGGAAAAATACATGTATTGCACCTACTGGAATTCGAACCCGGAACCTCTAGCTCAGTGGTCACATAACAATGGGCAATATATAGTAAATATTTATAATATTTGTCATTCTATTTTATTTATATATTTTTAATTATATTTTCGTTTTAAATGAGAAATTTGTATTTGCTTACATGTAAAGGTGGCCAGTTGGGATTTCTCATAAGAGACTCGTATCGATCTTCGTATGCCTGGTTCCAATAAGCTGTTTTAGAAACCCATGGGGGCTGTAATATCATTATGTTTATTTTAATATGATAACTCTATTTAATACTAGTATATTAAAGTAATGTTGATCAAATTAAATCTGGTTAAATATATTCTTTTAAAAATAATTAGGAAAGGAATATTTGCTACAAAAAGGAGTTCCTAAATTCCCCAGATTTCAGTTTGTATAAACTGATTTTAAAATATATTTTTTGAAAATATATTAATTATACCTCCAGATTAGTCTAAAAATCACTTATTAGTGAATTGGAACTGAATAAATACCTACCTAGTAGTAAATTAGTGGTGAATCTAGAAGTTTACCATTGGAATTCCTAAAACTATGTATATCAACCATGCTTGGTCTTAATTGAATTGGCAGGTGATGTACACAAATTTCTGGTATTAACCAGAAATTACTTCAATAGCAACCCTTCGTTGTTTGTCATGTATGAAATTATAGCCATAGCCCATATGCTTTTCATAACTTAAAATAAAAAAGAAATCAAAGTATGTAGCTAAAAAGGGAAAATAAATATTTTTGACTAAATATTGCAGTTGGTGCCAAGTCAACAAAAAATTTACAACAGTTACATATAGTTCTTGCTGGCCCATGTAAGTGCAATATACTTTTTATAGTTATAATATAGCACCAAACTTCACTGTGTTTTTTATGATTTACTGGCCATCAACATCAAAAAATAGAAAGACATATTTTCACTTTTTAGTTACCTTGCTTTTGTAAATAACATAGTTTATTTTGAAAAAACTTTTCTATCATTAGATAAAATGCAAACCTGAATATCAAGATTATTATATTTTTCTTGAACATCAATGCTAGCTTCTGCTTGTCCTAGATGCGTACAAATATATGGTACAGAAGATGCATTGTTACTTAATATTGTTGTTTGTGCTTGAGTTAGTGTGATTTGCTCTATTAGAAATACTGGATTTACTGCTCCTGCATCACTGATCGGGTTTAGTATGTCAGAAGTTTTAGATGTATTTTTACCCACTTTAAGAGGTAAGCCATGTTCAATTTTGACTACCGAGATTTGTGGAACATCTTCTGGAATTACATCAATGTGCATCTCATTTTCAATTTTTTCCGAATGTTTTACAACTGGTGGAAAAAAATTTGAAGTTGGTATATGGTTAACTATTTCAATTGCTTCCTCCGACAGAGAAATATTCTTTGTATATTCAGGTATAGAATCAAATAAAACGTTTTGTTTATTGGCAGCAATTTCATCCAATGTGATATTAGGGAGAGCATCTCTGGCGAGCCGATTGTCCCTAAGGTAATCTTGTCGTCTCATTGGTGCATATGCAGTTTTACTTCGTCCTGTTTCCAGCGATGAATAAATTGTGGAGATTTTGGGACGTAGCTTATTATGGTACATGGTCTTCGCTGCAGTTAGATCAGGAAACATTAGAATTTCCTTCATACTATTTTGCGACAAAATTGAATTATTTTTTAATATACTAACACCTTCACTGAACGGCTTCTGGATCATTTTAGATTGACCTCGTACTATTTTTCGTAACGCTAAAATAAATATATTGTGAGTCATATCGATTTACAAATAAATATAAAACAAAAATTACTGTTAAACTTACTCTTTTCATGGCAATAGGCATTAGAAATCGTTATTAGTATTAAACAATGAAGATATATAAAATGCAAATCGCTTTTATCCATAGCTCTGCTTCTGCGACTGACTCAAACTCTTTGCAACATCGAAATAACTTAAAAGGATGTTTAGTTTTAAAATTTCAACAAGAGATTATATTTCCTTGTTTGTGTTTGTTTCCATAATACGGGTGCTTTGTGAATGTGGTTTGCTACTTTTCATAATTGATGCTTCTCTTTAAACACTCTTAGTGGTAGGTAACCTACGTTTTTGTAGAATTTATAAGAATTGCTTAGCCCTTAGTCTTATAATATAGATGTTTGATAAATCTAATTAAGATAAGGAGGACTAAATAAAACATCATAATCACACTGAGCTACATAATATATTAATAGAATATAATTTAGATTTACATGCAAATAAATTCGACACTAAGCCCACGGTGTAAAATATAAACAGTCATAGAAGGTGAGTAAATATTCCAAACACATGTAAATAATTAAGAATTGTTTGATAAACACGATTACATGCTGCGTAATTGTGTTTATATCAGCCCTTGTCAAGCCCACAGTCTGTGAACAACCAGGATCACGGATTCGGCGTCGACGTAGCGGGCGCCATTCTCGTCGTACTTCGTCAGAGTCTCGAGGACCGAATTCAGGAAATTCTCTTCCTCAGGCGTCGAGGGCCAACTAGAAAAAACAACCAGATTTGTTTTTTATTCTTCGCAAGCACAATATATATAGGACGTAATTCTAAATTTTCCATAACTGTTCACCCGTACAGTAACTGCGCATTTATTTCACGACTGCGCAGTACTGTTTTCTGGATTTTTCTATATTTCATCTACTTATAATATTTTGCAATTAATATATTGCAATTGTTATACATTTTTTAATGGAGAAAATGACGGAGGGAGCGGATAAGCCACCTGCCACCTGATGTTAAGTCGGCTTTATCTCCTCATTACAGTGGTAATATGTTCTGAGCCTTGCTATATCATGAAACTCACTGAGACGATGGAATATTTCTCATGCTCAGTAAGAATCTCTGTGAAATCCCTGACATGATAGAAACTGTTACTAAAGGTTCATTTAAGCAACAATGTTTTACAACAGACTTGATCTTACAGACAAACTTTAACAGCTTTGCGTTCTATAAATGATTAATATTAAATGATTAAATTTAAAGTAGGTAAGTAGGGATTGGTTAGCCTCTAGTACGTTTTTCATCTATTAGCAGCATATTAAAACTAGACTTTTTAATTTAAATAGTACCTCAATTTACTCTATATTAGATTTATGTATGAATAATATTTTCGCGTAAGCCTGAACACGTACAAAATAAAAATTGCGAAAAACCTCAGAAACAAAGGCAATTGTAGTTATAGCATAAATATGCTGAATGCAAAGTGCACAATTATTATTAAAATCAATGAAACAGAGAATTCAAAAATAAACCAATCTAATAATAACATAATGAGACAAAGGATTATTCGCAAACTCATTAAAACCAACAAATAAATGATAAAAACAGTAAACTAATATAGCAATGCTTACATACAGTTGTTTAACGTTAATTTTACAAATTTCTACTCACTTTAGAATATGTTCCAGATCCATTCCATCAATTTGTAAGGACACCGGTGAAATGTTTCCTTCTTCGCCTATCCCGTTGACACGTAGAACGCAGTTGGTAAGCGAATACCGTTCATATTTTATCCCGTTTGCGCAATATACTATGTGAGCAGGATGGATGCCTTTCAGGTCCTGTTCTCAATTAGCCCGGGGGATCCTGCGCGGCGAAGGATGCGTGGAGTAACAAAGTGTGCCTAGACCGTGCCTAGCTATGCTAGATTCTATACAGTAAATGTATAGCCGTAAATCGATTCAGCTAACGCCCTTCATTTGCCCGGGGATCCTACAGTACCTTATTTTTTTGGGTACATTTGAAATATGACTTTCTTGGATCTTTTCCACTTATTCGCTTCACTTTAAGTAAAGTAAATATTCTTATTATGATGTCTTAATGCATAAATATTCATTAATTATAAAAATCATATTATAATTTAATTTTTTTATATAAGTAGTTCATTTAATACCCATTATAATAAGCGCTCAGGAAGTTTTATTAATAAAAAAAGAAGTTCGTACGAATCATTGCCAGTTCAGCATGATAGGGGCGCGCCATTATTGATTTGTTCACCCTCTCCGTATAGCCCCGTCTACGTAAAATATTACCAAAACAAGTGCAAATTCTGTGTCACAAAGAGTCAGTGAACTAATATGGTAAGTGACTAATATTTGTAGTGCATTGTTATTCATTCGCTTTAAAGCTAAAATATTCAATTCTATAACGGGATTGAGTGTTATCTTTAGCACAATGTCTTGTTGAGATATGTAAAAAAATAAAGGAGAATTTAAACTGCTTGCTTCATACTAAAATAGCAAGTATTCGTTGTTTATTTCTGTACATGCTTCGTTAATATCACATATTAATGTTTTAAATGCATTTTAACTAGACATAACAAAATAAGGGTTAGAACATATTCCAGCTGCTCTCAAAATATAAGTTTCGGAGCGATAAAACCTAGCTAGATTTATTATTTTATTATTCATTTAGTGAACTCCATTCAAGTAGATATTATATCCGATTCAGAGATTCATAAGCTGTAAAAATAATTCTAACTGTAAAAAACACAATAGTAATGTTAATTAAGTACAATTTATGTGATTATTATTATTGATAAATAACTTATTAATTAAATAAAAAAAGTGTATGGGTACTTATGTACGCACGCAAGAAGTTATTCTCCTTTAGCGTAATAAAACAAAAATCCATATAATATTTTATTCCTCTTGCTATTTTACGTTTGGATAAAAAACAATATTTTAATAAAAATGGTATTAAATACAACCAATGAAAATATTATTACAAAGCATAATTTAGTTAAATAACGTGTAATTAAATATCATTAAATTATTTTTTAATAATATTTAATTACACGTAGTAATAACGTGGTAGTAAGAGAAATAATTTATTTTATTTTAAAACTTGTATTTAAACTGAAATTATATATTGCAATTTATTTAATTCTAGCTGTAGTATGATACAATTAGTCTAGTTGGCCAGCTAACGTCAAGGTGTCGAATTTTTGTGACATTTTCTCTGCATCCTTACAGCTGCATACACTTGTCTTCAAATTCTTAAGGTTTTCAAATGTCTTACAAACTAATCATTCTTATGTTTGTTCCTTATGTTCCCGCTCGTCTCTCATATTTCGCCTATCTATCTAAAACTTAGAAAAAATACTCCAATATGTTCAAAAAGTTTGTAGAGGATAAAACTAATTTTTAATATAAGTACGGAAAACCTGAATAGCATTTGATCCCGACCAAACTTAACGGTTTTAAGCTTTTCTCATCAAGATCTTTACAATAATATTATGGGGTATGTGTTTGTTGTACTGTGGTAGCTAAGAGATATATAAAGATAAGATTAATTCTACCGAAGTACTCTTTAAAGCGTCAATCAATCAGATGTTGCTCTTTGTCAGTAGACCTCTGGTTTCACTTTCTCTTGTTTTTGCTCGAGAATTCTCATGCAATAGAGTAATTCGAGGCTTGGTTGTGCAAGTGAGAATAACTCTATTTCATATGTTTGTGCTCATAAACATACGCACCCTTTAGACTTATTCAACCCCAAAGTATGACGTTGAAACCACTGAAACATCATGTATGCAGAAATTGTCTGCAGCCTCGTCACACATCTTCGTCAATCATCTTTAAAAAATAGCTTTTGGATTTTTATAATTTATAAAGCGGCGTGCCCCGCTACTTAGTAGTCCAGTTTAGTATTGATGTGAAAAGCCCGTGTCAGCTGTAGTCGATTTTGTAATCACCAAGCTGCCATTGAGCATTTGCAACAGACATTTAGCTGGATTTGGCCATGTTCTAAAGCGTTTGTAACGCGTCTTCGAGAATGTAATCAAACAATATTTTTCAGGACACTAGCGCAATGACAACGTCTGGACTTCTGGAATGGGAGTTGTCTTTGCCTTCTGACCAGATCATATCCCACGCATGGTACCATGGCGCTCTCAGTCGAACAGCTGCGGAAAATCTGCTCCAGCAAGATCGAGAGTTTTTGGTTAGAGACTCGACGTCACAACCAGACAATTACGTGCTAAGTTGTCGGTGCAACAGTCAACATTTACATTTTGTTATACAAAGGGTGAGTTAAATATAAAGAATAGCACATATTTATATTAACTATTAAATAGGTATAACATGTTTTCTTCGTTTTTAATTCAACTTTATGGGTTGTTGGAATACAGTTACTGATGCGTGGTTTCTGCCTTAATTTCAGATTGTGGTACACCCTGAAACTGTTTATGAAAGATATCAGTATCAGTTTGAAGATGAAGCATACGACACAGTCGCTGATCTTATAACGTCATACGTGGGTTCGGGGAAACCGATATCCGCAGCTTCCGGGGCAAGAATACAATACCCAGCAAATAGATTAATTCCCCTTTCTAACTATATCTCTAGCGACGATTCAAACCCAATCATATCACCTGCTGGAGACAGCAATTATGGGAACGCGTACAGCGTGTACAGCCATTTTGCTGCAAAACCAGGAATGCAGCTGCGTGTTCCGTTCAAGAAGCAGCGTTCACACTCACTGACACCCATAGATATGGCACAGCACATAGCCAATGGAAAAAGTGCAAGTGCCGATGGTGTAATTCAAACCAATAAGCATTTGATAAAATTTTCCAGTGAGTCTAATTCAAATTGTAATACCTGGGATGCAAATTTACCTACTAGCCCTCCAGCAAAACCGGCTAGATATGATGGGCCTAAAGCTGACGACAGGCGTCTCGAGTTACAGAGGCTGTATCATGTATCTGGGTCAGATTCTGGCAACGGATCAGGAGATTCAACACAAAGCTCTGCACACAGTGATCCAAACAAATGCAGGATTGAGTCTGATTATAATCTTACGACTCCAACTTTGAAACAACACTTCGATTACGATTTAATCGAAGCAAAACTTTTGCAGCTAGAAAATTTGGATTACATCGTTGCAAAACGGATCAATCTTGAAAACTTTCAATCACAAATCATTCTGCCAAATCTGACCAAGCCATTAGAATCCGAAACTTTGCACACAATAAAATTACTATTAAGAACATCTGGGCCACGGATATTAGCAAATCATTTAACCAAGATAGATTTACAGTTTCTTTTGGATGAGGAAATTCAATTTGAGGGTTTTGACAAATGTATCTCCGGGCTAGAACTAAGTTTTTTACCTCAAGGGAGAGCATTAAGACGTGACATTATAGAAAGGTAAACATAACAATTGCATTATCAGTTCAAGTTATTATTATCATTATAATAATAAAATTAAATATAAAAAAAATCAAATAAAACGAGATACAGCGAAAAACGCAGCAGAATAAAATATTATGAAAATAATGCCTATTTTCACATTCAGGGTCGAAACGTTTCGTCTTCTGATCGCCGTGACTATTCTCACATGTCAAACTGATCGTCAACGAGCTGATACATTAAATGATTGGATTCTTCTAGCCATCGAAACGAAGACAGCCCTTGGAAATCTATATGGATTCTCTGCTATCATGTTTGGACTATGCATGCCACAGGTGCGTTATTTTGTTTATACACACTATCTATAATGCACATATTAATAAAAATAAAATAAAAAGAGCTTTATTATTCCTATGCACATATTTTACATACTTAACTTAAAACACTAGATAAACAATTTTTTGTTAAGTGATTTTAATTAAAATATTAAAAGTACCTATAAAAAAGTTAGGTAGGTAAGGACCGCCTATGGCGGTAAAAGCCTCCTCCAAGTTTCTCCATTGGTATCTATCCCTGGCTTCTCTCTGCCAATGTCTCCTCGCAACGTTTACCACGTCGTCTTCCCATCTCTTTTGGGTTCAATTTGTGACTGCTTGAGGCCACCGAATTGTTTTAATTCTCTGTAGGTGGCCATCCCATCTCCAATTCAGTCTCAGTATCCGCTGTATCCACAGCTTTAGCTTATGTTTTGTTACGAATAGTAATGTTCTTCCCTTTATCTCTTAGCTGTAGCCAATATAGTTTCTCTTCATTGGTTTTTGACAGCCTCTGAGTCTTTCGAGTTGCTTTTTTGTAAGGGACCAGGTTTGACAGGCGTAGGTGAGGCAGGGTGTGAGGCATATGTTCATGGTCTTTGTTTTCAATGTGACTGGTAAAGTACCCTTTAAACTTACTTCAAAGGTCAATATTTACTTTATATATCTTTGATCCGTGTGTTAATTTATTTTTCTGTACATGTTTCAAATGAGATAAGGTGACCGAAGTAAATGTATTCTCCGACATATTCTAAAGTTCTTGTGCTAATTGTTTATTATTGGTGTTTTGAGTTTGTTTATCATAATTTTAGTTTTTTTATTATGTATCTCGAGGTCTACTGCTCTACTCTGTTCGCTATGAGACTCTACCATGTATTGTATGTAATTGGATGTTTTCGACCAATATTACCAAATCATCTGCGAATCTTAGTATGATAGGCGTAATCAAAACAGAAATTGCCATGTTCACAAAGCCGTCCCATTTTTTTTTAAATTCGACACAATAGGTATGTCCGGTCAGTTAGTGATTAGTATACAATCTTCATACTAGTATACATAGTAATTCGAATATAATATAAGTATTCTAAGACCATTTTTGGAATACAGACTTCTGTGTTGGATAAAATTATTATAAATATACCTATTGATTTAAATTCTTCATAAAGGTTCTAGATTCATCAAACCACAGGGGCCGAAACTAAAAAAGCAACTAGTCGAATCGGCACTAATGTTAAAAAGTTAATACATTCAAGATAAGTCAACATTAATGAAAAATTATGAATTGATTCTAGGTGGAATGCTTGGAAAACAGCTGGAATATACTAAGACGTATTTACACGGACAATGCCTTTATGTTTGAAGCAAAACTGCGTCCATGTTTCAAGAGTATGAACGAGGGAACCAATCCTCTGCCACCGAACACAACAACACCATACTTGATCCCAGCAGTTATGTGCTTCCACTTGTTCGGTGAGTTTGTTTTTGTGACTACCTACCTAATCACATCTAATCTAGCATCATAATCAATCATCTTGATTGGTGATAAATGTCATGACTTTATTCCCATTGGCCTGTACATCCTCAACAGGTATATCGTTACTTGCCAAGCGATAGAAATGGTTGGTTTCTGTAAAATCATTATCTATATGTCTATACAGTATATAAGTCGATTGATCCATCATATTGTAAAAATAAGTAATAAGTGTTATGGATTGTCCGTTCTTGCTTCAGATGGTGAAGGAGGTGGCTTGATGCAGGCTGACGATAATTTCGAGGGTAGCTTGATGAACACCCTGGAGTTCGATTATAGTGCTACAGCTGCTCATCTTGAAGCAGCGAGACACTTTCCAGAGCAAGTTGAGATGTTTAAACGTAACGCAAGAACTGTGGTGCAGGAAATGTCATCACTTGGACCGACTTTGGATCCCACGCTATTAGAATTGTTTCGTTCTGAATTTCATATAAACTTCCTTTGGGGGGAGAGGGGCGCCTTGACAACTCCCAATCAAAGGTTCGCTCGATTGACGGATATATTAACTGCAATGGCTAGTAAATTATCAAGCCAGCCTCCCGATAGCGATGATCTCGTTTAGAATGTTTTGTTATCAAGTTGTGATCGAATAAAATTCATACTCATTTTAGATTTAATTGAAATAATAGAATTTTATATCCCATAAATCTATTACTACGAAAGGGATACAAATCACTGGTACCCTTACATAATATTATTATCATTACTGTCAGCTATATCAATTTATATAGGTATATTAAAGGGTATTAGAGAAAGAATGTTCGAAATCGTAAATAGTCTCCCCCGCGATTATGTATTTGTAGGTCCACTTTCGTACTCGCGGGAAGAAACGCGAATCTTTATTTTATCTTGCAGTAGCCGATCGAGGGCTAAGCTATATTCTCTGTAAGGAAGGCTAAGACTGGGATCTCTGCGTACTATGCTTGCTTATCTATTTCACTTAAGCTATTCCACTATGGTGATCCTCTTAGCATGCTAGGAGCAGTTTATAAAGCTCCGCGTGGATATGGGAGAGAAATATGGATTCCTTAACTCTTTTTTCAAAACTGATGGAGTCGTATGAGTATTTTTATTTTTTGTTTCATCACTTTACATAGATTAATAATTTGTTAAATGATGAAGCTGTTGACATTTATATGAAGAGTGGCAGTGAAGTTCTTGCCACTTCTTCTCATTAAAGATAAAGCTTTTCCAAAGTTATGGTAAATAGTAAAATGGAGTCAGGTAGGTATAACTTTTGATATTCAAAAGTGTAATTTGATGACCAAAATGTATAAATGTTTTGATTCGATTTGAACTCTATTTAGACACTGTTGTGACGACCTGTATAGCAGACTGGTTAGCGATCCTACCTACTAAGCGAGAGATCCCGGGTTCGAATCCCGGTAGGTGCAAGCATTTCTATGATGAATATGGATGTTTGTTTCCGAGTCATGGATGTTTATATGTATTTATGTATGTTTAAGTTAGTATATTGTATTAAATATATCGTTGTCTTTGTACCCATAGTACAGGCTATGCCTAGTTTGGGACAAGATAATTTGTGTAAGAGTGTGTCAATATTATATATTATTATATATTATAAATATATCGTTTTCTTGCAACCCATAACACAAGCTATATATGCCTAATTTGGGGCAAGATAATTTGTGTAAAGAGTGTGTCAATATTATAAAAAAAAAACTGTAACATTTAAAACAGACAATTAGACGGCTTTAGTCGAGAATAGAACTTCAGACCAAGGGGATTATTGACCTCTGATCTGAATCTTGTAATATCAGTGATGATAATTTATGCGTTATATATATCAAGCGCATGACAAATTCTTGTACATCTTCCTAAAAACTGTTGATACGAACAAAGATTTGATAATAGTAACACTATAAAGAAGGTGTCTATGATACTCTGTGGTAACATCAAGTGATTTGTCTATGCGGATTTGTAACAATATTAATAACCGTATTAGTAAGTAGTGAATACAGATTTGGAATACGTTTAAGATATCCGAAAATATTTGTAATTTTGATTTTTAATAAATATTGAATCAAACAGATGGGTATTTTGTCGGCTTCGAGCCAAAATTTATTTAACGAGCGAAAACATAACGATTGCCAAAATTTATTTTAGATGCCTTTGGGAAATGTGAAAGGGTTAATGCATTCAAAACGCATAACAAAGAAACGTTAGTGACTACTCGTAATTGAAAGTAGGTATAATAAAAGGCTGAACGCAGGTGCGTTCTTGGCCTATGGTGTTTTGTTGTTTGGATTTTATATGGGCGTCTCACTTGAGCCTCTGCCCGTTTGCATTCTCTTATGTAAAAATAAATCTAATAGTCTTTAGAAATAATTTATGTAATATAATTATTAAATAAATAACGAGCGCAAAAAAATAACAGTGAAAGATTGTCTTGCGCCATTTTTTCTCTCAAAGCGCCGTCAATGTTTTAATTCAAAGAAGATGTACCTAAATACTACTGACTGTGGTTTAAAAGATCTCAAGAACGAAGAACGACGGCACGACACTTGTTTTGTATATTTTATCAATGAGGTGTTCCGAAGTACTGATTGACCTGATTACGGCCGCCTAGATATCCACCTTAACATCACAAACTTGTTATCATTAACATATACACAGAATATACATATAGTGTTGAAAAACCCTAAGATAATTGACACGGATATGAAGAAGAGCAATGACAATACAATATTATATATTTGATTAAAAAGAGCGCAAAAAAAATGCTGGGAGAGTTTCTTCCGCCGCTTCTACTCTCTCAGAGCGCCATTTGTTTCCGAAGCGAAAGGAATCAATTTTGAGAAAATAAATGCATTTTAAGATGAATGCGGTGATACCGCTAAAAATAAAATATCAAAACCGCTTAAATTAAATGCTACAGTAAAAATAACATTTCATATTAAATGTTTTCAAAAATCTTGAGAACACCTGACTTATTTATTCTACCAGTAAACTAGGATCATAGCCCTGACCTCGGTCCAATGGCATATAATGATATAGCTAGATTATCAGCTGCGTGGCGGCTCATACAAATAAGGCGGGGCCGTCCTTTGACCGATGCCACCAATCTCACACTCACTCAGTTACCAGTCAACTCGCATCTAGATCGGAAGTGCAAATTTTGCGCTCGCGTCAATTACGTCTTTTTTACTGTTAGTGTTAGCACTTGAGTTACCCTTTAGTTACTCATGTGGTGTTAACATGCGTCTAGGGCGCATTAATTGTACATACGGCGCAGCTAGAAGGGATTACAAACAAAGTTATGCACTTCCGCTCGGTTTGGAGTTACCGTCTCGAAATGCGCCTGCACAAGCGACAGTAGTTAAGTACACTACGCGCAGCGTCAATGCAACATGACGGTGCTCCACCATATATTATATCGCACGCCGTTCGTGTTATATTTTTATGTCAATAAGAAAGAAGCAGGACGTTCAGCTGATGGTAATTGATACGCCCTGCCCATTACAATGCAGTGCCGCTCAGTATTCTTGAAAAACCCAAAAAACTCTGACCGGCACTACAATTGCGTTCATCACCTTGAGACATAAGATGTTTAGTCTTATTTGCCCAACAATTTCACTAGCGAGCCATCGTAGCCTAGAGTAGTTATTATTACAGTATCTCCAAGAAGAGTATGGCACTCAATGGATCAGGCGAAGTGGTCTGGTCGCTTGGCCGCCGCGGTCTCTTGATATCACGCCGCTCGACTTTTCCTCGACACGTGAAGAAATTTGTGTTTCGAATGTGATCGTTGCAGTTTTCGATACGATTAAGACCGACACGACGGTGTTACAACGGGTCCGTGCCAATGAAACGTTGCACTAATAGGAGTCAGGTGCGATCACGTCGAGCACATTGAGAGACGCTGATGAAGTATACATAGTAATGAACTAGTGTTTAACAAATTTTCGTTTCGTTCGTCGCCCGCCCTTGTGTACGTACCTGACATGGATGAAATGAGTTTGTATGTACCTGACATGGACTTGTATGTACCTGACATGGATGAAATAGGTTTGTATGTACCTGACATGGATGAAATGGGTTTGTATGTACCTGACATGGATGAAATGTGTTTGTATGTACCTGACATGGATGAAATGGGTTTGTATGTACCTGACATGGATGAAATGGGTTTGTATGTACCTGACATGGATGAAATGTGTTTGTGTGTACCTGACATGGATGAAATGGGTTTGTGGGCAGAGAAAAATTAAAATTGCAGCAGGCAGAGGTGTCCAAACTTTTATAATTTGATAAGTTAATTTTTTTTTCACTTTTTTTAATGTGCTTATTTCCTGAAAATCAATATTTATTTCTTCTGCTGCGTCTGCGTGGGTTATATGTAACGTTTGTACGTAGTTTCCATACTGCTTTACATGATATATATACTGTCCCATTTGGCTTTGTGGATATCTACAGTATGGTTGCCAAGGAACTACGTCTTAGGTACTAATGAATTATGAAACGATCTAACATGAGCGGTGTTTTCAAGGCGATGACCAAATAGGTACCTCCAAATAAAAGGCTCTCTTGTCGTTTCACTAAAAAAGTACATTCTAAAATAAAACAAGAATATGGGGTATAACAATTTTATTACTCAGTAAATCTTATTAATAGAAGTACAAGTGTACCAAAAAACTACATATTATATTGTACAAATAAAATTTAAACATACCTACGTATATTACTGATAGACAACCCAAAGTAAGCCAATTAATCAAATAAAATAAACATTAAATGAAAGGAAAAACATTCAGTCGTCTCATAAATAGGCGTAATAATAATCGCGGTCACAATTGTGTTTAATATATTAATAAAAATGTTTCACATCTGCCGGACGACCGCAAAAGTTTGAAGGAAAGCAATGACAAAATATAATATGAACGAAAAGTTTATTAAAAGAGTTTCCCTACATTCTATCCCCTGGACCCTGCCCCTTTCCTTAACTTCAAAGTACTAAGATTATACTTATAAGACGTATGACTAGTGAGACACTAACGATATTTAAGGAGAGTACTTGCTACTCGATTCTCATTCTAAATATAATGCTAAAATAAGGTGCTTATTTAAAAAAAAACCTATGAATAAATGAAGTGTGTGATACATCACAGCACCTTTTCGTTAGTTAAGCGCAACCACCAATAGGTCCGTATGTCCTTCTCGCCAACCTTCCCGCTTCCTACTTGCGTGCCTTGCAATTTGCGTGTACACTTTCGTTTAAGTGTACTAGGTAGTCAATTGATATTTATTTTAATGTTATTTTTATTTCATACATGATCGCCAAATAACACGTTTTTCAGAAGTGTCTCACCAGCCATGCTGTCATGCTGTTTAAATACGAGTAGCTTAAAATAGTGTGTATTATTATAAATACTAGTTACTTATGAAGGTATGTTCAGTGAAACTGATTGAATTATTTTTAAATACCCATGTTAATCTTGAAAACGTAGTAAGTAGGTACATGAAGTCATCGATATTTTTTTCCGACCTCTGGAATCGATCTTACCGTAAGCATCCCTATAATAATGCTACGGCCACACTACCGATATAAAGCATTTAATTCTCGCTCGAAGTGTTGTGTAGATATGGAAATGATCTAGAGCTAGATTGTAAAGTCGGGCTATTATGTATCAATATAACAATATGAAGGTAGAATGAACAGGTGCTGATGTTGTTATTTTCAGAGTGTAAATTTTTTATTAGACTTTATAGAAGATGATGGATAAAAGAGATCTAAAAGGGATAACTAACATTTCATATAATTTACTATAGTAAGTTATTAATGGCTTTGTATGCTTCACTTTGGAATTATTCCAGCAACGCTTTTTCATAGGACATTTGAAGACCCTATATCTGTCGACATGTGCGTTTTCTCCGAGCTCATGTAGGACACTGAACGGTAGTGTGGCCCCATTGACTACCGATCCGCGGTAGTTTTCTTTTAGTATTGCTTACGGTAATTCGTCAAATTAATTAGCATTGCCAATTTCTGGTGAAAAATTGTGGTTATACCTATCATACCATAGCTTAAAACTGTGACATATCTCGAACGGGTGAGGTTCAGCCCGTCTGTCGGCGACATCAGAATATTAAGGTAAAGTTGGCAGTTTGGGAGAAAGCTCTTTCATCTGTTAATTTAACGCGAATAATAGTAATTTATTATTATTTTTATCTGTTATGAAATTTTGAAAACGTTTTGTAGTTTTATATCGTTTAGGTACGTCGGTCTCTTAAGCCGAAAATAAAACTCCGATGTGGCTTCACTCACGCTAAACTCCTATTGCGCCCATATTGCAGGTATTGAACCAAACGACAAGATAGAGATTTCAATTACTAATAATGAAGTAAAATTTATCCACACGTACGTCACAGTTGAAATGATTTTTAGCATATAGCTAAGAGAGTACTATCTTACTACATTTAATTATACTTAAATTATATCTAAGTTCCAATAACATATCGAGTACAATAAAATTATGTTACCTTAAAATCGATCAGAATTATTCTTAGCGCACATCATAAAAGTCGAGGATCAAAAAAGCAGTCATCAATGGCCGAAAATTTAGTTTGACGGCCATGATGATAATCATACCGATGAGAATAAACTGACACCGATAGTATACCGCGTACATTTAATGCAAATTGTAAGAAATTGTTCAGACTAGGAATGTGGGCTAAGAATGCAAGTAAAAAGTGATAAAAAATATAAGCTTACCCTGTTTAATTAATTTTATAAAATGTTTTTGATAAATAATAACTTTTGACTGTATAATTGTTTATAAAATAAAATTCTTAACATAACTTACATACCTACCCACGCATATTTAGATCTAGGGAGATATGAAATGTGGGCGGGGCTGATGTGGCAACATTATGCCAAAAAAAAAAAATACATGCATCGGTCAGTAAGGGTCAAGTTACGAAAATGCCGTGTTGCTCTGAAGTGATTTGCAAAAATATATGTAATACTAGTAATTTAAGTCCAACGTTATCATAGGTTATTTACCAAAAATGTTATTATAAATAAATCAAATACATTTAAAATAATATAATGATTTATTATGTTCAGCTCTAGACTAAACTTTTGCTTTTTAACATTTGATCCTATTTTATTAAATTTTGTTATTAAATTATAATTAAAGTGACATATCAGTCACCTTAGCTTCCGTAATTATTTTTTCATATCAATCCAAAATCTTTACGCGCATCTCTATATTTCATAAGTGCAAATCGAATTTTTTTTCCAAATCCTTTTCATTTCTCGGTCTTCTTTAAAAATATAAAAACTTTGTATTTTCATATATTCTTTATTCCTTTTAGATTATATCCCAACTTCAGACAGATTTAAATATTAACTCATAAATTTTATTTCTCGAAGAGAGAGCCTCAATCACATAAAAGATTGTTAATTTTTTGTCACATTACAAGCAGTCATTGGTAAGTAACGGAACATATATTTTTTTATACATATTTTCGAATTCGATTCGAAATAGACGAAATAATCTTTTCCTTTTTCTAATTTTCAATAACTTATTTGACATAACTCACAAGACACCTCAAGATACACAAATAAGCCCCACCTTCATTTAAAAAAAACCTCTTAAACTATTAAAAAGCAAGCCAAAGTTGCTAGGAATTATTCTTTGGACATATATTATGTGTTCGTGAAGGAAGGAGGATATAACAATAACTCCACACCCGAAGGTTTTAAGTTATAAAAAATATTATTAAAATAGACGCCGATACGAACAATCACCACTAAATAATCATGTTAATATGATGTTGATAAAAGCAAAATTCTTTCTGCGAAAAAACTTGTTTGTTTTACATAAAATGTTTAAAATTTATTTTAAAATAAAATTATTGTAAATAAATATTGTATGTATCAGAAATTTAATTATTTGAATAAAACTGTGTAAGTCGTATAAATAAATAAAATACTATGTTATAATATTATTAATAATAGCATGTTTAAAATAGCCATACATAATATTTAAAAAAAATAAAAAATTTAAATCAAAATTATTGTTGCTTTCATTGCATGTATAACAAGTTCTGACACTTTATATAGGTACGGCATGTTAAAATTATATACAACAAAATCTTACATTTCGTGAACAAAATGTTGTTAGGTTACCAAAAGGGGGTTAAAATCAATGTTCCGGCCGGCGTAGTTAAAACTTCAGAGACTTTGCGAAGAGAGCCACCGTTGCCTGCGTCTTGTCGCCGTTGAACCGACGTAACTCAAGGATTGCCTAAACAGATGTATTTTTAAATTATTTGACTTTACAGAGTTTGTCAAAGTCACATTCAATTATTGCGCCAACTTTTATTTCGAGAACGGAAGGAACCTGACGAAACCAGCCACCTATTATTAACTGCGTTATTATACTCTTTAAAACATGACTCAAGAAAATTTTGTCACAACTTAACGTTTTAATTTATATAGAGGGGGCAAACGGGCAAAAGGCTTACGCATTGGAAAGCCGCCCATAGACATTTACAATACCAGAGCTTAAGAGATGCGTTGCCGGTCTATGAGAGGGTATTATACTGTACTTTGAAGGTTATAAGAAATAAAAAAAAATTATTCCATGCCACACACATAAAAATACAATCTAAATACTTAATATATATTCCTAATCCTAACTTAACTAAATATGCTGTGTGGCAAAAGAAAAGGCTGATGCTCAGCTTATGCTGTAAACCAGTACAGGCTGCAGCGCTGATTTTCAGCATCTACCTGGTTAACTGTCGGAGTGCCAGTAAACAATAAAATTTAAAAAAGAAAACAAAACACATTAATCACATAAAAACATATTACCTATTGCCGTTCCCAATATTCAGTATATCTCTTGAGATAAAAAACATGACTATCGTTGACTCTTCTGTCCCAATACATACAATAATACGACGTTAACTCACCATATTATTATCAGCGATAGAAGTTTGTATGGAAATTTCAATTCAGAAGACCCAATAGAAGGCGATAAGAATGACTTATCGGGTATATTGGGACAGCTTCAGATTATTGACTGCTAATTACTAACAGTAGAAGGTAGTAATTTATCTGTAAATAGTATATTGGGAACGGATTTAAGTCGTATCGAGAATACTGCAGCCAGTAAATGATTCCACAAAGCGGCTGTGCGAGCCAAAAAGTTTCTAGAGAAATAGTCAGTTGTGGAATGCCAGACATCCACGGGATGAAGGTGGACCTAACATCCGGTGGTCTAATTCACTGGTAAAAGAAATGCCCCAGATATGAGAAGAGCGAGCGCAAGTCACTCACTGGGACTTTTTCGTCTTTAATACGAGACACATAAATTAGCCTCGGGCGCCTCGTTACCACAGTTGTTTGACACGCGGTTATGTCAAATCGATATGCAGCTTAACATCAGGTCTGCTCGTTCACACAAAATCGCATTAATAAAAATGTTCTTAAAGATAGATCACAGTACCCTACTTATATGTTACATAGGCGAGGAGACATGGTATAATTGTGCATGTTCTATCGCATATTTACTGACAGTTAATCAGCACAGTACTACACAAATCTAGGTACAAAATTTTTGAAATATATTGGATAACTTTGAAATACGCCGACAACGCTGGTGGTCACTTACCGTGAGGACACCAGGGTTAAGTTCAAATTCAAATATTTTTATTCAAAATAGGATGTGACATAACTTATTGAAAGTCAAAAACTACCAGCAATTCCAAAACGAATGGGCGCGACAAACTCAGTGGTTTTTTTTCATCAAAAAAATATGTTTACAAAGTATATTGCACAATTAAACTATTACTTAATAGCCTGAGAGCGGTCGCTCCATTCCCAATCCCGTATGAAATATACATACAATTCAAAAACCTGTATGAAATAAAATAAACAATTTAATTATAGACCATCGCAGGCTTACCTGTTCCCTTGTGAAGCCAAGGTTCACTATTTCCTCAACATCTGACTCGGTAAATTTATCAGTAGGCATAATCGTCCGACGTGGGTCTCCTCGCCCTATAACAATTAGTATACTTTACAAAAACAAATATAAATTATTACAATAGTCTCAATTTCACACAAATAATATGGCAGCAAATTTGGCAATATCTGTCTGCTAGACGACAATATATTATTAAGTGCAATTGAGATACTCATATTATGTACATGCAATATTATAAGCAGCCAGGACCTCTACTAATAAGAAATATTCATTATAAACTCGTTTGAAATGCCTAAAGAGTAGGTACACAAGTTTACGCGTATTTCTAACCTTCATTAAATTTGGATTTGTCATAGGGAATTAATGAATTTTATAAGATATGCACAATGTATTTTCGAAGAATTTTTTTGACAATAAGGGATGAGACGAGCAGGACATTCACCTGATGGTAATTGATACGCCCTACTCATTACAACGCAGTGCCGTTCAGGATTCTTGTATCTCTATCTGTTATAATATGATAAGGGTCATTTCCCCAGTAATTTCAATAGCTACGGCACCCTTCTGACCGACACACAATAATACTTACACCTTACTGTTTCACGGCAGAAAAAGCCGCTGTGGTACACATAATCTAGCCGGCATCCTGAGCAAAGAAGCCTCCCACTGGTTGCTTGAATATAAAAGTATCTTACCACCTCTTTGAGAGCTCTGTCCGGGAGCCGGTGAAGACATCATGATGGATGATCTTGGATCCATCGCAGCCTCTACACATAAGTAAAACATATTTTACAAATGCCTTAAAAATAAATTAGGTATTATCTAAACGTTGGTCAATCAACTAAAATATTAATAACATAGATACATCCAAAAATTACATTTGAAATAAATACTTCATACTTAGATCATTTATACGTCTACATAGACTCTAACAGCTGTAAAAACGTCGAAAAAATTGATGCAGAATGCACGCACACTAACACAGTGTCACACAAATGCTTGTCACACACACTAAGGTTGTTAAACCTGACCTCTTTTAATTGGTTGTCTAACAGGAAGAGACTCCATCAAGATCATAGTTTCTCAACTCAGATCATATTTTCGTGTATTTTTTGCCTTTTTAGACTATATTTTTTAATCTACCCACGCCCCATCTGCGCCATCTCAATGCCCCAAAGTCTCAAACGCCCACAAGGGGGCGTTATCGCCCACGTTGAGAACCTATGATCTAGATGTATAAATTATCTCAGCTTCTATATATCAACATCAGCATCAAACTAAAACAATTTTATAAATTGTAAACCAAGAAACTATTTGCTTAACTAAAGTATCGTATTATAAAGGCGGAAAACAAAAAATGAACCCCAACCTGTCATTTTAAATTGATTACAAAGATTGTAATGTGATGACACAATAGTTATGCCCTATATAACCTAATAATTAAAATAAATTTGAACCAAGCAATAATAAAATCCGTTCTTGTATTCATTATATTACAAATGTAAATATTTTAAATCAACAAAGGTTTTAAAATCACTCATTAAACGTCAATGTCTACCATTTGAAAATATGAAAAAGTTTTAGACTTTGAAAGGGACAAATAAAGGCCCAGTGGTCATCTTTAAAATCAATTGCCTAACAAATGTAATATAATAATAAATAAATTATTCTTTATATTTAACTAATTAGATTTAATTATACACTTATATGGCTTAAATAAAAAATATATAGTATATGGGGTGATTTTTTGGCGGCAGATATATACGATAATATACGTAATTTAAAATAATAATTTTAATAATTTATGCAAATAATTATCTCAATAAGACATATTATACTTTCTTAGTAGTGCATCTAATATCTCTAGAATGACCAAATGAATTATGTATGATCTTAGAGCAAAATGAAAATATAAAACTATCAAAATAATGATGCGATATTTTTAAGTAGGTACCTAAATCTCTTTTAGAGTTTACACAACTACTAAAATTAAGTACTTCATAAACCTCTATAATAACTACTCACAAATTAGTCATGAAAAACATACCCTTTTTTAACCGACTTCAAAAAGGAGGAGGTTCTCAATTCGATCGGTATTTATTTTATGATAACTCTGAGATTTATGATCCGATTTCCGTAATTCTTGCAGCAAATGTAATTGATGCAGAATAGATGCCATTTGGTCCCATAAAAACATATGAACATTTTTTATTAAATTTTTTGTCTACCTGGATGATATAATCGTTTTTTGTATACGGAGTTTTCATTCATTTCAGGTTGATTATATATTATTGTTAACTGACACTAAAAAGTAAAAAATAAAAAAAAACTACGTTTAAAAAAACTGACTTCAAAAACCGAAAAGTATCAAATAACTACAAATTTAATTTAATGCTCCTCTCATGCAAACCTTTACCTATAATATTAATAAAATACTATTATTTGTATGTGCTACATAATGATAGCTTTGAAGCCGGTGCCAAGCCAAATGTAATAGTAGGTACCTACACTCGCCACGCGTGACTTTGACCGGGATAGCTTCGTCTAGAGTCGGAAATGTAATTCGAGATCAAAAATGTAAACAAAGAAATGTCATTGTCAAAATGACAATTCAGAGACTAGCAACATTTTTCTAGCTAGTTTAATAATAAACTTATTTTGATTAATAATACATAGGTAAGACATAAATATGTATAAAATATTTTGAAATGTCTTTATTTCATAATGGTTACCAAACATAAAATAAATAATTTCCATATTAATATTCGCTCTCCGATTCGGGGTCTGAAAAGCTTGATGTCGACGAATCGGAATTGGTTACTTTTATAATAAATTTTATTTTCCGCAGCCAACTTGTCCCCGACAAAAGTTTGATGATTAATTTTTTCTCTTTTTACAATTTCTAGTAACTGAGCTTTAATCATATTTTCGTCCTTGCTGCCTATATGAGATACTATAAGACGCCTTCCTTTTTTGGTTCGAGCTATTAAGGCTGTATTAAAGCACACTAAGAAAGCTTATTTAGGAGTTTTGAGCATCAAACCACATTTTCGATGTTGAGTGACTTGTAGAAGTATTTACTATTATTAATTGTATATAAACAAAATATTCACCTTCCACTTTTTTGCAAATATAAGATACAGAATATACCGCTACATAATCATGTATATAGTATAGGTATATCTTATTAATACACACCTTCATTGATGCATGATATAAACATAATATAAAATATAGTTTAATATACAAATGAAAAGCAAGAAGAGCACATTCAATCACCTCGCTCGCCAGATTGAACAATACAATGTGGCGATCAGTCTCCGTTCAGTTCAGATACCTGTCTCTACGACCAATCTTTTTTATAACATTATTTACGTATTTCTTCTATAGACGAGCCAAATGTTTAGAGCTTCTATCTTATTGCCAGTGGTGCAAAGTTTGCACAATAAATTCTGATTCCTGCCGCCAAATTCCACCTTCGCACGACACGCCACAAGTTAGGTTATCATCCTCACCATCTGGATGTGTAGCGGTCCTCCACAGTGCGGTATTCAAGGAGCTTTCTTCCACGTACTACAAAGCTGTGGAATTAACTTCCTCGTGCGGTGTTTCAGGGACGATACGACATGGGTACCTTCAACAAAGCGCGTACACCTTCCTTAAAGGCCGGCAACGCTCCTGTGATTCCTCTTGTGGTGCAAGAGATTGTGGGCGGCGGTGATCACTTAACAACAGGTGACCTGTACGCTCGTTTGTCCTCCTATTCCATAAAAAAAAAATTTTTGGATGTATTTTATGCTATATTACAAAGAGAAAACGTTGTGCAATATTTAATTATTATATAGACTACACTTATAATTTTTAAATGATATTTTAGTATATTTCAACACGCACAATGGAAAAGGTTTGTTTTTGTTTATTTGTTGTTGGCAACACCATAGTTTAGATTTTTGATCTCGAATTATATTTCCGACTATAGAACAAAAACACCCAAGCGGACAGACACATGTAGCCAGAAAAATCTTAATAATTATCTACAGTAAGCTGTTTCTAATATTAAGTTTTATTTTGTTTAGGGGCTTGGCACCGACTGAAAACCTATCAATATGTAGCACATATAAATAATAGTATTTTATAAATATTAAAAGTATAGGTTTGCATAAGAGGTGTATTAATTTCAATGTTTAGTTATTTGACACTTTTCAGTTTTTGAAGCCGTTTTTTTAAACGATTTTTTTTTATATAAATATCCACGTTTTTTTTTGTCAATTTAAAAAATCACATCAATAAAACGACCAGGCCCAGCACTAGTTATAACTTAAAAATATCAATTCAGGTTAAAATAAAACTATTATTAAAACAAATCGTGATTTCATTTTTAAGTATTCAATTATGAATTAGTTATTAGGAAAAGGTGGCCAAAATTAATTGCGACGAACATTATAAATTTGTAAATTTATTTATGTGTAATACCCTCCACTTCAAGTAAATATTTACTATTTTAGTTTACCATTACATAATACAGTATATTATATTTTGCTATTTTTATTATTTTATGAATGTCTAAGTTTAAAAAAAAAATTTAATTGTTCAATTTCAGGAGTATGTCCAGCATGCTACTTCTTTCTCCCTCTCCCACCTTGTCTTGATTTCTCCAGAGCCTCCTCCATTTGCCGTTCTTCATGGTCTCTGACTGACTGGTTGACGACGTCGTCATCGGAGGCAGACGAGAGTCGCGCACACTCCGGCAGCTCAGACTCAGGTAGGAATGGAGTCTCGGTTCCCGTTGTTCCGATCAGAAGGACATTCCTCTTCAGATCAATGTTACACTGCGCAAATAGAAACCTTAAGACACCAGAACAACATATACAAGACTTTGTTTAAGAATGTATAACATACTAGCGGACCCGACAGACGTTGTCCTGTACACACTTTCTTAAATTTGAAGAATCGGTTCAGCAGGTTTTCACTAACATACACATGGATAGAAAAATTATATATGGACTGAATTGAGAATCTAAACCAATCTCAAATTCACAGAAACACACAAAATTCATCAAAATTGGTCCAGTCGTTTTGGAGGTAGTAGTGTGAATTTAAACCATCCTCGAATCCACTTGGTATAGGGGCTCCTGTTTCTGCAATTGAACCACTAGTATTATGGGTCCATTTTGCGTGCAGTATTGGCCAGTTACTCCAACCAGCCCAGCTCCTTCCAGAAGTTCAGAACATTCCGGGGTGTTCGCAGACTTCCTGGAGCGACCTCGTATTAGTTAAGGTTTTTGCCCGTTGGTTGGGCACCCCCGCACATTCCAGGATTACGTGAGTGACCGTTTCATCCTCGGCTAGAGCGTATTCATGAGCGCATTTGGCTGAAGTGCAGTGGCAGAAGTGGAAATGGACCAGTCACTTGGGTTGCGAATCCACTTGAACACACCCAAAAAAATTCATTCAAATCGGTCCAGTCGTTTAGGAGAAGTTCACTGTCAACACACGTACGTAAGGATTATAAATACAAAGATAGGAAGATGTGTTTGACATAGGTGGGTAGGAGGTTAGATTAGGGCGCCAAATTTGACAGCCCTGTGACTAACATGGTGATCACATGAAACTTGCTAATCACAGCAACCCATTCTTAACGTGAGATTTGACAGTTAACTAAGTAATGTAGCCTTAGCCTTTCGAAACTAGGGTGTATACCTATATTTAAAAAAAAGGATAGCAATATAAACAACCACAAACTTTGCAAAGACAAAGTATTTTAATACAACTTTATTACAATAGACTCACCTGATGTCGCTTCAGCATGTCAAGTCCTAGTAACATGTCCATTGGCTGTTCTTCAAGTACTGAGAATGAAGTAGTGAGAAAATCTTTTTCAATTCTCATCTGAACCATGTGAATGCGTCCTATGATTCGCTGTACACCAACACCCTTAGCTATGCCCGCCCATCTAAATAATAAAAAGGAACAATAGATGAAGTCCTAATTGAAAAAAAAAAAAACAATCAGCTTGTCAAAATAAAATATATATATTATTTTTTAATAAAAAAGTATTTACCTCGTATCAACAAGACGCATGATATTGCATCTTTCAGAACATTTAGCAGACATAATCGTAGTTTGTGCCCCGGAGTCTATAAAAGCTTTTACCGGAAACCTAAAATGATTTAATACATACATAAAAAATTCAACATCACAGTACATAAAGGATGATACCAAAGAGACAAGCCTTGCAGATAAACAAAATAAAGTCAAAGAATTATACCAATAAAAGTGAATATCTGACATCTGAAGTTGCAATTACTACTTGTCCAGACATAATATCTTGATAATGCTAATCATCGCCTATCCAAGTTAGTTCTTCTAGTTTATGGGCTAAGTATGTTTATAGTTCTACCATATATTATCCTTTTATGTGTTCTTAACACATCACTAGTCTGACTTCCAAACAATTATTTTTGAAATGACAAGTGTTGTTTTAAAGTCCACATGATAGTGGTGTTGTGAGATGTGGGAAATTAGATTAAATATTCTGTGACGTAGCAGAAAAAAAAAACATTATAGGGATCCCAAACCAGCAAAGAAAATTCCGGTGCACTACACACCATAACATTGTTATGAATAATTGATTTGGGTTTCCAAAATTTTGGTGAGACCGGGCTTATACAAGATCTTAGGATAATGTTATCAATATATTCAATTATACTTGATTGGATACAAACAACAGTTTTTGAATATCACATAATAATATTAAAATTTTTTGATGTACTGACAATGAAATAGATGAAAAACAATACAATCAATTCCATTTTTGCACAGATACTTTGAAAAACAACAATAATGTTTAAAGGACCATTGTTAAGTAAATTATAAGATTTCTCCTTTTTGAATTAATTATTTTATAATGAAGGAATATAATATATTAACAAACATTTACTTCCAGGATATTTAATTTCATACCTATATAAGTTTTTGTAGTATTTATACATTTCATATGAAAACATTTGTTAAAGCAAATGAGTATGTATTAGTAGTTTTATGCATGAATTGTGTCATTTAAATTAAAACAGTACTTTTATTTAATAACAGCCCAAATTCCTTATGCAGACAGAGAATTGTTTCATAAAGCAATGTGCAATATAAAATCATCAATTAAAATTTTTCCAAATAAAACTGGGTTTCAAGACCTCGGTCAGTTACTTGGTACACTATTATTATTTCATATTGTTCTAAGTCACAAAATGAATAACAAATGAACATTATAACAGTTACTTACCCGTTAACAAAACAATTTATGTACAGCATTACAACCGTCCCAAATGTTTCTGGATTGTATTCCATAGCCGCCTCCATATTGGCCTCTATATTTTTTTGGCGTATTTCTTCTGCTATCATTCTCTGTGCTTCAGTATCAAATGGATCTGAGTTCATCATTCTAAGTCATGAATAATTGTTTTTATTAAAATGTTCATATATCTTTTAGGTTAACACATTTTTAAGCAGAAACTTAGTCTTTAAGCTATGCAAATAATAAAAATAGTACTTATTCTGAATGAGAATAATGAAATAGTAAAATAATTGTTTGTTCTGGTGTTAGGTAATGATAATGCAAAATGATTTTCTCAAAAGGTTGGGTGTCTGCTACCACCACTGTAAATGAAACTATTTCGCACCGATGACGATAAAAAGCCACAAAAGCGCATCTTGTGTTTGTATCTACCCTGTTATGCTGAAAGGAAACATGGACTTGCCAGAAGCATGAAAGTAATGTAAATGCAGTTGAAAGGAGACAATTTCTTTTCGTTCTTAGAATAGGCCCACCTCGAAACGCGTTGTATAGTATTGAAACATATATTGATTTATTCCTTATAATCTCTAGATTACAACGGTATATTTAATTAGAAATGGTCTAACCGGAACACTGAGAAATACGACTAAAATGTGAACATCAAAATAACCTCAAAATCATAAAGATATTTTAGTATAAAAGTGGGTTTTTTATATCAAGTTTATAATAAATAGGTATCTACTTGAATTTTAGTGTGATTCCCACTATTTGAATATTGGAAATCGCAATTCATTAACTCTCATCAATCTTGATGGCCTGAAGTAATAGTCAGTAAAGAGCCCAAAAGTTAAAGTAAGGACTTCAAACTGTTTATGTATACAGAAATAAATAAGTTTATGTTTAAGTAACAATATATTATATCTTGAGAAAACACAAGCGGCTTAATTAAGTAGGAGTATCTGATATCAAACTAGACAAAGCTTGTAGGAAGACAACACTGCAGTTGACAAAAGATAGTTTACAATGATGCACAGAACAAAAATGTTCATGACACAAGTATAAATAGTCCCAGGTGTGTGTACACCCCAATCTTCAGTTTAGCAGTCAGGGCACCAACTATAACCACTAAACCAGAAAGCTTGCTAAAAATACTTAACAACAGTCATTATAATATCAAAGTTGTGCTTTAAAATTAGTATTGCATATATAAATTCTTGTTAGGTAAGGTCTTGTACACTGTTTATCACAGGAAGAAAAGAAAAACATTTTATATAGTGTAATATTTATTAGTCATCATTTTCAAAATCATCTATCATTAGAATCTCATCCAGAAACGATGCAGGTGGCTCAATGTCATCTTGATGCTGTACCCTAAATACCACACAACAGATATTACATGTGCACAGCAACCACCAGTATGTCTACCGACCAAATAATTGCAATACTATACAGCAAGAGCAACTCTAGTATTAGAAATTGATGGGTTTGTGTCAACCAGTACTAAGTGTAATAAGTTTTTCTGCTTCTGTGCCTTGATTGTATCCACCCCGTAGAAGATAATTATTTTGACCAAACTCATGGACAGATTGCCGGAATACTTCAATTTTGTATTCTCTGGAGGCCCTAAAATGCTCACCATACTAAGAACAGTCTTATTTTATTGGATAGATTCCCAAAATATTAAAATGTTTGAAATAAACCAAAATATACTTTCTCGCAACTCAAAAGAAACATAATAAAATCACTGATGACAGATATAGATAATAACTATGTACTTATTGCTTTATTAGCAAACAAACCTCCAAAATAATAATTTAAATGAGGTTCATGGATTGAATAGACAATTTTTTTACTTTTCAAAAGCCAAAAATCACTGTTACCACCACATTTTGCAGTAATATACACATTGACTATAACTGGATACAGAACCTGTATCAAGTGTTTGCCTTTTCATTATAATTTCATAATCCCAGTAAGACTTTACAATAAAATATGGCCTGTTGACAATAATACATTAGTTACATGTTTCCTAGTATAATGCTATTAATAAACATCACTATCCGGTGGGCCTATAAAAAATTGTCACCTTTGAAACATTTCTATAGAAGATAATATCTACAATAAAATGTTATGATTTGACTAAGCATATTCACCTTATTCTCTGTTGTTGGCGTTCTGTCCTAGCCGAAATTTGTTCTCGAAGGACTGATGCAAATGTATCTGTGACAAACAAGTATATTTGAATGCATAAAATTCCTATTAGAATTCATACATGCACAAAACGACCTAATAAATAATTCAGCTGCTCATAAACAAATTGAATATTTTGAATCTACCCCTACTTGGTGTATGTTCATGCAGAATGGGATGTCACTATGCCAACTTAATGGATGACACGCTTGCCCTGCATCATTCAGTGTGACAACTCTGTTATCCCTACTTAAATATTTTTTTGAGATAAAATCTTTACTTGCGAATGCAACATACAACTACTAGTAATATTATAAGCTATTCAAGCCTTCAACACAAAATGATAAGATTTGCCGAGGGAGCTCAATACGAATTTAAGGTGTCACATGGCTCAGGAAGAACAGTGAAAAAATATATAGAATGAAAGAAAATTAAATGCAAACTTCATTGAATTGGAAATAATGTTCGAAAACAAAAATACCACACAAAATAATCTTAACAACAATAGTACATCACTTTTTGGAATTGGATTTAAATGCACTTATTGGAAGTCAATCCCATTGAAAATATATGCCTTACACCTGATATAATCTCTGCAATATAAAGTTATCATAAGATCACTAGAATTTCCAAGGTTTATTAGGTGGCTATAGTTATTATAATGACTATTTTGCATAGTACCATTTTAAATTTCAAATAAATAATATATATACAAAAATTTGTGTTTAGTACATGCGGCACTGATTTGTTATGGGCAGGGCGCATCAATTACCATCAGCTGAATGTCCTGCTCAACTAATCGTTTATTTTAATTTAAAACAAACTTAAACATGTGTTTTGTTAAACAGTGCCTGACTATTTGATCAATGTTTATAGATTGATGCTAAAGAGCAGAAAGACATGGATTTCTAATAGAAAATTTTAAAACAAGTATTCCACATGTGTTTAACTTTTTTGTAATAACACCATTAGTCTATATTTTTATATCCTGTGATGGCAAATAACTTTTATGTGGACAAAGTTGCTGGCTGAAGCTAATAAATGTTAAAAATGAGATAAAACAGTGACTTTTAAACCACAAGAAAGGTAATTTAACAGACTATAAAAGTAAAAATATTTAATCTTAAAACTTTACCTGTGTAAAATACAACAAGCCATCAAAATGTGGTTAGCTGTAAATATTATCTGTAGCAGTCGATTTAAAAATTCTTTTTTGTATCATCTATGATGTTTTAGTAACTATTCTATTACTAATTAACTTTGAAGTATGTTTTAGTTATAAAAAATTACTACATTCATTAGTAATAATCGAAATGTAATCTGTAGGCATATCTAAAAAATTATAAAAAATGCATGACAGCCCTACTTTAAAGGAAATTTGTTTAAATTACGCAGTATCTATTGTTTGTTATCTAACAAAGTGCTAGCTTGTTTAATAACAAAAGCATTGATGTTCATTTTTATAAACAAGCCGAAACACTTCAAAAGCAATAAATTATTGTGTAACCCGAGCCCGTTGACCTTGGCGTCGGTAACATGTGGCAGCCTAAGACTGGAATGGGCGTCACACGCTTTGTGGCAGTAAGGGGTTAATAGACCTATGTACCTATTATGTTGGATATGATTTGTGTGTATATTGCAGCTTTTAAAATACATATGTTACAGTACATACCTAAATTGCCACTTAATAATGCATCAGCCAATCGAGGATTATTCTGTTTCAGTAAAGCTAGCTGGTCGGGATTAGCCATAAACATTTCCCTTATGATACGCGGATCTTCTTCTACTGGTGTAGATCTAGTGGCCATTGAGGTGCTAGGACCTGTTGGAACCTGAATACTGCTGAAGTCTAAATTAGCCAAGCCTGATGGCAATGCTGTAAAAAATGTATTTTTAATTTTTTTTGTATCTGTTCAATATATTAAAATTTTGTGACAATACAATTGTCACTGTTATGTTTTTAAAAAACAACAAAAACTTTAAATACGGTGTATAATAATGTCAATAATGACAACAAAGAAACATGACAAGGCAATTTTGAAGCAGTTGGGAAATGTGAAATGGCGTTTATTTATTGTTTACCTTGATTAGCATCAGTGTTGTTGAGGTTCATAGAAGATTGAACCATATGTATCAATACAATTACATCTCCATCAGATACTCCGTGTTCTTTTAAAGTTTTCTTGTTGTCCAACAGAGGTTTTCCATTGTAATTTAGAATTATAACTTTCGCGGAAAAACCAGACTCAATTTCACAAAAAGCTTTAAAATTCTCCAGTTCTAAATCTTCCGAAACATCTAGGACGAAGATTTCGTCGTTAAGCGTAGTAACAGTGACTTTCATGTTTACGAAGGTAGGTTTCAGCACTTTTTATACGATGGCACGTGAAAAATGTAACTATCTACTTAATGACTGTCCATTATATTTTAATCTTTTATGCGATGAAAATACTGAGATGACACGCACAACTCAACATGTTGGTGAGAATAGTTTACCGAAAATAGTAACAAGACTAACAAGTAACAACTCAATTACTGACCAGTGACCACGAAGAAAACGATACAAAGAGAAGTAGCAGTGAGCAAATCGGGTACTTTGCTAAACAAGTAGCAACTAGGTAGGTCAAAGAGTAAAGTACCATTGCCCTTGTTCACGATTTAGGATTGCTTTTTGCTTCAGATTGCCCTTGGGGTAAGTGTTGCCATCTCTAATTTTTTAACGATGCCTAAAGAGTCAGTACTTGGACAGAAACATAAAATCATATTGTAGTAAAATAAAAGTATGTGAAAGATAGATATAGCTTTTATTTGGTGACAATGAATGTTGACTTATTATCCATTTTATATCGGATTGGCCCGACTTAATTTTATGTTTAGTCAAAACATTTTTTTAGGTATGCTAACCCACTCAGTTGATCGTATTAAATACATATTTCTATAAAATATCCGCGTAGTGTATTATCGAATATCGTGAAATTTTTCTTCCAGAGTCAATAAAAAAATTAACAGCGAATTCTTTACAAAATTAAATATAAATTTATTAGAAAAACTTACTTTGAAATTAGGATCATAATATTATTGGTCGAAACTAAAAATCCCCACTCCTTGAAGGAAAAACCTCCTTCATAAGTGTTATAAAAAAATAAAGTAAAAAGGTAGGTACTGCGTAGACTACGACTAAACTTAATATATCTGCTGATTATACTATTGAGAAGGTAGCTAACGGATATAATTTAAATATAAGTCGTTTGAGCATACCGCTCTTAGTACGAACGTCGGACACGCGCACGACTCCATTATGACCAGGGTAACCCTGTCACAACGTCGAGAGGCCATTGTAGAGGAGGCGCATTTTCACAGATAATAATTATAAATTCAGCGCTGATAGTAATCGTACGTATTCTATTTTTCTCGCAATTGTATATTATGGAGATATTCTGACATAAAGCGAGACCAAAAAGATTGGACGACAGAGTCCAACAACGAATAACCTGAAAGAAGGTTAATCAACTTTTTTGTGTCGTAAATGCATACATAGCAATAATATGAAATTATTAGCAAAATACTGTAGACATAACTTAAACACATACAGCCTTACAAATAAACTTGGTTAAACTAAGTTATAACTAAGCATAAACAAAGAATATGCAAAATGTTTACAATATCGTTGACAACACTGTCAATACAATGATAATTCTGAAGTTTTCCTAATGACAAGCTGCCTTGCAAATAAACGCGGGGAACGTTATACATCCGAATCAATCGTAAGCAAAATGTCTGTAAATATTTTGCATTTTCTTGGTTATAACTATATGCCAATTTTATTTGTAAGGCCGTTATAGGCTAAGGAGTTATGGACAGTAAAGTTTGATGTTACTAGTCTGAGCAGTGCCTTACAGAATACAGAACATCGTGTTTTATCTTCCCGGTCGTCTCCTTGTTATAGGGTTCTAATTATATTAATAATATTTGATCAAAGTAATGATTTACTTCAACTCTGAGTAAAAATAATCAGGTCATTTGTATGTATGAAACCCAGGCCACATGAGTACCTAAATAAATTAGGTACATAGAGAAGGCTTACTACTACAAGATCCGGGGCTTGTATGAGTGTCCACTGGCCGCTTGTCGCGTACGCGGCGAAACTGGTTATAACCGATTGACGATCGCACAGCCACTTAACAATCTCAGGATTAGCGCGACACACGTATTGTTTTATCTGTCCTATTTTAACTGTCCGTAACTACAGATAAATACTGAATAGGTAATTCAATATTTGATATTTATATTAATTATGGGTATGATCATTTAGGTTATGGGAAGAGAGTAGGTACATCATGCTATGCTTTCACCCTGATTGAGCTAAAATGTGATTATACGATATTTTGATATTATATTATAAATAATATTTATTAAGTAATGACGTTAAGTGTTAATTTCACCAATATTCACAAAAATCATTCCGTTTGCCCATATCCACCATGAACTGTAGTGCAGATAGGAATTTCTCCTCACGAGGAACTCCTCGACGTCTATTAAAATGAACAAGAAACTTTTCATATTTGTTTATGCTCAACTTAAAAAAGCATTTTTAATGAAAGGCTATCATCAAAACATGGGTTTTAATTCCAGCTTTCTAGTCGGTTTGTCATTAAATAAAATAAATATTTAAAAATATTTATCTTTCAAATTCCTAAACTAGTCGGAAAGATATGTAACTTTCGTATAAAATCTAGTATCTAGGATAATATAATATCAATGATCAAACCCAAAAAGCAAATAAAAAAATGTTTTGTTTAATTTTTCATAACTTTTTATGACAACCCTACCAAAATAGGTAACAATTTTGACCGCTTTCAAAAGCTTTGCCTCTGTACCTATTATAGTTACTCGTCTGCCCAGGTGCCGCGGCTGAGAATTTTTTAAATAAATAGGTATCATGCTAGTTACTTTGATCCATAATAACTATTTAAGTAATTATATAAATGCTGTATTCTTATCCAATTAAATTATTTTAAATTTGAGCTGGACTCTGCCCAATAACACAGTACTTAGGTATAATTTATTTTTTACTAAGGTCCTGTTTTTTAAGTAGACAAGTATGAAACATGTAGGTAGCAATAGGTATTTTATGGATGAAAAAAATAATATTTATTCACCACTGAAGCTTCATTATTACGAAATAGTCTCAAACGACTAATTAAAAGCAATATTTATGCGAAAATAGCTTTAATAATACCAATTATAATCCATTTTTAATTCAAACAATAACATATTACTTTTTTATCTTATCAATTAACTATCACACATATTATAAAATATCGAATTTAAATAATAATGTATCACATTTTTATCTCAAAAATAATAGGGGTTAAAGTATGAAATTGCCGTTTTACTTTAATAGTATCATGGTTTGACATTTTTGAGCGACACTTTTTTCATATGGTACCTATGTAGTTCTTATTTTAAAAAATATGCAACATTCGATTATCAACTTTCAGTTGTTTTTTTAATTTAGCTTAAAAAAGAAAGATGGATACTTCGAAACCTCGAGTGATTTTTGAATACGATTTCCGATGCGGAACTAACACGGCAAAAACAATAATAGCAAAACTAGCAGTGAAACAGTCCCAGACTGATGAATCGATCTTCTCCATTATTGCTCCATGATATCACGAGATCTCATACAACACGAGAATCCGTTTTTATTCTCCAGGAACTGCAATTAGAAATCAATGCTTTCACACAGTTTGTCAAATCTAGATCATCACAGTTATATCGCAAAGGCATAAATGACCTTTCTATAAGATGGCAGCAATGTATAGTATAGATAAATAATGGTAACTATTTTGATTAAATAAATATGTTAAATTAAAAAAAAAAGAACTTCAATTTTTCAGTAGAAATCGGTAATTTCATTAATTTATTATTAATTTACTTTACCCCTAATATTAAATAATTGTAATATATACCTACTTTTTTTTGACTAAAAAAATTCTTTATATAGTTTTATATAACACATTATATTATACTTAAATAACTAAGATCTTTGTAACACAATGTTGGCTAAAAATGCATTTTATTTAAATTATTTTACATGTCATATTTTTTTTTATATTGTGTATCAAGTCTATTCAAGGTAGTAATATTTTAATTTAACACAATATATTAAAATGATGGATAAGAGAGCACTATAAATTTAAAATTATCACAAGTGTTTCATACTAGCTGACACGACAGACGTTGTTCTGTTAATAATAAAAAAAACTCCTGCGATTGGAATTTCGTAAAATCCGTTCTTAGCTGACCTCTACTCGGTGAAATGAATATTTCTACCAAATTTCAAGTCTCTACGGCTTATGGTTCCAGAGATATCGTGATGAGTGACAATATACGTGGAAATCTCTTATATATATACATAGATTTGTCTGTTTATATATTTTTAACTGATCAACAGAAACATGATGAAGATCAACCAACTTATTTGTGAAGTGGCAAAAAAAGGAACTACGGTCGGCATCTTGAAATGTCATTCGACTGTCAGTGTCTACTACTTTCGAGTGTACCATGTGTTTTATTTCGATATTTCTCGTAGACCACGTAGCAATTTTATGGTCTTCCTTAAATTTTATATGTTCTTCCGCAATTTTTTTAGATCTGCACAATGAACTCTCAGACTTTCTGCTTCTCCCATGACAGTTTTGTAGCAACTACTAACATTATCAACTTCCAATTAAAGTTTATCAAACTCTATGGTTTTTAACTTCAGACTCTTTGTGACTTCCTCAAAATTTAGGATTTTATCAACGAATTTTTCAATATTAGTTTTTTCAAGTTCTAGATCTAATGTTGCTTTTTCAAATTGACCGAACTTGTGCTTCAATTCATTCATAGTATTAAGTAATTCGGATTTAACTGTATTATATTCAGTATTATTTTATCATATAATTCCTTAATTTTTTCATATTCATCTGAAACTTTGGAGTGTTTCTCTTTCAACATTGTTAGCTCTGACTTCATTATTTTGTATTATTCAAGGAGGTAATTAAATCTTGCCTTGTAATCATAAGCTGGGATTCTCGCTGCTGTGACTGTTTTCTTTTCCACTTTACTGGACTTGGCAGGCGCACAGTTAGATGATGCTGGCAATGTAGCCTCTCTTTGTAGACGTGGCGCAGTCGCAGCGCTTATTGCACTTTTTATGGGTTTAGTATGATTTATTATACGTGACTTTTTTTCTGCATCACTTAGACCATTGATAATCGACCTTGCTCCGTTCCTTGCGTTTGAAGACCCAGGTCTATTTTCCTTGGACATGGGTGTAGGTAATCTAGATACTATTTTCATCTTCTGCATTGTGAATAATTAACATTGACACCGCCTTCTCATACGGACAAATTAATGAACTAAAGATTAAAACACTAAACAGCTACAATCTCTACGATTTACAAAATATTTTAAAATGTAAACGCCAAACTCTGGTCGACAAAGTAATTCAGACTAGTCTATAGTCGGTAGATATAATTCACACGTGGCTTATATTCCTTCTCTTATTGTATGTCATCGGTATCACTATCACTGCTTTTATCACAATCTATTATAACTTGTAATAATTCAAGATAAACAAATCACGTTACCAGAGTTAGCTACGTCTATCGGAGAGTAACTTGAATATTTTATTGCAATGGAAGTAAGAGCAATCATTATGTGAGTTCCTATCTCTACTATAATAACAGTCCTTTCAACGAGAAATAGACAATTTCGGTAGAAAATGCTATCTGTCGATAAGTAATTGAAAAGTTAATAAGCGTAAAAGGATAGATTTGTCTGTTATTGAAAACGGCCGTTAGTCTATAAAGGCAACTAATTTTTTTTATGTTTTTTTTTATGGAATTATTTGGTGTAACCTGTTTATTATTTAAAATTAAATCAATCATAAGTGCAAAAGTGGTGTAATCCACATTTTTTTTTATTATTTTAAGCTTAATTATCACAAAAGTACACAAATATTATAGATTTCGAGGTTCTTTTTATAAAGTTAATTAATAACAGTTAAAATAATGTTCACAAAAGAAACAAGGTTAAAAAACAAGTCCACAAAATTTTAACTTCTCATTATCTTATAATAAGTAGTCTGGGGTTACACTACTTTTGCGCTGATAGCCTCATATACATCTGGGCCTCATCTTCAACTACCTCTCCCGTTAGTAGGGGACTGGCCCCTTCACATAATAATATATCCGTGGTATGATTCTGATCACATTATCTGACCTCAAAGGGGAGCATTCGTACAGTTATCTGTACGAAGGTGCCCCAACCCAAATTTTTTCAAACCAATTTAATATAAAAATAACCATTTAAGTTAGCCCGAAATGAACACTGACATTATAAACTACGGCATCAATTCATAATCCATAAGAAATTACAACACAATCTGATTAAAAAAAATTGGTATTAAACACGTTCAAACGTTCATCGAAAAATTTCTTACTCAGCGTGAAAACACGTAACGCCTTGTTCCAACGAAACTCGAAGTTGTACTACCACTCCGCTCCCGCGGTTACACTACACGCACAAACGGGAGAGTCATGCACATAAATACAAACGCATCAGTGTGTTGGATAGTAATATTATGACCACTGTACGAATGCTCCCTCTGTACGAATCCTACCTGCTCTCCCCTACCTACTATATGTAGTTGCCTTTATAGACTAACCGCCGTTTTCAATAACCTATTTATCCTTACTTCTACTATCTAGAGCAGGGATCCCCAAACTATTTTGGACAAGTGACCCCTTTTCCAAAATGAACTGTTACCTCAGACCCCCATGACCAAATTACCTACTTTTAACATCAACCCCCTTATTCATAATGGTCCGCTAACTTAAAACAGCTGCTACAGTGTTATTTTTTATTCTGACTTAGGTCAATAGAAGAAGACAGAGTGAGAATTAGCAATGCTTAAGTTAGCAGACTATTATGAGTAAGGGAGCCTATCTTTAGGTTTTTCCTATTGATACAAAAAACCTAGGTACTAAGGTACCAATTGGAAAACTACGCACTTAGTTAAGTAAGTAAAGTTGACTTCATTTTCTCGTCAAAATTTAACAAATAAAAAGACATTCGATTCAGTAAATATCAAGTTTAATTTATAATGATTATTACAAATGAAGTACTTTAAGAATCTTATGTAGGTAGGAAACTATTTAAAAAAGAATTAATTCGCAAAGATAAAATAAAACATTCAGTGTGATGGATGAAACTGATTATCTACCAATCTAGCTACATCCGGTTCAATATTAGTGAGTTGCAGCCTTAAATCTCAACGTTCGTTGATTTTCAAACGTTATCTTTGTTTCGTCAAAATATTTGTTACCACACTGAAACTTTTTTCAACTAGGTATGATGATGGAATAGCGATAAGGTATTTATCAGCAATGTTCCACAATGTAGGATACTGTTTCAATGTTGCGTTGCAACCAGAACTTCTGATAGCCTTGGTTGAACCTCTGCTTAAGCTCTTCGTCTGTGATGATGGTAATCAACTCTTCTTGCATTGGCTGTGGTATTGAACGGATTTATTATCCATTGATGCCGCCGATGATTTGTCAGAGGACGCAGGAACTAATATTGCAGCAGCTATCCGATGAAAGCGTTAAGGCCGGTCTGACAATGAATCTAACTAAAACCAAAATTATGACTAATTCCCAACAAGCAGTAACCAATGAACAAATATCAGTAAATAACGAACAACTAGAATATATAATTATAAATGAATATATATATTTGGGCTAACTTATATCTACAGATAATTGCTACAAAAAGAATTGATACAGTAAAATTACAAGAAATAAAAACTAAAACAAAATTCAAATATGCACACACTGCATACAGACAGCTTAAATGGCTTTGGACGGGACATATGTTACGAGACTGTAAAGAAAAATGGATTAAGTTAATAACAGAATGGTACCCAAGAGATTCCAAAAGAAATAGAGGCAGACAAAGCAAAAGATAGGAAGATGACCTCAAGAAAGTGGCTGGTCAGATATGGAGCCGTTTAGCAAGAGACAGGAATACGTGGAAATCTTTAGAGGAGACCATTGTCGACAGACGAGCTGTCCTACACAAACATCCAGTTGCCGATAGTTCAAATAATAGAATAGATTAAATCAATTAAGTGTTTAGTAAGTAGCCATGTATATACTAATTGTAAGGAAAAGCAGCACTATAGGCTATTTTATTTATTTTCAACACCAATCATTTATTTATTTTAACATTCTCTTGCAACACCAGAGGAATCACAAGAGCGTTGCCGGCCTTTAAGGAAGGTGTACGCACTTTTTTTGAAGGTACCCATGACGTATCGTTCCGGAAACACCGCACAAGGAAGCTCATTCCACAGCATTTATAAACTAAGTGCTTAACTACTACTTATAAGCTAAGTTTACGAGATGTTTCCTGAAGCAAACAGTCTTAAAAATCTAAAATTTATCTACGAGTATTTTTTCTATTTATTTATTTATTATAAAGAAACAGTTTCTTCTTAAAATAAAACAAAGTCCTGTAAAACTGTTTACACAGTTTGTCTACAGGATCGAGCGAGTCTCATCAAATAAATCTTAATACTTATTTTACAGATGTTACTGCAACTTTACATTACTACAACAATGCTATTTCCTGCTAAAATATTAATTATTCTTAGTACACGTAACACAACATAAACAATATAGTACCTACCTACCTATATTGAGGGGTTACTTTGGGAATCCCAGATCTAGAGGTAGACAAATCTATCCTTTTACGCTTACTAACTTTTCAATAACTTTTTTTTATGGAATAGTAGGACAAACGAGCGTACGGGTGACCTGGTGTTAAGTGATCACCGCCGCCCACATTTTTGGCAACACCAGAGGAATCACAAGAGCGTTGCCGGCCTTTAAGGAAGGTGTACGCGCTTTTTTTGAAGGTACCCATCGTATCGTCCCGGAAAAACCGTCCAAGGAAGCTCGTTCCACAGCTTTGTAGTATGAGGAAGAAAGCTCCTTGAAAACCGCACTGTAGAGGACCGCCACACATCCAGATGGTGGGGATGATATCTTAACTTGTGGCGTGTCGTGCGAAGGTGGAATTATTGGCAGGAATCAGGTTAAACAGCTCTTCGAAACACTCCCCGTGATAAATGCGGTAGAAGACACACAATGAAGCGACGCGACGTCTCTACGTAACGCCAAGTGATACAGCCGTTCACAGAGCACTGGGTCCCCGACAATTCGAGCTGCTCTGCGTTGCACGCGGTCAAATGGATCGAGCTGATACTGGGGTGCGCCAGACCAGAGATGACAGCAATATTCCATGTGTGGCCGGACCTGCGCCTTGTAGAGCGCTAGAATGTGGGCCGGCTTGAAGTATTGCCGTGCTCTATTAATGACGCCCAGCTTCTTCGAAGCCAATTTGGCTTTGGCCTCCAGATGGCCACGGAATTGGCAATCGCTCGAGATTTCGAGACCCAGTATTCCGATACTAGGCAAGGCTTTAAGGGAAGTGTTGTCGAAGAGTGGTGATACGACAAATGGGGTTTTTGTAGTGGTAAACGCGCAAACTTGAGTCTTCTGGGGGTTAAATTGGACAAGGTTCAATCTACCTCATTCCGCGACCTTCTCGAGAGAGGACTCGATAGAAGACACACGTTTCTCCCGGCACTGATCGACGATTTCCCGAGAGAGGCCTGCCTGAATACGGCATTACCAGTGCTGTCGTCTACGTAGCAATGTATGTTGGAGGTGTCCAACATATCATTGATAAGCAGAAGAAACAGCGCGGGAGATAGCACACAGCCTTGGGGCACTCCAGCGTTCACGGGCTTGGGATTCGAGGAATAACCGTCGACAACGACCTATATGCTGCTGGGCGCAGTGAGGAAGCTGGAGGTGCACTTGCATAAGCTCTCGGGAAGCCCAAATGATGGAAGTTTTGAGACGAGCGCCTTGTGCCATACACGATCAAAGGCCTTCGCTATATCCTGCTAACTGCCAGGCCTTCCCCCTTGCTTTCAATAGCTGCCGCCCATCTATGTGTTAGGTATACGAGAAGATCACCAGTCGACCGACCATAGCGAAAGCCGTACTGCCGGTCGTTGATCAACTGGTGACCCTCAAGGTATACCAAGAGCTGGCGGTTAATTATGCTCTCCATGATTTTGGAGAGCAGGGAGGTAATACTAATAGGCCTGTAGTTTGCCGGATCCGATCTGTCTCCTTTTTTTTGGATCGGATGGGCAAGGACTGACTTCTTGAGTTTGTTGTACTAATGCAGTTCATGCCCTTCGACCTGCCTGTAGAGCTTGAGGTTAAGACGCAGCTAATAAAGAGGGAACCCGCCTGCTTCATTCACATTGGAAATCATCCTCAGTGAACTCGGAAATATTAATACCACCCTTGATATATAAGTTATGTAAAACATAGCATGCTATAATTTATTTTATTCTGTAATTTCCTACAAACTCTAAGTCGGGAATTTCAATAATATTAAATTGATTGCATAAACGGCCTCGGTTTCTACTATGTTCTTAATGTTCTTCACGTAGAGCAAGCCAATTTGCAACAAAATGCACACAAACGAAAATCAAAAGGTAACATGTTTGGTTTCGTCAAATTGACGTCAAAATTCCGAACAAACAGCTGTCATCTTCATATTTTAGTTCGGAACGTAAATGATTTAGAGTATTGTTTAGAAATTCGAAATGTCAAGCAATAACCTTCGGGTTGAAACTTCGAAACGAATGGAACCGCAGTAGGAAACATCCGAAACTTCAATCGAAACTTCGTTTTTCGTTGAATTAGAGTAGACCTCCAGGGCTGTCATCTGCCACCGATCGGTAGGTACTACAGAGCTTGGTATAAAAATATCCATGCCCTGTAGTATCGTACTAGATGGTGCTTATTAGTGATTTATTTATTCTAAAATTATATAAATTGGCAAAAATCTTATTTTGCATATTGATAATGGAATAATCTTGTCAAATTAGTGTAATGTCATCGGTCCTCGATAAATCTACAAAGTTTGAACGAAATTTAGCCGTTTAAAGTGGGTCAAAATCGCGCCCAAAGAAGTCGGTTACAAACATACAAACATACAGGTGAAGCTAATAAAAAGCGTGTAAAAAAAGAACTACTGTAAAAATTAATAAGCGCGAACGGTAAGTTACGAACATACTTTTTGTTTGGTTGCTTGGTTAAAACAATATGTGTATTTTTTCGATAGGATTTTATTTATTAACATAATTACACAAACAATTATAATTTAAAGGTACAGTACAACGACATGTCTAGGTGCTAACAGCATGTACAATTAGTTAAGTATAACAAGGTACAATTTATATGTACATACCTATGCCGATATATATATAACAAGTAATACACAATAAACTAAAGATATAAAGAGCTAAACTAATGAACATGACTTATGTAATTAAATTTCTATTAAAAAAGAGAGTAGTATAAATATAACTAACGGCCGTTCCCAATATTCAGTCTATCTCTTACTTGAAATAAAAATCGTAACTATCGTTGACTTTTCTGTCCCAATAAACTTATCGACGGTAACTCACCTTATCAGTACACGCCGTCTGTCAATGGGATGACGTATAGCTTACTAGCGATAGAAGTTTGTATGGAAATTGCAATTCACGCGTCCCAACTAATAAGGCGATAACGATGACTTATCGGGTATATTGGGACAGCTTGAGATTATTGACGCTTATTACTGACAGTAGAAGGTAGTAATTTATCTCTATCTGTAGATAGTATATTGGGAACGGCCGTAAGTATATCTTTTAACTTCCCGCTAACTACTTGAAAATCGATACATTAATTCAAAAGTAATTGCGGGTTAAAAATTTATAAAATAGGGTTTTATTTAACTTTTATCAAACTTTTGAGCTCCAAGAGATCAAAATCTTCGTAAGTACAATTTGAAGCGTTTAGGTATGGAATTAAAAGGCATTAAAGGCATTTATTTTCTCAAAATTAATTCCTTTAGAATAATTTTTGATGTCATTTCTAATATACTAGATACTACTACCGCTTCAGAAATAAATGACTCTCTGAAAGAGAAAAGCGGCGCAAGAGATTCACCCAGCATTCTTTTTTTGCAATCTTTTTAATAAAAATATATAATATTGTACTGTCATTGCTATTGCTATAAAATAATCATAATCCAGTCCCAGGCTGTCGGATCACTTAGATATTCAACTGTATAATAATAATTAAACATTTAAATTTATTTATTTAGATAATTCCTGAACAGTGGTTGGGACTTTATTGTAAAAGTGTATACATTTACCCTTAAAGCTATTATGTATCTTATGAAGCCTACTAGAATTAGTTACAAGCAATCCCGTATTTCTAATCTTATAATAATAAAAATCACTATTAACAGCAAATAGGTGTCAATTTTTGTGAACGTATATTAAATTTTCATATATGTACTGACAATGATCAGTCAAAATATTTATTTCTTTATAAATTTTTTTTCGAGAGACTGTCTATAACCAAGCTGATTTAAAGCACGATCAGCTCTCTTTTGCAGAGCAAACACTATATCAATGTCAGCAGCATGACGCCACAGTAAAATACCGTACGTCATGATGCTGTGAAAATAACTTAAGTAGGTACACTAATCTAGCGGTCTCAACATTCGCGTACTCTCTAATCTATCTAACGGCATATGCCGCAGAGCTGAGTCTATCTGCTAGTTGGGCAATATGCTATTCGGCATCGGCAATATCGTTAATTAAAAAAAAACATTAAATAGTCATCCTTCATCAAACTGTCATAAAAGTTTCAATACCTAACTTATAGATGGCAATTTTTCTATATAATAAGTGTTTTATGTTTTGACTCACGTCACTATGAGTGATGTCATGCGATGTAGTTTCTACAGTCTACTTCACAATTAAATTTTAATAGGTACCTATTTCTAGTTCTACAGTCAACACAGCTACACAGTACAGAGTACAGACTAAACCAATACCTAAAAATATATTATAATATTGCTTGCTGTAAGTACTGAGTGCAGTGTGATTTAGGACTGAAAAGTGAAAAAGGTCCTTTCAAAGTGCCAAGAAGGATAAAATCTAGTATCTTCTTTGTTAGCTATTTCAATTTCAAGTTTCATCTAATGTTTTAAGTTTTGTATGGATAAGATTTTCGTATTGCAATTAATAATGTAATAACTATGTTTCTTCACTGTGTTTTGTTAAGTTAACTAATTGTGGTGTTATGTTATTTAATTTAATAACGATGTGAAATTCGAAGTCTTAGTTGGTACGTAGCTAGCATTATTTTGTTTGACTAAATTATTCCTGTTAATATTATCCGGAGCTGAAAATTTTGTATGAGGTAGTGTAATAGTATAACTAAAACAAAAGTCATGGTAATATCATTCAGACAATAATTAATATTTTATGCTCACTATGAGTTTAATCAATACAAGGAACATTGTACCTATTCCAAACTATAGCCATCGACTTTCTTTATATTATTATGATTCAGAAATGTATTTTTTTTCCGAAACATAGATCGATTTGTGCTGTTCTAGTATTTTCTTTGAGCATGATGATATCACAACAAACAGTAAATAAAATTATTATCATTTAATTTTACTGTAACTGAATTTTATATAATTTTTCATTTATTCCTTTGTTTACATGTCCTGGAGAGATTTTACTCATACATAAGATCTTTTGCCTTTAGGTAGATGTACATGCTATTGTTGATTGTATACATGTGGAGTTGTTACCTACTGGCCCTGATGCTTCTAAACTAAAACTTAAAATCCTCAAAACTATACTAGCAATGATACCAACCAAATGAAAAATCTTTTGTAATTATAAATAAAAAAACTATGCCAATTTAAATGTTCCACTAAAGTATCCAGGATATCCCAGAAGTACGGGTTATCACTTTAAAAATAAATAACAAATTGTACACAATATGTCAAAAATGCAATAGACCAATTGAATGAGCTTATTAATAACACTTTATATAAGTGAACTACAATGATGAAAAACCAAATTTGCAAACACAGGGTTTTTTTACACCATTATCCAAAACTTATAAATTAAAAGGTAGCAGCTATACTGAAGCCTCAAAATACGACATAACCTCTGAGGAGCTGTAACATCTAATAAAAGGAATGAAAGAAGATAATTTTCAAACTAGGCTAGATTGTACAAAAAATTGTCAGGATTTGTAGTACATCTCCACATCATATTTCTGTTTCTAAGCTGAGACATCAACATCAGGAGTCAAGAGATGATTGTTTTAATTCTAAATTGCTGATAGAAACTAGTAAATATACATAATAAAATAAAAACATAATTTATGTAATTATTTGGAATATTCATCAGCATCAGCACATTTAGGATTATAATGTGTGTAATTGTATCTGTGTTCTTACATTACATTTTGTGTAAAAGTTACATTTTTATTATTATTTAAGTTAACCTGATGTTTTGAAATCTTACCTGATCACATTTTTAGTGGACTGATTCTACAGGTTTTAATCCTTTAAAAAGTATTTTATTTAAATGTGTAACACTCACACTAATCAGAGAAAATATAATTCACAAAGTTACGATATTTCAGATATTGTGGTTGTCTTAATCATCCAAAGATGTCTTCAGTTGGACAGCTAGTTCCTCCAGTTACAAGGGGTCCACCAAATATGACCTACACATTCAATGGACCCCACATAGAGGGATCCACCTGTAGTACATTCAATTCTAAATATGATCCAGTCATATGTATTATAAGTGCAATGTATATTGCATTTGGAATAGTTTACACACTTTTTGGTAAGTCTGCATGTTTTTCCTATCCCTATAGGATAAATAGAAACCTTTGTTATTCCAATGTGTTTCTTGCAGCATCATACCAACATTCAGTCGCTTAATATTTAGTATCCTGTTTAACAATGCTTTTCTTAAATATTGTAAAGTATATTATAAAAAGCTAAGTGATAGTCTGGCTATATCAGGCCATGAGTTACTTACCAAGTAGTTACTTACCACTTTATTTTATTTGAATTACTTCATAATAATTAAGTGTGTGAATTCAAGAATTATACATGTTATGTATAACAAGTCTCAATAGTGTGAACACTGTTTATTTGATGGTTTAATAATTAAAACTTTACTTTATTTGCATTAATAGATGTGTATATGATAATTATAACCAAGAGTGTACTTAAAGTAAAATTCCTTCACAATATCTTTGTTGTTGTTCACCCTTGAAGCAAAAACGCTTTTTGCTGCGAGCATGAGCAAAGTGATTTAAATTTCGAACCCCACATGGCCATACATCCGGGAATTACTCTGCGTTAAAAAAATAATCAATGTTATCCGATGCATTCTGAAACTTTTCTATTCTATTTTGAAAAAAATTTTTCTATTTAATATGCCCGAAGTTACTGAATTAAAATAATAAGATTAGAATATATTATATTTTTTGGTTTATCCAGGTTACAGATGTTTTAAAGCAAGCATGTTTCTCACTGGCTTTACATTTGGGTCAGCGGTAGTTTACCTCATATGTCTGCAAGAGTATTTGATGCCTCCATATGGAAATGTTGGTAAGTGGCACTCAATTTTTTATTATTAAATTTTATTGATTAATTATAATTTAATGAAATATTTAATAATCCAAGTCATAATATTTATATTATTTATTAATATCTGATATGAAATCTTTAGACATATTTTTAAGACTGTTTTTAGCTCTGGGTTGTGTTTATTTTTTGGCATTTTTTTAAATTTACATCAAGAAGAAATGCAGAAAACTTAAATGCAAAAAACCTAAAAACATTTTGTTACGTATTAATAGATTTAATCTAATAATTCAATCATTGTGTAGATACATCCTTTTTAAGAAAGTCAAACAAGTTAGTATGTCAAATGGCAATGTATTTTTTCTCTGCTATCACTAATAAAAAGAACTTTATTAACATTAAATTTAATTTTTTTATTATACTTATATTGTTATGGAAGTTGAATAAAAAGAATCACCTTAAAAGCTATCAACTACAATGAGTGTTGTGAAATGAAGTCAGTACTAAAGTTTTATAAAGTAGGTCTCAGTTTTGAAAATATTGTAATAGAGCATCACTGTTGATACTTGATGATGATGATGGTGATCACCAATTCACAGGTGAGCTGCAGGTTCATCTAATGTTATACAATTGTGTATAATATTTGTTTGCACACACATAATGCTAGCAATTTCTCTAGCATTGCAGTAGTGTTTAGTAGACGCAGGTCACTACTATCAAGGGGTTACAATATCAAAATAAAATCAATATGCAGCAAATTTAAGGTTGATCACTCCTGACTATAGATTTCAAGTGTGCTCCCAATTGATGCTCTACACTGAACTGTGGGTGTTTTTTTTATATGTATTTGGCTTGTTTGTTAAAGGCAAAGACAATATTTACAGCATAATATGTCTTTACAGGTGTTGCATTATGTGCTGGTCTCTTATTTGGTTTGATCACAATGCTGATTCAGTATGTGGGTCTGTTTATGACTGGGTTCCATACTGGATTGTTGCTTGCGATTGCTGGACTCGCTATCTACGATCACTTTCTTGAGAGCAGGCCAACATCAGTGAGTACTTCCAACTATTTATATTCTGAATCTTTTAGTACTTTTATCTAATACATTTATAAGTTATTTATGTAACTTTTTGTTGTAATAATTGACAACGAATTTATCTCATAAAATATAAAAACATTTCTAATTTATTGAAATGGCCACGCTATTTTGAATAATTAATTAAATATATTTTTTTTTTATTTGAATAATTATTTGAACCATAAGTGAAATATATATGCACACACATATATACATATATTAGCATAACAGCGGCACCTCTTTCTGCCGTGAAGCAGTAATATCCAAGCGTATTGTGAATGATATAGTAGCTAGTGAAATTACTGAGATAATTAGACGTAATAACTGTCTTAAAGAGAGCAAACGCGATGCTGCAGTTGCTTATAATTTTGAGTTCAATCAAGAGTCGTGAGCGGCACTGCTTTGTAATGGGCAGCACGTACATCACTTTCAGGTAAACACACGTCTTGCTCGTGTCGTCACTTTTTCTTATAAAAAAATTGGTTGTCTGTAAAGTCGGTTTTCGGACGATAATTTTACGCGTTAACTTCATATGAAAACATTTTTGAAACATTGCATATGTATTGAATTATTATCACTGAATTATGATTATTTTGTATAATACAAAGAAGGATTGAAAATAACAATTTTTTCCATAAATTAGCATTTATTTACACTCGTTAATTCAAATATTTTTTTACTTAAATTATACCACATCTTAAGCTGATCGTGCCTCTCTATCGTTTGTTCCGCGCTCTCGTTTGCTGCTCGCCTCAAATGGAACGTGACAATGAGTCATGCATTTTCGCGCGTGATGCTGGCGTTCATCGACTTATGATGCTATCATGTCAAAAAAGATGATGATTAGACTATATTATACTTTATACTTGAACTAATTGCTATCGAACAACTGCTGATTGAAGATTAGTTTACCAGTGGAAAGGCTCCTTTGCACAGGATGCCGGCCAGATTTTGGGTACCACAACGGCGCCTATGTCTACCATGAAGCAGTAATGTGTAAGCATTACTGTGTTTCGGCGGAAGGGTGTCGTAGCTAGTGAAATTACTGATGAGACTATACATCTTTTGTCTCAAGGTGACACAGCACATTTGTAGTGCCGCTCAAAATTTTGGGGTTTTTCAAGAATCCTGAGCGGCACTGCATTGGAATGGGCAGGACGTATCAATTACCATCAACTGAACGTCCTGCTCGTCTCGTCCATTATTTTCATAAAAAAAACGTAATAGTCAGGCGGAATGAAATTGGTGGTGACTGGTTTCACTATTATTATAATTGAACACAGGTCATTAAGTCATCTTCATTAGTTCTTCTTTACACAATGATTACTAATTTTAATTAAATATTATTTATGAAAAAAATGAATGTAATATAATTTCATGAGTAGTCAACATCGGATTTGCATCCCTCGGCTTCATCTATTACGACGCTAAAAAGATTTTCCAGCCAATTTGGTCACTTAACCTTAATTTGTTCCATTTCTCAGTAATTTTATATTTACTTGCCTGCACCGGAGTTTTCTACTTAAGTCTTATGATTTATTTTTTCATATTCTCTAAATCCGACTGTGGCGCAGTAAATAGAACCGTCGATTCTTACCACGGTGCCTCCCGATCGATTCTCGCCCATAGCAAGTTTTTCCAATGTTTGAATTCATATCTTATACATGAATTCAACGCTTTATATACTTGTAGCGATGTATATTATGCTTTTACAACAAAATCCCAGAAAATGTTCAAAACAAAAGTACTACGATATTCAAAAGAATTGATAAAAGACGTTTGTGTGGTACTTATATTATTGGTTATAACATAAATTACTTTCTTAATGATTCCACAGATTTGGAATGAACCGTTCGCCTTCAGGCTGTTAAATTATAAGTTTTATTGTACAATATTACTTTGTAAACATATTTTTGATGAAAAAAAGATGAGGCATTCCCTTTGGAATGGATTGTAGTTTTTGACTTTCATTAAGTGATGTCACATCCTATTTCGAATAAAAATATTTGAATTTGAATTTGAAAATATAAGATCGGCAACGCTCTTGTGAATCCTCTGGTGATACATCAGAGTATTGAGGTCGGTGATCACTTACCATCACGTGACGCGTATATATGTATTTATGTTCGTTTGTCCTTCTGTGTGGTGCGTAATTGTATTTTAAGGTTCGTGACATTTCATAAGGACTTGCTTTACTTTCACAGCTTTTTAATAGTTGGAATTAGAATAATAGTCGATTTCTATATCTATTCTATATTATTATTATAGACGTTTCAATTAATTTTCCTGATTTAAAGATTATGTTAACGTTATGTTGATCTGTTTTAACAAAAATATAATCTTGTGAGTGACACCAACAATGCGCGTCTTTCATACTAAATCTGTTCTAGTAAAATGCACAATAATATTACAGTGAAAAAATAGATTCCATTTGTATATTATTGCATCAATGTTCAACTATATTGATGAACATCATTGTGATTGATGTAGATTGATCTATTGAAATTTGCTTTTAAGATCTTTTGCTTCGGTTTAAATTAAACCTCATTAAACGAACGATATTTTTAATTATACTTATTTGAGCTCTTACTTTATTACTTAATTACTTTATTGGACCCAGAAACAATCAGTACGTGCCGTGCAGTTTACGTACGTTAGAAATTATAATGTTTCAAGTTCTCGAGGCATAAATTGAATATCAGATATGGAATATGATATATTGTAGTTCAATTTCCACTGGTATATAGTTGAACATGAGATGTATTCTGGTTTCAATATAGGTACAATTATTATAATCACGTTGCACGCTTCAATCAACCGGGTCGAGTGTCAATACCACGTGCAATCAAGCTCCATCTGGTAGAGACTTGTGTTAATAGCGTGTATCTTGTACGAGTCAACCTATATGCTGTATTTATATCTGATGAAATATAATAATAATAGTAATAAATTCTTTATTGCCATACAAATCATTACAAATATAAAATGAACAATTAGGATACGCGATGAAACAAAAGGCAAAAGGAAAAGGCTCAGCTTCACCTGACATGGAATCATGGATTTATGTTTCCATGCAGCGATGTTTTTCAGCCATCCCCTCCTCCCTAAGGTGTTGAGCGGGAGTGGATGTATTGTGGCTCCCCGATTACCTACTTAAGCTATCTTTTTTTCTAAAATGTAATATTAGAAAAAAAAAGTGTTCTGATTACCCTTGCAAGTGTATGTAAGTGTGTGTGTATGTGCGTGAGTGTGATTATGTCCGTACACAGAAAAAATCTTTTAGAGGAAATATAAGGATGCGGTCAATTCAAAGTACGCACGTGACTGAATTTCTGTTGGAATGAGAGAAATTTGAATCATTATATACCTTTTGATTTTTATTAAAGTTAATTATTAGGACATATCCAAAAAAACTTTATTCACTGTAATGCTTTAAAAGTTATTTAGTGCAAGTCAGGATGAAGTACAAAAGTAACAATAACATTGAAATGAGTATAAAAATATCAATCTATATAATATATAAATAAAATTGAAGTGTCTGTTTGTAATATTGAAATAACCGTTTTTTACTACATGTATATTAATATATACCTATACGGTACATACACCAAAACAACATTATTTACATTTTTTTTTCTGTTGTCTGTTTGTTCCGGCTAATCTCTGAAATGGCTGGACCGATTTTGACGGGACTTTTATTTGCAGGTAGCTGATGTAATAAGGAGTAACTTAACTTAGGCTACGTTTATTTTAGAAAAAATCTTTTATTTAAAAAAATAAAGTAATGTTGCAATGTCCAAGAAACGGTTTAACTCTAAAAATAAGTTATATGGCAAAATAACGTTTGCCGGGTCTGCTAGTGAACAATAAATTTAGATACATTAGTCCCAACTATCTTTATCATTCAAGTAATCTTTCACATTAAAATAGGCCTTGGCTGTCAAATTATTTGTCTCGATACACTTAATTTTTTTATTTGGTAACATTTGAATATCATTTGGGAGTTTAATATAAAATATAACACAATCCACTTTAAAAGATTTAGCAATGGAACGATGGAATTGCGAGCTTATGTTTGTTTCGAGTATTGACATTATGTACATCACTATTCTATTTAATTTGGCTAATATATTATGGGCGTACAAGAGATTCTCGTATATGTACTGTCATAATATTAATTTCTCTAAACTTTTGTCTCAACGAATCCCGTAAACGCATTTTATAGACTGCTCCGATTCCGTAGTACATAAGTACCTGAAATATACAAATCTAGCCGTTTCAACATCTGTCAGCTGCCTAATTTTTTTTATCGCAAATACTGCAGGACTAAATCTATTACATAAGTTTTTTATATGTGCGAACCATTGTATCTTAAAGTCTAATGTAATACCTAGGAATGTTGTCGTTTCTACAACTAAAACGTGCTTAATATTTGGAAGTGTAAACTTATACAAAGGGTACAAAATGCTTGCACAAGATTTTGTTACGATGTTCCTTACCGCGCACACATAACACCCTCTTTGAACACCAACAACATGATGAAGATGGAGTTTCGTAGGCAGCTACATTATGCCTTGTTACTTTTTAGTGTGGTTAAATATAGAATAACATTTTACCTATATAAAAAGCTTAAGTGGTTGTCGGACTCAAATGAGAGTTATCAGACGCGTCACGGTACGATTCTCCTCGAAGTGCCTCTACACGGTACAGCAGCATTTAGGGGTAGCTTTAAATACAGCGCCTCCAAATGCTAGAATGATTTGCCGGCACCTATAAAAGATCAAAAAAGTTTGTTCTCTTTTAAAAACAAACTTAAATCTTTTCTATTAGAGAAACAAAAGTGTTTAGAGGCACAAAAATAATAATAATCATTAAATAAACAGCTTCAATAATAATAATAATAAAAAAAAACACAAAATATACCCTATTTATTTTGATAAAAAAATCTTTTAAAACTCCCATTAAATTCAATCTAGATTAGTTTAGTTTATTCTCATTTTGTAACATTTGTAGACAGTCACTTTAAGACCTATAAATAAAGGAACCGTGTTCTCTACAGCTGCTGTCAACAGGTAGACTTGCTAGGTACCTACTAAAATCAGTGTTGGAATTGGGGTGATTCTTATTTCAATTCCAAAAAATGCTGAGTGGGAGTCCTTTTCATGACGCCGTATTTTTAAAATTGTTAATTTTACTATGTATAAAATGTTTTGTATTGTCATTAATAAATGAATACTTTACTTTACTTTACTTTACTTTAATAAATTTTTCCTTTCCTTATTTTATTAATAAACTTTTACTTCAATCGCGCGTAAATGTAATATTTACGAATACATTTTTGTTATAGTAAATACAACCTTGATATATTTTCACCTACATTTACTATGTTTGGATGAAATCCATTCAAAAATAATGGATTGCAACTAGAATTGAAAAGCATTTCAACGTTTTGTAGAAATAGTACGTAAGGCAATTACTGTCTATCGCAGCAAAAGTTAAATTGCATTGAGCCATTGTAATCTTCCCGGTACAATATAATTCACTTGATAGATGGCAATCAGCGAGGACTAAACTTGGTTCGAGCTAGCCCGAGCTAAATACGATTCAATGGGTTTCAATTGAACATTATTAGTACGAGATGTACCATTAAATGTTTGCTTCTGAATGGTTGGATTAAGTACTGAAAACTTTATTCTTTAGTTTGTATTGTCTTGTTTCATTTTGCTAATCCTGTTCTATAAAACTGACAATAAGGCTGGTTATTTCAAAAGCTTATTTTTAAACACATATACTCAGAACGCTAATGTTAGATATTATATTTAATACATTATTTGAATTTTTTTGACAATATCGACACACTTCTCACTAATTATCTTGCCCCAAACTAGGCGTAGCTTGTGCTATGGGTACAAGACAACGATATACTTACTAAAACATACATAATTACAATAAACATCCATGACTTGATACAAACTCCATATTCATCATATAAATGTTTGTATCGAGCGGGAATCTAGCTCAGGGTAGGGTCGCTAATCACTCGATTATCTGCGACGTCATTTATTTGAACTGTAAACCGTATCTATATTAAATTACACATAAAAGGTCCCTATTGGGTCGTAATATTTAAGGTCGATTTTAATAAGACTCGGCTAAAATTTTATTTGTGAATTATGGCTAGTTGTAGAATTTGTTTGTTATTTAAAAAAAATTAAACTACACTTCGGAATGTGCTTAACTTTGATGTGATAACTGGGCCGAAAGTATCATATTATATATCAAAGCCTTACGGCATTACAAATAAAATTGACATAAAGTTATAACTAATATTAAACCAAGAAAATGTAAATTGTTTACAAATAGACATTTTGCTTACGAATGGTTTGTTCGGACGTATAACGTTTCCCGCGTTTATTTGCAAGGCAGCTTGTCATTAGGAAAACTTCAGAATTATCATTGTATTGACAGTGTTGTGAACGATAGTGTAAAAATTTTGCATTTTCTTTGTTTATCATCAGTTATAACTTTATACCAAGTTTATTTGTAAGGCCGCTAATCTTTTATCAAACATATTTCAAATAGCTATAATGTTTTTTGTAAATTCGGCTGTAGACAATTAATAATTAGTTAGGTATACGAATACAAAGTTAATGGCCAAGTAAGAATAATAATCGCTGGTCTTATGTTGCGAAACATATCGGTGAAAGTAGATTTTATAACGCGAAACCATTTATTGATTAATATTTTATGCTCGCATAAATTGAGTTATATCTATATTTGTATTAGCTATGCGATATCCTTATTGATATTATAGATGCCAAAGTGAGTTAATTTCTTTATTTGTTACGCATTGCAGGCTATTCAACCTATAATCATAAAATTTTTCACTCAAGTTGTCAGGGGTACAAAAGAGTGTGAATATTTTATACCTAAATTTAATAACGTAACCGAGTCAGCACTACATAACTACTACTGAATATTTTATTGTATTATTACATTTATTGTACGATTATGGGCAGCTATTGGTTGAGAATGTTCATGAATCGTTGTTATATCGACAGGAAGCTGGTTGTAATTAATGTGTTCGGCTGTGTAATGGAAAGCGTACTCGTATTGCAAATAATCGCATTGTATGTAACTCGCCATTACCTATTGAAGAGCGGTTTTTTACTCCAAAGTTTCTACGGTACCCTGTAACCAAACTTTCTTATTGATATCGTTGTAAACTTTGATTACGAAACAGTGAAAAGTCTTTTACTGTGTCATGTTTGAATGATGTTGATCCATAAAAGACATAAAAAGGTATAAGAAGGCATTTGTTCTCTCAAACTTGATTCCTTTAGATTTCTTTTTGATGTCATTTCTAATATACTAGATACTACTACCGGTTCGGAAACACATGGCGCTCTGTTAGAGAAGAAGCGGCACAAGAAACTTTCCCAGCATTTTTTTTTGCGCTCTCATATAAATATACAATATTGTACTGTCATTGCTATTGCTATAAAATAATCATAATCTAGCCCCAGGCTGTCCGATCACTTAGATATTCAGCTGTGGAGTAATAGGATTTACGACAGAGCCATTTTTTTTATAAAACATTTAAATTTATTTATAGATAATGCCTGAACAGTGGCTGGGACTTTATTATAAAAGTTTATACATTTATAATATTATTATACATACATGTATTATGTACATTTAGGATAATACATCGTAAACGTACACACAACAGACTTATATAATAGGTAACTGTATCTTATATTTATGTATATAATCAGTTCTATACACAAACAAGGACATATGATTCGCAGTCTGAAAGCGGAACGGCAAAAGTGTGCTTCAAGACAATGTAAGCACACTTTTCTCCTTAGCCGTGTGTCCGAATCAAATCACATTGTTTTACATTGCAGCTTATTGTCCTAGAATATTTTAAACAACTGCAGTAAATGCGGCAATGTATAGATATAGCTGTCGAAACTTATGTAATTTATGGTGTGCCATGTTTCGGCTTTGTTTTTATACGACGCGTTTCGTCTATATGTAGACAAAGTCATTGGCATCAAATATATTATTATGTAGGTACTTCTAGAAATATTTTGCACGCGATAAGTTCGGATGATGGATAGATCAATTTACACTAAATATACTTTTTATCACTCAGTAGAATTGTTAACTTTCAAAAAGTCAAAGTATAATATGCCTATTGCATTTTGATGAGTTGAGCATTGAGAGTAAAACTAATAATGGAAGTACAAGTAACTTCTGTTGTATTAAATGGTCTATTAAATAAATAAATTGGCTTAAGAGAATTTAATTTTGTACTATTCTTTTAAAGACATTGCTACTGTACTTATTTACACATACTTCATGTTATTATTAATAGTCTAAAAGTTGTTAATAATTGCCTGATCATTCCCGACTAATTTTCAAATAATTAGGTATTAGATATACTCCATTTTTTTATGGAAAAGTAGGACAAATAAGCGGACGGGTCACCTGATGTTAAGTGATCACCGCCGCCAACAACTGAGGACTAACAGGAGCGTTGCCGGCCTTTAAGGAAGGTGTATGCGCTTTTTTGAAGGTACTCATGTTGTTTCGTCCCGGAAACGCCGCACAAGAAAGCTCAATCCACAGATTTTTTGTACGTGGAGGAAAGTTCCTTGAAAACCGCACTGTGGAGGACCGCCACACATCCAGATGGTGGAGATGATATTCTAACTTGTGGCGTGTCGTGCGAAAGTGGAATTCGGCAGGAGTCAATGAATAATAATATTTTGCTCGAAGCATGGCTTTTTATATTTTTATGCTTTTTGCTTACTGCGAATGTGTTTATATTCACCAACATTCCTTGCGTAAAATATGATTATTTGTTAATAAATTTAAGAACCGAAAACTTTAATGAGCGCGCGCTGAGTATTATTTTGTGAGTATTGAATGAGACCAAACTGTCACGCTTGGCTATGTAACGCCCGAAAAATCGTTCTCCTGCTTCTGTTCTAAGCTTCTGGTAGTGGTGGCACCAGCACCTGTGTCACCCATGCTGTGATTTGCTCGTGCGATTTCATTCTTTGGAGGTCAGGGCGTTTATGCGTTGTTAAATAAAAATTCCGAGTGGCACTACAATAGCGCTCTTCAGACTGAAACGAGTAATGTTTACACATTACTGCTTCACGGCAGAAATAGACGGCCTTGTGGTACCCATAATCTAGCCGGTATCCTGTGCAAAGAAGCCTCCTATTGGTAAATGCCCTTAGTCGCCTCTTACGACACCATTGGGCCTGGGACGTCCCTATTCCTTTTATGCCTCGGGGAAGCACAGGGCGTACTTACTGAATATTAGTTGAGTAGTCAAGACCAAAGCACGATAATATATAATATCGATACAACATACGAACAAACATTTGCACCTGCGATCGATTATTTTTGCTTTGAGCGTTTGCTTTATTATATGATTTGATTTTGATGTTGTTTAACATTATAATGTAAATTGTTAATCAAATTTTAAATTTCTACATTTACTTTGTAATAAATCAAAATGTAATATAATACTGTAATGTTATTGACACACTTTTTACACAAAATTATCTTGCCCTAAGTTAAGCATATATAGCCTGTGTCATGGGTTACAAGACAATGATATATTTAATACAATATACTTACTTAAACATACATAAATTCATATAAACATACATAAATCCATTTAAAAATCCATGACTCGGAAACAAACATCTATATTCATCATATAAATGCTTGCACCTACCGGGATTCGAACCCGGGACCTCTAGCTTAGTAGGTAGGATCGCTAACCACTCGGCTATACAGGTTGTTGATAAAAACGTGCGAACAATTCATGTTTTAAAAAATATGTTCATAAGGTGTTTATTATTGTTCCAGTATTCAATCTGCGTCGCAACTCTAATTGTGTCTGGGATATTCTTTGCTGTGATAAATTTGTACTGGAAGAAAGGTGAGATAGTTTATCGTATTTTAATTCCCTTAAAACTTTCATCAGACAACGATAACATATTGATTCTTCAGAGTGGCTGTGCGAGGCAAGAAATTTCAACGTGATGCGGGTGGTATTTAGCATTTTGGCGAATCATGAACTCAGGACCGAACTACTCCTATACAGACCTTTCCATACTTACCTTTTATTACTGCGAAATATTATAATTTAGTTTTGGCTTTGATTTAACGCAGATTTGGCTACCAATATACCTGACCTGGTGTATCTACCCAGGATCGGAACTTGTGACTGCTGTTGCAATACCTACCTATTTAAAACCCTACGGATCCTTAACGTGTGCATTTTCTCTCTCATCGGAATTCATTAAAACTTTTTTGAACATTTGCAAAACAAATCTTAGGCCGATCCCTGTAAGAGTTATTGGGGAAATTGAAATATTTTTATTGAACGATGTTATTGGCTAACAAATTTTTAAATCTTGTTTAGATATTTTATACTACTCTGTTCAAATTCAATATTAGAAATTATGATTTTTTTTTTAATTAAAATTTGGTTGTTGTAATTAATTTCAACGTTCTAGTTGCTCTCTCCCTCTTCTTGGATAAAAACGTCCCACATTTTCGTGGCACTTTGTTGTGTTTCGTCTGTAAAAAAATATCCCTCATACGCTCAAAGAGGTTTCACTTCAAACTAAGAATGAATTTAAACCAATGAAAGAAATGATCTGATTTCTGAATTATCGACCGAAATTTTGTAAAATTCCTTCTTAACTGACCTCTACTAGACGAAAGCAATATTCCTACCAAATTTCAAGACTTACGTTTTCGGAGATATTGTGACCTGCAAATCTTTAAATACTATATTTTTTTACCTTCTACGACACGGTTTTAAATTCCAAAAGGGGTCATACTGTCCGGGTCATTTGCCCATTATATACGAAGCAAAGTGTGCGCAGGACTCATTGAACTTTTAAAATAAAAAAAGACAATTTTACAAAGAAAATTTGAGTAAACTTCGCTTTATTGTGTGTCTTCCACCGTATCTATCACCGGTAGTGTTCCGAAGAGCTGTTTCACCTAATTTCTGTCTTCGAATTCAACCTTCGCACGACACGCCACATATCATTAGGATATCATCCACACTATTTGGATGTGTGGCGGTCCTCCACAGTGCGGTCTTCAAGGAACTTTCTTCAACGTACAACAAAGCTGTGGAATGAGCTTCCTTGTAACGTACAACATGGATACCTTGAAGAAAAGCGCGTACACCTTTCCTAAAGGCTGGCTGGGCTCCTGTGATTCCTCTGGTGTTACTAGAGAATGTGGGCGGCGGTGATCACACATTTTAACGTACGTAACCGTACTCTCATTTTCCATTAAAAATTAATTTCATGTGAAATGCTTTTTTCTTTACTATATTGTATATAATCTAAATCATAACAAAATTACAGAACTTTGGCAGAAATAACCAGAACCATTTAGATTTAAAAATCGATTTTTCAGATTTCCAAATGACGCTTTCATTCAAAACCCAAGTTACGCCTCTTCTCCCTGAACTACACCATCGTATTCTTTTTCTACTATGCAAATGGCATATTTTTGTATCTTAACAATTCCTGTGTACATTTCAGTGCTCACAATATTCGGCACGAGTGTATATGGCGGAGCGATCATTGCAACATCCCTGGACTATTTTGTAGAACGTTTGGTTATGCTTAAATGGGTACGTAATTTTAATTATCTGGTATCGCAAAACCAAAATATCGTTGAACTGATTTCCTTTTGCGGTGTTATCAGGTCGACACGTCTTCAATTTAAGGCTTTTAATAAGAAAAAGCAACTGGACTATTATACTTTTAAAATTGTACATGGTCTCCTTGTACATATTAATAGCCCGGTACTCGAACATTTTACTAATACCAAGCGTATGGCACGGACGAGTAAAAAAAGAAGGACTCCGCGCCGTGATATTAGCAAGTGAAGCACCGTTATGCTAGTGTGTGTGCGGCTACGGGGGATAGTAATTACACAATTTTTTCTCCCTTAAATAATCATAAAAATACTTATAAAGTATCGTTTTTAAACTTTTTCACAACGCACGACGGCATTTTTAAAATATTTTATTGAGACGCAAACATATCTGTCGCAGACGATTACTTTTCTCATAATGGCCGCCTATCGGCTTGTAGTAGTGTAAGTGTGTGCGTGGGGCTATATATTTACATGGTAATCGGCTTGTTTTGGCGCTACACTATTATGTAAGGTGACACGGAGTGAGTCGGAGTTTTTTTTTTTACTAGTCCGTGGCGTATGGAGAGTTTTAAAAATTGCATTTGGCTCCATACCTACTTTGTGTAATGCAATCACAGCGATTCGGTTCTCTTTATCACCCCACTCCATTATCACAATATATTGTACAATGTATTGGCGCCAAAATGAGAAGACTCAATGAACAATCATATAAAAATGACAGATTCCAAATTCAAATGTAATATTTTGTTTATTTTTAATTGTAACAGCATTTATGGCCATGTTAGAAAAATAAGGTTATTTTATGCAATCTTGACACCAGCTAATAAGCGTTTTTTTGTAGCTTTGGGATCGAGCAAAGTTGGAGCCAGCAATCGCTCCGCCCTGCCGAATGTCGTGGTTGACGTTAGCTGCCTGGCCCACCGCTGCCATCGTAGGCCTCACCGCACAGTGCGCGCTCACTGCCACCGGCATTTACCACGAACAAAGTGAGTAGGACATTAAGATAATTCGAAGTTTGAGCTTGATTAAAAACTATAATTATTAAGGGTTCTCTCTGCACCTTCTATCGCTTTCGATTACAGCGGCCGAATTCTACCACCGGACATGCAAAGTACCACCCGCATCACGTTGACGTCTGGCATTCCACAATCACGTGTTTTGCTAGAAATTTCTTGCCTCACACAGCCACTTTGTGGAATCAATTACCGGCTGCGGTATTCCCGAACAGATACGACTCAGGGACCTTTAAGAAAAAAGCATACTCCCACCTTATACGTTGTTGCGGATGTCCATGGGCGGTTGCCTCACCTCTCCCCTTCCCGTGAGCCTCTTGCCCGTTTGCCCCCTCTTTTATAAAAAATATAAATAAATATTATTGCTTAGCTCATTACGATTACTTAAAAGCAAAATTATTTCTTTTCACGTTACCGGAGAGGGCTATTGCTTGGGTCCATTCGCCTTTGTGTGCGGATATCTTTTTCGTACACCGGCAAGGCAAAAACAGCGTGTTTTTTGTACAGAGAGCTATTAGAGTCGAAACTACTACTACTACTAATAAACTGATACTCGTTATGCTTGTGATTTTTGACAGTTGTTGCCATTTTCATTTGATGGATTTGTGATGAACCAGTTTAATGAAATATAATATATAATATTGACACACTTTCTACACAAATTATCTTGCCCCAAATTAGGCATATAATATAGCCTGTGTTATGGGTTGCAAGACAACGATATATTTAATACAATATACTTACTTAAAATAAGATAAATACATAAATATATATAAACATTCATGACTTGGAAACAAACATCCATCATCATATTCATCATATAAATGCTTATACCTAGCGTTGTTACCAAATGGATGTTAATTGTAGAATTGCGCTATTATTAACACTTTATATTTTTATTTAAAAATATTGTTTTTCTGAAGCCTTAATTTTTCGGAATTATACGGAGAAATATACAAAGTTCAATATTTAGTGCCACAAATAATTCAGAATTTTCGTACGCATGAAAAAAACAACGTTAAAACAATTTCGCAACTAAATCTATGTCTCGCTACAGAATTCAACGCCTCGCCGCGAAACGGACGCGGTTCTATTCACACGAGTAACGAGTTCATATTGTGTGAACAAAATGGCGACATCAAGAAATTGGATTTTATCATATATATTCTATCTGTTAGAAGTTTTACTGTTGCAAGTTTAGTTTTCCACTGTTTTTATAATTTCGTTGGTAAGAGGCTTAAATGGAATAAATATTTGTATATATATAAATACCATAGAGAGTGTGGGATTAATAACATAACATATTGCAACAACACTTTGTAAACGTCATGAAACTACATCAGTTCGTAGAGGGGCTTTGACATAAAAACACTTTATCTGCCTTATATACTTTTATCGGGATAAATTAATTTGTAGCACCCAGTTGATCGCCGTATCTAAATATATTTTTATTTATTAATTTGTTGTAAAATTATATTTGCGGACTTTAAATATTATCTGTTGCGATCTTGTACTTCATCCATAAACTTATTCGTAACCACTTCTATATGTTGCAGTAACAAATAGCAGTAACAAACCAAAAAATTGAGGTTGACAGGTATCCTCTAATTTGAGCAATGTACGCACACTAACACATAGTGACATACAAATTGCGAGTGTAAGACGTAGCTTGTCTCGCACCTTAAAGTAATAAACCTGGCCTGTTTTCATTGGCTCTATCTGGACGTATTAATTATCTTAGTATAAAACAAATAAGTTATATTTAGTAGTATTAAAAAAGAATTTTTAATTTAATGTGTCCTTGCGTGCGGTTTTTAAAGTGATAACCCTCACTTCTAGGATTAATACACAAATAAAATTTTATGAACGATACGGGACTCAAACCCTGAACTCTCGCGTGCGAGTGCTCTGCCACCTGAGCTAACCGTTCGAGTCACGTATCGTCATATAATCTTGTATGCTTTGTTCAACAAAATTATTATTACTTTAAAAACATAACAAATTGTTTAGATTTGCAACAGCGACATCTCAAGTCAATTTATTTTATATGGAAAGACTGGGGATGAGCAGGTTATCAAGTGTGAAGTAGATAGTATTTTCTTTGATTAAAGCTAGTGTTACACATTTAAATAAATAACTTTTGAAGGATTAAAACTCATGCAATTGTAACTGTTTTAAAATTAGATTTTTGTGTATAGGTACATTTTTCTTTTAGTTAACCCGACGTTTCAAGACCTTTCCAGATCTAGTTTTCAGGGGGACTGCAGATGAAAACACAGTTACAATTACACACATTTAAATCCTTTAAAAGTGTTTTATTTAAATGTAAAGTAGATCCTGTAGATGAAGCCACTACCTGAGAGTTGATCAAAGCATACAATATTTTAGAAGAACGGTTAGCTCAGTTGGAAGAGCACTGGCTAGGAACGCCAGAGGTCGTGGGTTCGAGTCCCGCATTGTTCATAAAATTTTGTTTTCAAATTTTATTTGTGTACTATCATTTATACTGATATAACTATTCCAGGCATAAGTGCTCAGAAACGTCGGCTGCAGGCTCAGCAAACGCGGCCGGTTACTCGTGAGCAACGCGCCGAGATGAAACAGCGCAAGTATCGATATCTCTACCAAGTGAGGACCGCCCATGGTGACGTCATATCGCAGGTGACCAACTCCGTACTTATTTATCTCTAGGGTTGCGTATAGGGACGAACGGGACTTCGGTTCGTCATAATATAAACGTGCCGTTATAATCCAATAAATGTCATAAAGATCGTTTTCGCGACTGTTTGTGAAATCAAGATTCGTCAGGCACCATGTTATCATTAAAAAAATTCTAACGCAATAGTTATTTATGCGACTGTTGTGTAATAAGGGGTTTTAAATACGAATGTGGGTTATATTATTATCACATAAGTGTTTTAATACCTAATTATAAACAGTTGTGTACTAGACTTTATCTACACCCATAATATGAATCCTCTATAAAAGATTCTGAAACAGTTAGCTTACAGCTGACATTAAAAAAAGCCAGTCCTAGTAGGCATAATATCATCCAAAGGAGTGTTATTATGAAAACGGATGATATAATGTTGTACTGAATTTCATTACAACACTCGTTTGGATGATGTAATGGTTATTAGGACATTGGGTGTTTTAATGTTGGCAATAAGCTGTTTTAGAATCTATTAGAGGGTTTAAAGCATGGGTGTAGATAAAATATTATATTCATTCGAGTTAAAACAGAGCACATGATAATAATAAGAAAATACGTTAACTGTTATATTGCCATTTAAATAGTCTGAGCATAAACCAATTGTCTCATTGGACATTCTATGATAGAAAATACACAATTCGTACAAATAAAGACATATATTTCAAATTATATTTAGCAAATGTAAGTTCTAAAATATTTTAGTGGTCGCCCTTTATCATAATATAAAGAATATATTATGTCGCTATATTTTTTTATGGAATAGGAGGACTAACGAGTGTACGGATCACCTGGTGTTATTTGATCACCGCCATCCACGTTCTCTTACAATACCAGAGAAATCACAGGAGCGTTGTCTTTCAGAAAAGTGTTTTTAATGTGCCATCGTCCCGGAAACAAAATGATGATGGCGCTGAGATCTTAGTTTGTGGCCAGTGTGAAGAATATACAAGATAGTCAATGACTACTCTTTTAATCGTCTACTTGAAACTATTTCATAAACACCGAATTTTCCGAATGCCGGCTAGATTATAGGTACGACAACGGCGCCTATTTCTGCCGTGAAGCGGTTATGTGTAAACATTACTGTGTTTCGGTCTGAAGGGCTTCGTAGCCAACTAAATTACTGGGCAAATAAGACAACATCTTCTGTCTCAAGGAGACGAGCGCAGTTGTAGTGCCGCTCAGAATTTTTGGGTTTTTCAAGAATACTAAATATAATTGATAAATTACCATCAGATACTACAACTACTATTACTACTTAATACTACTATAACATATAATACTACTATACTACTACTAATATTACTACTTAATATAATTGATAAATTACCATCAGATGAACGTCCTGTTCGTCTGTTCCCTTATTTTCATAAAAAATACAGTAAGTTACTAAGTAATTCTAAACTCTATTTTTTTTTCAACGTTTTCACAGCTGTCATAGTCCCCTGAACGTATAAATGATCTAAGATTTATATCTTATTTTACCTGGCACTTGTCACAAAATTGTACAAAATACAAATTGTCCAAATTTTCTTGTTACAGTCGTATGTGCAAGCATTGCAGAAGAAAGCCCAGTGTGAGAAGTGGAGCGGTGCAGGCGGGGAGTGCAGCACACTCCAGAGCGACTCCACTCATCTCACTGTTCTGGCGACGGAACATCTGCCGCCGACCGACTCGGATGACGAGCTCAATCAGATACGAGCCGCGCATTGAATTGGTAATACACTCATTCTTCATTTATTTTTGTTTGTTTTATAGAGGATCAAGGCAAAGGAGCCTACGGAAATCATGTTAATTTATCACCGCCGCCCATATTCTCTTGCAAACACCAGAGGAATCACAGGAGCGTTTCCGGCATTTAAAAACGTGTTAGTGGTTTTGTTGAAGGTACCCATGTTGTATCGTCCCGGAAGCACCGCACAAGGAAGTTCATTCCACAGCTTTGAACTTTCTTCGTACTACGTGGAAGGGATGATATCCTAATATGTGGCGTGTCGTGCAAAGGTGGAACTCGGCGGCAGGAATCAAGTGAAACAGCTCTTCGGAACACTCACACATTTGATAAATCACACTTCGGGACAATGTTAATTCTCAGTAGCTAAATTATTACTAACACTACTTGTGGTGTCCTACAAGCCGAAACAAAGTTAGTGCTTGCATACTAATGCGGGGCGACACTTTGTACTGGAGAAAGGCTACTAAGTGTTTGGAGGCGTTGATATCGATAAATTACGTCCTTCCAGATATTCACTCTGTTTAAAATGGGTGTTTATCCATTCCAAAAGAATTTACATCTTAAATTCGGCTCATAGAATATCATGTTTGCACTGCTTAGGGCGGATTTGACCAGACTGGAGTAAGTTTTTACTCGCGAGTTACTGCTACTTACCTGAGAACATAGACCAAGTATACTTAGACTAATTGATAGCTTCCATCTCACTCATACGAGAAATAGAAAAACTTATGCGAGTCTTATGTAAAGAATTGCGTTAGAATGATTAGATTTTTTGTGTCGCCATGCGTGCCGGTTTTTTCAAGGTCAACACACCCGATGTGCTAAACAAACTTGACAGCGCTGCACAGATGTTTTGTTTACTTTTATTTGCGTCTATAAAAATAAGCTATTATTGTCGTGAAACGTGTGAAATATCCACTATTTAACATCAGTGACAATTTTAAGTAGAATCTAAGGAAATATGAGTGAAAGAACACTTGTGTTATATTATGTACCTATATATATATATAGGATATTATCTGTCTCATGTTGGCCACGCCAACCCGATGTCTATTATAGGTTCTATACTTGATCTATGCCTGAGAATAATAAAATGTTTAATTGGCAGTAACAGTTGTCTGAGCAGAGATATCACTTGACACCTCGACGACTAATAAAAATTAACGAACTGTGAACATTTGACATTCCACTCTATTATTCTACAAAATTGATTTGCCATGGCATTTCATGTCACATAGTATTTTCTTTGAATAACGCGAGTGTTACACATTTAAATAAAGCACTTTTAAAGGAACTGTGATCTCACATTAGATTTGCACAACAGTTACATTTTTATTATTATTTTATTTAACACGACGTTTCAGGACCTTTCCAGATCTCTTTTTCAGGGGGACTGCAGATGAAATGAGTCAATATAGTATTTGACATAGTTGTCACTATGAAGTTTAGCGCCATTTATTGCCTCGGAGGTGGTATTTGCTATAGACTACCTACTAAGCTAGAGGTCCCGGGTTCGAATCCCGGTAGGTGCAAGCATTTATATGATGAATATGGATGTTTGTTTCCGAGTCATGGATGTTTATATGTATTTATGTATATTTGTATGTTTATATGTATGTATGTTTAAGTAAGTATATTGTATTAAATATATCGTTGTATTGCAACCCATAATACAGGCTTTATATGCCTAATTTGGAGCAAGATAATTTGTGTAAAACTGTGTCAATATTATTATTATATTATAGAATGATGGCTTTTGGCAAAATCTACTGACAGTGTCGTATTCTTTTTTGGTATGGGTATGGGTTTTAATTTTATTGTATCCCAGGTGTTAGATAATTTAAGACCATCTTCTCTATTGAAATTTGGGAGAGTTGGGAGAAATCGATTCTCTTTTACCGTAACTGTTGGTTGTTGGAAGTGGATGTAGTGGTTTGGACGGTCTGTTATGTTGTCACATACAGCTCACTTAGAGTGATGTCTGTGTTTGACCGACTTTTTAACACACTGCGGATATGGCTGACTGAAATATATATAAATTTATTTGTTATTAAATAAAATGTACTGACAGCCAATCACAACAAAATCAATTGGCAGTTTTAAACTGAAACATACTATTTCTTTTTTTTACAGATATTGAACGCAATGTGCCAGCAACATTAATACTGCAATTATATTATAATATGTAGGACATAGTAATGTAAGACTTGTAGTAAACAATATGCATTCGTATAGTATCGTAAGTGACGAAGTTCAAGGCCTAAAATGTTTGATAAGTATTTTTATCTTGTTGAAGTTTAAACACGATCCTGCACAATCTTTAATATCTGACAGCAGTGTTTGGTAGTATGGGGTTATGATAAATTTTTGAAGGAATGTGAATATTTTTCTCTGAGAAATATAGAGAAAAATAGTCATTTTAGCATTTGTTTCTGGAAAACGTCGACGTTTCCGAAATATGTTCCGCAATATGTCTTCGTGTACTAACGCGATGCATTGTTTTCTTTGTTCTATTTGATTTATTTGATATTAATTTTATCTTTTTGATATTATTTATTTATTAGAAATTAAGAGTATGACTGATCTGTTAATCAATTTTATGAGTTCAATAAACGTTTTCATTTCATACAACAAAAACATTCAGTGTCATGTTTCATATGAGCTGAAAATAATCTTAAAGAGTTTCTTCCATGTTTCTAAAGAAAAGTCCATAGTATTCTCGTACTAACACGCTGTATCCCAATGCATTCTCACTGAGACATGATGAGAACATATCAGAGGAATAAGAAGAAATAATATTGCAGCTTTTGTTTTGCCACATTGATCCGGAAACGTCGCTGCGAGTGATTTTGTAGAATTAATAAAGAATGTAATTTCAAAACCAGACTGTGAATGAACAATATTAAGGCTGAAACAAACTTTTATGGGTTTCAAATGTCGCTACCAGATTGATTATGCAGTAAAGAGTAATGCTCTTTAGTAAAACAACAAAAAGATTGATTTCACTGCCGTTATTTCTAAGCAAACGTTTTTTATAAATTTATATCCGGCCTTGAACTTCACTTCATCTCAAGGGGGCTTATAATGGGCTTTTTAGCAAGAAATTATGCTTATTTATCAACGGACAACACCTTGACTGATAAAAGTATAAAATTTCGCTTATTGTTTTGTTATTCGAGCTATGTAGGTACGTTTAAAGTCCGCCCATTATGTGTCCCCCAAGTTAAGCACATTTAATCAGTTAGGTATTATTGTAATATACATTGTAATAAAAATTTTGGTGTGGGTATATGAGATGGCTCTTAGAGTATTATTTCAATTATTTTCTATTCAACATTCCTGAATTGACTGATGTGTTTTTCGTAAACGAAGCAGTTACAAGTTAAAATCTCATTAAGTTACTAATGTTCGGGACCATGTTTCCGGTAATCTTATAACTGAAAATATGCCTATTGTTATTTCCTTTGGTTAAAAATTAAATTATTCTCGATCTTGTTATACTTGATTACTTTGCTTCGGTAACAAATGATTACCTAAATTTACGATATACTATCGAGGAAATCGTCCTCGATATTATTTGTTCGCATGTAATATGGAACCAATAGACAGTCGATAGTTGGTCTCGATCACTACTTAAGATCGTCTTAACCAAATCTGAATTTCGACAATCGATGCGTTCTTTTTTTAAACAACATGCAGAGGCATAATATTTAATATTTTGTCCATATTTAAGTAGAAGTAGGTGATAGATAAAACCAGCACAAATCGAGGGACAATAACCATAGTTATAAAGGAATAAATTTGATGGAAGATGAAGGGTTTTGATTGAATAAATACGCAACATTGATCGATAGAAACGGTCGAAAAACAGGCGAAACATTACTTGTACGATGCAGTAAACGTAAACAGAAGGTTAATTTGCTTTAAACATTTTATTCGTGCACTGATTTATATTTAAATTCGTCATTTTTTTGGCGATTCCGTTGATATATTTTTAAGGTATTTTAAAATATTCCGAATTAGCTGTTGGTTTTTAATTATTTATTTTCATTTATATCAACAATTTACAGATTTTATATACAAACTGGGACTGCGTCATCTGTAGATAGTTTGCATATAGATTTTGTAGTTGTTGATAAGTTATATAAATTATTTGGAAATGGATATGAAACGATGTGATGACCGGTAGCTCTTATAAAGAGACGTATAGTGTAGGGTAACTTATAAAATTTATTATAATTGTAAGATTATAAAACATTATTATATTATATTTTTCAACTCAGTTGATCTGTTTTAAATGTATAATTATTTTGCAACGTTAGCGATGCTTATAACGACTATCATTTCTAAATAATTAATCATTATAAATATATTTTTATTGATGATATGTTGCTACACACTATTATTGGCTGGTATTTCGTTTAAGTACCTATTTATCAATGCATCTAATAGTCTTGCTAGCGAAAGTTGGCACCGGAAAATGGCGGCAAATTTAAATGATGTTTAGTGTAAGCATTACGCTAAAATTACAATGAGAAAATTGTAATAACCTATTTTGATAGTTGATAATTAATTGTATGTTTGTAACTGTAATATATGTTATTGGAAGTATCAAATACGCGTACATTGAACCGGGGGCTCCGTGGTTAGAGCTAACGGTTCAACGTACTATGAAAGTATTTTAATGAAATTTAAAATACACATAAAGTATGTTCCAGTTCCTATATCCTAATATAGGCTTCTTTTTGCTAAAGGCTCTGTGCTGTTGTGTTTATTGAACTTTCCAACCCAAAAATAAAAAAGTTTGCATTTCCAGTGCCAGCTTCCTCTTGAAAGATTTTTCAGAATTTAATTTGAAATAAATGGAACAGACAATATCAAGAACATATTGAGAATGATATCTTATTTCATTTCACATTATTTTTTTTTTTCGTTTACTCAATGCCAGCCGCACGTTGATGCGTTCCACGCGTAATATTTTCAATTCGATGCTGTAATTCAGTCGGAGAATTTTCTTAAAGATTATTAAAACGGAGGAAAAGGTAACAATTAAAATGATTAGTACTACTGTTTTCTTAACAACAGCGGCCGGCATAATTAAATTTTATGTTTTTGGATATCTAGGGTACTTAATACAAATTTTATTTCCGAAGACGATTCTACAATTTTCTTTTATATATTCCGAAATATTTTAAAAATATAACCGAGAGCTAATACGTTCAGACAGGATAATGTCTTTCAAATTTTTTTTTGTTCCATTAACTGTCTTAATTAACAGATTGTAACAGAAATAATGGAATTGATACAAGCGCTTGGAATTGTTCCTTGTTTTATATTTATTATAATTCACTCACTGTCAAACAGACTTAATTTTCTGTTCCCGTGTGATAATACTTATTAGTTCCGCCAAAGTTTATTTTAGTCGTTACATCGCTTAAAGCACAATATTATTTTTAAACATATATCGCTTACTACGCTTATTTGAAGTTTTGTTGTATATATATAATATATATATCTATAACATTAAAGTGTACTTTTTCATTATATTTATACAGCATAATATAAGTGTAAATAAATATTTTAGGTATAAACGTTAAGTGTCGAAATATTATGGTAAGTCTCTATGCTCGGCAATTGATTGTAAATTGTATCAATTTTTTATGAATACTGGGATTTATATCCTGGTACGTGTTCGTAATATGATTGACTGTGATAGAACCGTGTATGTTTTTTATTTATGGTTGATTCTTTGTTTTTTTAATATTATGTACTAAAGTTTTGCCCAGTTATTATTGGAAATATATCTATTTCGGTTTCACATCGCTCAATTTCTAGTCTTTGCTGCTTTTGGTGATAGTATGTTTAAGTATGTGCCTAGTTAATAAACGCTGTCTGTTGTACAACACAGGATAGTTGCCTGAATATATATAATGGTATTTTTTAAATGCGGTTAATAATTGGGTTTTAATTAAGAATAACTTTCATTTACTTTTTCTTTATTATTTTCAAATTTAATTTTTTAGCGATTGAGATTCTTGAAGCCACTGTTTTAGCTTTACTATTTTATAATTTATAAAATGTTATTCGATTTATTTTTCTGTTGTTTATTTGTGAATTATTATTATTATTGTAATATTATTTACGCATGTATTTATTTAGTTTTATTTGTTCCCCCCGTTGTTCGAACCTGTTTTATCGCTGGTACTTATACCTTATTGAGTCATGCCAAAATTGTATTTTTATATTACGTTGTACTTAAAAGTTTTTAGTTAATTAAGTTCATATTACAGTTACCACTACTATTTGTATAACCAAGTTGTACTCTTTGATACAATAATTCGATATAAAATATAAAATATAAAATATATATATATATATATATACTATGTGATAATATTACAGTCACTGCCAATTTTGATATATAAAACGGAAAATAACATAAATACATAATATGGATTTGACACAATTGGAGAGATGGCTCCAAATTGAAATTTTGTAAAACTTCTTTTGTAGTACTGCAATTCAAATCAAATCAAAATCACTGTATTCATATAGGTCACGGTAATGACACTTATGAATGTCAAGAAAAATATTATTTCTTATTGAATCTACCGCTACTTTGTAATGCGTTGGGCTAATGATTCTTCTCATAGTAAGAAACTAATTGGTACTCTTAAATCAAGATTTTCAAATTCAGAATTACATTTTGACAGATAACCCACGGCGTCGAATATTGTAATTATAATATATTTTACTAGTCATTACTCACTAGTACATATTTACATGTAACATAATATTTTATCGTTTCGATGTATCACAGTTAAAATCCGATGCCAACCGAACATCGAATTACATCGATTTGACTTTTCCTTTTTCTTGCCTTATTTGTGAAACATTTAAATTAGCACATACGACCATATGCATTCTATTCTCCTCTCTGTTTAACTTGACGCTGTGCTGTTTGTGAGAAAGAGATGAAGCGAATATCAAACTGATATTATTAATGGCTTTAGTTTCTTTGGTAACTATTAATTTTGTTTTATGATATAGCTCTTATTCAATTGAGACAAAATTGTATTTAAAATAAGATATTATCGTAGTCATAGTTGTTAGTATTAATAGTAGTAATGTTAGCTTTTCTCGCACAATTCGTATTTTCTAATTCAAGTTAAAAAAAATATTGTAAATTAATGATTTGCACAAAAATAATGTAAACCGAATGGTTTTTATATGTGCCACATAAAAATTAACAATTTTTTAACACACCAAAATATATATTTATTATACAAAAATCGCTGTGATTCCGTATCGTAATGCATTAATACAAAATATAAAAGTCAACATAATAATAAACTAATTAATAATAATAATAAAATTAATAATGTATTAGATATTACACTGCAACTCTACCTTAATCTAAAGTGCCAACAAAATAGCGTCGATCTGTTATACTCGCCCAAAATGTATCTCTTCTTCTTTTTGGAGTGAGGGAAAATACAATGAGACTTCACATTTTATGTCTCAAGGTGACGAGCTTGTGGTGTCGCTCAGAATTTTTGGATCTTTGAAAAATCCTGAGCGACACTACATTTTTATGGGCAGGGCGTATCAATTACCATCACCTGAACGTCCTGCTCGTCTCGTCGTAGTTGCGCTTCACCCGTGCGACCAGTTAAGCATACCTTTTTCATCGAGACATAAATAATTTGTTTGAGATGCACAAAATGAATTACTTAGAAGCAAACAGGTATCCGATATCCATATTGCTGTGTTCAATAGTTTTCGATACACCAACAAAATATAATAGTTGAAACTGTCTCTTGCAGTGTATTTAGGAACTTCGAGTGTTTGTAAATATTAGTGGTACGAATTAGTAGTAATTTTGTAGAAAACTGAAGTTTTCAAAGCTTGGAATATTACATTTTGAATAATAATTTACTTAGCTGATATAAATTAAGACGCTTTTCTTGTTTTACACTATTTACTTGGTTTTAAGATTGTAGATATGGTATTTACTTATCATATTAAGTATTATAGGTAAGTAAGCCACAATAAGGTCTCGAACCACAGTATATACAGTAGACACTTATTTTGTATGGAGAAAAAATAGTTGATAATTAGTTGATATTATAAATTATCTAAGACGTGTCGAAAAAGGTTGCGCTGTGAACATCCAATATGTAGGTACAATGCGCCAAAAGGTTATTTATACCTAGCACATTCTACATAGTTCGGTCATAAAATCTGTTATCAAAAAATGCGCCTATTTTTGTGAGGTTATATGAATCCTTAATGACACTTAGGTATGTGTATTTATTTATCTATTGAAGCCTAGGTAATAAATAAAAATATAAGACAGTGAAATCCGCTTAAGACGATTTCATAGGGCCCCTCCAACAACGCGTCTTAGTGAAGCTTATTATACGGGATAAGGAAATAAAACGTACTATATAATATTATGTGAGTATTCATTTATAAATAAAATATACAGTGTAATTTTTATTACGTAATCACTAATTTAGAAATATGCATTAGCAATTACAAGATTTTCAACATAATTTAACTTCTGCAGTGCGTCTTTGTTTTGATTTAAAGAAGCTGAAAAGCGTATTAAATAAGACAATAAAACAATAAAAAAATGATAATGCGTGGGCGATTAACTAAATCGGAGTTGTCTCCTCTTCATTGTATGTTATATGTTCTAAAAAACATGAATAAATATTTTTTATTCTAACAGTTATAAATTTGGCACTAAGGGTGACTCAGAATTATATTACATCAATTTTTTCAAGACGAAGAGGCTCTTCGTCTTCATAATTCTCACTGAGGAAGGAGCTTCTCACAAGGAGCCCTAGCTCCTTTTTGTGTGTTATTCACATTCTCAATAACATCTTCAATTCATTAAGTTTCGTAGGGTGCCACATTGTCGTCAATGGAAGAATATCCAAGCAAAACCCTGCAGTATTCAGGAGTTCTTTTTTCTGTTGTTGGCGTATTAAACGGCATGACGAATCTTAATAAGAGACTATCGTAAATTGACGTATTATACGAGAAATCGTAATAAGCGGGTTCTACTGTAATTCTATTCGAGATGGCTATCTGTGGTTTCAAAATAGGTATATTATGATGTGTCTGGCCAAAAATTTGTGGATTTATGGCCGGTTCTATGTGGAAGTTTTTAAATGTGTGTAATGTACATATTATGTAGATTATGTTAAAGTATATTATTTAATGGCATTCACCAGTGCACATGTGATTGATTCACTTCAAAAGTAGTTGTAGCATAAGCTTCGTCGGATGTTGTGTAAAATACGTAGTATAGCATCGATGGCAATTAAAATAAATTATAATAGATTTAAAACCGCGTGTACTGAAATTGACCCACCACTTACGACTATGATTCCGTTATAACTTCAAATTACTTAAAACTGTGTGGTATTCATAAACTCAGTATGCTACCGTAATAGATGAACCATGTGTGAAAGTGAGATAACTACCCTTACATAGAAACCTAGGTGTGAGAAAGAGATGGAATAGATGAAGACCATGAAACCGTTTTGAAACAATTTAGTGTCCATTAGTCTCCTGTCAAATTAGATCGCATTTTCATTTTAGTGTTTTTATCGTTGTTGTTCTGTGTTTAACGGATATTAATTAAACATATAACGGTGTCGTGTTCTGTAATAGATTGTGATGTTACGTATACTAACAATCCAATTATAGAAACATTTCACGGGTAAATACAAATTCTTCAATACCACTTTCGTGATGTTTATTTTCATATAACATTTGCACAAAAATACTAAATATTACAATTTATATACGCAGTAAACACTCTTATTTTCTTAAGATTATCATTTAAGAAAATCTGTTAGATAATAAATTATTGTATGTACGTGAATATGACGCTGTTTATCAATATTTGTCATACTTCACTAACACATCTGTAAAACTAGCACACGTGAATATTTTAAATTTAGTCTCGCTGTAATGAGGAGAGTGTTTGTCTATTACGCCAGTATAAGTTTATGGTGGTACTCGTGTTACTCTTTAGATACTACCATGGATGGGCTTATATGATACAATTAATCTGTAGTGTGTCTTTAATGTATATTATTATTCTTAATGTATTTATTATTCTGTAGTGCGACAAGACTTAAATAATAATGAGAAGTGCCATCATGGATTTTTTTGCAGTGAGATGGATGTTCGCTAGGTCCTGTGCCTTTTAGAGGGACAATGAGTGAGCGAGTCAATCAAACTTCTAACCATAAACTTAATAATATACTAGCGTATAAACGGACAAAGTGCAAGAAAGACGAACATCTCTTACGGATATGCATTAAGATACTAGATAGAAAAGTAAAGCGAATCTATTTTAACTGTAACCTATTTTGATTGACAAGTCGTTAAAAGTTAGCCAAGCTTGAAATTGGCTCTTTAGGCCGGGTTGCATCATATTAGCTGTTATAGTTAAGGTTTAAGTCTTATTTAACGTTAACGGTAACGCTGACTTTAACCTAGACTGTGGAATGTGTTGCACTATCGTATTTATTGATGACATTACATAGTACAAGATCCCACAGCTTGATTCTGCAGGTATGTGTTTTTTTTTGATAAAACTAATTTAAAATGAAAAATTGGCCGCAATTACCGAATACAAATTTTAGTATAGGTTATCAATTTTCTGATATAAATTGCACCTGTTTTAGTAAGTTTTACGTATTTAAAAGGAAATTATGTAAAGAATTAAAAAAATATGGTTTCCATCTCACAGTCAGCCGCAACATTAGGGTTGCCAGGTGTAAACAGGTATATACGTATTGTTGTTGATTATTTACAGTCACCTGTTTTTTTTTTCATTTTAATAAAAAATATTAGTTTTATATTTACTACCTATTTACGATAAAACATGGTCATAATTTTTAAATGGACATTTAAAATTACTTTAATCAAAAAAAACATACCTGAAATGCAATGCATCAAGTCTATTTCGAATATTCATTTGAAAATTTTGAAAGGTTGCTATTTAACATTAACAATAGCTTTAATAGCGGCGAAGATTGGACGGTTAGGGTGAACAGTTAAAGTTATGACAACACATTTGCTTAACTGGTACTGGAACATGTTTGTTATTGCTAAAATTAGTTCATGCAACCCAGCCGTAGTAATTTGTATATTATACCACTAATTAACGCACACATTGGCCAATTAAAATTGATTACGCATTACGGGGCTGTCGGGTCGTTTATACGCTAGTATCTATTCTTTTTAAAAAATGTATACTTTATAACGTTGCTTCTTGAAGTATAAATAAAATGGAAACCGAACGAAATTAATTCAAAATGTAAAAATTCATCAGAATATTGTACGTTCCTTCGCAGCCACTTGTATTATACGTCAAAATTAGTTCGGTGGACGCTCGCGAGTGGCGCTTCAAATAGGCACAAAACATTTGCTCTCAAACATATGGAACAGCCTGTCCAGTTGTATTTATGCAGGTCAGTGTTATAATTGCACTGCATTTTAATATGTCTTTGAAAAATAATGTGTAATAATCTTTCTTAATTAATCAGTTTCTCGAGAAAATGATTTATTACGATTTGTAGGGAGCTTAGATTAGTTTTAGATATTCATAATGATTATTACTATGGTCATCATTTAATAAATCGTACAATAAATCACACAATAATCTATGGAAATATAATAAATTTCACACTATGTTAAACTACGGCAGTAACTAAACGGCATATGATAATGGTATTTTAATTGTAAGAGAATGCTGAAACACGTGGGTGCATAATTATAATGGAATCTTATGAAAACTATGAATCACATAAATTAATCAGCCATTTTTGATGTAACTGTTTCTATGTAGTTCTCACGTATAAGTCGGCAGGTATGTAAATTATTATATAACGGAATACTTTACATGGACATAATATTTTCGTATCTATTGCTGTCATTATTAAATAAACTAAGAATTTGATTAACATTAGTAATCATCTAAGTGCATATTTTTGTATAGATGTAGTAAATGAAAGATTATATATTTTCAAACGTTCGAAAATTACATGGTAGGTAGTAACTAAGTAGTCTTAAGGTACGTGTTTTCTGAAAGCCGTATGTATGATATCGTATATTAGTCATTATAATATTTATCCATCTGTCTTATTTAATATAATAGTTGTATTTAGTTATAATCTACACAACAGTGATTTGTCACTAAGAGTTTGACATTAACCGCAATATATTTCGGTTTAGGCACCACATTACCATTGGGGGGCACCTTTGCACAGGACGCCGGCTATATTTTGGTTACCACAACGGCGTCTATTTCTGCCGTGAAGCATTAATGTATACGCATTACTGTGTTTCGGTCTGAAGGTCGCCGTAGCTAGTGAAATTACTGGGCAAATGAGACTTAAGATCTTGTCTAAAGTTGTCTGTCTTAAGATGTCTCAAGGTTACGAGCGCAATTGTAGTGCCGCTCAGAATCATTTGGTTTTCCAAGAATCTCGAGCGGCACTCAGGCAGGGCGTCTCAATTACCATCAGCTGAACGTCTCATCCCTTACTGTCATAAAAAAAAACTCGCACTGTAATATCACTGCGTAATGTCAAGTGAGCATATATCTTTAGAGTGTATTATTAACGTGACCATGTTTATAACGTGAAATGTCTTAAACTGAAACACCTATACTATGACACTGGACCGTGCCTGACTACATAAAACATGATAAAAAACGTATCCTATAGTTTAGTCGGCCTTACAATTAAACTTGGTATAAAGTTATACCTAAGAATATGCAAAATGTTTACAAATAGACATTTCGCTTATTATTTGTTTATTGGGACGTATTACATTTCCCGCATTCATTTACAAGGCTGCCTGACATTCGAAAAACTACAGAATTATCATTGTATTGACAGCAGACCTCTACTATATACCAATGGACTGGCGGCTGTCAAAGTGCTTATGTGGCTGTTTTGTATTCGCCATTTTGGCGCCGTTGGCCATGTAGCGAGAGTCTGCGGTACTAAAACTAGTGAAGTTGATTCTTGAAGTATAAATAACACGGAAAAGTAACGAAATTAATTCAAAATAGAAAAATACTTCAGAGTGTTGTACGTTCCTTCGCAGCCAGTTGTATTATACGTCAATATCAGTTCTCTGGACGCTCGCGAGTGGCGCTTCAAATAGGCACAATTAATTTTCTGTCAAACATATGGAGCAGCCTGTGTAGTGGTATTTATACAGGTCAGTGATTGACAGTGTTGTCAGCGATAGGTCAACATTTTGCAATAAACGTCAATATAGCTTTATACAAAGTTATTTATAACGTCGAGTAGGTATAATAAGTTGCGTTGCAGTGCCATCTTGTGGCTATTATTTGTAAAGTGCATAGAGCGAAAGTATTTTTCATGTATATTGAATGTTAAGATCGAGCACGCCGAATGATATCTCTCCAATCGTGCTCAGAACGTAGAGTTGACGCCGGTGCTAACGAGTATATCCCTACACCTAGCCCTTGTTCATCAGACTTTTTAAAGCGCTCGGTAAACCTAGAGAGTCACCAGTGTAACAACGTAATTCCTTTAGGCTTCCTAGAAATTTTAACAAGTTGTTGGCTTAGTATACGGGTCTACGTCTATGGATAAAGTTCGAACCCAGAGGACACTGGAGTTTTTAAGGGCTATGTGCTACCTCCCATTCTGAAGTCTTCAAGAAGTGTGGGTCATTAATATCTCAAGGGAATACTGAATAACTGCCGGTTTGTAATTTACTCCTTGTTCCAGCGCTCAACACAACGCAGGTCCGGCCACATATTAATATCGAGTATTGCTGTCATCTCTGGATTTGATTCCCACAGTATCGGCTCGAAATGTGTGAGTGCGTGTGACGCAGAGCTTCTCGAATAATCGAGGGTCCAGTTATCTGTGAACGGCTGATAATTCCACCTACACGCTACAAACTTGAAAATGATTGTTTTGGATATGTGGCGTTCCTCCACAGGGCATTTTTCAAGGAACATTCTACCACAGACTACCCAACTTCGAAATAACTTATGATTCCTCTAGTGTTGCAAGAGGGGGGTGATTATTTACCAGGACCCTTTTTTTTGCCATCCTCTTATTTAAAATAAAAAAAAAAAATTGGATTCAGAATAACTTTACTTAATTTTATGTTATCAAAACACTTACCTAATGATTCATGAACGCCTTCGCCTTTACGTCATACGAGTTTTAATCTATACTAATAAATGGAGAGCCGTTTTATTGATTCGGTTATACTGCGAAAACTACTGAACCGATCCGAATAATACTTATACATTAAGATGCAGCTGGTTTCGGTGATGGTTTTAGTATATACCTAATATTTAATATCTCACCTAATGTAATAAGTATTTGTAGTATTAAGCTAAAATACGTAATATTAATCGATTGTATCTTAGACGTGGTATGTAACTTTATATAATAAGAAGTCTCAATTTTATTATTATCGTTTACTTTCGAGATTGTGGCAAGAGACGGTAATATAATTTATGCAGCCCATTATAAGTACACCAGGGCCTCAAGAAATAGTACCTAACTCAATTCATGGCAGAAATAACTCATCTTAATAAATGTATTTAACTTGCATCTATGTATGTGACTTTTCATTTTACGAGATTTTTATGTAACCTTTTTTTCTTGAATAGTCTGTAGTGAAAGTGAAACCTTCTTTACGTGCTCTAAGTATTTTAAAGTGTGGGTATTTGAAAGAGATTTGTAGATGTGAAACCTTTAGGGGTTAGTAAGTCGACCGCTTTTTAGTATATCGATAACTCGGTTACGTCAGACATATTAACATTAAAATAAATATTATAGATACCTTAAAGAGCGTGAAGCCCTTTACTAGCGATGAAATTAAATAATTTATTTATTGTAACTTAATTAACATTATGAAGTAAAGTCTGAGCAAAGTTTAAGTGCGCTATATAGCCTTAACCTAGTTTTAACACATGATATACAGAATATACATACATTAAAAATAATCCCAGTGAGATTTGTTCACTAGAGCGTACCAACAATATTCTATAATTGATTATTACTTTATTAAAATACGGGGCATCTTGACTTTTTGTATTTTAACAACCAAGTTTTCAAATCGTTCAATTTTATTTTTTACCATAAAATATTAATATTAATTCTAGATATTCCTTGTTACTTTATGGCTACTTTTTCATTTTGCGTGCCAGAAAAAAATAGTAGTATTCATTTATCGTTAGAGATGAATATGCAAAGTTAGCTTATTATATACTGATTGTAAATAAAGCAACGCGGTACCAACGTTACAGTTTATTATTTAACTAGTGACGACCCGCTCGTCACTCGCTGGTCTCCTCGCCTAGCGAAACTCGAAGACAAAAGCGGTTCACTCGATTGTATGAAACGTGCAGTCATTGACAGATTACGGCTATAATCTTGTAAAAAAAACCGGAGATAGCGAAAATCCACTACAAGCAATTTATAAGCAACTCTTCGCTTTCAAACTAAGCCGGGTAATACTTCGTCGCCTAATTGTAATTTCTATTTCAAACTTATGTCAAATCACTGCACATTTCATACAAAACTAAGTTTCAATTTTTACTTAGGCAGTCCTGCCACTTATTACGTAGTATTTAGATCCTCTTTGTGTCTCCTGCCTGTGTATGTATGCCTGGTTGTGTAATGTAAACATGTAAACAAACCAGTTTTCAATTTTTTTTTAGTCAAATGTATTTGAGTGTTTATTTACGCTTGTGCTATTAATAGCCTGTAGATATATTTAGAGCAGATATTTTAAATCAACTCATAAAACTATAATCTACTTCACTTGACTGTATAGTTACCTACTATACTTAATACCCACATGGTAACAATATTGCACTTAAAAGTCAAATGTAGGTATACTGAAACCTCTCTTGCCCATTATAATAATGTAATAATTTCATAAAACTAATAAATGGGTGTCTTATCAGCTAAATGTGTTTCATTTGTAACCATTATCCGGTGAAGTCAAACTGTGCAATTTATATTACTTCTATAATTCCAAATATTTTAATTCCTTACTAGTTGACCCGGCAAACGTTGTTTTGCCACATAATTTATTTTTATTATTCGACAGGTTGCTTTCAGAAGTATTACTTTACTTTTAATTTTTTTGCGTTAATATATACCATATATACATTTATGACACTCACAAAAATTTGGCATTCTATTGGTAACAGAATTTCATAATCGGTTCAGTAGATCCAGAGATAAAGGCCGGCAATGCCCAGCGGTGGATTTACACTAGGGGCAGTTGGGGCAAGTGCCCAGGGCGGCAAAACTTTTTAGGGCGGCAAAATTTTTAAAGTGAATTTTTTTTAATATTATCAAGATTGCTCAATCTAATTAATTAATTCTGTTAAATAATATTTTTTGGTTTAATTGATAATTCAAGAAATACATTTTATCCATTATTTGTAAGTTATAATTTTGGCACGTTTAGTCGAAATTAATAATAAAAACGATTTAATCAATTTGTTTCCTTGGAGATTTAAAATTATAATCGATTTTTTTATTTTCTAGAATTAAAGAAATTTAATTAGTATTATTTTTGATAAAGTTTCTGCAATAAATTAGTTATTTTATTTTTGAAAAATAAAATATATAAACTATATGTTTAAGTAAAATAAAGTATTGGGGCGGATTTTTTTCTGGTGCCCAGGGGCGGCATTAAGTTTATATCCGGCCCTGGCAATGTCTTATGTGATTCTTCTGATGTAGGAAGAGAATATGGGCGGTGGTGATCACCAGGTGGCCTGTACGCTCTTTGGTCCTCCTTTTCCATAAAAAAAAGATTACCCTCTAGAAAACTGTGATAATGATTTTAAATGAAAGAAAGTATTATCTCGTAATTTTTTCAGTGATTTTGAATTATTCTGCTATTCGGGACGGAGGCAAATCCAACAAATTAAATATCATGAAAATCACTCCAGCCGTTCTCCTGATATTAGTGTTCGAAGAACTATAGTTTGTAAGGATAGATTGGTTCGGATGTATGTATATGATGCAAAAGTTATAGGTAGCTACTGCAATATCCTATGCCCTCCTAAAATATGTTAAACGATGTATTTCAGTCAGCATAAACATGCAGATTTCGCGATTTAGAAACGCATGAGCAAATGCCAATACAACAGCATATTTACAGTGCTGCAGAGTACACCGATGTGGTTTTATTGCGAATGCCGCCAAAATTTAGCCTTTACCCTTTCTACGGCTCGTGAGAGATACGGCGCATCTCGCGTATGCCCTACTAATGGCCGGACAATCCTGGAAGCTGTCCAAATAATCAGGGAAAACCAAAACATAGAGCCCCACACTGATGAAGGAGTAGTTTCGCATCACGTTCTTTTCTCTATTGGACGACGAGTCTTAGACCATTTTGATCTGAACATAAATTGCAGTCTTAGATAAGTTGTGCGTGAGTTGAAAGTGATCAATAGCTCAATACATTAAAAGGAACAAACTACGCCTTTAACAGTAACATACGAATTAAGAGTTAAAGTCGACGGATTGCCACAGTCGCGCATCGTTGCCGCTCGTTATTACATTTATTTAAATATATTTTTTTAATATTTAACTTTTTTAACTAAAGGTTTATTTAAATAATTAATTTGTCTGTACTTCTGTAGACTAGAATTAGGTACATTTATTTTAAATTATTTCGTATATATGGAATCCGAACTATAGAAAAACAAAAATATATATTTTATTTTGCACCTGTAGTTCGGCAATAAGATGTTTACAAACGATAAGATTTTCTATTAAAGTCTAGTTGTTCTTTTTAACCAAGATAGATTGTCAATGTAATAAATAAAATTCTCATGTCGCGGTGTTTGTATTTAAACTCCTTCGAAACGGCTTGACCGATTCTCATTAAATTTTGAGTGCATATTGGGTAAGTCTGAGAATCGGACAACATCTATTTTTCATCTCCGTAAATGTCAAGGGTGGTCCACACCAAACCACACACAGCCTTTTTTTAATTTTTTTGACATTAAACACATATAACTTCCAATTTTCACCCGTCTACGATTAACAGTTACTTTTGTATCACGATTTTAATATCGGCAATACAACGTTTGCTGGGTCAGCTAGTATACTAATAATATTACATAAGTTAGGACCTAAAAAAAGGAGTACGTAAACATATACGCATATATTAGAACTTTACGGTATTTCTCCGTCAAATTTAATAACAATTCAACGTCTGTCTCATTGAAAGAGTTCATTATTCTATTCAATACCAAGTCTAACACACGCAACCCACCCTAACACTAAATCCATTTTATGATATTGTTAGAGACACGGAATTTTAAAATGTTAACCACAAATAAGAACAATGATAATCACGGCTATCTATAATAAATAACCTTATAAATATTCAATTTCTGTTTCACAAAACAAGTACAAGTTTCATGATTTCACATTACTCACATGTCACCTTTACCTTGATATTCAAGCAATTTTGAAAGTGAACATATATTATGTGTACACATAGCTGTGGAATGAGCTTCCTTGTACGGTGTTTCCGGGACGATACGACGTTACCTTCCAAAAAAGCGCGTACACCTTCCTTAAAGGCCGGCAACGCTCCGGTGATCCCTCTGGTGTTGCAAGAGAATGTGGGCGGCGGTGATCACTGAATACCAGGTGACCCGTACGCTCGTTTGTCCTCCTTTTTCCATAAAAAAAAGTCCCAAATATTCTTTTATCCATTCATTATAAGTACATTCCCTGATGATTGAATATTAAACAGAGTATTATGCCTGTTATCTTTCTCCGAATTTATGTAGGCTTGGTTGATAGCTTGTGGTTGTCCTGCATAAAAAAATATGGTTTATTAGTTCAATCTAATAACTTTTGACTAAAATGTTTTCTTTATTTAAAAAAGTACCTGAATACTATTATTAAACATCTTAATGTGATAAAGGTACCTATAATATTATTATTTACATTTATATATATACATTTTAAGTGGGAGGCTCCTTAGCACAGGAAGCCGGCTAGATTATGGGTACCACCGTAGCTAGTGAAATTACTGGGCAAATGAGGCTTAACATCGTATGTCTCAAGGTGACGAGCGCAATTGTAGTGCTGCTCAGAATTTTTGGGTTTTTTGAGAATCCTGAGCAGTACTGCATTGTAATGGGCATGGCGTATCAATTACCATCAGCTGAACGTCCTGCTCGTCTCGTCCCTTATTATCATAAAAAAAAACAAAAAAATACAATATTGTTATTAACACACATACAAAATCATCAAATTAAAAATCAGCCTCAGGTACCTTCTATCCTTCAGTTCGTTATATCCTGCCGGCCGGCCAAATCCAACATAAATAATATTCGGTACATTAAGTGAATAGAAAAGGTTAACCCCGTGTAGTCTCATGTACATAGCCGCTGTGTACAGCGTTACATTCCAAACAGATATTTTATGTTTGGATTAACATACCTAGCTTAAACCACCATACTTTTCTTCTAAAGTCTTTGACTCTTGTATATTTTAAGATTAATAACAAATAGGTATACAGGGTGGTTGTTTGATAAGGGCGATTATGGCCGAATAGGAAACTACGAGACTTAGAGAAAAGTCGTGAAAGGAGTCATGTCGATTGATAAGAAACCAACAACTGCATATTTAGTTTTGCAAAATTTCTTGACCTTTTGACGGAACGCCTTCCGTAAATATAAAAGAAATATATAACTACAATACAACATGTCATGTTATCCAATATTTATAGTTTTTTCAAGTTAGAAGTATAACTAATATTTTGGCACGTTAGGGAAAAATTATCACAGTGAATTATTACGATACGTGCGCAAAACCGTCACGAAAGATCGACCCTGAGGTTATTTGATCAACTAGAGTCTTGTAAAATTTTAAAATGTTTAGTTTTAGTGAACGTGAATGTCCATATCGCCAACTTTCCCTGCGCAGCCGAAGTCGTCGGCGAATACTTGTTCATATTAATAAATGCAACCGTAGTGAAAACTTCATCGAGACGAAGTTAACATGAAATACAACTTTTGTTCTATTGCTGCAAGAGCTAAAATAAAGCTCTTGCATTTTATGCGGTCCTAGTATCAAAACTACGAAGTTTCGATCCGTAGCAAAACTATTTAGCTACTTACTGCATTGCAAAGTTTTTCATTGTGTCAAAAAGTGATTTCTAACATATTTATTTATGTACAATTCCAAACGTGACCATTAATTTCTATGAAAAATAATAATTTCAATACTTATTAATTTCTAATGATTAATAAAATCAGCAAGTTTTAAGTGTGTTCCATTAAAACATGATTTTATGAGTTAGTCGAGGAAGGGTGGTGATAGATAGATATAATATGTCGATATGCTTCAGGTTGCATGTATTAGGTAATCATAATTTACGATACTTACTAATTGCAAGCAGCTTGGCCGTGTGAGGGAGAGAGATAGATCGGTTATTCGTGTTGCGAATGCAGTGGAACGCCTGCCCCCACGTATGCCACCCTGTAAGCTTATTCACAGACACTACACAGATGCAATATGTGTATCTTTTTTTACTTGCCAGATTTAGTTAACTGACTGACTGATTATAGCAACAGGCTCAGAAGAATCTTAATAATAAATAGTATGTTATGTAGTTAAACCAACGCCGATCAATCGAAACCGCTTGCTATGAAACCTTCTGTTATCTATGTACTCCTAGTACACAAACGCAACTACGCAAAGTCGACGGTGTATTATTTAATATATTTTTATTTATTGTTTGTTTTGTGACTTTATGTTAATGTAATTTATGTCTCTTTCAACAATATGTGTGTCTACTTGTATTCATTGGCTTTGGTAGACCCAATTTCCAAAATTAAGCAACTGGTTAAGCGCTGGTTGGGGGATCTTGAGGTATTTTGCGTTTCAGTCTTTTTTGTGTGCGGAAGTGATTTGAATGTATTAATTTTTAGAATAGTTAGCCCTTGATGTGGGTCTTGAGCGGCTCGCGAAATTAAAAGGTTATTTCATCAAGAACGATGATTGTACGTAAGATGTGACCGCTCAAGATTCTTGCTTTTGATATTTTTAGTTCGCCTTTGCGTTGGGCACTTTTTGGTAGGGAAAAATCTTATGGGTTCGCGTCACCGACATACTCATGACTGGGCATGCGATAAATAAATAATTGAAAAATATATATAAATATATGTATACAGTTAAACACTTTTTGAATGGGTGAAATCTCGTGAGTTTGCGTTGCGAAAATGTTTTAAAAATAAAGTGAAATTTATAATTTAATTGTTTTTAAGCATTACGAATATTCAAATTTTAATGTTAAAAGTACTAAGCTTTCACTTCCATCAGCAGTCTCTACAAGTGCCATTTTTTTTCTTTAAGTCTTTGGTCCACATTTAGATACGCGGTATTTTTTCAGTCTCACTTATGACGTAATTTATCTCTAAATTATGTATTACTAGATTTATTGAAATAAAAAACACAGAACGTAGGTATATGGGAGAAATTAAAGATTTTTTTGCGTTGCTGTAGAATCCGTGAGTAAAATTATTATATCAACACTTATATTTAATTTGTATATGAAGTTAAACGTACAACAAACATAAATGATTTTAATGTAAGAAACCTTAGGCTTATCACTTACCATTAATTTCGTGCTTGCTTATATTGAAATATCTCCACAAGCCTTAAAAAATACTGTGAAACTAAAATTTAAAGTAAATCTTTGATCGGTGGTCATCTTAGTTGCATCTTGTGTACTAGGAACACATACGTTTACGAGAGTATGTCTTGCTCGGTCGTACTAGGTGTAAACTTTAAATGCATCAATCTCTCTGAGTTCTGCGCATGTTTCAATGCAAGTTTGTTTTATGAAGTATAACTTTCAGTTATGTACTCCTGGTTTTACAAACTATTCCAGTCACGTTTTGTATGCGCTCTAGATATATAAGGCGCCATTAAATCGAATTCCATATAGATAATAGGCACAATTCCATCGAAATAGTGTCAAAAAGCACATCAATCAACAAAGTGAATACATTTAGTGTGCGTGTTTGAGTAATTTTTCATTTGCCTGTTCACGCCGGAAAAACTATTATACGTTATTTTTGTAGGCGAGATTAAATTTTCAAAGAATATTAGCGAAAATGTAATCTGTTATTTCAGCTCTATTGCTAACATAGACAAAATGCACATGAAAACGCCAGACCTCAACGAATGTCCGCGTACAAATAAATGTAATTTAACCGAAAACTACTTAATTAAAAATTAAAAAAAAAAAAATAACAAAATACAATCGACTTCAAAGACACTATTTCAAAACAATAACTATAATATGCACTAAAAATAATTGCGTATTTTTATACAATCTAATTAAGTAATTAATCTTATTCTAGTTACATTTATTGTCATTTTTGGAATCGGTGTCCTTCCGCCGCGACTCCCTTTCGCCTCTTGCCTCCTCACAACTCAAGCACATCTCACCTATAACTATGTATGTACTTACAAACCTATCTTGGATGACACCGACTCCAAAAATTACAATAATCGTAACTAGAATTAGACAGAATAGTAACTATCGTTGACTTTTCTGTCCCAATAAACTTATCGACGGTAACTCACCTTATCCGCACACACTGTCTGTCAATGGGACGACGTATAGCTTACCGGCGATAGAAGTTTGTATGGAAATATCAATTCACGCGTCCCAATATAAGGCGATAAGAATGATTTATCGGGTATATTGGGAGAACTTTAGATTATTGACAGCTAATTACTGACAGTAGAAGGTAGTAATTTATCACTATCTGTAGATAGTATATTGGGAACGGCAGTTAAATATCCGCATACCAAAAAAAAGATTCAGCTGAGTATCGTTAATTTGCTCCTAAGAGTTGAAGAGTTCCGTTACTTTGTCATGGATACCGTATTAAGAACCTAACAAACTATCAAATTCGGTTCACCCAGTCGAAAGTTTTGAGGTAACAAACTAAAAAAACATACCGACGAATTGAGAACCTCCTCCTTTTTGGAAGTCGGTTAATTACCGGTTGTTCGTGAACTTTAGAACAAAGTGTGAGCACATATTCTTAACGTATGTCCACCAATAGATACATTTGTGCTGGAAAGTGTGCAGTCATAAGGAAAAATAGGGGCACAGTGTCGAACACTGTTAAGTTTAATAATGTGTCTCAATTTGATAATCTTGTCTATGAACTCTAATAGATATTCAACTAGCAATGGTGTTATAAACACAATTCACCAATCCAATAAATTTGTATAGACTTAGTTAACACAGATAACATACGTAGCTAGTTATATTACTGGGCAAATGAGACTTAACATCTTATGTCTCAAGGTGACGAGCGCAATTGTAGTGCCACTCAGAATTTTTGAGATTTTAAAGAATCTTGAGCGGCACTGCATTGTAATTGGCAGGGCGTATCAATTACCGTCAGCTGAACGCCCTGCTCGTCTCGTCCCTTATTTTCATAAATAAAATATCCATGAATGATTACTGAATAGAACATCACACATATCTACCTAGATATGACGGCAAAAATATTTTCTACATCATTTTGCGCAAAAATAAACACAGGCTTGTATAAATAGCAGCTGTCTTATATCTTTATCATTGTTAATGTATATATATTTGTATCATTTTATTTTATCTCCTAGTCAGTGTGTACACGAAGAAAGCTTGTGTTCATAATGATGCCTTCTAGGTAATAAAATCTCCTCGTCTTTTATAACTACCGTAGCTTAGACAACATACAATGATTGCTTACATTTCAATAGGATAATATTTTTCAATAATACCACTTATAAAGAAACAATATTTGTAATTAATATCATTTATTACAATCAATACTTTGGTTCAATAACAATATTACAATATAACTACATTATTAAAATGAGTTCTTAACAAAAGATTTAGCAGTAAATCTCGCTTGAAACGGTGTATACAAATGGGTACATTAACATAACTATTTACATAAATTATTAAATACATTTGATTGACCAAGTCTTGAGTCAATTAACAAGTCCTTTTGATATAGAAGACGAATACAGGGATGTAATGCATTTGATGCAGATTCCTTTGAATAATTTGTTGTACGTTTTAATACTACATAATATATTGCCAAACTTATCTCTGTGAGATACTGATAAAGTTATTTTTCTTTCTCGCTCTAATATTAATAGGCATTTGCAGATTAACGATAAATTTGATTATTACACTAGGAAGTGGATCAACATTATAATATAATCATCGGTCTTGACTATGTAAATGAGAATTTTTTCGCAAATATTGAAATTAGTAATGCTCGCATATTTTCTACCAAATATACCAACCAACATCTTAAGATGATAAGTCCATACTTTATTAATCGAAAAATTGAGACCTTTAAGCACAGTGTAACTGATATACTAGCATGTAGACGACCTGACAGTGGGATAATGTGTGTGTTAGGTAGTTTGACAATTTTGATTTATTAATGTGTGTGTTAGGTAGTTTGACAATTTTGATTTATTAATGTGTGTGCTAGTTCGTTTAATATTCAAAATACTAAGGAGCTAATTCCAGAAGTAGCTGACTGTTTACGACTTCTAAATCAAAGTTGGAACTGAAATTTGATTGAAAGAAAAAATAAGTTTGTATGTTCAAGTAATAGAAAAATCCTGTTCACGTCTCCTATATTCTCGAAACTGAATATTTTTGTATAACATCATATTCAGTACTAACACTTAAGCCGTTAAAATTAGTAAAATATACAAAAATTTAGTTCCCTATCGGAAGTAATCTGGATAACCTAATGATAATTATAT